>NW_026991721.1:61053586-61725109 GCF_029215605.1 Mirounga angustirostris
CTCTGTACTGGTCTTTCTAGCTTCTTGCTGTTCTTTGAGCCTAGGAAGTAATTTTGCCTCTTCAATGCCTTTGTGTAGTCTGTTCTCACTGCCCAGACTGCCCTCCCTCTCCTCCTGCCTTCCCTAGCCAGGCTAAGTCTTACTTGGACCTCCAAGGCTAAGTTGCGTGATATCTTCCTACTTTTTGTCCCTTCAGTCCATCATTAGCCCCACCACTTGGCCCTGAAATTGTCTGCCCATCTCTTTGATGTCTCCCTCTTCCCATCCTGTTGCAGAGCCCCGCTTAGAGCAGACACTCAGTAGGTTTTCATTCATTTATTAGTTTCTTAAGCCCTCATCAACACCTGTGACCTCAGAGAGGCAAGACAGATATGTGGTTAAGAGCTTGGCTACTTGGGTTCAAATCCCAAATCTGTGATCTGTGTGTCTTTGAACAAATTACTTAACCTCTCTGGAGTTCAATTTCCTCATGTGTAGAATGGGGACCAAAATGGTATCAGCCTTAGTGCTGTCTTGAGAATTAAGTGAGTTAATATAGACAACATGCTTAGAGCCGTGCCTTATGTTCATGTCCATGTAACTTTTGGGCCAGGCCCTGCACCGGGTGCTGAGAGTCCCAAAAAGTAACTCAGTGATGGTACTTGGGGCCCTCCCAGTCTGAGGCCGAGTGACTGGGAGGCTGTGAGGAACTCTGTCAGGTCAGAGGAATGGGAATGTCCTCAGCCTTTGCTGGGCCCTAAAGCAGACAGCTTCAAATTCCGGCTCAGCTCTGTACCCTTGGGCAAGTTGTTGACTCCTCTGAGCCCCAGTCTCCTTCCCTGCAAAATGGGCCTCAGGGCTGGGCATCCAACTGAGGGCAGAGCAATGTCTGAGGCCCAAGGAATGGATATCTGGCCCCAGCTATCCCTCCTGCCTTGTGGGGATGTCCCTGCTCAAGAGGAAAGAGGCCAGACATGCTCCTCAGCTCTGGGAGACCACTAGCCCTGCCTGGAAGCAGCCCTTCAGCCCCTGTAGCCCTAAACGGGAGGTCAGGCCAGGACCCTAGAGGGAACAAGGGCAGAGGCTCACAGAATGAGAACTGGCTGGGGCCTTGGGAAGATGGGCTGATTCTAGCGAGCGTGGACTCAGGAGATTTGGGTTTGTATCCTGAAGAGGCCTCTTAGTGTCTGTCTGCCAAGGGCAAGTCAACAACATGGCCCTGCTATCCTTGGGTGGTTGAAGGCTGGAAGGGACAATGTCCAAGGGCCTATTTCACAGGCATCAGGCCAGAAGGAGCCTCTGTCTCTCCAAAGGGGACCTTCACCTTCAGGACCATGAGAGTTTCTTTCACTCTCTTGAACCTCGTGTCTGGTTCAAAAGCATCCCCTGTCAGTCAAAATATGTGCAGAATTCAGTTGCTTCTCATCATGGATGTTCTAATCTAAAGCTCCATTTTCCCTTGCCTGGATCATTGCAGTAGTCTCCTGGCCATCTTCCTGCTTGTCTCTCTGTAGACCATTTCCCCCACAGCAGCCAGTAACCTTGAAAAACAGACACCAGATCATGCCATTCCCTAATGGCTTCTCACATCACATGATCTGCCCCATCTCTCCTCCCTCCTCTACCTATCCCTCCAACCTTGTCTCCTTCCTACTCTCTTACTAGATAATTCCATTCCCATAATGACCCTCCTTGCTATTCCCTAGATATGTCAAGCATCCTCATACGTCAGGACCATTGGGCTTTCTGTCCCCTCTGCCTAGAATGCTTTCTCCCCAGATAGGTGCATTCGTTCCTTGATCTATCACTACATCTGGATCTCTACCCACCTGGCACCTTATCCATGAGCTCTCCTTCCTGGTTACTATCTTCTTCCCCTGCTATATGTATTTAGAGTACTTATTATCCAAATGTTATATAGTTTTACTAGTATGTGTGTGTTTGTTTCTCCCATATGTGTAAGAGCCGTGAGAGGAACTGTGTTTTTTTCAGTGATGCATCTCCAGCCAGTAGGACAAGTACTCAGTAGACACTTGTTGGTCACTTTGAATATGGACACCAGAGTTCATTGGGGCCAACGCCCAGGGGTGTCAGAGAAGGTGAAGGGGGGAGGGGCCTGAGCAGGGCCTATCTGTGCTGGTTCTTTCCCACAAGACAAGACTGTGTTCATACAGAATTTGGGGAGTGGCCGCAGGCCACTTTCCAGCTGTCTCATGGCCCAAGGGTTCCGGATCTGGAGACACAGTCACTTAGCTATGGTCCCACCGGCTGCGAGGGAAGGAGGTTCTCAGCTCTTTCTCTGAGCTATGGGATGAGGGCCAGGTGCCAGGTAGACCCCTAGAGAGGCTGGAACTCTTTGGGACACGGGGGGCAGAGAGGAGCCGAGGGTCTTGTACCCCACTGAAGAGTAGGCTCTGCTTAGGGCACTGGTCCTGGCTCTGCCACTAACTCATCCTGTGACCCTAGGTAAGGTTTTTCCCACACTGGGCCTCAGTTTGTCTATCTCTAAAATGGAACTCAAGCTGCCTTTGGCTATGGTCTGCCTTACAAATGGGGAAAGAGCCATGCAGAGAGGTTCGATGACTGGTCTGAGATCACACAACAAGAGTGGTAATAGAACTGGCCCCAGGTCCTTCACTCCCACATTTTCATCCCCCCTATGCTCAAGTGCTGACTGAGAGAGCTGGTCTTTTCTCGGATCTAGACTTGTTTCCCCAATTAGGCTTCAAGCCCCTCAGGGCAGAACCACATCTTGTTCCTGCTTCTCCCAGTTCTTCAAGATTGGGCAACCAGCAGGTGCTGAATGAAGGCTTGGTGAAATGAGACAAAGTCAAGTTGCTCAAGGCCATGTAGGAAGATGGCAGCAAAGCCAGGATTCCCAGCAGGTCCACTGGTTCCCCCGGGAGCCTCAAGATGCTAGGATTTGAGCCGTCCGCTCGTTCGTTCATTCATTCATTCATTCATTCATTCATTCATTCATTCATTCATTCATTTATTCATTCATTCATCCATCCGTTCATCCAAACGATATTTGCCAAGCATCTACTATGTGCCAATAACCACTACAGTCTTGGGAATATAGCCGTAACCAAGCCAGGCAAAGTCCTTGCCTTCAGGTGCTTCCACTCCGGCGGAAAGCAGCAAATAGCAAAGAACAAATCCATACACAGGGCAATTTTTAATCAGGACAAGACCTACGACAGAAACCAAAGAGGCAGACAGTGACTGGGGTGGAGCTGATTTTGAGTGGGTCGGGGTGGGCCTCTCTGAGGAGCTGAGACCTGCTGGACAGGAGGGACAACCACAGTAGGCAGAGGGAATGGCAAGTACAAAGGCCTCCAGGCAGGGAGGGTCTCCGGTAGGCAGGGGTAGGTGTTGGCCCTGGTGGGCAGTTTGCATTTTATTGGAAGCAGGATGGGAAGTCCCTGGGGTTTCAGCAAGTGACTGAAAGTTGTGAGTGGTGTTCCGAAAGGATCGCTCGGCCTCCGAAACTACGAAGCTGTTGCTTGTAGAGGAGCCACGGGGGTCTGTGGTCCCTCGCCCAAGGGGAAGGCAGCTTTGATTCTAGGAAGGCAGAGGCTGTGGGGGGCTGGCAGAGTTCAGGGCGTCTCGGGAGAACTATGCCTGAGGTTCTGGTCCAGGGGAGCGTAGCCGCGTCCCACTCCGCCCCCTAGGATCCCACCAATCTCCCTCCAACATCCCAGGGATGTTCCAGAAAACTGTGCCTGCAAGATGTCTAGGCCCCCACTCCTTGATTATATTAATGCCAAAATGTATTAAAGAAGCGTGGTGGAGATGCCATTCTAATTGTTTCATACACATGCCACTGGGAGGGAACTGATTGGACACAGCTCACAGGCAGTATGTTAATATGGTATTTTCATATGATGATAGCTTTGCATAATCTTCCCTTCTCCCAGCTTTTCGGGGACCTGTTGTTAACCAAGCCCCAGGAGAGAGGGGGAAAGGCAATTTGACTTCAAGTCCACTCCCCGCCACATTAATTAGTCATGTGGCTGGGGAAAGGTGTGCTCACTCAGTACAAAGTAGACTTTATAATTTATACACCAGCTGTTTCCGTCCATTCTCCTCCCTGCCTGCCTCTAATGAAATCGTGTTACCAGAGAACTGACTGGCGTGAATTGAGCCTTTAATCCCATTGACCCTGGCCTGGCTGGTGGGGCCCAGGGGAGGGGGTGGGGTCTTTCAGCATGAAGCTGTGATGAGAAGACCCTGGCAGGCACGACCCTTCCACTCCCCCCCGCCCCCCGCAAGCCCACACAATGGTGCAGCTTGGCACGGGAAGGGGGGTGCTGGGAGTGGGGGCCTGCCTGGCTGAGCAGCCCTCGTGGGGATCCCTGGAGGCTGGGATGGCTCACATTTATTGCCTCATCTTCTGAGATCCAGCGAAGCACAACATTCTCATCTAGGTTGTTCCTTTACTTAGAGAACAGGCCAGGCCAGACTGCACAACCAATGAGCTAACACTTGCTTTTTCTGGCCGGGGTGGGGAGGGGGCGCGGGGGGGCGCGGGGGGGGGGGGCTGGGAAAACAGAGACGTGATTCCCAGGGAGGGAAATGCTGCCCCAGCCCCTCACCCCTGACAGCAAACTGAAAGGTTCCTGACCCAGGAGGCCAACTGGGAGACCAGAGCCCCGTCCTGGGGAGGAGGGGTGGAGGCAGACAAGGGGACAGGCCCTAGTACTGGTTCTGGCCTGTGGTCCCAGAAAGGCAATGCCGACAAGGATGCTTCTCTTTCCTTCCCCCCAAAAGAAAAATAAGCAAGACCAGGCATCCAGAGCCACTCAAGCAAATGTCTGCAAAACAGAGTGCGCATTTGGCGAGCAGGAATAAAGACAGCAATTAGCACCATGGAAGCCTCTTAAACAAACACATGGGACCAAGTCGTGGGTGGGGGAGGTTCAGATGCATCTGTCAGAGGGGCCAGAGGCTACAAACATAGGCTCGGGTGGAGGGAAGCTGAAAATAAGGATGAACAGGCCAAAATGTTGGGGTGGGACAGATCTGAGGGTGGAGACAAAGAGATGGGGGAAGGGCTTGGGGTAGGGGCTGGGTGCCACAGGAACAGTAAATGGGGGAGCAGGGCATGATGGGTCAATGAAATGGGATCGGCAGGACGGTGGACAGTGTGGCTTCCAGGCTGCCATCTTCAATGTATAGGGAATCTGATATCCTCGCATAGACGTGAGGACCTCTGTCTGGGAAATCACAGTGAGGTGAGAGACAGTGTCCCCAGATCTCATTTCCCATCCTCTACCTATGTCCAGAGCGACTCCTTAGTCTCCTGCCCATTGCCTGACCTGGGCTATTATCTTCTCCCCCACCTGGAATGGCAGTCTTCTCTTTTCCCAGCTAAGTCCTAGAACCTTCAAGACTCAGATCTGATGTCACCTCCACCTTGTCTGACTCTCCAGGCTGGTCTGTCACAGCCCACATCTCTATCTCCCCCACTCCTTGATGGCAGGGGCCATCTCTGCATGCCTGGAAGCTGGCCTGGGGCATGACAAGGTGACCTTGAATGGGTCTCCTCCTTTGGCTGGTCCTCGGTTTACTCATCTGTAAAATGGGTTTGATGATCTCTTAGAGCCACTCTGGCTACTGGAGAGTCCCAGCTGGATTCTCTTAGGCCAAAAACCCCATGTTCTGTCCTGATAAAAGGAAGGGAAACTTTCGAAGCTATTTGAACTCTATGTGGGCATCCAAGCTGATTTATTAGCTCTGAAATAGCCAAAGTACTGCTTTTGCTTAATGGCATTAAACAACAACAACAACAACAAAAACCTATGACCAGTCCTCTTTTTAATGAAAGTGTGGGGACCATCAGGGGAACCTATCCAGGGAAGGAAAATGAAGTTGTCATTTTTCAACATAATTAAACTTGGTTTTCAGAAATCTCCTGATCTGAAATGTGAATTACGCTAATTACTTCTGGTGGTTGCAACATTGATTTCAGTGTTAAAGTTAATGGACTTAATGGACGTTGCTTTTCCCTCCGACGTGGCTTGGGGCTCCTTGCTGAAGCTGAAGCTTCATGAGGGGCTTCCACTGGACCCTGTGCTGCCTGAAGCCCCCACCAGGTTGGTGTCTCCCTGGCAGGCCCTGGGTCTGGGCTCGGGGCCTCAGGGGGACCACTGTGGATGTGGATCAGGTACGTGCTTCTGGCTCCCGCTGTGTCAGGTCCCATGAGGGGACACAGAGAAGGCAAAGGTGCGTGGGCCCTGTTCCTGGAGGGCTCATGGGCCTGGAGGAAGCCTGCTAGGAACCTGTGGAAGACCTCAGGCAGGCAGGGCTGAGGTTTGAAGTCCGAGGCTCTCTTGGCCCTAAGGGGCCCTCAGTGACGGAGGTAGTCAAACATGGTGGTTCCTGGAGCAAAGAGGGGAAGGAGGCAGAGATGGGTGAAGGGACCAGGCAGGCTTGCTCCCTGGAAAGGGTGCAGAAGCTGGTTAGAAGGTGGAATACAGGAGTGAGCAGGGCAGGGAGGTGAGCCTGCTGGGCTGAGAGGAGCAGTCAGGATGGCCAGGCCACAGAGTTCTCCATGGGCAGTGGTGGGGAGGGCAGGGGGCCTCGGAGGCCAGGAGGAGACATTTGGATATGGTTTTGTGGCCTGGCCGGAATGAGATGGAGCCTTGGAGTGACAGCACAACCTGGCAGCTGGAGGGCACTCTCTATGTGAGAAAGAGAGGCTTCTGGGGGCCCTGGAGGCTGGCTGTCTCCGCTGGTTGGTCTGGCTGCCTCAGAGGGCCCCAAGTTCCCTCCTGAGGAACTGGGAGTTTGAGGTCCGTTCCTGAAGCTCTGTCTTCACAGGAGAAAGCTTTGGGGTCTCCCGGAGCAAAGGGTGACAAGGTGCGGGCCCCCTGCTAGAGTCCTGAGCACACAGCTGCCTCCTTCATGAGCGGGTCCCGGCTGGGCCAGCTAGAGCTGCCTAGGGGCAGGGGACGCTCCCCCCAAGAGCGGCCTGCTCGGGGACACCGTGCACAGCGGAGCAGACACACAGGAAGCCACACCGGCCGGAGAGCCCTTTAGTGAAGCCCAGATGCGGACAAATCACTGCCCTGTTGAGGACCTGTGGCCGCCAGGAGGCAGGATTGCATCTCTGGCAAGGGATCTGGGTCCCGCCGGGCTGACCCTGGAGGTGCAGGGGGCCTGCTGGACTGGAGGGTCCAGCACAAGGATGCGGGGCCAAGGCGTAGCGCACAAGGGGGCTTGGCGGGGCAGTGAGCAATGGGAGCCAGTCTGGGTCAGAGTGGGAAGGGCCTTGGCAACCAGCCCAAGGAATCGGGACTGGATCCCGTCAGGATAGGGGCACAGGGGGGCAGGGGGCACAGGGGGGCAGGGAGCTCAGGCAGGGGAGTGAGGGGCCTGCCTGAGGAGACCCCGCTGGGGGCAGAGGGGAGTGAGCAATGGGACTCCAGGGGTGGGGGTGATTGGAAGGCTGCTGCAGGGACCCCGCCAGCCACGAGGAGGGCCTGACTCCCCCAACTTCCCTCCTCTGACTGTCACCACGTTTCCCTCCTCCCTTTCTCTCAAACTCTCCCAGTTCTGTCGGTCCCCCACCCCTCCCCCAGACCCCTCAGTCCAGACCATCATGATCTCTCCCCCGGGGCTATGGCAAAAGCCACTCTCCCAGCCTACAGACCTGCCTCGACATCCCACCTCCTCACACCAGCCTAGGTGAGCTTTATGAGATGGAGCTCTGACCCGTCTGTCCCTCTTTGAAACTGTGGTGGCCGACAGTCACGCAGCACTTGCTACAAGCCTGGTACTGCTTTAAGCATTTTAGGTGAAGTAGCTATTTTTGGCCTTGTGACAATCCTATGAAGTTGACACTGTTATCAATCCCTGGGTAACATTTGAGAAACTGAGGTCTAGGAAAGTGAAGTAATTTGCCTGAGGTTACACAGCTAGTAGGTGGCCAAGCCAAGATTTGAACCCAGACAATGTCTGGCTTCTGCCCTTGACCCCTTTCAGTCTGTTCTCAAAGATGTAGTCAGAAAGACCTTGATCGTGTTCAAGTCCTTACGATTCCCTCCAAGGCCCCATGTAACCTGGTCCTCCTTAATTCTCTGCCCCTTCTTGCTTCCCACTCCTCATTCCACAGTGCCTTCATGACTGTTCCTTGAACATGCCAGACGTCAGGGCCTTTGCACTACCTCTTCCTTCTGCCTAGAATGCTCCTTAATATGTCTGCTTGTCTTGCTTCTTCACCTCTCTCATGTCTTGCCTCCAATATCACCTTCCCACCTTGCTCCCTGGAAAGGGTGCAGAAGCTGGCTAGAAGGTGGAATACAGGAGTGTGCAGGGCAGGGAGGTGAGCCTGCTGGGGTGAATTGCAACTCCTCCCCAACACTCTCTATTTCTCTTCCCCGCTTTATTTATTTATTTATTTATTATTTTTTAAAAGATATATTTACTTTAGAGAGAGAAAGAGAGAGAGAGAGAGCAGGGAGGAAGGGAGAGGGAGAGAGAAACTCAGGCAGACTCTACACTGAGCACAAAGCCCGACGCTGGGCTCAATCTCACAACCCTGAGATCATAAACCAAGCCAAAACCAACAGCAGTCGCTTAACCGACTGTGCCACCCAGGTGCCCCCCTGTTTTTATTTTTCTATGTAGCACTTACGGCCTGCTGGCCTATTACATAATGCATTTATTATAGTTATTTCTTATTCTTCTCTTCCACTGGAATGGAAACTTCATGAGGGCAAGGATTTTTGTCTGTTTTGTTCATTGGCGTACACCTAGTGCCCAGAATAGTGCCTGCCACGTGGTAGATGACAAAATATTTTTCAAATGAATGAAAGCATGTTCACACCTCTGCACCTTTGCTCAGGTTGTCTCCTAGGAACGGGTTTCCCCATGGGCACCTACAAAACTCCAATGTGCTTCCTCTATGGCCATCTCCAGTGGCACCCCTGCAGGGGAAGCCAGTTCTCACAGCTAGAGCCAGTCCCCCTGGATGGTCACAGCCCTGAAAGTTGGTCCTAGGTCACCGACCACACACACACTACCCTATATGTGGCTGATCCTGCATTTGACTCATTACAGGTAGGGATGAGATTCTCTGCCAGAGGGCAGACTGGCGTCCGACTCAGCACTTTCTATCAGATGCCATGCTCCCCTGCCACCCGGGAGATTGGGATGAGGCAAACCTCATGGAACAGAGGCACCCAGGGGAGAGGATTCACCAGCCTGGCCTTCCCCGCAGACAGGCCTCCGCAGTTCTTTTGGACTTTGCTCCTCTGGTTTCTGCTCCCATCCTAGGACCTTCAGCTCTTCACTCCATTTCAAGTCCTCATCTTCAAACTGCTCTGCACCTCTCTTTAATCTGACCCTTATCTCCCTACCAATCTAGCTCCATCTTAGAGCCCAGAGACTAGGTTCATCATGTTCGGATATAGAGGTGTGCACTGCACAATTTGAAGAGGGGGCATTCATATTGTGGTCTATGTAAATAGCATTCCCTGGAGCTTGTGCAGTGCAAAATCACACAACCAGACCAGCAGACCTGTGGGATCCCCATTCACAGTACCTCCTTGGGCACCATTTTCACAGAGACAGCAGTCTTCGGTCCTTTCTTAGGGCCTTGCTCTGTTCTCCCGCTGTCAGACTTCACTCACCTGCTGCCCACAACCTAGCTGAATTGTCTGAAGAGAGAGAAAGACTCCAGAAAGAAGGATCTCCTGATTCTGAGTCTTCCTGTCCCTTCTGTGGGAGAAGCTGAGCCTGCAGTAGGGCCTGGGGAATCCCAGCTGGGACCAGCAGCCCTCTTGGACCAGGACTTGAGCCAGCAGCCAACCAATCTCTGGGCCCTATGAACTTAGGGAAACCCAAGAAGATCCTGTGGGCAGGTTACTTTGGGGATCATTTCTGGGCCAGCAAAGACTTCTTGATGTGGTTTGATCTCTCCTCCTTACTATGGAGGGTGGCAACAAAGTGCCCCCGGTCATTGCTCACCACCCCCACTTCCCGCATCCACCACTAATTGCATTGGCTCAGCCCCATCTAGTTGGGCTGCCCACATTAATCAAGATAGCCCATCCATTTCCCCATCTTCCTCCTTGGCACAGCACAGACTCAGGCCATAATGACCATTATAATCACTTCCATATATGACTGTTAACCATGTACCGGACAAGATGGAGACTATCATGATGCCCATTTTACAAACGCGCAAACTGAGGCTCGAGAGGTTATGTGACTTAGTCCAGCTCACGGTAAGTGGCAGAATTGGGATTTGAAGCCAGGCTTGTCGGGCAGCACGTCCTACATTCTCAGCCACTCTGCTCTCTCACCCCTCGAGCCTCAGGACGCTGGACATCTGGTTGAATATGGGTACAAAGCCCCCAGCGCCCAGCACAAGATGTGGATGTTGCGCCACGTCCAGCCACAGGTGCAGCCTGGGTAAAGGGGGACCCGTAGGGGTCGGGTGGTGTGGGGGCTGCTCCCAGGCACGTCTGAGGGGGTGAGGAACAGAACGCGGAAGCCTGGGCGTCTCTTCTCCTGACAGAAGTGAGGCCCTGGACGGATTTCTCACCGAGCTGAAGTCGGGCCAAATCTGCTCCCTCACAGGTGTTAGGTAGCTCCCCTGTTGGCTGGAAATTCACCTGTGGTTGATTTAAAATCTGATACCTGTGTCCATCACACCAGCCTCCACCGTGATTACCATCCCTATAAAGTTCCTAATCCCTGCACTTACGCAGTGTCCTTACCCTCTGATGGGCCGGACCTATGTGAGCAGGGAGATTGGGTTATTATGTAGAAGACTTATAATAAGAAATATGACTGCAAAAGCCAAGTCAGTTGAAATTGGACTATAATTAAATGCTTAGAAAATTCTATGCTTGGCTCATTTTAAAATCAAGTGCTTCTTTGTAGCAATTTCCTTTCTTTAATTACAATTTCCTGTCTAGTTTGACATTTACAATGCAATCTTGGGGGACATGTTTGTGATTTATTATTCCTGCTCCTATCAGGATATCACTGTGCAGAAATGAGTTTATAAAATAAGAGCTCAAATTATTATGGCCTTTGACCAATAAAGCAGGCTCATAATTTCAGGCCTGAGAGAAGATTACCATTTTTGACAATCCAAGGCAGAAATAGTGGAGAGGGGGAGGGCACAGTTTAGGAATTTGCTCCATGTTCAAAAACATTGCATCATCTCCTCAGGGAAGGCCAGCCTGGGAGACGGAAGAACATATTAATAACCCCTCAAATATATACAAGGTTTCACAGCTTTGAGGAACTTTCACTGTCATTGATTCATATCATTCCTAGCAATAGACAGGCAGGGAACATCATCCCCATCTCATAGATGGGGAAATTGATGCCCAGAGAAGTTAAGCGACTTGCTCAAGGTCACATAGCCTATAAGAGCGGTCTTAGAAACAACACCCAGGTCCGACCTAGTGAGTCCTTTTCCCACAACACAACAGCTGTCCCAAAGGCAGAGAGGTGACCTGAGACACGGAAGATGCCCTCAGGGCACCTTCCGCCTCCCATGGCAGGAGCTCTGAACTAACCGCAGAGGAGTACGTGCCCATGACCCACATGCAGGCGGTCAACAGAGGCCACAGTGGCCCCAGTTCATGAAAGAGGTGCCATCATTTCCTTCTCTATTTTTCCTTCCAGCTCAGGGTTTCACCTAGAAGTCTGGGGGTATCATTCACTTATTGGCCCGCATCATGCCCTTTTATCCCGGGGCTGCAAAGTGGGACTCCCAAGCCCAGCGTACGAGGGTTTACCTTCAGGTGCACACATGGCGGCACAATGGCTCAGCTCCATGGGTGCCTGGATGTCTACATGGGTATTCTCCCCAGGCTGCAGACCGGCACATATAAGCACCTGGACCCCTCCCCGTGGATGTCCCACAGTGCCTCCAGCTCACTGCGTCCACAACTAGACTCCTCACCAACTCCCAGGCCAGCCCCACCTCCTGTGCTCACCATCATCAAGATGGCATCACTTTCTTCCCGACCAGGGCACAGAGCTGACTGGCGTTCTGGAAGAGAGTGGGATAGGGGATGCTCATTCCCCAGGGACTCTTCAGCCTCAGTGTCCCTCCCCAGCTCTGACTGTGGCCATGTAGCCAGGAGCAGAACAGATTGGGGCACATGGTACAGACCCCTGAGGCAGACTGACGCAGTTAGTCCGTGGATGAAGTGACACCCTGCAGTTGTTTGAAGTGGGGTTCGTGGAGCTGCTGGCCTGGGTTTGCTCATAAGCGAGGCTTCTAGGCCTGGAGCAGGGGTTTCTGGGGTGTCCCTGCCTGTCTCTCTGTGGATCGCCTTCAGGAGTTGAAGTCAGGCTTCTGCTTTGTCTCACTTGAAAGGAGCCGTTATGGGAGGTAAATCCCCATCTCTGGCTTTTGGCCTCAGATTAAGTCTGTCCAGAGACTCATTTGTTGCCGGTGAAAATCCCTTTATTACTTCAAAAAATTTTTAAAGCAGAATGCATTAAGATTTTTGAAGAAAGGGAAAGAATCATATCCCTACACCAGGATGCTGGTTATGAAATTCAAATGGATGGGACAAAGCAATCCTCTTATAGTACCTCCCTCACGTCAAAGTGGGAGAGGAGGAGGGGGCTCAGGCCCACCCCTCAGAGTCTTGAGTCCTAAGCAAACCTGACCACTGAGCAAAGCGCCGCTCTCCTGGAGGCCACCACACTGGGCTTGCCTGGGCTCATCTGCACTCGCTTTCCTCCCTAACACATGCATCCACACATTCACGTGCGCACACACCAGTCCCTCCCTGTTACAATTACTTCTTTGAATCACCATATTGTTCAGGGAGGAAGGGGATGACTATTTGATCCCTATTGTTGAAAGGAAAAAATGGAAGCTCAGACAGCGGGGAGGGAAGTGACCTTTCCAAGGTCAACCAGGACCAGATCTTTCAAGGTCAGAACTCTCCCCTTAGAACTTTCTAGACTTCCAAGCATAGGTCTGAGGGTCCTGCCAGGTTCCTGACTCCATGAGGAAGGCCCATGAGGGCCCTCTGTGGGGCTTCCTGCCCAAAGAGACAAAGAAGTAGGCCAAGTTAATGCTGTTGCCCTTACCCCCACCCATCCCTCTCCTGTGCTGGCCCTTCAGACCCCAGGATCAGGCAGGGAGAAAAGCCTGTACAGGGGGAGTTGGTTTCCAGAACCCATAGGAATCCATCCTTCCAAACACCCAGCAGTTCACCTACACGGTGGCTAGAGCAGCGAGTAAGGCTGCCGCAGTCCTGCCCTCTAGGTGCCCATGGCTCTGGGAGAAGACAGGAAAATCATGTCAGCCCCGTGTTAAGTGTTGTGACAGGAAATGTGTAAGGGAGCCTGGGTAGCACAGAGATGCCACTTCCTCAGCTCCTGAGCCACGACAGACGGAAGAGCCAGCCATGGGAGCCAGGGGAGGAAGGAGGTTGGACCAGGCGCGACTAGGTTCTTTCCAAATGTCTGGTGGGAGGGCAAAGGGAAAGAGGTGGGGGACTGGGGCCCAGGACCACCTCTGTTGAGTGGCCACAGAGTCTCTGTGAAGCCTCTGCCTGGCCTCCCCTGGAGCCCGGAGACCCCGACTCCCCTGCACATCCATTGCACCTTCTCCACTGCACATTCACCGACAGGAGGCCCTTCTCTAAGCACTGTTTAAAAGTTTACTGGCTCTGGCACAAGCACTCCAAAGATGTGTGCCGCAGCTTACACTCCCTTGGGGCTAATGAAGCAGGTGCTGATCCCTCTAGGACACCCAGGGTGTAAGCAATGGCACATTTTTGTAGTTTTCTAACACAAATGAAATCTGGTACCAGCCCAAGCTCACCAAGATTGGCGAGAGATTCAATGTCCATTATTTGTCGTGGGCTCTCTCTTCCCCTCCTTTTTATTTATAAGAACCGCAGGGATTACACATCCCAGAAACTCAGAGAAGCCCTCATCCTCAGATATGGCCACCTTTGCTCCTGACCTGGGCCCGTTCCCTCAGCTGGGACCTTCTCCCAAAACAGTGAAGCCTGCTGTTCAGCCTTCTACCTGCTCCTCCAGGTGGACCCAGAAGCTTTGTCTCCAAGGTCTTCCTGGGGTCTGAGGATGTATCCTGTGGACTTGACCACTTGGAGGAGCCACCTGAGGTTTATAAGTTGGCTCAGTGGCCTGGGATCTCCTTTGCCCACCCCCTCCCCAGGGTCTTGGTTGTCAGCAAGCCTAGCACTGTGTCCTTCTCGCTGGCCACAGGGAAGAGTCTGGCAGCAGTCCCTTCACTGTCCTGCTAAAGGCCCTGCCGGCCTCCCCATCCCCTGCAGGCTGACCCAGTTCTGCGACAATTCAGAAATTATACATTCAGTGGGAAGATTAGGCCTGATTAAGAAATTTGTGCTAACGCACTGTGCTTAATTGGATTTGGAGAAGGACACAACACGGGCTGCTTGACATTCCGGGGTCCTCGGCAAAGTCTTGGGACCTCCCTGGTTCCTCCCCGCAAGGATGGCCTTAGCCCCAGCCCCATCGCCTCCAGTGCCGAAAGTCTTCGGCCTCTCAGCCTAGTAACGGGGAAGTTATCTGCCTAATCAGACTAATTAGCACTGGGGACACAAAGTCATAATCTATAAAGAATGCAAATGCCAGTTTTACAAAATGAAAACGCCATATGTGCAGTAATTAGCTAACCACGGGCACATTTTATAAATCATATTTATTAGTTTGTAAACAAATCAAGCTCTAAATGAAATGAAAGATGCCATTAACTGTGACTGCAGCAGTAGCAATGCTGAGCCGGCCTGGAAATGGGGGCCTGGGGGTGCAGGGTAGAAGCTGACCCAGCAACCCTGCCTAGGGACCCACCCCCATCTCCACCTGACCTCGCCTGCACCCCAGCCCAGGAGCTCCGGTGTGGGAGGCTGGGGTCTGTGCCCTGGCTAGCCAAGGCTCATGGCCCACTTGTCCTCCCGCCAGACCCCCCGGTGGGATGACCACCTGCCCAGCATCCCATGGCTCTGGGCTGGTTACTCAGACTAGGGCTCCAACAAACAATTGCTCCCCCCATGATGGCAAGATGGCATCTAAGTGCCAGCTCAGCACCAGGCTCCCCTTCTCTTAATTTTGGAGCCATGGGCCTCTTCGCCCACTTACATACTGCTGGGGTTTGAGGAAAAGTAAAGCAAATGTCTCAACTGAAGGAACTTCCTACACTGGCCAAACCTGCTGCCCTGCTTCTCCGCCTCTGCTGTCCTTGGAGAAGAGCTTGGGGAAAGCGGGGCAGTCCCAGGTTGTTTTCTCCTGTGCTGCGCTTAACATGTTCTCCTGTCAGTCTAGCTGAGGTCCTACCTTGCACTCAGCCCTCTGCTGGGCACTCCGAGGGTTGCGATGGAAATACAAAGGTAAGTCTAAGCTTTCTGGGTGCTCCATACCCTGACAAAGGCTCCTCCCCATGTGGATTGTAGTAGCCATGATTGTGTTCTGCTCAGCACATGATCTCATCTCCCACTTTTGGAGAACTGGTTTTTTTTCCTTTTTGTTTTGGGGAACACCTTTTTCTGCCCTGTATGGCCATGATGAGGCCCTCAGTCCAGGTATCTGGTACCACCTCCTCCACAAGGTAAGCATGTAATACAAAGGGAACAGTCATTGCATTGCATGTCTTGGACCACATGACACAAGCTGGGCCCATCGCTCTCTATCCAGATTTTCTGAATTGAGATGGAGGGGGTCGCCAACTTCAGAATGAAGTTGGTTCACACTTTGATTGCCTAATTTGGACAAGAAAAAATGCCTTCCTACAAAGAACAATGACTACAAATTTTATAAAAAGACACCCAAAAGTTCATCGGCAGTTTCAAACATAAGATTAAAATCTCCACGGACCAGAAATGGAATAGAAATCTAAGATGGTAAATGGAACCAAAGCCATAATTTTGCTGGGTTCTGGGTCCGGCATCAAGCGATGCAGTTGACAATTCAACCCTTATAGGTTAAAGGGGACGCAAGTGGTCCTTTAGGGGTAGGATGCAGCTTTGTGGTCAGGAATGAAGGCCAGCTGACCGCCCGACTCTGTGACTATGTTTGGGACATGCCACTACACCCAGGGGACAAGAACTGCAAACTACTATTATAAGAGCTGTTTTTGGATAAGAATGGGTAAAAACGGACAGGGGAGAGAGGGAGAAAAGGAGGAGGAGGAGAAAGGGAAAGAAAGAAAAGAAATCCCCGCTTAAAATGAACCTATAAATCAATATTCCAAGATATATGAAGAGATTTCTTGCCAGAAAAAAAGATCCACAATCTGAACAGAAATTCACTCTAGATAAAATTCATTTGACAGAAGTATCCGTCCAAGACTTTAAAACAAATACATTTAGAAGTTCAAAGAGATAAAGTCTTAATGAAAGAAAACAAAAAAATATATATAAAATAAAAACAGGCACAAATGACAAGTGGATATGAAAATGAACCAATTAGAAATCTGGGAAGCGAAAGATAGAGTCATTGAAATTAAATGTTCAACAGATGAAATAAACCCCAGACTGCATACAGTTAAAGAGAGAACCAGAGAATTGAGTTGGAAGTTAGAACTGGAGAAATTCGCCCCAAATGCATCACAAATATATATATATTTCAATGGAGAAACACAGAATTTAGATTGAAGAGCTCCAACATGTGTCTAATAAAAGCTACACAAGAAGAAAATGAAAGTAATAGTAGAAAAGCAATATTTAAGGATAACTGTCAAGAATTTTCCAAAATTGAAGAAAGATGTGACTTTTCAGATTTAAAAAGCCACTCATTGTACTGAATTGGAAAAATAAAAATAGATCCACATCCAGATACATCATAGTGCAACTTCAGAATGTCGAGGGTCAAGAGATCATTTAAAAGCTACTAGAAAGTAGAAACAGATCGTGACAAAAATCAAACTAGACCAAAGCAGGATTCTCTTCAGCAACAGTAGATGCCAGAGGAAAATGAAATAATATCTTCAAGGTGCTGAGGAAAAATGACAATCAATCTAGAAATTTATGCCCCGCTAATCTACTACCCAAAAGTGCATGCAAAATAAAATCATTTTTTAGAGGGGGAAGGGCAAAGAGAGAGAGAGAAAGAAAGAGAGAGAGAATCTTAAGCAGGCTCCATGCCCAGTGCAGAGCCCGACATGGGGCTCGATCTCACAACCCTGAGATCATGACCTGAGCTGAAATCAAGAGTCAGACACTTAACCGAATGAACCACCTAGGTGCCCCTGCAAAAATAAAACTTCTTATAGACATGCAAAGACTAAGCTAATATTCCCCATAGCCCCTCACTGAAATAAAGATGTCCCCTTAGTAAGAAGAAAAGTGGACAAAAAGTAAAAGCAAATGGGATGCAGGAAACATAGATGACCACAGGAAATAATAAATGCATGTTGGTAAATTCAATTAAATGTTGACTATAAAAATTAATAATGATCCCATAGTATGTATATTCTTAAAAGTTTAAACTCAATTTCTAAACAAAGATTACTAAATGGATAGTGATGCTCAATATGGCATCACATGAAAAAAGATAGAAAAAGAAAGAAAGAAAGAAAGAAAAAAGAAAGCTAAATCTCCGGGATGAGGAAGAATGTATTTATTGCTAGGATGGTAAGTAGGAAGTGATGCTGTAGTGTCCCATGGTGGTGGTCATAGGGTTTTAACACCCAAGCAGGGACAGGAGATTTAGCTTCTTGCCCATGAAAAGCACAGAGCTGGAACTAAGTCCCTTGTAAATAGCTGGAAGCACTGAAATGCTGCCATCTGTATGAAAATGGAAGTAGAAAAACTGAACTCACAAGCTGAGGAAGCAACAAGATAGCAGATTGTGTGCTGGGGAGGTAGATGAGAGGGAAAGAGCCCACAAGAAGGCAAAGACTTGGGAGTAAAACAGAAGCAGGTGTGAAGTTCCCAGTGCATACTACCTGTGGGGCATAGGATCCACAAGCCAAGAGAATAAAATGTGTCTGGGGGACCAGCAGCAGGAACCACGAAACTGCTTAGAAGGAATATTTTGACAATTATGGCACAAGAGATTCCAACAGAAAGAAAACCCTTGCTAAAGATAAATGCAGAAAATTACCAACTACATGAGGAAATGAGGCACCATGAGGAAGAAGCAGGACAAATAAAATCATTCGAAGATTCCTGATAGTTCCCAAAGAAGAGAGCAGAAAGAATGGTGGAGGGCATACTAGAAGAGAAAATGTCTAAAAATTTTTCATAGCTGAAGAAAGAGATGAGTCCTCCGGGCACTTGGGTGGCTCAGTTGGTTAAGCGTCTGCCTTCAGCTCAGGTCATGATCCCAGTGTCCTGGGATCGAGTCCCATATCAGGCTCCCTGCTCCACAGGGAGTCTGCTTCTCCCTCTACCTCTCTCCCCTATTTGTGCTCTCTCTCTCTCATCCTCTCTCTCTCTCTCAAATAAATACAAATAAAATCTTTTTTTTTTTTCTTAAAGAAAGAGATGAGTCCTCAAATTGATTAAACCCCCTATGTCCTGAGAAGGACAAATAACACACATCTACCCCTAGATGCATTATCAGGAAACTGTAAAACATTAAATAAGAGAGAAAAGCAACTAGAGAACTAGAGACAGCAGAATCTCTGGACAAGAACAATGGTTGGACTCACAGCAGATTTCTCAGCAGCTAGATTGATCCCAGAAGACAATGGAAGAACATCTTCAAAGGACAAAAAGAAAAGTAACTGGCAATGTATAATTCACTCTGAGTCAAGACAAAATCAAACACATCAGAAAAAGTCAGAGAGAGTTTAAACTCACAATCTTCTTTGAACTAATAAGGAAAGATTGTACCTCAGAAGGTACTTTAGAAGGAAATCGAGACCAAAATGTAGAAATGATGGTAGAAAACATGCTTGCTTCACCTAAACCAGCATTGCCTACAAAAAATAAAGACTAACCTTTGGGAGGAGTTAAAAACGGGGTTGAGTTAAAGTACTTTATAACAATAACAAGAAGATGGGAGCAGGAATTGGAGTTAAAACATTTAAAGATCTTTGTATTATAGGAGGCAAATAAAGATATTAATTACATTTAGACTTTTTTAAAAAAGTATAACGTCTAAACCACTAGAGAGGAGAAAAAAAAGGTAATAAAAAGAGCTCAGTAAATCCAACTGAAAGCCAGAAAGGAAAAGAAACAAAGAAAAACACATGGCAAAATTTTTACAGGATAGTATAAAAAAGACTAAGTTTTTCAGAAATCACAATTCATTTAAATGGATTAAGCCTACTTATTCCGAGATATTCTGAGATTTGTTAATTCCAGTTATAAATTGTTTATAAGAGCTATAACAACTAAAACATAACCATGCAGATAGCTTGATAGTAAAAGGATAGGAGAGCATATAAATACTAACTAAAATAAAGGAGCCATTGTAATATATAATGTTATATTATAATTCTATATTACATATGTAACATAATTATACATTATAATATTATAACAGCAAGGGAAAGAGATTTTAAGGCAAAAACTTTGATATTTTATTTTAAGGTTTTATTTATTTATTTGAGGGACAGGGAGCAAGAGAGCACAAGCAGGGGAAGCAGCAGAGGGGGAGGGAGAGGGAGAAGCAGACTCCCCTCTGAGCAGGGATCCTGACGTGGGGCTCGATCCCAGGATCCTGGGATCATGACCTGAGCCGAAGGCAGACGCTTAACGACTGAGCCACCCAGGTGCCCCGAGATTTTAAAAAGGTGAATATTTACTGACAAGAGAAACAATTCAATAGGAATCTATAGTGATGCTGAACCTGATTTTTTTAATGACATAACTCTTAAAGTGACAGAATCATGAGGAAAAAATAAACAGAGTATATTAAGCAAAATTATAAAGTAAAATGTGGTAGAAACTGATAAACCTACAATGATAATTTTAACACTGCTCTTTCAGAAACTGAAGGAATAGACAAAAGATTAGTAAGAACATATATAACTGAATACCTGTGATCAAACTGCACAATTAACACTTGCTTAATGTACATATATAAAACCCTCTATCCAACCCTCTATACTTTATTTTTAAGTACACATGGAACATTAACAAAATTGACTGTGTAATAGGCCACAAAGGATGTCTTTTTTTTTTTTTTTAAAAGATTTTATTTATTTATTTGACAGAGAGAGACACAGCGAGAGAGGGAACACAAGCAGGGGGAGTGGGAGAAGGAGAAGCAGGCTTCCCGCCGAGCAGGAAGCCCGATGCAGGACTCAATCCCAGGACCTTGGGATCATGACCTGAGCTGAAGGCAGACGCTTAACGACTGAGCCACCCAGGTGCCCCGAGGATGTCTTAACAGATACTAAAACTCTGATATAATTAATGACACATGTTCGAGGATTCCAATTCAATAAAATTAGAAAACAATAAAGAAGTTAGGTCCAAAAATATCTCACTCATTTTTTTTGTTATAGTGAACTATACTATATGTGTAAAAAAGTATACATATGATACACAGAATGTAAAGAAATACAATAAAGTAAACATCTATGTACCATCACTCAGATTTACAACAGTGTATTTCCAGAATCTCAGAAATCTGTGTGCCCCTGTCCATCTGCATTCTCTTTCGGTTCCCCAGAGGTAAATGCCCTCCTGACTTATAGGAAGATAATTTTCTTGTTTTTTCTTAACTGTTTTGTTACTTATTTGTACATCCCTAAGCAATATTGATTCTTTGCCTGTTCTTTTTATATTAATGAAATCTATATTCTGCCTGGGCTGCATGTCTGCCTTATATCTAATCACATGCTGGACAAAGGGAATATGGAGGTGAATGATGCATGGATCCTGTCATCGAAATGACCACATTTGGTTGTGTGATGGGTAATCATGACACAGTGTGAAGTAACTATAGGAGCACAAGGAAGGGGTATCATCACAGTCAGACTGGGGAAAAGAGAGACTTCTTAGAGAAGTTGACATTTGAGATGAGTCTTGAAATTAGTTGTCTTATTTTCCAATATGACAAAGGAGGTGAGACTTGCTGACAGTTTAAACACAAAGTATGAAGCAATTCAGCCATTGTCTTAATTAAGCTTCAAACTGGGCACACACACAAGATTTAAATTTACATAATTGAAAACCAGGTGAGTGAGTTCAGGCATGGCTGGATCCAGGAGCTTAATAGATTTTCAGGTGCTACCTCTCTCCACATCTCTCAGATAGGCCTTCTCTATATAGTCAGTCAGATGGTCCTCAAGAGCCCTAGACTCACTTCCTTTTAGCTTAGCAAGATCATTAGGAGGTGTTCTTTCTCATAAGTTCTAGCCAAGATTCCCAGAGAAGACTCTTAATGGGCCCTGTTTGGGTGATGTTCACATTCCTGCATTAGCCACTGAGCCTAAAAGGATGGGGTATTATTATCTTAGATCACAGACCTAGGTCACCAACCATCTTCACTCAAACCACAAAGAACTGTTTCCTTACAGGAGAGGATTCTGTTCTCAGAATGAGAAGAAATCCGAAGGGAGAAAAAAAAAAAAAAAAAAAAAATCTACTCCAACCATAAGAGACTGCTTTGCATTTGAGAAACTGCTAGCTGTTGGGTAGGAGTAGAGGGTATGATGAGGGGGGACATGGCTAGAAAGAGGCTGGGGAGGGGAGGGAGGTGCCAAACATGCGGACTACCAAGTTTATTTTATCCTGAACAGAATGGGAGCTTTACAGTGATTGAAGCAGAGGGTGAAGGGTTCAGATGTTCACTTTAGGAGGATCCCTCTGGGGCCTGTGGGAGGGAGGGACTGCCGAATGAGGATTGTTACCATAAATCCAGTGAGGGACATGAAAGGAGGTGGAGGGAAAGGAAGCTGTGTGGGGCAGGGAGTAGGGGCCAGTCAGGTGGGAAGCTGATAAACAAATGGAGACTACAGAATGGGGTAGTAAAGGCTGGGAAGGTAAGCCATATTTCTCATCTGGGTATCAGGTGTGTGTTGGGGTGCTCATCACCAAGGTGGGGAGCCTGAGAGGGGTGGGCCCCTCATGTTACAATGGTTGTTGGTTTGCCCGTCTCCTCACCTTCTTCTAACCCAATGCTGGGTACACTCTAGGCTTCTGACAAACCTTTATGGGGAGACTAATCAGGAGTTGCTTTGAAATGTGGATTTAAGCTTCAAGCTGTAGGTCTCCTTGGGACCCACTGACAGACAAGTCCTTGACAGTCCCACTGAGGAGGGCTGGGGCTAAGCCGGTGTTTGTCTGTTCCTATCATTTTGTCTGTTTGTGCGAGATGACTCTCCCGCCCACTGCACTCAGCCTCTGACCTCCCCATCCCTAACAGCCAGGCTCCCAAGCCCAGGCATCCTGCTGGCCCAGACCAGAGTGGGCTGCTTCACCCCAGATACCCAGCCTGGGGTGGGGGTGTCTCTTCTCAGCCCAGCCAAACCTTCCAGAGGAAATCCTAGTGGGGGGTGGGGGGATGATGGAACCCGTGTCCTGACCCTAGCCCGAGAGAGTGCTTGTAGGAGGAACCAGGCCCCAGAGAGTTGTGCTCCCCCCCACCCCCCTCAGGTGTTGGGCAATGCCTTTTCTCTATTCACCCTCACAGCATTCTACGAGGCAGATATTAGCAATACCCCCAATTTACAGATAAGGAAACTGAAGCCCAGAGAGGCAAATGAAGTTGCCTGAGGCCTCTTGTTGGTGAGCTGGGGATCAAAGTGCAGGTCCAATTGGAATCTTAGGCCTCGGAGCCCTTTCCAGAACTGTTGTCAGGACGCAGGCAGCCGGGAGTGGTAGGGCCACAGGGCTCTCGAGAGAAGATGCTGAGCTCAGGTTTTGCTGGGCTGCAGAGGGCGTAGGCCTGAAGCCCAGCTTTAAGGAGCACACCGACCCCTCTCCCTTGGGCCTGGGCTCCTGGGGGCCCTCTCAGCCCAGCTGGTGGTGGCAAGCAGGGGGCCAGTCGTGGTGGGGGCTGGGAGGGGTGGTGCTGGAGGAGTGGGTGGCTGGGAGTGTGTTAATGCTGCTACCTTATGAAGGACATTTTTCAATTGAGCCAGTAACTGGAGGCCCTGGGAGCGTGTTCTGTCTCAGCAACTCTACAATCGGAGCATATGAACTGGTTGGGAGAAAGCCACCGGGGGCTGGCCATTCCCAAACTCTTGGAAGGCACAGAGCTAGATTTAATAAAAGGGGAAAATGAAACATTTTCATTAGCACCAAATTTTCCATTTAATGTGGACTTTTGCAAAATAAGTGGCCTAATTACTGCCGTGATTTGAGCTTCTCAATAGGTTTTTTCCTCTAAGAAGTTGTAGACCCCACACGGACTCTGTTCTGCAGAGCCCGCCCCGTGCCACAGCCCTTCCCAGGCTTCCCTAGAAGCAGAAGGACTTCTGAGGCCTGAGGGGGTGGCGGGGTAAGCCGCAGAGGGGAGCACAGGCCTGCGGAATCCATACAACCCTCTTCTGCTCCCCCCTCCCGCCAGCAGCCTCTAGTGGGGAAGCCGCCATGCTGGGGCCCCGGGGACCCTCAACACTGGCCTAGACTGTGTCTGAGCCATGAGTCGAGTCTTACCTGAGTCCCAGCTCTGCGTCTGAGAGTTTGCTGAGCTGTAGTGAGTTGACTGTATCTTCTTCCCCATGGTCTGTCTGGCTTTTGCCTTTGACGCTGTGCACCCCAGGCCTCTGGTCTTCGCCTATAAAAATGACTGCAGCCCAGGAGTCTCAGCCCCCAGGCCACTCACACTGACCCTGCCGGTCCTGGAGAGGTCAAGGAGGAGGCAGCTTCTGCCCTCAGGGGCCCTTGCTATCTCCACCCTGTCTGGAGGCTGGATGCCTAGGGCTGGAGCCACTTCCTTCAGCTCTTTTCACCCCTCCCCCACTTCCCCCACCAACAGGCCTTCAGCTTTTTCCTATTCCCTCTGCGCTTGAGAAGAATCAGGGATTAAAGAAACAGAGCAAGAAATTGCCAAGAACTAGCCTAGCAGACGATCAGATAGAGTGATGGAGAGAAGGGACCCTTACTCCAAAAAACAGCTTGGAACATCTAGCCTGGTGGGGGCCCCGGGGAGATGGGGTAATCTAGTAGGCAGTGTCGGGGTCACTTCCCCACCATCCCTGATGGAGACTCCAGGTCCCCTTATCTCCCAGAGAGCCAGTCTGAGTCAGGGCCTCACTGCTGGGCCTTCCTCTCTCAGCAGAGCTTGTCAACCCTCCCCTCCTTGCCCAGGAGAGCAAACCCCACCCTGGCCCCTCTCCAAGCCAAACCCAGCTACCCCAACACCTCCAAGGACTCCCGCTCCTAATTTCCAAGGTCCAGACCCCGTCTTAGCCTCAGCACCCCAGTTCTGGTCCTTCTTTCCAGGGGAGAGCGAGGCGACCCCAAACCCCTTATGGAAGAACAGCTAGAGGCATGTGAGGACTCATCAAAAGCCACATTATAACTGGGACGTTGGTAAAACAAAGTAAGATGTTTCCTAGGGAGCTATGGCTTCCCTCAGACCAACGGCCATTGCCAATACCTGGGGGAGGGTCTTACTATATTGGCAGTTTCTTTTTTTTTTTTTTTTAAGATTTTATTTATTTATTTGACAGAGAGAGAGACAGCAAGAGAGGGAAAACAAGCAGGGGGAGTGGGAGAGGGAGAAGCAGGCTTCCCACGGAGCAGGGAGCCCGATGCGGGGCTTGATCCCAGGACCCTAGGATCATGACCTGAGCCAAAGGCAAACACTTAACGACTGAGCCACCCAGGCGCCCTAACGGCTGTTTCTTAAAGTGGATCTTGAGTAGAGCCCAGGGAGGCACAGGGGGGAGTCCCTGTTCTCTATGGGGAACATTCTCTGTAGCCTCTATTCTCATGGAGCTCGAAGGCCAGGGAGAAAGAGGCAGGTGATTATCTCCCCATTTACAGATGAACAGACTGACCCTCAGACATAGCATGAGGCGCTCCCTTGGCCATCCAGCTGGGGAGTGGTAGAGCTGGGGTCCAAACTGAAGCCCTGACATTGTGAGTCACGATACTTAAAAAAAAAGTTCCAAAAACTGAGGCCCTTAAAGGGTGAGCCTATGTCTGTTATCACAAAATTTTAAATGTACATACAGTAAAGGGTGCGACTCAATTATTTTTTTTACACATGTGTACATCCATGTAACCATCACCCAGCTCAAGGTCTAGAGTTCCAGTATTCCAGAAGGCTCCTTTGTGCCTCCTCCCACAAAGGTAATCTCTGTTCTGCAAATCTTGGCACTTGCTTGCAGAAGAATGGATTGGTTGGGCCAGTGGGGCTCCCCCGTGGTGCCTATGACTGAGCTATTACTGGAAAGTTGGCATGACCCAGCACCATGCTGGCACATAGGAGGAAACCCTGGCAATTTGGGGAGTGAAGAAAGTGAATAATGTGGGGATTACCAGTGTTAACAGGGACTGTCCCTGTCTCCCTCTTTACTCAGCCTGTGTCAGAGCTCAGAGGCTCTGAGCCAAAGTTTTTGGTGGGAGCTCTGGGGGGCCTCCCCTGTGGCAGAACAGAAACTAGCCCACCCAGCCTCTTCTTGGGGTATACCAGCCTCAGGACACGATGAGGATGGAGGGGGTAGATGGGGAGCTAAGACCCTCTGGGGTCTTTCCATGAGGATGGACCTCAGAGGCGGCTGGTGGGGATTCAGTGTCTACCATCCACAGCAGTGAAGACTGTCAGGAAGCAGGGTCCTGCCCCAAGAGGCCCTCTCGGGCCTCAGAGCACCCTCCCCCCCAGACTCACGCCCACTCCACCCAACCATCATCCATTGGCTGGGAAAGGACCACACCGGCTGATCCTCCTTAACCTCAGCCTGCCTCTTTGTCTCTGAGCCAGGCCAGCCTATTTAGTGTTAAAGTCGCTGGAGTGTCCAAGGAGACATAAAGAAAGTTTAGCGACTTTTAATTTGCCACTCGGCCTCTCCCACTGGCCAGCAGGTTGAGCATTTATGGAGAAGGGCAGCTGCAATAAAGGCTTATTGTTCCTCCTCCGAGCCACTGCTTGGTGACTCCTTTCTTAAGTGAGACAAAGGGAACCCAAGGCCCACAGGCGTCCGCAGGCCTGGGGAGTTGGGTCCACAATTAGCAGGCATCCCCCACAGCCACCCCAGCTTCAGGCCTTGGTGGGGAGGGCCCAACGCAGCCCCCGTCTGGGCTGCACCCACGGGAGAGGACAATCCGGGGACACCGTCCACTGGGACCCACACTCCAACAGGGGCTCTGGAGGGCCCCAGAGCACCAGGAGGCAGGACTTCAACAGGGAGGGGGCCCAAAAGTCCTGCTGCAGGGATGCTACAGAGCCAGAAGAGGAGCAGGTGCAGGGGACGCAGGGGATGAGCCTCATTTTCAGAGTCCTCTAGTGGAAGGTGGTGTCTCGGAAAGGCTTCCAGAAGCCAGAGAGGCCACCTTCGGATGGACTGAACTCCCAGCCACCGGAGGTGTGTGAGCAGAGGCCGGGAGCCCACCTGCCTAGAGGACGCCCAGAATGAAGGCTGAATTCTGGTTGAAGAAGTCATCTCCAGAGCCCTAATGTCCGGTCTCAGGATCGCCAAGCTGGCTCTTTTGGCCAGACAGGAACAGAGGGAGCAGAGGGATGTGGTAACCCTTTCAGAGACACTCTGCACTTGAGGCAGCCGCCTGGTGCTGTACCCCTGGGGCCCCGGTATCCCATGCCCCTGGGGAATAGAACCTGAAAGGCGGCACCATGTTCCCAGAGCACCTCCTGCTGGAAGCACCTTCTATCACATCCCATGACAGCACTGCTCAGGAGCCCAGAAAGAAGCCTGAACAGTTTGTCTCTTCTGCCTGCCCTCACCTACGAGAAGGCCTAAGACCTGTGGGTATCCTGGCAGATAGTGATGATGGGAACATCCTTTCTTGCTGCCCATTACCCCCTCTGAGACTCTTCCTGCTTGACTGTCCAGGACATTAATGGCTTTGGAGACATTGTATAGATAGTGAGTTGCTAAATAATGGCATTGTAGGCCACAAGGCTGCTTGCAGGGGGTTAGGTAGGGCCATCATGTACAGTTGTGTAGGTTGTTCACTGCACAAGGATTAAAGTTGCAAATGAGAGTTGGAGTCCCGACTTTGCTCTGCTTACCAAACCGTGGGCCCTGTAATGCCCACCCCTGCCTGGAGGAAGGGGACGCTTTTTCTCATTTTAATACACACACAGGCACTATAAAGGCCAGTGGAGACCCTGAAAATGCAGCTACTTGGTCCACGAGGGCTGTCCTTGCCACTGTTCGGCTCTTTCCTCTTCAGGTCACTCTGACCAAGGGTCACATTTGTGAAGCTTTTGTGACGATCACAGCCCCAGCTCTAGTGTGTGAACAGGTCCACCCCTGCATGTGCGGTCTTTCCTGCGATTGGCAGCAGAAACTGGTGCCTGTCACTTTTATGTTGTGCACTCCAAGCTTCAGCCCCAGTTATGTGGGGAGCTGCTACCTCATTCCTCCCACCTCCCAGCGCCTCTCTTCCTTGGGTAATTGGATTGGGGAAAGGGAGTGTTATTTACTAGTCTTGTGGACCCGTTCCTCTCAGACCCATCTACCCTCCCTTTTCTCTGTCTTGCCAAAGAACAAAGATTGGGGATGAAATAAATTTGATAATAACCAATAAGGACCCCCAGAGAAAATAAAGCAGCTTTTATTAAACTTCTTCCAAGACCTTTTGTGCTGAGTCTCTGCAGGCTGCAGTGTCTCGGTGCAGCCTCGGCAGGCTTGGCTCTGCTCCTGCCGGCAAGGGGAGCCCTCGCTGTGGCCCCTGTGGTCACTCCTGCAGGAACACAGCCATCACTCCGGCCATCTTTCTTCCTGTGGCTGTCTTGAGTTGACTCCTCTTTGAAAGGCCGTTACAACCACAGAAAAGACTCTGGCTCTGTGTCGCCTGGCCCTGAGGTTTTGGCAGAGCGGTCTTCCTTGGCCAGGCCAGGGCTCCAGGTGGCTGGTGCCTCTGGGTCCCAGCTCCAGAGGCTTCCGAGCGGAGCCTCGGGGCCTGCTGCCATTCATCCCTGGAGTCATCGCTCCAGGTTGAGTATGGCACGATTTAATGCTCCCATTCCTCCATTCCTGCTCTGCATGACAAATTGTTTTAATAAACATAAACCGGGTAATAATAAAGTCATAATAAGCCCGCAACTCACCTTATATCACTGCAGTTAAATCCTCCCATAAGCCGGCGCTGGTTACAATGACAATTACGGCCGGGCCAATCCGCAGGCAGGCCTGCGTGCGGACAGATTTAATATCGTTTGTAAATATGATTAGTGGGCTGTCATGTTATTGCAGGCTGCTATTTACATTTCTCTCCGGGGTTATACACTCCACCAAATTAACATTAAGTAGTGGGCCTCTCTTTCCTCCTTAAATCATACATTCCCTCTGCCTGCCCCAATCCCGCTTAATGAAGAAAGGGAAACTGACGGCAGGCGCTGGGCAGAGTGGAGCCTCGCCTTGCATTTTTCTGAAGACAGATGGGCACAGGGAGCCCCAAGAAAGCTCCACCCAGAAACTCCAGTGGGTGTCCGGGCCCTACCCGCTGCAGCCCCCTCCCCTCCCACCCACAGCCTCTGCCCCTCTCCCTGCCTGCTCGCTTATGAAAAATGTTCAAATAATGAATGGTTGTTGTTTACAGAAGTAATTTCATGCTACATTTCCATTATTGCCTGGATTTGTTTAGCTCCGCACGCTACCCCGTTGCCTACGATGAACTTTTAAGGAAATATTGCTCGCGCTTCCCGCTCTGCCGTTCCGCTTCTAATGGAAGCCGCTTGCATTTAAGACATATTGTGACACTTCATAACTGTGTGCAAATAAGCATTCTTAAACTGCTAGGGTCAATTAATCATTGTTGCAGAGGCTGATCTTGCTCCGGGCGCACCAGAATCCACCCTACTGGGGAGCGAGGCTGGGTGGGAAAGAGCTAAATAAAGGGTGGAGGGCGCAAGGGACAGGGGAGCACCACATCATCCCTCACTGGAGATGACACAAGGGCGTTCTGTCCGCTCTCATCTTCCAAATAGTTGAGTGTGGGCCTGTAGAGCAGAGTGAGGGATGCCTGGGGCGGGGGCTGCACAGAAGGACGGAATAAAACACAAATACCATATGCCTCCCATGCCTTCTTAAAGAAATCCTAGACAGGATTTCATCCTGAGATGGCCCACGTCCTGGTTATGTTTGCGGGTGTGATGTACGGATGCACTCTGAGGCTGTAGAAGCTGCAGGGCTGTTAGCCCCTGCTCTGATTGCCCAGTGCTGGGGCTTCTGAGCCGGGCAGCTGGGTGCACGCCGTGCCGCCAGCCTCCGGGGTGTCTGTCCAGGGCGTCCTCACTTCCTCATGCTGCTCTGAATTGCTGGTGAGCCTGGAGGCCAGGAAATCAACTTTGGAGCATGAGGACTACATAACCAAACTTTATGAATTCTTCCTGAAAGAAGATAAAAAAGACTAGCTAAGAGTGTGGGACCTCTCTTCAAAGTAAGAGTCGAGATGTGTATTTTACTGAGCCCTTTGTTTCCTTTCCTGAATCTCTATTGAATGGGAGCTAGAGAAGGGCCTGGAGGCTGGCTAGGAGGGGCTGTATCCTTATGCAGAAGCATGTTCGCAAGTTCATTCTACACATCTCCACCTGCTGTAGACTAGGCACTTCCGAGCGCTGTGGATCAGAGTCTCCTTCCTTCTCGGAGGAGATGATGCTTGAGGGTGATAAACACATCCCCCTCTTGGTGCATACCTGCAATTCCTTCCAGACCCCATATGCCTGCACACCTGTCTTCACTTTCTTCTTCATTAATGACTCCTGCATAAAATAATTTTTCCTCATAATGGCCTTTAGTTGCCAAACTTTGTATATAACAGATATTTATTATTTTAATAAAAAGAGAGAAAGATACAGTTTTTTTTTTTTTTTAAGTCGGGGGAGATTTGAGAACATTTAGGAGAGATTTTCATCCATAAGGGTTAACATGCTTAAGTGTTGGTGCTTCAGTGGTCCTACATCCCACTATCTGAAAAATGTGGGTGATGAGTTAGGGTCGAACGTGTTGTGTGTGTGAGAAGTACGGGGGTGTAGCTAAGGATGGCAGGCCTGGGGATGGCCCCCAGGTGCCGAGGCAATGTGAAACGGACCATAGGTCCTAGAGCCCTGTGTTCACTGAGCTTGTCTGCCTGCACAGAGATTAGGGCTGGGACCATGGCCAGAGAGCCGTGTCAGTCCCCAGCCGCACAGAGGAAGCATGAGACATAATGAAAATGAGTCGCCCAGCACAGAAAGTGGAAAACGATATTGATTTTCCAGTGCTTGGTTGCTCAGGGGAGCTCATCAGGTACAACCTCACAAGCTCGTCCACCACCCTGGAGGGGTCTGTGGCGCCCCCTGCCTGCCTTGCTGCTCCACTCCACAGAAGCCAGCTCCCCGACTGAGCCTCTACAAACCCCACGAAGTATCTTGCCCTCTGTCCTAGCTGTGCAGCTCAGAGTAGAAGGGCAGGTCATGGAGGGGCAGAAGAGGCCTCGGAGGGCACAGCTCTTGGCTCTGATGTATGTGAGCAGAAGTGAGACCACTGCCCACAGGCCAGGCTGTTGCCCCGGTTTTGGATCCCTACCCCCACCCCCCACTGCTACCCCCAGGCACTATAGGAATCCAGAGCCGCGGGGAGGAAGAGCAAGCTCCACCCATGAGCATGAAGCAGGGAATGGAGGCAGAAACTCCCAAGAGTAGCCCTGGATATGAGGCTAGGGCAGCCCCATAGAGCCTCACACCCCCAGGAAGGGGTTACCATCTGGGGAGGTGATAGAATACTACTGTTACAAGAGAGGTGTTTGGAGTCAGGCAGGCCTGGCCTGGCATCCTGGCTCCTTCATTTGCCACTGTGTAAGTGTAAGCAAATTATTGAACTTTCTCGAGCCTCAGTAGCCCCATCTGCAGAATGGGGATAATAGTTATCTCCTTAAGGGAGATGAGAATTTTGAGAATAGCATCACATAAAGCAGGTAAATCACTTAGCACCTGCTTGGCTACTGTAAAGCTCATAATTGTTAACTCAAACAACAACAATAACAACGATAAAAACCAAGGGCCTAGGGGAGGGCTGGGGCTCACACCTGTTCCCTCTGCCCTCTGTTTTTACTTCATGGATGGTACCACCATCCCCTCCTTTCCTGGGGCAGAAACCGTGAGGTCATTCTAGAGGCCTCTCTTGCACCCCATAGCAAATTAGTCGTATAGTTCTGCCCATTCCCCTTTCTGAACATCCCTCTATTCCCACTGCCTCCTCTCCCATCCAGGCACAGTGATTTCTCAGAGCCTGGACCATCATAATAGCTCCAGACCTGCTTCCCCAAATCCACTCTCGCCCACTCCACTGCATTCGACACCCTGCATCTAAAGCATGTCAGGATGTCATCGCACTCTGATGTAACATCTTCAATCGCTCTTCTTTATTCTGTACTTGCCCGCCCCCTCTGGGTTTACCCCAGGGGACAGCAAGCTCCTCTGGTGCACAGCCCTTGGACTCTCACCCATTTCTCCCCGGTGCCTGGAACAGAAGAGGCTCACTGAATGAGTGCTGAGCGAACCCATGGTATATACCAGAGGCCCTTCCGCCCTTCCTCATCCCAAGTTTGCTGGTACATAAACCCCTCTGGACCTGCATCTGACCATAATATGTTAGAGGCATGAAGTGGTGGGCTGTGGCAGGTGGCTGGGCACTGAGGAGTGGGGTGATGGGGCAGAGCTGCGGGTGGGGGGAGGCAGGGGAGGCGGGGTAAGAAGAGACAGTGGGCAGCAGTGAGATCGTGAAGGGCCTGGGATGTCTGGTAAGGATGGTGTGCTTTACTTTGTTGGCCGTGGAGAAACCACTGAAGGTTTCAGGCAGTTAGAGGACATGATTTGATTTCTTAGAAAGGTTACTCTGGAATGAAGGAACATGGAGTAGAGACAGGAAACGCTTCCAGTCATTCACATAAGAAGTGAGAGAGGCTGGCTAGGGTGGTGATGGTGGCGGAGAAGGGGGACCAGATTCAAGAGGCGTCAAAGAGGTAAAATTAATAGGCTTTGGTGAGTGTTGAGTTGGAGGGAAGAGAAAAAGAGAGAAGTGGAGGTTCTAGCAGGTTGCCAGGTTTCTGGAGAATTCCCAGACAATTGCGTGAGGGTAGGGGCATTCACCGGGATGCTAATTCCAGGAGGAAGGACAGTCTGGGCCAGCAGGGGTGGGTGGGAGGAAAGTGATGGGCTCCACTTTGAACCTGGGACACCCAAGGGAAGACGGCTGGAATCTGCTGGCTACGGGGGTCAGGAGACAGCTCAGGGCTGGAGGCTCAGTGTAGAGTTCAACAGCGGAAGAAAGCCAAGCCCCGGCTGGACTAGAAGGAGGTATGTTCAGGGAGAGAAAGAGGACTGGCTCAAGTCCCTGGGCAACACCAACATTCAGGAGGCCAGTGGAGGAAGGGGAGAAAGAAGGGAGTGAAGAGGAGCAGCCGGAGAGGTAGGAAGAAAGTAGGGGGTGGTAGGATCAGAGAAGATGGGAAGCTTGGTCAGTCATGTGGCCCACAGAGACATAGCAGGAAGGGGAGGGGTTCCAGATGCCTTGGGAGGGGAGCCAGGGGGAAGGCAGACTTCAACAAGATTCTTTATTGGTAACCACTGGGGAGACTGGAGTATATACAGTCACCTTATATCCTGCCTCCTTTCCCAAACAATTTAAGGCAGCTGAGGAAAAGGTGATCATGCTTAGTAGAGCTGGGGAAGGACGTCTAAGTGGAGCCACGCCTGCTTCCCGCATGATTCCCTACAGTGCGGTTCACCGAGAGAGAGGCCTGCGCGGAAGATGCCCCCTCTGCAGGGGCCGTGCAAGGGTCTTGGCCATGACCTCAGAACAAAATCAGAATTGGATGAGGTCAAGGTGGGGTCGCTGGGTGTGCAAGGTAAGGTCGGGATCAGATGAAGACAAGGGGTGACGTTGGAGGATCGGGGAATGGAGGCATCAAGTGCATGGGATCCCAGTGGGAACAGGGTATGGTCAGGTGGGGTCAGGGCGGACAGGGCACCAGCAGGAGCAGGAGGGAGCTGTCACTTGGGGTGGTGACTGTAATGGCAACTGCCCTACCCCTTGCCCCACCCCCATGTGTGTGCATAAGTGCATATTTGGGTGGCGTGTGTGTGCCCAGATGTGAGACACACGAGTATGTGTGGACGGGGCACAGGTGTGCGTATTTTGTATAATGTTATGTTTCCTAAAACCACAGAATGGACTGTTATAATCAGAAACTAGGTACACACCCCTCAAAGATACAACCAAATATCCCATCCCATTTCCTGAGAATTTCTCAAGGCCAAAGAACTTTGGAAGCAATGTGGAGAGAGAGGACCTCTGGTTCTTTGTTGGCTTTGAAGGATTCATTGGTGGGAATAGGGCAGGGGAGTAATTGGTAAAAAAAAAAACGCTCCCTCCCCCAAGTCTGAAATTTTCTCACCCTGCAGCTCTAGTGCTCGGGCCCCTAACCTTACCGAGTCCAAACTATCCTTCTCCCACCTCTGTCAACATTGGAGTGAATGCCACTGTCTCGCTCCTCTCCCCCTCCCTACGCCCAATCCATTCTACCCCTTCCTTTCCTTTCCCTCCTCCCTTCTTTAACTCAACAAGTATTTATTAGTTGCTTCCAGGATCTGAATATACAAAGACAAGTAGAACTCCGGACATTGACCTGTGGGGGCTGCTTATCCCTCAAGGGAGAGAGTCAGATTAAGAGAGTATCAGCCAGGCTGTAACTGAACATAATAGGTGCTCAATAAATAGATATTGAACAAATGAGGGGACAAACCTAGTAAGTGTAATAATAGATTATAGCAGAATAAGGCACAGTGATAGGAAAGAAAAGAAACCTTTCCTCTTGCTGGAGACCAGGAAAGACTTCAAGAGGCTGGTGACAACCGGATGAACTCGTAGGATTTGAATAGGAGCTTACAGGTGGCACTGGGGAAGGACACTGAGCAAATGTCAGAACAGGCAGAGGATAGGCAAAAAGGAGCAGCCGAATGTGTGTGTGATTGGCGCAGCTGGGGCCAGGGCGCGGGGGACAGGAGGTGGCAGACAAGGCCCGGGAGGAAGCTGGCTCTTGCCACAGAGGGCAATAAGCAATGCTTCCTCCTGAAGGTGAATGGAGGCTCTTCCACCCAGTCAAGGGGGAGATGACCAGGCGGGTCCTGGTGAAGAGGAGGCATTTGGGTGCGGATCTGTGGGACCCAGTTGTCGAACAGAGAGGGCTCTGGCCTGGATGTGGAGGCCGATGCTCAGAAGGGCCCCGGGCTGAGGGTTTAATGCTCCATTGCTGCTGTCTTAAATTTCTTAGAATCTTAGCTTTGAAGTTGTGTTTTGTAGTGAAGCCCAAGGACAGTGGAGCATGGTCAAGGGCTTGGAACACAGTCCCGCTTCCAAACCTCCTGGGACGAGCTCTCAGCCTGCTCCTACCCCCGGTACCTCAGGTGCTGCCCCTTGGCCGCCTCCCTCCACTCCAGGGGCAGAGGCGGGCCCTCATTCACATTGGCCACACTGGACACAGACCTGGGGAAGGTCAGGTACGCATCCCACAACTCCTTGGGCAGGGCAAGGCGGCAGCCATCTCCACCCGCCCTGGTCTGCCAGGGTCAAGAAGAGGCCCACAGTAACTCCGGGGGGGCCTCTTGCCCATCCCCCATGCAGGGACAGGTTCCCATCCCAAACATGCCCTGCCGGAGCTGTCAGGTGGCAAAGGGCCTTTTTCAGTTTGCTCAGGGATGACAGATGAGGCACGTATAAAACAAGGCAGGCCCTTTCCCGACCATCCCACTGTTTGGTCAGGCTTCATCTTCGCGGTGTGGCCACCATAGGGTGATCAAAAGACAGATACATCATTGTTACTGCCGATTTCAGGGGGGGTTCTTTATGGCTTGGTTTCTATGGATTTGTTTGTTGACAAAGACAACTGTGCCTGCCTGTGGCTTACATTGCTATTAGGACCTTCGCCAAGGTGCCCCTGAGAATTCAGAGTTGGAGGTTTGGCTCTGCTGCTTACCCCTTTCGGCAACTTGGGCAAGTGACACACTCTCCCTGAACTTCAGACTCCTCATCTCTAAAAGGAGGATAGTAATACACCCATTTCACAGGACTGTTGTAAAGATTAAATGGAATAAATCCAAAAAATTGCTCAGTAGAGTGTTTGACATTGAACGGGCTATTGAACAACAAGAAGAGGAGGAATAATGGCAGACACTTGTCCTGTTCTTACTGTGTGCCAGGCACCGCCTCCACATTTCACACATATCCCCTCAGTTCTCAGCACAACTTGGGAAGGTGGGTCCATTTTACAGTTGAAGAAACTGAGGCACAGAGGGTAAATGGAAGAAGCTGGTTTCTAACCCCTGGTTATCTGGCTCCAGGGTCTGTGTTCATAACCATTACACTATTCTGCCTTGCTTGCTAAAATAAGTGCTCAGTAAGAGGATAGTTGTAATTTCTCTATTTTTTACAAGTATTTTTCCTCACATGCGTGCACTTGTTCCTATACTTACCAACACGCACACACATATACACACGAGAACTTTCCTCCTGGGGCAATGGAAGATCGGGCCTCGGGGATCATCCCAGAAGGTCACCTCTGGGGAGCATGGACCCTGGGGGGAAACCAGGACAGACAGAGCCAGGCTGCTGCAGCCTGAGGATGCCCACTCCCTTCCCACCAGGCCAACCAAGGGCATGAACAGAAGCCAGAAAAGAGAGGATGGGGCCTGGTTTTATTGAGTGCTCGCTGGTTTCATCGGAGCCCAGGGTCAGGCAGCTTGGCCTCCCATCGGTGAGAATTGGGTTTCTTAGTTCCAGAAGGTAGAGCAAGAACAACCCAAGCCTGCCTTCCTCGGCGGTGTGATTCAGGGCAAAAGGACTGAGTATGGGCTCCGGCAGAGGCAGTAAGAAAACGCCTGGTGTCTCTTTGTGTCCCAGCCGAGTGGTCCTCTGGCCCTGCTTCTCTATCCCCGGATGCAGGGGGGACTCCCTGCTTCCTGACGTAGCTCTGACGTGATCTGTCAGGAGAGCACCACCCCCCCCACCCATAGCCCCTCCCCTCGGAGCCTAACTGGGGCCCTTCTGTCACACACTCCCAGCTCAGTGACTCACCTGCCCGAGATCCAGCCTGCTCCCAGCCAAGCCCCTTGCTTGCTGCATCTGCTCAGACCACCTCAGTCAGGTCACTCGTGCAGCAGCCCGGCCTGGGACGGAAGACACATGGCCCTGGGACTAGGGTTGGTTTGTGTCGGCAAGAGCCAATTTGTTAAATATTCCGGAATTTTGCAAGTTACTTGTTAAACTGTTGGTAGCTTAAAATCTGCCACATGTAAAATAACATCAAGGAAATTGGCAAACACTACAAATTCGGGCCTGTTTTCCCCCGGAGAACCAGTTTACCTGCATACCCTGACACAGAGCCCTGATACTCAGCGGCCATGGAGGACGCCCGGCGTGTGTGTGTGTGTGTGTGTGTGTGTGTCCATGTATGCATGTGTTTGCACTTGTGGGTCCCTCTGTAGGGGTCAGTAGGAACATGCGTGTGTAGGCCCAAGGTGCATGTTCGCGTGTCTCTCTGTGCGTTTCAGCACGAGGACTGGCAGCGGGCTCTCTGACAACCCAAACCACCCATGGAGCAAGAGTTTCCCACTGTAGGAAAATGTCCCCCAGAGGTCTCGCAAGAGGTTCAGACCTGTGACAGGGCAGGCTCGTCCGCCCAGCCCCAGGGGCCCCAGGCGCACCGTCACTACTGTCAAGGGCTGGGACTTCTCAGCAGATCAAGCCATCGGCGGCCCCACAACCCCTGCAGCTGGTACGGCAGCCACTTGCTACCTCGGGTCACACTGTGTTCTCATTCCTTTGGTGCTTCGTTCTTGTTTTAATACTCACAGGACACAAAGTTGGGTGACTGAAGACTCTGAAGTCTGACGTCGTTAAAACAGCAACAGCAATAACAGACTACCTGAGGTTAGTAAAGAGATCATCTTTAGCTTTTCATGGAAAATAATGTTGATACCCCATCGAGAGCAGACCAGTGAGAGGACACGGCCTGGGGGCGGGGGGGGGGTGCTGGTTCCTAGGGCAACTCCACCCTGAGGAAAAAGGCAGCGTGTGCATGCAGGCTGTGGCCCGCGCCCTCTCAGGCCTGGGAGAGCCTGGGACTCAGGTGGGCCAGGCACTTGGGGAAGAAGTCAGGACTTTTTCTCTCAGTCGACAGAGGTCATCAGGCAGACCCCAGTGCACCCCAAATGAGAGGGCTGACAATTAAGTGACATGGTCACTTCCCCGTGCTGGCCACGCACACGAGGTGCTCAGTGAGTGGTGTCTGGTTGTTTTTTCTCTTTATTTGGGGGCCTTTCTTTTCTTTTTTCCCCCTCCCCCTTTTTTTTTTCTAGATAAGGACTGGAGAGGTCTGCATACCCTGGGTTAAAGCTGGTAAGAGCACAGGATGTCAGGATAATGATCCAGGCTCTTCCTCCCATCTTCCCTGAAGGGCTGAGAGGGAAGGATTTTGTTGCCATGTCCCTGAAGGGAGGAAGCCAGGGAAGAAGGCCTCTGCCTGCACAAGAGGGTAAGGACCTCAGGCCAGGACCCACTCACTCTGGTTCTAACTGGCCCCTCCTTCTGGGGAACTCTCAGAGGAGTGGGGGGCAAACTTGCTGAGAAAGAGAGTGGGACTGCAGCTGAGCACGGCTGCACCAGCCCTCCTGGCCACACTGGCTGGCATCAGCAGCACCTGGAGGCACTTGGCTCTGTCCCCAGGCCCCGACCATCCTGAGCATAATAGCTGCACCCACTGATGGGGATCCCCCGAAGGAGCACCCGGGAACCACAAACTAGAGGCTCAGCTTCCTGGTGCCTGGTTGGCTGCCCTCTGGTGGAATTCTAGGGGTTCCCTGGAGAGGACTCAGACTGTGGGGGTAGGGGAGTGGCAAGTGAAGATATTTAAGCCAAGCTCTGTTGTTATCTGCTTTGCATAATAGGCTTGTTTGTACAAAAGACTTTGTTTGAAGAAAGGGTTCAGTTACTTTTTAAGAATTGCAAATCATTGCTTTAGGAGAGGCAATTTCATTGGGTAGGTTGGTGAAGAACCCTTAGGGGATTCCACGTGGGGGGTGGGGCGGGGAGTTGCCTGTATTTTGTGAAAGATTCTTGAGGGTTCTGATTTCCCCTGAGAACCAGTGGTGCCTAGTGGGTGGGTCAGAGAAGGCTGAGCCAGGCCGATCCCATGAACGGGACAAATCGTGTCCTTTCTGTGTCCCTCCTCTGACTGGCTGTGGGTCCAGAGGCCTGCCTGCCTGTCCTGAGTTTATCTGGGGTGCTGTCTCTGTGGTTGGGGCCAGGCTTCCTTGTGATGAGAGACTTAGTACGTTGTGTCAGGGAGAGAGGGTTGCTCACCCCAGCCCCACTGCCTTCAGGTGTGACTCTAAGAGGCTGAAGGAGAGAAAAGGGGGCTCCCTTCAACCCAAGAGGACAGGGAGTCCTCTTAGCATGACATGGGCCGCAGAGATTCTTCTGGCAGACAGAACAAGGGAAGGGGGGGGCCTCTGGAGAGGGTGACATGGCCCCTGGGGTTCCCCAGCTCCCTCCAATTATCCTCTCAGTGCCTCAGGGTTGGGAACCTAATGGAAGGGGATCCCTGAGAGAAAGGGAGGAAGAGGGCTGCCCGGGAGGAGGCTGTGCCTCAGGTTGGTCCCACCCCTGGAACTGGTATGCTGAGAGGCTAGGGCTGAGGGGAACTAGACAGGCCCTAGTCCCAAGACTGTCCTCCCCCCCAGGGCTGACACGGCTTTACCTGCCCCTCCCCACATGCATATCCTTCTCCCCGGGCCCATTCTTCCAGTTCCCCCTGCTTGGCTGTCCCAGGATGGGCCCAGGATCTTCTCCCCCTCCGCGCTATGCCCTTTCCACAGACCCAGCCAGATAACTCCTGGCCTGAGACGAGGGTTCCTTCTCTGTTCCCCACCTATCCTGCACAGCTCCTGAGTACCTGCCCAGGTGAGCCTGCGCCAGAAGCCCGGGTCCTCCAGGGGGCGGCAGAGAGAGTCCAGACTAAGCAGCCAAAGAGCCTTGTTCTCCGTGCACTTCTGTCCCTGAATGGCTGGGTGCCTCGGGACAATCCATTGCCCTCTCTGGGCCTCCATTTCTATATTTGCTTTTTTGGGGAGATGACTCCCTGTCAGACATACAGCTGTAGCTGAGCTGCTGTAGGGAATCAGAGGAGGAGGTGGAGAAGGGAGTGCACGGGCGGCCCAGAAGGAGTGTTGGCGGCTAAGGGGCGGGGCAGGGGGGCACCAGCTGTGTGCTGAGGGTAAGAGGCTGCCAGGGCTCAGAACCCCCCCACCTCCAGGACAGCAGACCAGCGACTACAGACAGGCCAGGGAAGCATGGTGGTGGAGCCAGTGGTCAGGGTCCTAGCTCCAGGCCCTGGGACCTCAGAGCAGAGAGCACCATGTGCCTGGAGGAGCCTGGCACCCCTGGGGCTCTGCGTGCCCATGAATCTCCTCTCCCTCTGCCACCCCTGGGTTTTCTTAGCTCTGTCTGACTTCAGGACTAATAGATGTGGGATTTCTCTTGGTAAAGAAAAATATAAGCCTAGCATATGGGGCCTGGAGGTTCCTAGCCCACCCAGATGCCCAGGATCCTGTGGCCCCCTTCCCTGGGGAGGGCCGGAGTTTGGGCTTAGGGGACGTGGTTGGCCCTGCCCAGGAGGGCTGGGAAGTCAAGGAGGCTGGAGAGGCCTGGGCCTGGCTCTGGCCTCTGCCAAAGTGCACTGGGGAGGCCCAGAGGGGTTTATTTGGATTTTTTAATTATCATTTTTACTTTTTTTCTCCTCATGAAAAAGTTTTAATATACACAGTAAATTAAGCCCAGAAAAAGGGAGGGGGGCACATTTCATCTTTAATCTATTTACTTCTGAATATTTAACATACAATTCTGGCACCAATCACCAAATTTAACTGGAAAATTACTCACTAATCTGTTTGCTTATTTGGAATAATTGGGTCGGCTGCCAGCGCAAGGATTTCCCCCCCTGTTTAATATCTCAGTTAGTAGTCCAATTTCAGCTTGGCGGCATAATTACTCTGACAGAGCTGTAGCCACGGGGCCTGGGAGTGGGGCTGCTTTTAAACCGTAAATTATGAAGGATTAGCATTTATGAATTTTAAATCAGGGCTGGGGTAGGAGACACTAAAGCTGCTTAACGCTGGGGAACAGCGGCTTCCACTCAGCAGCAGAAGCCGTAACCCTTCCGCTCCCAGGACGTGGGAACCCGGGGCACAGGGACTGGTGACCCAGGAGGTGTGGAAACACAAAGGCCACGGGGGCAGGGGGGCTGAAACAGTGCCGGAGCCCCGGGGGTTAGAGAGCCTGGGAGGCAGTAGAACAAGGGGCTTCGGCCTCCTCCCCTGTCCGGTCTGTGGGGCGCAGCCCTCCTCTGATCAGCAAGAGTTCAGCTCCCATTGCCCCAGAGGCAGCTGGGAGCATGGACCTAGGAGTTGAGGTCCGTCCCTGCAGCCCTCTGCCTGCCCGCAGACCAGCGCCCTCATACAGAAGAACGTGAGCATTCTCAAGAATCCCCACGTGGCCCCAGAGCCGTCTGGCTCTCAGTGTGCCTTCCTGGGGTGCCCAGTGCTGGTGAGCTGCAGAATGGCCCGCAACACTCTCAGTTCCTGCCTTCCTTCCCACTCTTCCTCCATCCCCACCCCAGTCCCCTCTCCCACACAGAGGGTGGCCACAGACCCAGCTTTGAAACCAGATGGACCTGGGTTGGAAACCCAGGTGTGCTCTTTGTGAGCTGTGTGACCACGGACAAGTTACTTAACCTTGCTGAGTATCTCAGCTAAACGAAGACAGCAATTCCTACCTGGTGGGGCTGCCGGAGACTTTCAGTAGATACCATGGATGAAGTGCCAGGCACAGTGCCTGGCACATGGCAGGTGTGTATCGGGTCAGCTCCATGCTCTCTGGGGTCTCCCCAAACCCGAGTCCAGGCCCTGCACCCACTGCCCATTCCCTGTGCCTCATCCCTCACAGCACATTCAACCTGGCCTTATGGTGGGTGCCGAGAGTGGGTCTCAGGCTTCTGCTGGCTCAGGTCCCGGTGGCCACTGGAGCAGAGACCCTGGAGCCGGGTTGGCTGTGTCTGAACTCTCACACTGTCATTCACTAGCTGGGTGACCTTGAACAAGGTCTTTAGCCTCTCCATGCCTCAGTTTCCCAATCTGCAAAATGGGAATAACAGCAATCGTATCTTATCATTGTGCCGTTAATAAGATTTAGTGCGTTAATTAACCTACTGTGTTGGGAATCACACCTACACACAGTGAGCGTTAGCAGTGGCCGTTATTTTTATTTATCATCCTTATGAGGATGCCCGCTCTGGGGAACTTGCCTGTTGTAAGGCTGCAGGTCGACTTCTCCTAGGCTTGAGGGATCTCCAGGTTGCCCACAAAAACAGGAGGAAAAGAGACAGGATCTGAGTGGGCAGAAGAAGGCCACCGAGAACCTCACTGAGGACAAGTCTGGACCCCACCACTCTGTTCACAAGCAAGCAGTCCTTACAGTGGTCAGACTTCTGCCTGTCCCATCTGTGGGTGATGGGGCCTTCCTGTGACCTGCAGCTCTGGAAGGGCCTCCTGTGGGGGCAGATCCCTGGGGACCAGGCCAGCCATGCAGGCAGCAGAGACATGAGGGACAGGAGAGAAGGCACAGGGGCATGTCAGCCCAGAAAGCCCCTCTGTGTGGGCCAGCCCTTCTTCCCAAGCTAGCCAAGATCGGTGTCCTCCAGGGTCCTTAGACTGAGCTAGATCAGGGGAGTGGGTGGCTAGGGAAGGATGGGGGCCACTCCAGGCATCCCAGGATGCAGGGTGAGCCCAGATGCCTCACTCTATCCCGCCAGGACTGTGGCTCTGAACCCACCTTTCCCATGGCCCCCCGCCAGACTCAATAGCACTGTCTTTGACCATCATGTACACAGGTGACAAGCTGCCTAATGTGAGTCCTCTGGCCCTTCACTTCCCCTTCCTGGACCTCATTTTGCACATCTGAAAGAAGAACAGGAGGGTCTAGGGGTCTATGATTCAAGTTCATGGTTTGTTATCTCAGCAAAGGGACATAACATGTCACTCACCTATTCTCTGCAGAGGAGGTCCCACAGCCCACTCACATGTGCAGGCTGGGTGCAGTTTGGCTTTTGTAAGCAGCCCAAACTAGGACAGACTTACATTCCAGGAAGCCTCTCTACTCCTCTCTCATCTGCCCAACACCATCCATGACCTTCAGGCTTAATGACAGACCAAGCAATGTTGCAGCCCACCCAGCGCTCCACAGACCCTCACGTGGTATTAATGCTCTTTTTAAAAATGGCCCGCATGATAATTTTGCTTCCGCAAATAAAGCCTTAAGTATTCCCTCCTTTTACCTCCATATACCCCACAACATCGCCCCCTGCCATCTAGCCTTTAAGGGCCACAATCTGGGGGCCAAGAGAAGGGGAAGGGGCTTCTGCAAGTCCAGGCAGAGGCTTCTGCAAGTCCAGGCAGACATCAGGCTGGATTCCCAGCCCCCCCCCCCCCCCCCCCCCCCCCCCCCCGAGATTCCTGGCCCGGCTGGTCTGCAAGCACACTGGGATGTTTGATGGATGGGAAGTGCCCAGGTTGTCAAGTCCTTGCTGAGCTTTGTGATAACTCATTATATTTCTTTCTTTACAAATTGCCCCATTAGCACTCCCGGATTGAACTGAGTCATAAAGCCGGGAGCATCCCAGCCTGAGCTGAGCCTGAGCCATGAATTCCCTGTGGCTGGAAGGCCTGCGTTTTGGGGAGGAAGCTGGGGGCTGCTGGCTGGAGCAGGCCCTACATCCTGCAAGGGAAGTGGGTTTGTTTTCTTTAAACTCAAGAGAATAAAAGAGTTCTAACCAAGTCCTGCTGGATTTAAATAGCAAGATCTGCCTCACTGTTCATTGGCTTTCAAGCTGGGGGCTCTGATCCCTGTTTGAGGGGTTAAACTCTAACCCCATTAAGCCATTTATGGAAAGCTGACCACCAGGGAGGGAGGCGGCTCCTCTTCCTGCCGCCTCCCAAAAGCCCACAGCTTCTGAAATTGCTTGTCACTCTCAGTCAGAGGATTCTAAACAAGTAGGCGCTAATCCCCTCTGTTAAGGAGATACTTATTTTGTCTGAAAAACTTCAAAGAGCCCATGACAGACACTCAAAATCAAAATTAGCATTCCAATAAGGATTTAAAAAATAATAATTCTTACAGTTCTGCTGAGGAGAGGAGAGGGGAAGTGACTGGCCAGGAGGCTAGGGGAGGAGGGGCAGCGCCTTTCATCTGCCCACCCTGAGGGGCTCTGGGGATCTGCCCCTGCTGGCTGAGACGCCGAACCCCCCTCCACAAAGAGGCGAAGGCGGGACCCTGGCCCGGGCCCTCCAGGGTGGACAGGAAGAGGCAGCTGTCCCCAGCTCAGCCTCACCCTGGCCTGTCCCACCAGTCCAGGAAGCCTCTTACTCCTCTCTCATCTGTCATTCGGGCATTTTCATCTCTCAAGGGACCCTCCTGGTCCAGATTCCAAATTCCCAGGCCAAGGGGAGCCCTGGTCTCCAGACAGGGCACTCCTCGCTCCCAGTCTCTGTAGCCTCTTCCTGTCTGAAGTGCACTCGGTGCCTGCAGGCCTCTGGGGCCTCCCTTGGCTTCTGGGCCCAAACCCCCACTTGCTCAATTGGCCCTGGCTTGGGCTTCCCAGGAAGCCAGGGGGCAGGACTACCCACTCCTACTCCCCTTTGGCCGGGCTACCCCGAGCCTGTTTGGTGTGGCTCCTTGCAACGAGGACCCTACACTTGAAGACTGTTAGTGCAGGGGGCTCGGAAGTCCCCAGGGGCCCTCAGTGTTCCCCTCCTCCCCCGGTACACACCCCTTTTCTGCATTCCCCTCCCAAGCTCTGCGGCTCCTCTGCTCTGCTCCAGGGCTGACCTGAACCAGATTCTGTCCATTCGCTCAGTCTCCGCGGGTGTGCACGCCTGCTCTGTGCCCGGCACCGCGTGTGGACTGGCCCACCGGGGCCAGACCCTGCTCTCGGGACGCTTCCTGCCTTGTGGGAGAATGAGCAGCAGGGCTGGGCCGTCAAAGTGTAAATGGTGTGAGCACGCGACTGGGAGGGTTCAGAGAAGTCCATCTGGGGGCTCCCTCAGCAGCTAGGTGCCAGTGAGCTTCCGTAGAAAGTCCCCAGGTGGTGGCAAGAACAGAGGCTTCTGGTAGAGAGAGCAGTGTGCAAGTGCAGGGGGGCCAGAGAAGCCTGAGAATGAGAGAGAACCCCGACTCTCAGCTCGGGCAACCCCAGCGCCCCTTCCTGGTCCCTAGCCCAGGTCCCCAGGCCCAAGATGAAGAGAGAGAGAGCTAGCTTCCTCTCGGCTCTCTGCATCGGGAGGACACAGTGAGAAGCCGGCAATCTGCCACCGGAAAGCTGGCCCTCCCCAGAACCCAACCATGCTGGCACCCCGATCTTGAACTTCCAGCCTCCAGAACTGTGAGAAATGAATTTCTGTTGTTTATAAGTCTCTGGTATTCTAGGATAGCAGCCCAAACTAGGACAGACTTACTCGGGGTCAAATGCAAACCAGGCTTTAGGATGAAGTCTCCTGACTCCAGCTTCTGGCCCTCCCACGGCCTTGCTGGACCCTGAGGGCGCCCAGGGCACTGGGGTGGAGGTCTGCAGGCCGGGGCTAGAGACAGGCATCACGTGCTGGGTCTGCTGCTGACCTCCCCTTCATGGCCTTAGGTGGGTCAGGACTGCACTGAACTTGGGGCCCCTACTGGCCCTGACCTCTCATCCTGTCGGCTGCGCAAGATGGTCAAGTGTAGATACAGCGGAGCGGCAGATATTTCCCATGCTGGCTCTGGGCCAGGACCCAGGTTGTGCCCGGGGGGCAGTCTTTACCTGGAGGAGCTTACCGTCGGGATGGGACATGGACAGCACAGTGGGGCAAGGCCTAGGAGGGGAAAGCGGATGACACTGGAGACATTGAGGACAAGTTTCCGTGGGGAGATGGGAAAGGTGATACCTGAGCTGGGTCTGGGAAGAGGGGCAGAGAATCTGCTCAGAGGCCTCTTTCTGCAGCTGGGACCCACCCCGCTTCTTAGAATCCCAGGACCCCAGCTATCTCTGACCGGTGAACAGCCCAGGTGGAGAAGCCCACTGAGGAAGCACGAAGTAGGTAGTCCAGCCCTGCCCACAGTCCCGCTAGCCAGGCAAAGCCCAGTCTCAGGCTGTGTCCTCCTCAGCAGAGCCCCAAGGAGCCTAGCCTTCACTCTTCCCCCTTTCCTTCAGGCATTCCGGACTTGTTTGGGATGAGCTGAGTCTGCCCATGGGCCAAGCTTGGGCAGGAGAGGCAACCAGAGTCCCGCCTGCCGGGAGTCGGGAAGCCTCAGCCCGAGGTGGGAGCGGGCCCGCCTCCTGGGCCAAGGTTGAGTTGTAGCCGGGACAGCCTGTGGGGCCTGCACTCTGCAGTCAGGGCTTATCTGCCTCTTGCCCCCACCTGGCCACTAAGCCTGATGCTGGTAATGAGCATCTCCTGCACCACCACGGCTCAGAGGAGGCCTCCTGGCAGCCCGGCCTTGTTCTCATTGTCCTGCTCCAGCCCAAATGCACCAGGCCCAGGCCTCAATCATGATCAATGGGCCGAGGATGTGCTGACAAGGCACTTTCATCTTTTCTCAAGGCCGGTGTTTGAACTTCTCCGAGCAAGCGGCCTTCCCAAACGGGCCTGTCTTCTAAGAAGGCGGCCAATCTCCTTTCCCTTGCTTCCTAAGCAGGCTGATCCTGAGAGTTATTGAGGCACAAAAAAGGAGACGTTCAAAGGCAAATCTAAATTACCGTCCTCTTCAAACTGGGGAAAAGTCTTATTAAGTCACCTGCGTGTGAATCCCGGCCTATTTCTGTCTGCAGACCTTTCTTCCTTTGTGCCACATAAATGGACACATCTTATTGATTTTCTTTCAACCTGGATCACCTCCATCGCTGTGAATATGGGCCGACAAATCCCACGTCTTCCTCGCTGGTGGGGCTGCGGAAGAACGGGGGCGGCAGCCAGGAGGGCCCAGCATGCCTGGGAGCTGCCGCACCCTCCTCACCACCCACCGTGTGCCTCGCCACGGGACTCAGCAGAGCTCCTGAGAGCCACCCTTCCCTCGGGGGCACTGGGGAGGCACCCTGCGCCTGCGGGGAGGCTTTGGGCCTGGGGAGCTGGCACATGGGGCCTCGCCTGCCCTTCCTGGGTAGTAGGACAACTCCAGGGAGCCTTGAACATGCCCACCTCTGCCCTCAGCCTGTTTTCTCGTTTTCTGTCCTTCCTACTGCTCATCCTCTGTGATTCTCCCACCCGCAAGCCCTTGCCACTCTGGTCATCCCATTTCCAGCCCTGACTCCTTGCTCAACAGGCCACCCAAGTTTCTGCCCCAGGGCCTTCACAGTGCTGTTCTCCCGCCCAGAAAGCTCTTTCCGCAGACATCCTCCTTCAAGTCTCCACTCAAATGTCAAGTGCTCAGTGAAACTTTCTTGGCCATCCCACTTAAAATGGCACCCCCCCCCCGCCACTGCTTAGCCCCCTCCCGCACTTTATTTTTCTGCATAGCACTTATTACAACTGACATATTCTACGCTTTTCTTGCTTGTGTGGCTATCTCCCCCTGCCGCCCCCAACTAAAATCTAAACTCCATCTCTATGCGAGGGCGTCTCACCCCATCAGATCTAGCTGGCCAGGACAGTGCCACAGAAGTTCTCTGGGCCCTCAGCTGCCCTCTACAAGCCCCTCCCAGAGGATGGATCCCCCTGTGGGGACCCCAGGGCTGCCGCCCACCTCCCCCATTATGTCTCTAGGTTGGGCAAGTAGGTGTAACAATTGCCATACACCATAGTCTGAATGTTTGTGTCCGCCTCTGTCCCCCACCACAAATTCATATATGGAAATCCTCATTCCTATGGCGATGGTATTAGGAAATGGGGCCTTTGGGAAGTGATTATAAAAGAGGCCCCACAAAGCTCCCTAGCCCCTTCCACCATGTGAGGGCACAGTGAGAAGTCAGCAGTCTATGACATGGAAAAGGGCCTTCCCTGGACCTGACCATGGTGACACCCTCCTCCTGACCTCCCAGCCTCCAGAATTATGAGAAATAAATTTCTGTAGTTTAGAACCCACCCCATCTTTGGTGTTTGGTATAGAAGCCCTAATGGGCTACAACAATGGGCAAACAACCCTGCCTGGAGGACGGGAGCCCTGCAGCTAGAATTGGCTCTCTCAGTGTGTGTCCCTGAGGGACTCTCCTTCCATCTCCTGACCTCAGTCTTTCCACATGCAACATGGACCCCAGGACCGCTTTGGAGGCCTGATCATCAGAGCCCTGGGCCCCTTCTGGGGAAAATCCAAACCACCAGCTGGAGGTGCCGGGGTTGCAGACAGGGCAAACCCCCAGCCCGTGAACTCGGGTCACTTCTCATCTTTGGGCTGCAGGAGGGTGGGTTGAGAGCATGGGATAGAGTGGAACCTTGGGGCCAGGCCTAGAAGGGACAAGTAAGAGGGTGGCGGTGACGGAGGCCCCCCAAGTCATTATTCATTCCCCACCCCAGCTCTTGGGCCCCAAGTGAGCCACAGGTCAGGCAGCCAGGCTGCGAGGATCAGAAGGCCAGCAAACCCGACCTCAGGCCTCAAGGAGACTTTGCACTGATCAATTCTTCATGTTTGGGGTGGGAGTGAGGAAGGAGTGGCCAGGACTCTCTGACTCAGGGCCCACGCCACTGTGATCTCCTCTTCTCCCAGCTTAAATGGGCTGAACAGAATCCTGGTCACCAGCTCAGCCCTGAGGTGACCCTGTCACTGACCCTGACCTCGGCACCAGGCCCAGCCCAGACCTCCTGCATCAGTAGACATGCTACCCTCGGGGCTGCCAGTCTCCTTGCTGAGCTGACCTTCAGGGAACACGGCTGCCTGCCTGCATCCATCTCCCCCAGACTTCGTCTGTAGGCCAAGCAGGTGGTAGCTCCATCCATGGTGACCCCTCCAGCCGCCGAGAGGCCCGTTTCTCTCCATTAGTCTATGGACTTCCCCAGTGAGGCCAATGAGCAATTCTTGCCTGTTCGGTCTGCCCAGCCATGATGCCAGGCACAGCTCCTCCCCCGTCCTCCCTGCTCTTTCCTTGACTTAAGTGTGGTCCTCCTCTCCCTAGGATGCTTGCAGTCACTTCCTAACTGGCCTCCCTGACCCTGACCCTAAACCTTGGGCTGCACTGGGCTGGGAGGATGGGTTCTAGCACACGGCCACCAATGATCTTTCTTTAAAAATCCGGTTCTGGGGGCGCCTGGGTGGCTCAGATGGCTAAGCGTCTGCCTTCGGCTCAGGTCATGCTCCCAGGGTCCTGGGATGGAGCCCCGCATCGGGCTCCCTGCTCAGCGGGGAGTCTGCTTCTCCCCCTCCCTGTGCTTCTCCCCCTGCTCATTCTCTCTCTCTCTCTCTGTCTCTATCTCTGTGTCTCGAATGAATAAATAAAAACAAAACAAAAAAATCTTAAAAAAAAAATCTGGTCCTGTATCTCCTCTTGGAAAGCTTGCATTGCCCCTGGGCCCAGACGAGGGTACAAACTTTAAAAAGGTGCTCCCTCCCCGAGTTGCCCAAGTACAGAGTCCTTCTTTACAAATGACTTCTACAGTGCTTCTGTAAATCTTGTGCCAGGTATTATATAAATCTGGGGCCCGGCTGGACTCGCCCGAGTCCCCGCCCTGCATCACCCTCAAATCCAGATAAACTCCGTATTCCTTCACTTGGCTCAATGGACCACCACACCCCAGCCTCAGCCCTCTCCTGCCTCATCTCCCACCCAAACCCCAATGGCCCTGCGCCTCCCACCACGAAGCACATGGGGTCCTTCTCCTCCATGCTTCCCCACTTCTGGGTTTCTGCACCCTCTCCCCTCCTGGGCCTGTCTCCTCTTGGTCTTCCAGGCTTCACTTGTCTGTCCCCTTTTCCAGGTAAGCCCCCTTTGGCCAGGGTGGGTAAGGGGTCGCCTCTGCTCCCAGGGTCCCCATGGGAGGAGGACACAGCACCAGCCACATTGCACTACGCCTGTCCATTTACCGGTCCCTCTCTCCCAATGGGCTGAGTCATCTTTGAGGGCCAGAACAATGTCTGGTTTTTCTGCTTTTCCGGCTCTAGGCCTGGCCCAGAGTAAGCTCTCAGTAGGAGTTAGATGGATGATAGAATAACCCACAAGTGCGCAGGCTCATCAAAGAACAGGCTGTTAACCCCAGCCCCACCCAGCACATGGGCCCCACTGAGAAACCCCATGCATCTGCTTGCTGGGGAGAAGCGGACAGACAGATGGAAGCAAGCGAGGCCTAGGAATTCTTTGGGGAAAGAAGCTCATTTCCAAACGGTAGGCATAGAGGCCGTGGGAAGACAAAAAAATTTCTCAGAATTAAACCAAAGGAGGGGTTTGGGGAGCAATGGGGCTCCGAGGGATTTATTAATGCACACCTCCGAGTGATTCTTCCTCCTGCAATCCAGGCACTGGGTTAGCACTGACTTCCAAATTATATTTAATTGGACAATTATTCAAACTGAAAAACCTGCACAGAAAACGAAGGCGGTCCTTAATAAACACCTTGTCTCCTCAGCCCCAAACAGGCAAGTCGTTTACTGACCCAAGAGGCACAATTTTGTCTTTGGTAAATTTATTTTGAAGTAATTGCCGACTCCAGGAGTAACCATTTTTCAAAGGGAAACTTGGCTCTAGCCCGCAGAATAATAAATTGTTCCCTGACCCGTGTGAAGCCTAATCCCTTAGAAGGATGTGCGCTTAGAGGGTGCGGAGTGGAGGGTGGAGCGCGGCGCGCCCAGGGAGGGCTGGCTGTGCGCGCAGCACCCTCACCCTGCCGGGTCGCCTCCAGGAGCCTCCCGGGATGACCAGGGCATGGCCACCCGCACTTCCTCTACAGGAGCGGCTGCAGGGGTGGGTCGGGGCGTGTCACCCAGCCACGCTCGCCACCGCCATGGCCACCATCAAGGACAGAAGGCGACACCTCCCCGGCCAGCCCTGGGCACCGCCCCGCCTGGGCCTGATGGCAGCCTGGTAGCCAGGCCTCTCCTCCCGGTCGCCTTCCCGACCCCGCACCTCACGCCGCCGCCGGGACGGCCCTCCTCTCGGCTGTCCGGGCCTGCGTGCCCCGGGCCCGACCGCCCCCCACCGCCGCCCCGCGGGGCTGGTGCGGAGCGGTGCCCGGGGCAGGCGGGCCTCCCCGGCAGAAGGCGCGCGCGCCCCGCCGCCACACCTTGTTGAGCAGCCGAGGGCCTTGGGGAACCTGCTTTAATGAATAGAAGTACGTTTATAAATAGCATATCCATAGGCAAATGAGCACCTCCAACAGCCTGGAAACTGGCTGGTCTCTGATGGCTTCCTTTTAAGCAAACACAGTTTATAAAAACTGGGGTCTTTTTCAGGCGAGGAATGAAGGGGCTTCCCTTGATTTACAAAGGGATTCCAACTTGCTTTTCTCGAAGAGCAAGGCTCCTCCCTTCCATGTACGGTGTACCTCAGTGCCCTCCAATCTACCTGTGGCCTACCAGAGAACTACCAGGGATCTTGGTTTTTATCACCGATGAATCCAAGTGCCTACAACAGTGCCTGCCTGGAGTTGGTGTCCAATAAATGTCGTTCATAGCTGTGGACTCCCTGGAGAGCTCATCCTCTGCGGGAGCCTTCTCAGCTGCTGCTTCTAGCCTTTCTTCAGACCTTGAGCAAAGTACAGCTTACAGGACCTCAGTTGGAAAGACCCTCACGTGTGACCAATTATCTTCTTCCCTCCTTTTCCAGTTGGGGAGACGAGCACTGAGAGACTGTGTGCCCCAACTACAAGGCAGCTCCCAGGCTGAAGCAGAGGCGGAACCTGGGTTATTCCTGAGTCCAGGCTGCCTCCCAACATCAGCCTGGCTCCAATCTGAGTGGTCACACATTCCGAAGAGCCCTCTCCGGGGGCAGGTCTTAGGAGAGCACCTTTGGCTACGCATCTCTGTTTTACAGTCGAAGAAACTGAGGCTCCCAGAGACCCCAGGTCATACTTTGAGGGGGCTTTCCCCAGGCCCTTAGGTATTAATATGCAGCCTAGGAGTTCGGGCCAGGCACCCCATCACCGCCTTTGGTCCTCTTGGGAGCCTTAGGGCTCGGGCCGCTGTATCTAGCAAGGCCGTGTTGCCTAGAGGACAGTGACCCCACAGAACAGGGAGGCTGCCTCTGTTGGGTTCTGGTTCCTCATTCACCTGCCCCAACCCATCGCTGGCAGTTTCTGGGCCACCCAGGGGGGGCATTCGCACACCACTCCCACTGCCTCCCTGAGACCTTCAGCTTTGCTCCTGTCCCTGGGTTCCCAGAGCAACTCTCCACGTGTCCACGGTCGCCTCCCCACCCACTAACTTCCTTCTTGATTTCTTGACTGTGGCCTCATCTTCTGCCTTAATGGGAGAAGAAGTAATACCTCGTTGAGCAATAACAGCCTGAGCCTACAGCTGGAAGAACTGGAGGCTTTTAGCCTGAGGAAACCCAGATACAAGGAGAGTATGTCCAGAGAGGGCCGTGGGGAAGCAGTGGGACATTTGGGGCTTAGGAGAGGGGTTAGGGAGGGTGAGTCCTGAAGTCAGATCTGACTGTAACCCCTGCCCCTCTTTTAACCAACTGTGTGGGTTCCGAAAGTCATACCACCTTTACAGACTGTTTCCTTGTCTGGAAAATGGAATGATAAATAGAGCCTAAGTCATTAAGTTGTATGAGTATGAGATCTAACACTTTTGGAACACTTGTTATAACTATTCTAAACACTTTCCATTCACACACTCATTTGATCTGCACTGCAAACCTGTGAGATAGATATTATTTCCCCATTTTACAGATCAGGAAAATGAGACACGGAGAGGTTACTTGCCCAAGGCTACATAGCTAGTAGGCATTCTTCCAACAGATATAATAGACCTGCCATACTGTGAGAACTCAATAAATATTACTATTTCTATTATTAAGATCTGATTTTCCCTGTACCAGTCCAAAAAGCAGAATGAGGCCCACTGGGGGGGGGGGGGGACCAAGGGGGCAAGTTGTGTGCCAGAGAGAGTGAATGGAGCAGGGATGTAGGGGCAAGAGTGGCCTCTGATACTTCTTTTTTTTTTTTTTTAAGATTTATTTATTTATTTTAGAGAGCGAGTGGGGGGGGGGCAGAGGGAGTGGGGAGTGGGAGACAGAATCTCAAGCAGACTCTATGCTGAGCAAGGAGCCCGAAACTGAGCCCAACACAGGGTTCCATCCCAGGACCCTGAGATCCTGACCTGAGCTGCAATCAAGAGTCGGATGCTTAACCCATGAAGCCACTAGGTGTGCCTGCCTCTGCTACTTCTGATGGAGACATTGAGGCCCCTCCCTACGCAAGCGTGTGCATCCAAGGTTTACGTAAGAGCCATAGCCTGTGAAAAGACTTGCATTTAGAACCACATACAATCCTTTTATATGGGCTCTAGGGCCCCGATGGAGAGCAGGCCCCAGGTGACAGTTCATCCAAAGGGTGATAGCGGCTGACGTGGCGGGCACACCCAGCCAGGTCAGAGCCCCTGCAGGAAAGTGGGGTACGGCCCTGCAGCCGGAGGGGCTGGCCATCCTGGGGGCACGTACTTGCAGGGAGGAAATCATCACAGACGGAGTCACTGCGTCTGTACCCTGAAGCCCGCCAGCTGTGGGACCTCTAACTGGGTGTGACATGGGGCACCCCCACTTTGATGGGGGGATCCTGCAGACATGGGTCTCCTTTGCCATGTTACTGTAGGTAGAGGCAAAGCAAATGCCTGGGACAGGGAGCTCCGGGGCACTGGCGGCAGGAACAGTGGAAGCTTGACCAGGATTCTGGCTCGGCTGGCTGCCCCCCATGCAAGGTACTTCTGGTAATCACCTGAAACACTTGGCAAAGGAAGGTCTACAGAGATCTGAGCTGGGGCTGGGCCCATGGAGATGCCAGTGTGTTGCTGAGGCCTGAGACATACAGGTCCCTTAAGAACAGACTCGCTAACTTCAGAAGGTCTAACAACAAACCAAGCAGGCTAGAGTGGGAATGAGCTCCCCTGCCCTGCGAGGATGCAAGTAGAGGCTAAACCACTGCCCGTGAGGGATGCTGCAGAAAGTCTCTGTGCCCTGTCCTGAGAGGGGTGAGATGAGCCTTCCTGATTCAGCCTTCCTTTTTCTTGCTGCCTCCCCCTCTCTTTTCCCCTCCCCCCTCAGATATGCCCAATTTCCACCTAGTGCTCTCCTGCCCCACAGATTCATTGCTCACACATCATCAGGCACACATATGCCCACAGAGCACAAAAAGATGATGGAAAACATGAGCCAACACAGAGGGACAGTGTGTACCACAGCTGTGAGGCACGGACTCACTCCCAGCCTCGTGACAGGTTAACCGACTCCTGCTATCCCCATTTGACAGATGGGGAAGCTGAGGCCCAGCAAGGCTATTTTGCTCCGCATCGCATTGTCAGGAAGTGGTGGTATCAGGTGGCCTTGCCCCAGGTCCACACGCTGAGGCCCCCATTCTCTGCTGCCTCCCTCCACACAGGCCAATACACCCATGGTTTCCTTCATGGCCGGGCTGAAGCCTACAGACCTGGGTGCAGCCCAGCCCAAAGGCAGGGCCCTCAAGAATACCCTCTACGGCACAAGAAGGTCCCTGCTGTCCTGACTGGGGGGGTCTCCTCCTGTCGGACACGGGGTCTGTGGCCCTCTGTAAGATGGGCCCAGGGGGGTACTGTGGGTCAGAGAGGAGTGTCTCAGTAAGATGGGTCCCAACCTTTCCTGAAGAGGGAAGCAGAAGCCAAAGCCCAGTGGGGTTTCAGCTGCCACCTCAGAAGGCGTCGGCTCTGTAGCCGGACACCCGCCCTGGACACCCGCCCTGGACACCCTGTCCTCGCCCCGGGAACCTGTTCCGGCCTCTGCTGTGCTTTCTGCAGGGAAGCCGTCAGAGCACACTGAGCGGGGGGTCTTGCTGGGGTCACTGATGGACGCGGAAAGTGTGGAAATAGTTGGTTTGCCACTCTGCAACCCAGGAAGGGATGAAGGCCCAAGCCCTTGAGGGAGGCCCTCCAGAGCAGTGGCTGAGCCCTGGGGCAGGCTCTGGACAAAGGGAGGAAGAAGAGGGAGAGGGGTCAGGCCTGGGCACTGAGGCGCCCTCCGGATCCCAGCTCAGGGGGCTGCATTCACCGCTCACCCTGGCCCTGCCCCCACCGAGTCTGGGGACCCAGCTTCATAACTGGCCTCTCTGCTCCTCCCCTCCTACCTGATAATCCCCCCACCCAATGGCCCCAACCTCTCCGCTACCCCAAATTGATGCCAGAATACAGGGGTGCCCACGCCTTACCCCTGGTAACAGCCTTCTGGTGGCTTCTCAGCACCAGAGGACAGAGCCCAACACTCCCAACCTTGGGAGATGTGGTTTCATCTCCCACCACAGGCCCTCTCCCTGCCTGGGCCCCAGTCACCTAGCACCCTTACCATCCCCCAAAGGCACCCCAATTACAAACTCAGGCTGTGCCCTCAGCTTTGAATACGCTTCCATGCTCTTCTCTTCTTCCACAGGCGATTGTATTAATCCTTCAAAGCTACAGTCCGGGGCACCTTCTTCCCTGCCGCCCGTTCCAGCCCCCTCTCTTCCTCTCTTGAGCACCCAGGAAATACATATAAAAACAGCAGCAACCCCCTCAACAGCACTTAGTATGTGCCCGCACTGTCGCAAGAGCTTTCCTCCTTTCCACCTTTCACCCTTAAACTATGTGAGGTAAATACTGTATCAGCCCTGTTTCACAGATTAGAAGACTGAGTACCGATCGTTAAGTAACGTGCCTGGGGTCACATAGCTAGTGAGGACTGGAGCAGGTATTCAAACCTCGACAGTCTGGTTCCAGAGTCTTGACCATTATTTTATTCGCACAGGTTTGGCTCAGTCATAGGCTTTGTTTCCTTCCAGGGTGTGGAGAGGAGTGCTCAGGCCTAGGTCCACGTTACTGCATACCCCTTCGGCGGGGAGTCAAATCCCACAGCTGGCTGAGGCCTCCGGGGCTGGGATTCTCTGCTCCCCCTCACCTAGCCCCTGGCTTGTCACATGTCCCATGTGCCTCTGGGCTGCCTGGTTGGACACGACACCCCTCCCTTCCCCGCCGCCCCAATCAGCTCAGGGTACACAGGAAAAGGGCCCATCTGGAGACTTGCCCCACCTCCACCCTCCTCCATGTTTGGCTTCAGAGATGGGGGAGGTTGGAGCTGCAGGACTCCAGGCATCTCCAGAAGCTTCCCTAAGAGGACTTGCGGAGTCCGAGTTAAGCCTGTCCTGCTATCATCCAAATTCCAGCTGTTGACAAGCCCAACCTTCTCATCTTAACATCACTTAGAAAGTTCTGGCTAATAGGAGTCATAAGACCACTGTGTCTGTAATACCATGGTTAAAGACTGGCGACTCTTACGCAAACAGAAGGTAACGTGCCAAGGGCCTGGCACAGAGAAGACATCACTCAACTTTCTTCTCCTTTCCTTCCTTCCACAAATACGTTTTGAGCACTTATTGGAACAGGGCCTATGCTGGATGCTGGGGAAATGCTGAAAGACAGAATACTGATCTTCATGGAGTTAATAGTCTAGAGGGAGAGATGGCCCAGAAAACCCATCCATAGCCTGTGGTTTGAGAGCATGGGCAGAGGGCAGCCCAGGGAGTTGGGGACAGTCCCCGCTTGCAGGGCTCCTGTGTGTGTGACAGGCAGGGGCCGTCAGGAAGGCCCTTGGGCCAGGCTGAGCGGCCAGGGGCTGAAGGTTCTCCATGAGGGGTGTCGCAATGAGAGGGAGCTCCGGCAGAAGAGGAAGAGGATGAGACTGGAGCAGGGAGACAAGGAGGACAACTCAGATGGTCGGGAGCAAGATGACGGTGACCTGGCCTAGGAGAGTGGCAGTGGGGATGGAGATAAATGAGGTTTCAACATTACTTAGAAGGGTATGTACAGCTTCCGGGTATGGAGTGACAACTGTCCTACTGTCCTAGGTGCTGGATCTCTGTGCTTTACGTCCATTCTCTCCATCCAAGCGGCTGCATCCGGGCAGAAAGCAGGTGGCATGTTCCAGCTGAGCCCTGTGAGGAGGGCTTAACCAAGGGGCTGTTTCCTCACCGGGCAGCAGGGTTAAGAAAAGCTCTAAAGAGCGGGGTCACACCTTAAGCTTGGAACGGTGGAGAGCCACTCCCAGCCCGGGGCCAGAAAGGAAACAGGGAGGGAGAGGAGAGCGGTAGGGTGCCACTCAGGAGGCGTTGTGCTTCAGCTAAGGGACACAGTGAGCCTGCGGTGACCCTGCAGGGACGGGACGGGGGTGGGAGAAGGGCAGCGAGGGCATGAGGGCAGTTCCTGCAGCCAGCCGCTGAGCCAGGGGGCCCGGCGGGTCCAGCCCACAGTGGGCCAGAGGGCAGAGGTGGCTGGGTCAGGGGTGACATAAATCTCTGGTGTAGGCGTGGGGCAAAGCTGGTAGTGTGGGGCTCTGAGATGGAGTCCGAGACAAGGGAGGGCAGGCTGTCAGGGAGGGAAGGCCCCTGCTTCCACCCTGAGGCTCCCCCGTGGTCGGCATGGGCTCTGTGCCCCGGCGGACAGGCCTCATTTTGTCCTTTGTCTATTTCTAAAACAAAGGACTTACCAGCTCCATGAAATGGCCTCCTCGTATTCCTCCATCCCAGCTGTCATCTTTCTTGCTGCCACAACTCTTGACCAGGCACATGGCCCCTTGGAGAACCTCCCTCCACAGGGACAGCACTTTAGGGAACCTGAGCTATTTGGGGACAGTAAGGGACAGCCTGGGAAGACAGACAGAACTGAGTTGGGCAAGCGCAAAACTGCAGGGTGTTATACATTCAGATGTGCAAAATCACAGATGTTTAGTTTCTGTTATTCATCTTATCTTGCCCTTGAGCCCGAATTCCCACAGATGACAAGGAGACCAGAGTGGGACATCCTTTGGCTTCCCAGCGAAAGACAAATCAGCCTCGTCCAGCCTGAAAGTCTCTTTCAGGTTAACTCAACAACTTTTTCATACTCAAGTCTTTCAGAATCAAGCTATCACGACTGTCTCTCTCCTCTTCTGTGTATCTTCCCTCTACTTCCTTCTTCCTAAGATGGCTTCGGGCTGCAGAGGCCGGCCGGCGTCCCTCATAGTGGCCAGGGAAAGGCATCGGGCCCTCGCGCTACAGAAGATGGATGTCACGGCTCACTTGCTTGATGCACCTGCCTCTGCCTTTCTGTTCTATTCAGGCCCTCGATGCATTCAAAGATGCTCACCCACATTGGTGAGGATAGACTTCTTCACTCAGTCTACCAATTCAAACACTTATTCTTCTAGAAACATCCTCACAGACACACCAAGAAGTAATGTTTTACCTGCCTTCTGGACATCCATCGGCTCAGTCAAGTTGACCCATAAAATTAACCATCACATGTGCCTTGGCCAATGCCTAGCTGGGGCTGGACTATGAAAGCCCGGCTCCCTTGCCCCTGGTCAGGACAATCAGAAGCAGTGTTTCACCCCAGAGTTCCCCACTCGGATTGGACTGACACTGCCCTCTGGGGAACTGAAACTTTTTGAAATTCTAGGCCTTATCCCCTGACACCCCAGGTTTCCCCTGCCCCATGCCTACTCCTCACAGGCTTCTCCTGGAAGTACCTCCTTCATAAACCAGTTGAGCATGCATCCTCATCCCAGGGGCTGCTGCCAAGGGTTGTGAGCTCACTGCCCCAAGGCTGTGAGCACGCACGCGAAGAGCGTCGGCTCTTTACTGAGCACCTGTCATGCACGTTGCTCGTCACAGGCCTTGTCTCACTTCATCCTCAGAAGCGAACTGCCCATAGGACACATTATTATTCCCACTTTACAGATGAGGACAGCAAGGCTTACAGCAGTCATTTGACTTGCTGAAGGCCATCCAGCTGGTAAGCAGTGGAGCAAGATTTGGATCCAGGACCGCGGGACTTCACAGCCTGTGCCCCCCTCCCAATGCCCACCCCACCCCAGGATGTACAATGAGTGAACATGGCCCAGATTCCCATGGCAGGAAGCAAGGTAGTGTGAGGGAAGAACAAGATCCTTTTTGGAGAAATCATGGCAGAACCAAACAGAAAGAGCATCAAAGTGGGGCTATGTGTCGAGAAGCAGACCCATACCTGGGATTAGCACATGGGATTGGGAATGGTCTGGGCCGAGCCAGCCCCCGGGCCTGTGCACCTGCTACAGGACACACACCTGCCAGGGAAGCTCAGGGGTTACAGCTCACACCACACCGTTCTCTTGCGGGGACTCTCGCCTGCTCCATGCTGCTCTCCTGGCTCCAGACACCTTATCTTGTACCCCAGCATGGCTCTGGCTTTTAGGAAGAAAGGGATAGGCCCATGTGGGACACGGGGAGCAGGAATGATGTGTTCACAAAGGGTCGTGGGTCAAGTTTGGAGACACAACCACCAGGCGACAAGTTTTGATCTCAATTCAAGGGCGGGATCACCCTGATCAAGCTGCTGATGAGGGAGCTGGGGGAAGGGCATGGGCCTCAGCTGGACGGGGTGCAGGGTGTTGGGGGTGTCAGCAGGGGAGAGCAAAGACAGGAGTGGCCCACATCTGGAACCTGTCACAGAGCAGCTTTTGCCTAAGTTCTGGGAGGCTGCAGGAATGGCTTTAAAATCAAGTGTAGCCAACCAAGAGTCCAAAGTTCCCCTTCCTAAGATCCGGAGCCAAGCTCCCGCTTGAGCTGGGGGCAGGGTTTGCAGCTAAATGGCAGGTGTGGGCTGGTGGTCATGGCTGTGTGCAGGGAGGGAGAGAGAAGAGGAAGCCCAAGAATCACTGTGCTTTGGAGATGACACCACGCCACCCATGCCCGGCAGCAGGGTGAGTGACTGGGGGTCTTTGGTTTCAGGGCTTACAAGGCCACTAGCCCCCCACACCCTTTGCCTCAAGAAATAGTTGGGACAGAAGAGGGCTCTGGGACGAGGGCAGGAGAGACAGAGCACAGAGCACTAGGCTGGAAACAAGAGAAGGAAATCCCTGGGTGTTCCCCACGGGGAGCTGGAGTGGACTCTGGGTTGACATGTCTGGGTGCCCAGATATGATGATAAGTAAATAAGTATCTCGCAGATAAGGAACCCCCAGAGTCTGATGCACATGTAACCCCCAACTGTACCCTCGTCCGGGACAAAATACCTTCCCCCTGAAACCAAACTCCGATTCGATTCCCCGATCCTGACCCCTCTCCTAAACTCAGACGGAAGTCTCACTTGACCCCTGACCGCAAACCTACCCTGACTGACCCCAGACCGCACTGTCACTCCCCCCTCGCCCCACCCTCACCTTTAACAGCCGCTGCGACCCTGCCGCCTTGGCCATGACTCGGCCGCACACGCACGTGTGTCCAGGGCCCCAGCTCTATTCTTTCAGGAGGACGGTGCTGGCCCCCTGGGGGCTGCTGCCCCCTGCCGGCCTTGCTCTGAGGGCCACAGGGGACCCCTTAGAGCAGCTGGGCTCTGCACGGCTCCGGCCATCCCTGAGTGGGGACAGATGAGCTGTGGCATTATCAGCACCGTGGGAGGGGTTCGCTGATTTCCCTGCCTGTCGCTTTACCGTGATTTCCAAGGCACAGTCAGCTGATTCCCTCTCACAACACCATTTGACTCCATCCCTGTCTCCGGAGGCTTCCTCGGGGCCAGGACCCAGAGGAGGTGGCCTGCGAGTGTGGTTATGCCCAGACCCTGGTAGGCACCGTGCTTCAGCACTCACACATTCCGCTGGCCACCTAGACAGACACCCCGCGGGGTCCCCTCTGCCCGGGCCTCAGCACCCAGTCCTGGCTCATCTGAGGCCTGATGCCACCAGGAGCACCTCCCTGGAGCCCGAAGGAGGCAGCTAAGGCAAATGCCACCACGGCTGCCTGCCCAGCCATGCCTTCCGCCCCTCTGGAAGATGACAGAACTCCTGAGATCCGCAGAGCTGCTCAGGCAGGAAGGATGTAAGCAGGGCCTGTAGCCTCTCTTCCACCCCCTGGACCAGTTGCAACTGTCCCGACAGACTGAATGTGAGCTGCCTCACGCTGTCGCTGCAGGAGCTGCTGCGGAGCTGGGCACTGGGGAGAAGTGGTTCAGGAAGAAGCCTGCAGGCAACAGGGAGGAGGGAAGCTGTGGCCGGAGCCTGGCAGGATTACTACCCCCCCCGCCCCCCCCCCAGGGAACAGAGGCCGTTGAAGGCACAGCCCACCCAGAGCGCTAGTGTCTGAGCCTCAGGCTCAGAGGCAAAGCCCTGCCAAGAGGAGACGGAGTAGGGTTTCCAGACCTGGGACCTCAGTCTGTGGGGTTGCCCGGCAGAGCAGCCCCGAGGTGCGGGGTGGGTCCACAGCCTCAAGAGGCTCTTCCTGGGCCCCAGGCCCGGCACAAGGGAAGTAGGGTATTGGTGGGAAAACTTAATCTCAATGTAAGAACAACTTTCTAACCATCGCAGCATCCGATTTAAAGGAAAAGCTAAAAAGAAGACATCACATCAACTCTGTGATCATTTGTAGGCTGAGAAGACTGCCTGTAAAACGTCCCCGGTAATTAAGTAGAATGACTCCATTTTGCCACATAAGTATGGTTATTGCTCCTCGGTGGCTGCAATGAATGGAAAAGCAGCTTAAGGAAGCCATCATCAAGGCGTAATGAGTTTTTAAATATTAATTAATATGTTAATAATCATTCTAGGGGGAGGGTGAGATGGTGGTACCATCGGAAATGGTTTCTGCCAGGGGCCCAGGAGGGCCCGCACCCTACCCTGCACACCCCTCTTCCCGGAGGGCGTCCCGAGGGAGCAGAAGCAGAGGGGACATCAGAGCCCTGCTTTGTCAGTAGCCCTGTGGGGCCTCCCGCCCCAGGGCGGTGCTCTGAGCAACTGATCTGCAGGCCGTGGGAGCGGGAGCATCAGCACAAGCGGGACCCGTCATGTCCCCAAACGTACATGTGGCATCAATACCTCAGGAGGGCCTGTGGGGCGAGAGGGATGCCCCAGGAGAGGCCCTGGGCCCGCCTCCCTCCCAGGACATGGAACCAGAAGGGATGAGAGGAGAGGTTGCCACAAGACTCCGGGCTCATGCACTGCCTGGGTTAGCAAGATGCCAAGGACCGGAGTGGGGTCCACGAAGGCCCCGTGGATGCCTTGGGTTCTGATGGAGCCGGTTGGCAAAGCCCTCCTTTGGAAGGAGCTGGGAGGACAGAGGTCAGAGGAAGCAGGAGGAGAGAATGAAGCACCTCCTTCGCTCCAGCCACTTCGTTTTTGTTCTCTGACTTTGCCGTCTACCTAGCACGGGCAGGGCTGCCTCCCCTAGGGGACAATCCGCAGCCCGTGGATGCAGTCTGTTCCTAGCGAGCTTGGCCCACCCATCAATACCTGCTGGAACGCGGCAGCCCCCAGAGGCCTCTGAAGCGGTTAGAACAGGGTGGTAAGTGATTGACCCAAGGCTGTCCTACACTTGGGCCAAAAACTCCCCCTCCCTTCTATTTCCCCACCTTCAGTTACGACCCAGCTCACTGTACCGACCGGCTAGTTCACCTGAGGGCTGCACAAGGAATGCCGCAGACAGGCAGAACGCCGTATACCTCGGCAGCAACGGAAAATCCCCCCCCGCCCCCCCCCCCGTCAGAACCTCACACCTTTCTCCCATCATTAAGTTCTTACGGAGAAATTAATGTCCCAAATGAAATCCCTTTCCATATGCTAATCCATCTCCGGAATTCTCCCTTCCCTGTTGCTTTTTGGCTGTCTCAGACAGAAGGGGCCTTCCTTGGAGGGGGGCCACCTAGGGTTCTTACTTCTTTACCCTTGCAGCCTGGACCACATGCCCCTGGAGTGGTTTTCAAAGTCTAATAGAGCTCATTTGAACTCTCTCGTCTGTGCCATTTTCCTTAAAACTCCAAATAAAACAGCCACAGCTCTAAATCCAGGCCATTTGAAACCCAGCGTGGCCACTTGAGCAATAAGGAACATTCCCCAAGCCAAGTGAAGGTCTGACATTTCTCTTGGCAGCCCTGGACCACAGCCGATGTCTGATGTCATAGCCCTGGGCAAGGGAGGGAAAGGACAAGGGTCAGGTTGCAGCTCCACCTGTGACCTGTGTGACCTTAAGCAAACCCGTTCCCCACCGTGGGCCTCGGTTTTTCCCTTCTGCAGAATGCCAATGACCATCCTGTGCTGCTTGCTCCCCAAAGCTGCGGGGAGAAATGGAGAGGAAGCTCTTTATAAACTAGCTCGAGATGCCAAGATGAGAGTGCTCCGTAACTGTGTCTGCTCCTGTCCTTGCCCTTGTCCCCTCCCTCCATGTGGATCAGCTCCTAGGATGAGGCGGCATCAGTGAGGAAAAACCCCTGCAAGGTCCAGCCTGAGCTCTGCACCCTCCCCCCACAATTTCCCTACCCCTGCCCCGACCTCCTCTCCCTGCCTTGTGCCCCAGCCCCCTTCTCAGTCCTGCCCCCTACTTTACTTCCCAGATGGAATATCCTAAGGCACAGGCCTCAGGGTACCCCCGTGTCCAAGTCTGAGCTCAGGACACGGAGCACACCGTCCTGCCCCCACACCCTGGGGGTGCACTGCATCCTGCTCAGTCCCACCCAGCTCAGCACAGGTTGCGGGAATGGTCCTTCCCAGCAATCTTCCTGGGGGCATGAAGAAAGTCCAGAATGCTGTGAACACGGGGCTGCCAACTTCTGTCCATATGGTTTCAAACTTGCTGGGACAAAAAAGGCTGAGCCCCTTCCTGAGGAGCAGCACCTGGGCCCGTGGAAGCAAGGGGAGCGCTGCCGAGCAAGCCCCCCACCCTGCGTCAGTTAGGCACTGATTAGCGGGGAGGGGGCCAGGTGGGTGCTGGCTGGGGGCCGCCCCATGGCCACCACGGCCTCGCTTCTCTCATTGGAACATTGGAAGCCGTGCCTGGCAGGGCCGGGCACCAACTTCATGCAGAGAGAGAGAGAGCGAGAGAGAGAGCGAGCCAGGCACAGCCTGAATGCTTCTGTTGCTGATCTCTTCTTGCAGGGGTTTTCCATGGCGGCTGTGAGCTGCCCAGGCCCCGTCCGGGAGGGGGGAACAGCGGGTTTAAGTGGCGGCGCCACCTGCTATTTGCAGCTTCTGGTGCTTGAATGGGGCTGTGCAGGCAGGCGTAATGGTGGGTTCCCACGCCGCCCCCACCGGGCGTCCGTTCAGGGCTCTGAGGCCCTGAAGGGCGGCCCTGGGGAGAAGATTCCTGAAGGTTTCCCGCTCCAGGTTCTACCTGGGGATGGGAAGGCTGCTGGCATTTCTTGTGGGGTGGCGGAGAACAGAGGAGACTAATACTCCACATCTGACTACTGAACATGGAAATGCGGCTGGCGTGACTGAGGAGCCCGACGTATAATTTTTTTAAACATTTTTTTAAAAGGTTTTATTTATTTCAGAGAGAGAGGAGAGAGAGCACACAAGCATGAGCAGGGGGAGTGGGAGAGGGAGAAGCAGGCTTCCCGCGGAGCAGGGAGCCCGATGTGGGGCTCGATCCCAGGACCCCGGGATCATGACCTGAGCTGAAGGCAGACGCTTAACGACTGAGCCACCCGGCGCCCCCCAGTGTGTGATTTTATTGTAGTTCATTTAAATAGACGCACGGGGTTGGTGGTTAACAGCACGGGACAGCACAGATTTAGACAGAAGGGAGGGGACTGTTACCCAGACTCCCACAGAGAGGAACCTGAGGAGTGACAGGACTGTCTCCTGATCCTCTTCTCCCCACTCACCAAAACACGGCTTTCCCTCCTCCCCACGTCCAGTCGGGGCCTCTGCCCCGGGAGCCCCGATCCCCATGGGCCTGGGCTTCCAGGAGCGGTCAGGGACTGAGGGGAGGAGCGCAGCCCTTGGGGCCACACAGACTGGAGTTCAAATCATCCCTGCTCTGCCACTTACCAATAAGCCTCGAGCTTTTCTGAACCTCCATTTCCTCATCTGTAAAACGGGGGGCGGGGGAAGAAATACAAATACTACCACTGTCCACCGAGGGCTTTTGTGAGGCCTGTGAGGCACCGAGACGAGCCCCCGGCACATGGATGTGCTCGGGAAGCCGAGGCTTTGTAGCAACCCGCATCGTGACCACTGCCCTCACTAGTTAGCAGGCGGTTAGCAGCAGCTCGGTGTAGAATGGGGCCTGACAACTGTCTTCTGGAAGGAGGCTGCAGACCTTAAATCTCAGTCTGAGTCTGGAGCTTCTCGAGTAACAGTAATGGCTGCCAGGAGAGAAACCAAACACTGGCCTACCCAAACCTTTGGGTGGGGGGACCGGGTGGGAGGCAGTACCTGTTGCTAACTGAGGAAGTGGGTCCTCTCAGAGTAGGGACTCAGACCTTAAGCCTGCAGCCAGCTGGGTGGGGGCCGGGGGTGGGTATGCACGTGAGAGCTGGAATCTGTCAGTAGTTGCAGGGTTAGGCATGAAGCTCCCCCCAGTGGGAGCAGAGACAGGACAATCCACCCTGAAGCTCCCGTGTCTACTGGTGACAGGGGCCTGGCGCTCTTCCTGCCCACAGCTGTCCTGGGGAACCTGGGTGGCAGTGGACCTTAAGTGGGAAGGTGGAGGAGTGGGCCCCCCCCCCGCCCCAAGCTACTCCAAAGTGAATGGCTCTTGTGCGGTACTTGCCGTAGGGTGGAAGGACAGACACAGGGCCAGGCAGCCTTTCAACACTAGTCATGGCAAGGTGTCCTGAGAGCAGAGTGGGAGGGGGGAGTTTCAGACCCAGAGGTCTGCAGGAGACCCGTGGTGGGGCTGTGGGCCTTGGAGCTGGGGAGGCCAATGAGGAGTGGGGGAGCACGCAGAAATCACTATCTTCTACGAGGGTCTGAGGCCTGGGGTGACCCGGAACCACCCCCCCTCCCCCCGACCATCTCTGCTGGGTCTAGGAAAGAGCAACATGGGCTGTCAGATGGCTGGACTGTGACCCACTGTTCTGGTGGCTGTCAATGGAGATCCAAGGCCCTTGGTGGAGCTGGAGGCCCAACCAGGGGAGCACCCTGGAGAGCGAGGAGCCAGACCCTAAGCTGCCCCACCCAGGAGGAGGAAGCTGTCCCCAGCGGGGAGGCGCCCACCCAGCAGGGCAGCATTAAACAAAATACATCATGGCGGTCTGCAGTTGGGGTGCCCGGGCAGCTGCTCACCCCTCCCTCCCCTGCTGTCCCCACCACCCGGCCCTCCTTCGAGCCGGGCTGTCATCAGACTCATTGGCTCCCAAGTTCTGAAATGAACTCTGCTCCAAGTAATTACAGCTCTTCAAGTTTCCCGTCCTCTGTTTAAAGAATTCGTCCTCTCGCCCTCAATGCCCCATCAGCTCCCTAATTAGCAGCGCGCGGCGCGATTACACATTCTCCGCAGCTCGCTGGGTCCGGCCCCCTAATGAGTGTTTGTGGACAGCTGGGAGCCAGGCCCGCCACCGTGGCCCCGCCGAGCCAGGAGTCAGGGCCCAGGAGTGCGAGCTGTCAGCTCCGTGATGGGGCTGGAGCTGGTCGCAGCCCCGCGGGCCTCCAGGAGGAAAGGCCTTGAAATATAAATGAAGATGAATATTCATATTTGGTTCAATAAGTGCCAACTATTAATATACATGTCTGTCGGGAAGAGGAGGCAGCGCGGAGCCAATTCTGCCGGGCACAATTGGGCTCCTAATTCACAATTAGCCTTGAGCTCCAGGCCTCTGCACAGCCAGGCCTGGGCTCCACACCATGAGAGGGGTAGGGGACGGCCCCTAGGGAAGGCTCCGCACCTCTCAGGGTACTTCTGCCCTGAGAGCCTTCCCCACCAGGAGAGGGCCAGGGAGAGGAGAGGGGCCCGCAGTTCCCTCCAGGAATCCCACAGGAATTACGGGCATCCACATCCTTCAGGCGGACCCCAAAAATCACATCTGAACCACCCACACTGCGCCTATATGGGGCTTCCGTTCAGAGGGCTCAGGTCCAGTGTGTCAGCAAACTTCATGCCATGAAGTATCTAGAGATACAGGGGATTCAAGCCAGAAGAGCGTAGGGACTCGGCCCAGCGTGGTGGATCTCCACTCTGACAGCTGGCTTCCTAGGGCCCAGCCTACGTGGCCTGAGGGACTCCAGCCCCTGCCCCAGGGTGTCACTCAGCCTCTCTCCCGAACCGTCTCTCTGCCCGGATGTCCTCCATGGTGATGCGGCTGCCACCAGGCCTTCTCCATACCCTAAAAACCACGGACTGCCTGCCAGGGGCTGCAGGGCCATGCTGACGACTTCACGCCGGGAAGACTTCAGGGTTCAGAGCCCAGGAGGAGCCACAGCCCAGGGCAGAGGGGGGAGGCATGTCTGAGCCCTGGCAATGAGCACACACCTAGGGCAGCTGTATAGACTCCCTCGTTGCCAAAAGGGGCCCCAAGAGGTCACTGGCTTGGTGCTAGGTCTGCCCAACCGGGGGCAGGAGCCAAGGTCTGCCTTTCTCTGCCCTCCAGCAAGGTCCACACCTGTCAGGACCCCGCTTGCTCCAGTGGGGGTGGGAAGTGGCCCGAGACGTGCTGAACAAGGCCTGGAGGATGAGAGGGCAGACCGGAGGCTTGTCCAGGTACACTTCTGCCTGAGGAGTGGCCAGGAGCAGGCGGGACAGGGAGGGGAAGGCAGGCACTGTGACGAGGCCATGGGCCAGGCCCCCCAGAAGGCCTGGTGTGTTCTGGGCCTAGATCATTGCATCCTCTTTTTATTTTTTCTTAAACATTTTATCTATTTATTTGAGAGAGAGCACACACACATGTGTGCTTTAGCAGAGGGAGGGGGAGAAGCAGGCTCCCTGCTGAGCAAGGAGCCCGATGCAGGGCTCGATCCCAGGACCCTGAGATCATGACCCCAGCCGAAGGCAGACACTTAAGCAACTGAGCCACCCAGGCGCCCCTCATTGCATCCTCTTAACAACGTGTGAGGCTCTCTCCATTTCACAGATGAGAAAGCTGAGGCCCAGAGAGGTTAAGTAGAGGGTATAGAGAGGAAGGCCGAGCACAAACAAAGCCACTCCCCAATCTGATATCCCAGGGTCTGCAAGATGGCAGTGCCACATGGAACATACAGGAAAGGAAGTGGCCTCCCATCATAAGCAAGTGAGAGGGATTGAAAGAGGGTTTCCACTTTCTCTTCTTCTTTCCCGCCTCCTCCTCCTTCCTTTTATGAGCAATTTTGTCCAAAAGTCACTAGGTGAGGTCAAGCAAGGTCAGGGTCTGCACCAGTGGCCAGGGGAAGTCACGGTGGCCCAGAGCAGAACTCCCGGGAGGAAGGTGGTCCAGCATGTGGGTCAGAACACGGATGGGGTGAGGCAGGCGCTGTGTGGGAGAGTGGGTGGCAGTAGGGCCTGCCTGCATCCAGGGTGGCTGACCAAACACAGAAACATGCTGAGATAATGGGAGCCGGCTTTCACACCATGGGGGAAGGGAGGTACAAATTAGGAAAATGGGTGAACTAGAATGAACTCTGGATTAGGACTAGAGGGATCAATGTGAACTTGGACTTTTCAATAGAGACAGAGATGGAATTGTCCACCTAAATGGAGCAGGGCTTCCATGGAGAAATGCCCAGGGTGAGGGCAGGTTCCGGGACCGGGGCAAGGAAAGTCCAGGGTGAACCCAGGACACCTGATTGTGCCAAAAAGCAAGCGTGTGCTCAAACCGTGAAGGGGATATAGCAACAGGAAAGAGAAGCCAGCTTGGAGGGGCTCCCCCTGGCCAAATCTGGGGCAATCTGAACATCAAAATAAATAATGATCGTAGCAGTTTATAACCCATTGAATAAAATAGGAAACCATGAATCCACCCCAACATGAATGAATAAATTGGAAATGTAATGAGGAATGGGATATTTACACAGTCTCAGAGTATCTTCCCACATGGTTATTAATTATAAAGGGAGAAAAGAGTCATTTTACAGTGGAAAACCTGGCAGACACCATCTTCATCAAGGGATCCAAGTGAACATCAGTAATGGAACAAATCAAAACCGTGGCCCCCCTGACTGGACTCGGGGAGAAGGACCCTACATCAATGCTGTTAGCTTTCTGCCCAAAGCGCACAGTCTGAACCAAACTTCGAGACACACTGCACAAACCCAGATTGAAGGGCAGTCTGCCAAATATCTGGCCTGTCGTCTCAAAGGTGACCAGGTGAGGAACTGCCCTGTATCGAAGGAGAGGAAATAAAGAATGAAGTGAGACATGTGATCAGAAAACCTGGATCCTTTTGCTGTAAAGAGCATGAGTGGGACAGCTGGTGACCCGAGTGGGAGCAGAGGGCTGTCGATGAGACTCTGCTGGCTGCCCAGTGGGTATGAAGGAGAGTTCCTTCTCTGCAGGAAATACGCTCTCACACCTGGGGACGTGTGATGGGGTGTTACGTAGACAACATATTTTCAAATGGTTCAGCAAAAAAGACAGTTACGTGTACTGCACTTGCCACTTTTCTGTACAGTTGAAGTTATTTCAAAATAAAATGTAAAAGACTAGGGGGCGGTCCTGGTCTGGGCTAAGGCCCAAAGCTGGGAAAAACCACAGTCCCCCACATTCCATGGGAGGTGCTGGATGCTCCGGGGCAGGCTTGCAAGAGGAAGGCCACATTGGCGCGGGCCCCTTACCCAGGCACTGGCCTCCAGCGGGTAGAAGAGAGAAGCCAGGATTCCTCTGGGGAGATCAGAGTGCTGCTCACCTCCTATCCCTTCCCCGGTGGTGGGAAGGGCTGCCAGGGCATCAGAGTTCCTTAAGGGAACATGGCCCGAGGCCCCGGAGTCTGGGGGCAGCTGACGGGCATGTGCTTCTCACACAACCAAAGGCAAAAGGCTTTGAGCAGGAACACAGCCCCTCGTCCCAGAGCCACGCACTGTCACTTCCACCATCCAGGCAAGTCACAGGGCAGGTTAGCCTTCTCCTGCTGCATAACAAACTACCGTAAACTTAGCAACTCAAAACCACACGCACTGGTAGCTCACCGTCTGGAGGCCAGAAGTCAGGCTTGGTGTGATAGATTCTCCGCTCAGGCTGAAGTCCAGGTGTCGGGCCGACAATGTGCTCGGCTAGAGCTCAGGATCCGCCTCCGAGCTCATTCCTACTGTTGCCGTCGTAGGATTGTTCCTTGAGCCCGTAGAACTGAAGGCCCTGCTTCCTGGCCGGCTCTCAGCCAGAGGGGCTCTTAGCTTCTAGAGGCTGCTGGCATTCCTAGTCATGAGGCCTCCTCCATCCTCAAGCTAGCAACGGTGCCCCAAATCCTTCTTGTGCTTTGGACATTTCTGACTTCCCTTTCTGCTACCAGCCCGACCAATCGCTCTGCCTTTAAAGGACTCACCTTTTAAAACAGCCCACCTGGATAATTGCTGCATTTTAAGAGCAGCTGATTGGGACTTTAATTACACCTGCAGAACCCCTTCACAGTGGTACCTAGATTAGTGTTCATGGAATAACTAGGGGTCAGGAATCTTGATGGGCCTTCTTTAGAATTCTGCTTACCACACATGGCCAAGCACAACATGTGTGGGTGGGAAGATAGGCATGTCCTCAGAGAGAGAGAAGTGAGAAGTTACCAAACCATTATCACGGTGTTTCTGGAAACCCTTTCTGAAATCCATTCATCTGTCCACCAGATAATGTTCAGCAGTACCTGGGCAGGCCTAGGAGAAAGGGAGGACCCTGGGCCTGTTCCCAAGCTACTCTATCACTGTCCTCTTCCCACCAAGGCCCTGGGCCTGGATCTGGTGTCTGAGCCCCATCCAGCCACCAGGGACCCTCCTGAGCCCCTTCCTTTGGCTCCCTGTCCTGTCTCTATGGTTGGTTGTCCCGCTGTCACCGCACCACAGAGCTAGCCCCTCCTGGGCAGCCACCACCCAGTCCTGGCCAGACCCTACCCTGCCCTCAGATCTCCCAAGACACTCCTCCAGCTCAGGGACAGAGGCTGTGGTCCAGCCCCTTCGTCCTTACCCCCCAGGCCATGTGCCCCCCGTGCAGCCTTGGCTCTCTGCCCTGCCCTCCACTCTCTTACCCCTCCATCCCCAGGCACCTGCCCTAGTGCCAACCTCTGGGCCTTCCATCACACTGGCCCTCCTCTCTGCTGAGCCTCAGGCTCTTCCTCTCTGATGCCTTTGTCCCCATCCTCCTCACGCTTCAAGGCCTCCTTTGCTTGGCTCCTCTGGAAGCCCAAGGAGCCTACCCACTGGGCCCTGTCCTTTCTCTGCTCAGGGCTGGGTAGAACTCCCTGGAAGAGTCAGTATTAAGATGGGGGAGACCCTAGCTTGCTGTAGCACGGTTGTATGTGGGGAGTGTTTCACGGGAGGGAGTGAGCACCCCAAAATACCAATGTTGCCCCATGTGACTATTGGCTACCCAGTCCTACATGAAGGGGGTCCAGCAGGGGCAGCTGCCCCCAAGCCCACACAGCCCCGTAACCCCCAGAGGGTCCCATGCCACCCTTTTACCGACGCAGGCCATTTGCTCCCCCTCACACACTGGGACTCCCTCCCAGAACACTTCAGTGTCTGTGCTGCCCATTTCCCTGGGTGGGACATCTCTGTGGAGCATGTCTCTGCCTCCTAGGGCCCAGGAGCTGGATTCAGTCTGACCAGAGAGGCTCTGCTGGCTCCCTGGCTCTGGCTCCAACCAGCCTCTGGCTGGCAGAGGCTCAGGAAGGGAGGACCCGAGCCGGCGGCTGAGGGGCTTTGAGAACAAGGTCACACTCAGCAACCGAAAGCCAGTCAAGCTCCTTCCATCAGGTTTTTAACTAGAAAAATAGTGTGCCCATTTCTCTGTAATACACCTCTGGGCTTTTTTATTATGACTCCATTTCCCCTTGTAATATTGGAACGTCTCTATAATTGTAAAAGTGTAATAGAATCTAATAGAATTTCATTTGGTGCCTGGAATGCTCCATGCCATGGCCGCTCATTCGGAGTGAAATAATGATGTCTAATGCCCACACATGGCTCCCCGTGACCTTATTCAATCTTGGGGCTGATCGGGAAATATATTGATTCAATTATACACTGATGACAAATGAACTCAAAGAAAGAGGAAAAAAAGGTCAGCATATATTTGAAAATGTAAATCTTAGCAATGTCTTTGGGGTTCGCCCAAAAAAAAAAAAAAGGCCATTTCAAAATGCCATTTGTGGCTAATAGTGTGGAGTTCCAGGCTCAATCAGGGAGACATGTCGGTAGCCAGGAAGACATTAATGGGGCATTACTTCTTTAGAGCTGGGATCAGGCCTAAATCCACCCTGAGCAACTCCTGCTCCTTATGACTTCTCCCACACTGCCTCTTCCCCAGCAGCCAGAACTATCTTCCTTCCCTCCTTTCCTCCCTCCCTTCCTCTCTCCCTCCCTCCCTCCCTCCCTTCCTTCCTTCCTTCATCCCCCCTTCCTCCTTTCCTTCCCCCCTTTCCTTCCTTCCCTCCTTCCTTCCTCCCTCCCTTCCTTCCTTCCTTCATCCTCCCCTTCCTCCTTTCCTTCCCTTCCTCCTTTCCTTCCCTTCCTTCCTTCCTTCCTTCCTTCCTTCCTTCCTTCCTTCCTTCCTTCCTTCCTTCCTTCCTTCCTCCCTCCCCGCCTTCCTTTCTCCCTCCTCCCTTCCTTCCTCCCTTCCTTCCTAGGAGAGGGTGAGGAGACGGGCGTCAGGGTTAAACCACTGACCACATTGGATAAAGCAAGGGCAGGGAGGGGCGACTGGGTGGCTCAGTCGTTAAGCGTCTGCCTTCAGTTCAGGTCATGATCCCAGGGTCCTGGGATCGAGCCCCGCATCAGGCTCCCCACTCTGCGGGAAGCCTGCTTCTCCCTCTCCCACTCCTCCTGCTTGTGTTCCCTCTCTTGCTGTCTCTCTGTCAAATAAATAAATAAAATCTTAAAAAAAAAAAAAAAAGCGAGGGCAGGGAAGGCTCTGAGCGTGCTTGAGCTCCAGGGTGGAAGGCGGTGCCCCTTGGGTAGAACAGGCATGGCAGGTGATGGGCAAGGTGGGGGCTGGTGATGAGCAGCACTTAGAAGCCAGGGAGAGGGGACTAAGTAGTGGCCGGGGAGAAAGGAGAAACACCAGGAGGGCTGGGTCACAGAAGTCAGACAGGAAAGAGCCTGAGGAAGGAGAAAAAGACCAGTCACGTCAAATACTGCCAAATTCTAGAAGATGGAGCCCCATAAAACTCCAAGGCACTCACGGAATTTCTCCAATAAAAAAAATTATTTAAAACTATCTTATACACGGTAAAGTACACGAATATTAAGTGTATAGCTTGATGAAATTTTTACAAATCTATACATGCCTGTAATCACCACCTAAATCCAGATATTTCCAGCACCCCAGTGGCCTTCCTCATGACCTCTACAAGTCAACACTCCACCTGCCCCCAGGTAACTGCCAGTCCGGCTTCTATCCTCATAGATTAGTTTTGCCTGCTTCTGCGCGCCATAGAAATGGAATTATAAAGTATGTACTTTGCTGCATCTGCCTTCTGTCCCCCAGCTTCGTGTTGGCGAGGCTCATCCACGCAGCTGTGGGTACCAGCAGTGCCCTTGCTTTGCGTGGCAGTGAAAGGCTGTGCATGCTGCGTAGGCAGGAATCATGCAAAGGGATCGTAATAATCAGTGGGGACCTTATGACTGTTCTGTGACTGTTAAAATTTTGTAGCCAAAACAGGAAAACTCTCTTACTGTTGGTTTAAAATGTACAGGGAAATTTAAAAATAATAATACTAGGGGCGCCTGGGTGGCTCAGTGGGTTGAGCACCTGACTCTTGGTTTCGGCTCAGGTCATGATCTCAGGGTCCTGAGATCAAGCCCCGCCTCGGGTTCCGTGCTCAGCAGGGAGTCTGCTGGAGATTCTCTCCCTCTGCCCTTTCCCCTATTCACGCACTCTCTCTTTCTCAAATAAATAAATAAAATCTTTAAAAAAATGGTAATACGAATATTCATTTAGCATGTTGTAAATTAAAATATTATGAATCCAAGAATTTCATTTCTTTGTAAAAAACTTATCAAGAGCTGTTGGAATCATGCTTGCCTCCTTCCTCTCGTCATGTAACTTACAATACAGAGGGAGCATTTTTCTGGTCTTTTCTGTGCCTTGGTGAATTGTCCTACTGTTTTCTATGTTTGGATCAGCTTCCAACATTTTATCCTTTGTGCTTTCAATGTTATGAAATATCTCTGAAAGTTCCTTTCACGGGAAGTTATTTTGTGAGCCTCACTTTCTCAGAGACATCTTCATCCTTTTCGTCACAGCTGCGTGCCTCATTTATGACGCTGAGTTCACAGTCACAAAGTGCCGGGCAGCTCCATTGATGTTGGATTCTCATTTCAATGTTATCATTATTGGTTTTTATTTCTTTGTTGCACTTACATCTTTGTGGACTATACTTCTTTTTTTGCTTGTCAATTTTGTAAAATGTCACATGGGTTTATAACGTGGAGGTAAGGAGGCAACACAACTGCATCCTTTGCTGTCTGTGCATGAACTGAAGAGCGGGTGTCCGGTGGCCAGTCACCGACGGACTTTGACAGAAGTGACATGATTGGTCACAGATCATGGTATGTGCATCTGCTGTTTATGTAGTGACTTGCAGACTGAAAAGCTAGTAGGTTAGTCTGAATTTTATGTAATTACGGTTAATATACCACGATAACTAAAATGTGAACTGTGTTGCTGGGAAACTAGTATTATTTAACTCAACTGTGGTAACTGAAATCCATGCATATCAGAACCATGTAAAATAAAGACTGTCTAAGGAGTCTGCTCTTTTTCATTGCTGTGTACTACTCCATTGTAGGACTATATCACAATTTATTTACCTCTTCTTCTGTAAGACATCAACATCACGACCCTGAGATCATGACCTGAGTTGAAACCAAGAGTTAGACGCTCAACTGACTGCACCACCCAGGTGCCCCTGGTTGAATATTTCTTTATTCATCTTCACTAATGATTTCACATGACACAGGCAACCCCTCTCCCACCCTCAGAGAGCCACAACCGTAAAGGAGAGGATTCACAGGGTTATAACTGGACTGAGATGGGAGGAAGGGCCTGCAGGGATCATCAAATTTGCCCCTTCTCCTATCCCAGACCCATTTCACAGATAGGAAAATAGACACTAGGCCCAGAGGGCCTTGCTGGAGGTCACACATAGACCTCTGAGGGCTGCCTGCCCTGCAGAGGGTTGCCGTCCAGGGTACAGCCCCTCCCAGCTGTGAGGCTGGAACCAGCCTTATTCTGGGGCTGTTGGGGTTCTCCCTCTCTCTCCCTGGGCAAATACCTCCACCCTCTCCACAGGGGGGCTGAAGTCAAATCAGGCACGTGGTGCCAGGAGACCGATGACAGGAACCTTCCTTCCTCCTGATACTCCTGAAGCTTTCAGTAAAAGCTCAGCCTGGCCTGGCTGCCCCATTTAATTCTCATAATTAGCTGACAGCTCATTAGCAGCTCATTAGAAACCCTGGAAATGCAGTGACAGTAACAAATTCAGTGCAACCAGGCAGTCTGGGGTGTCCCCAGAGGCCTGACCCAGGCTGGGCTTCTGGGGGGCTACTGGGAATGAGCTCAGCCTCTCTGCCCAGGCCCAAATCCTCAGAGTCTGAATCCCAGTCATTGGATCCCATTAAAATGTCCTCTGCCCCAACCTGCCCACTGCCGCTTTCCAGCCCCAGCCCCAGCTACAGGACCCTGTGGCTACCCTCCTCTCCTTCAAGGTCCAGATAGAAGGAGGTAGCCTGGCTCCAAGATAGCAAGGGGGACCCCAAAGCCTCTAGGGGCTACAGAGAGCCCAGGCTCTCTGCCCAACCATGGGCACCAGGCCAGCCTGCGATGTCCGATGTCCAGAGTGTCTGCCTGTCTATCTGCTGAGTCCTGGACGGCATGCTCTCCAGTATCCCTCTCTGTTTGTCTCTCCAGCTCTGGTCTAAGCCTTTATGTGTGTCCGTCTCAGTGTATCGGCATTTATCCAACATTTGTTAGGCATCTACTATTTGCCTATTTTGGACTAAGTCTGAAGTAGTTACAAAGCTAGGTCAGTAACTGGCTCACGCCACAGCAAGGGAGGAATTGAGTAGTCAGACATACTTCCACGAGATAAGGGATGGGATGGAGTAAAAACAGGAAGCAACAGAAGAGGGGCCCCAGGACTCAGAGGTGGGGCACGTCAGGAGAGGCTTCCTGGAGGAGGCAGCATCTTAAAGGAGGAACAGGAGTTTGCTGGTCTGTCTCTTCTTCCTTTGACCACCTCTTGCCGTATTCCAGCCCTCCCCTCCCTACAGCTGAGCCCCTTCACCTCATGGTGTCGGGCCCACCAAAGGCTCCAGGACAGAGAACAGACACTTGGAACAGAGCCAGCCCCATGGGAGACAGCTAGGGCCTGGAGCCTGCAAGGAGAGACAGAGCGGCCTTTCCTACAGAGATGATAGAGAAGTAGAGAACAGGAAATGGCCATGGGAGGGGGCAGGAAGGGAGAGGAAAGTCAGATGGGAGGGACTGGAGTCCTGCTCCCCAGGCCCCCAGCCTCCAGCAGGCCAGGGGACCTGGGGCAAGTGGCTAATCTCCCCTGCATTTCCAGTTCCCCTCCCCTCTGTGCTTGGTGGGAACCAGTGGGAACCGTGGCCTGGGTGGAGGAACAGGGATTCCTGGCATGGCCACCAAATGTCAGGGCTCCGCAAGGGAGGCCTGGCCCCCAATCATGGGCTCCCAGCTCCACCTGGGGGTGACCATCCGTCTGCCACTGGGATCGATGGGAAGTCATTATCATCGTCACATGTTAATGACACCAATTAATTCCCCATCTGTAGGTCCCATGCAGCCTTCGGTGCTGAAGGTTAAAGGGAGGGGCACCGGCTCAGCGTGGTTTGTCCCCAGGATGACAGTCACAGGCCTGTTAGGGTAGTTTGTGTGTGCATATTGTCCTTGCATTGCCTTGTGTATAAAGAGCACGTTCATCCTTGACTGGTATATGCCTTGTGTGTACCTATGGATGCACTCTGTGTATATATGTGTTGTGTGTATGCGTAGAGTTATGTGTACAAAGTGTAAATCTTGTATATGTGTGAACAAAGAACTGTGGGTCCTAATTATGTACCTTACATGTATACAAAGCATGTGCATATAAATTATGCTTTTCTATTATGTTTGTACACAATATAGCACTTCCATCTATGTACATTGTGTGTGTGCGCGCAGATCGTGTGAGTCCTTTGTGAACACTGAGGACACCAAGTATTTGTAGCTCCTGTATCCAGGTGGATTGTGTGTGGATAGGTGGGTGCACCATTCTGTGTCTACCTGCATCACTGCCCAGGTGTGTGCAAAACACCCATGTGTGGAAGTGTGCTCACTTGGACGTTTGTGTGCAGAGTGTGAGGAGCCCTGGCGAGCAGAGCCCTTTCTCTGCTGCATGGGTGTGGGGTAGAGAGCAGTCTCCTCCCTGCTGCTCTAGGGACTGGGGTTCTGCCCTTCAGCCCAGGGTTCTGCCCTTCAGCCCGGGGTTCTGCCTTTCAGCCCAGGGTTCTGTGAGTAGATCCTGCCCTTGACGTGGACTTGATGCTCCCCGGCCGTCGTCTATGTTTTGAAGGATGAGTAAGAGTTCACCAAGCAATTGGAGAAGTAGAGGCGAGAAAGGGGTCCCGGGCTAAATGTTCCAAGCATGTCACACACATTCATAGGATCTTCACAGCAAGCCTATGAAGTGAGCACTATCCTATTTTCATTTCACAGATGAGGAAAATGAGTCAGAAATGTCCAGGGGCTCGCCCAAACTCTCGTAGCTTGAAAGTGGTACAATCAGGATTTGAGCAGACATGTACTCACAGTCACACGCACGTTTGCACACGTACAATGGTAGACACAATGTACATGTAGACAAGGCAACAGACACACACTCCCAATCACGCAGGCATGCCGAGCACACACTTAGGCATCCCCAGTCTGTCTCCAGGGGCCCCAGCTGTCCCGACTGACCCACCCCCGAGCTCTAGCTCAGCCCTGGGTTTGTTTGGATGGGGGTGGGGAGGGGAGGAGGGGCGTGAGCATGGGATGAAGGGGAACCGGAAGCAGGAACCTGGGGGTGGTCTCCACCTTGTAACCATGCCCCTGCAGGCCCCAAACAGAGGGCAGGATCCTCCCCGTTCACCACACCCAAGCAAGCACAACCACTCTGCAGACCGCAGTGCAGCCTCATCTTCTCCATCTCCGTGAGGGGCGAAGGTTGCCCACCTTGCCCAAGCCTGTGAAAAGGACTCTCTGGGAAATGGGAGGGCCCAAGTCCCCATCCAAGCCTTGTGTGTCCCCAGTCCTCCTCAGGGGGTTCAAAGAGAAACCTAAACGCTATGGCCTGCCCATGCACGATGTCGCCTGTCACCCAAGGACGCTCCCTGAGGGCCAGGCTGTTCTGGGCTGGGCGCCGGTCTGCCCTGCTCTCGGGGCCTCAAAGTCAAGCTGTGTTCCGGCCACACCTCACCCTCAGAAGGCCCCGGAGGGGCAGCCTGCCCGGCCCCCCTGTTCCAGAATGTCTGGCTGGCCGCCCCTCCCCTGGGCTCTCTCTCTTCTTAATTAACAGAAAGTCATTGTGAATACCAAGGAAGAAATTAGCACCTGCCAGTCATTGCTGGGTGTTTATGGATTTCTCAAGCCCTCTTTAATTAACCCCTCCAGTCCTGGAGCCCCGCATCCCCCACGGGGGCCTGGCCCCCCGCCTCAAGGGGCCCAGTCCAGCTCTTGCCGATTCCCGCCTGAACAGCAGTTTCCCATTCATCTTAAGGTCAAACCTCCCCTGGCCCCAGGGAGGCCCCTGCCGCCCCAACATGTCAGGCAGTCACATCAAGACAGGAAGCATCCACCTTCCGTTCCACAGCCGGGGACTTGGGGACAGGAGCCTTCTTCAGAGGGTCTCATCTCCGCCACCAGGCCCCAGGGGACGCCCAAGCTGGTTCCCGTCTTGCAGTGGTGGTTCTCAAGATGGGCTCCGGGAGCCTGGAGGGTCCGCCCCTCGCCACCAGGCCCAGGAGCTTTCCCGGATCCTCGCCCTTCCGGTCCTCCCTGTCTTCCTTCATGCCAGGCCTCCCCACCAACACTCCCTGCTGCAGGCCTCCCGCTAACTGACACCCAGACTCATGTGTGCTCCCCGCCCCCGTCTCAGCTGGGACCCCTGCGCTTCAAAATCAGTTACCCGCCTGTAAAAGTGCACACGAGTGTGCTCACACGTGCATGTTGGAGGGAGGGGTGTTATTTAGAACCCTCAGCCCCAGCCGGGAGAAGGGAGGACCCTGGAGGCAGAGTTGGGCGCTCAGAGCTCCCCTTCCTCCTGTCTCTCCTGGTGCCTTCTCCATCAGCTGGGATCTCTGGGAGCTGAGAAGCACCTCGAAAATAACATCTGGTCCCAGTAGGCTTTCATTTTGCATTTCTTTTAAATAAGCGCGATCACATCTTCGGCCGCTGCCCTGGGCTCCTGCCTTCCCTGAAGTTCCCCACGCTCTTCCCTGGGCAGGAAAGGGTCCTCCGTGGCAGAATCTGAGGCTGTTTACACTAGCATCTGAGTTCTCCTTCTGGCTGGTCCTATATCCTGCATAACGGTCCCTTCAGCAAAGCTGGGAACCTCACTGTGCCTCTGTGCACCTCGTAAAATTCTCCATTTTCCTTCAACTATGTCACAGCCAAAGCAAAAATGAGAAGCTGGAGATTGCGCCCTCGTTAACCAAGACTGACCAATAAATATACCTAGGGTCTTGGGGTGATGTGGTTCTTCCCACTGAGTCCCCTCCATCTTCACTTTGGTCCTCAGCAAATCCCCACAAGCACTGTCTGATTAAAATACATCCCAATCTCTCTTACCCCCCAGAGGCAGGGATGGGGCCCCTACATGATGGATAAAGGGTGTTCCGAGATATCGGGCCGCTGAGGGTCTCCTGCCAGGCCCTTTGCCCTCACGGTGCGTTAGGGTTAGGCTCTTGCTGCCACCCCGGACAGAAGGGCAGGGAGCCAGCTACTAGGTGAGGGGCTGCTAAAGCTGTGGGTGACCAGGTCATGGCGTGGCACCTGCCTCGACCCCACATGGGATCCAGAAGGTTCATCCCACGGGGGACATCCTGGGCGCGGGATCCCAAGAGACCACTCAGCATCCACCTCCTGGCTTCTGGTCCAGCAGGCACCAGCAGCCAGAACAGCCCTTTCACTGAGCCTTGCTGTGCAGTGGTGAGGGGTCAGGCTATCCTACCCTTTGCACTCCCAAAGATGCCTTTTAAAATTGCTTCTGTGGACTCTGCGTTTTGAAAGATTTCGTCAACCAAAAACTTAAGGTGTGAGTGTGGTCAGAGCCATTCATCACAGGCTCATAGGCTCTTTCCATTACGTTCCTTGACATTCAAAAATTGCCTGCAAATCCCATTACTTGCTTTGGGGACCCGAGAGGAAGCAGACCTGGGTGTGTATCAGGACTAGCTGGGGTGCTCTGAGACCCGGGAGTAGGGCCAGGGAAGGCCTGAACGATCCCGCGGGGGCCCTCCCAGCCCAGTCTCTGCGCTTCCTCCAGTGCACATGACCTTCCTTCCCACGTAGCCACCCACCCCCACCCCACACCCTACAGCACATGCACCTCGGCACCCCCTGGCCACCCACATCCACCCCCAACACAGAGCTGAGCCCACATCAGGGGCTGGGGGAGGCGGCGCCCCACAGTGAGGGCCATGCGATGACCCGAGGCCTGGCTGCTCTGTCATACCCGGGTGGAACCTGGCATTTGGGCCCAGCCCTCATTGCTTTGGACACACGGCACCCCAGGAGCTGTACAGAAGCTGGGGAAGCAGAAGCTCTGGAGATAAAGGTGGGAGGCGAGGATATCAGAAGTGATGCTTTGGTTTCAAGTGTCCTATCTGAGGCTTTACCGGCAGGCCAAGAGCAGCACGCGAACAACGACATGTACGAACACGCCTGGGAAGGCTGGAGAGGTCTGGGGGGAGAATCCCCTGACAAGACTCAGATGCCTGCCAGTAACGTCCGGGGAGGGCTCAGAGCTGTTTAATTTAGGCAGAGATGTTGATGTGTCCCCGTGGCAGGGGAGGCTAGCGGACATCTGGGTACACAGACACATGCTCGTCCTGTCTGGAGGGTCCTCAGTGCCACCCCCGCAGTGGCTAAGCCAGCCGTGATTCTCTGGTGAGCAGGCCTGTGACCCAGATGGTGCCTTCTCCCCTCTCTGTAGCTCAGCGGTGGTTAGAAAGACGGACACTAAAGGAAAATGCGTCTGTCTTCCTGGGTGATCCCAGCACTGTGTGCCCCAGATCCAACCCAGGCACATTCTGTTGCTCCCTGCTGGCATCTTGCTGGGAGAGGGCTCTTTTGTGGTCACTGAGAGTCTGCCACGAGGCCATTGATAGGAAAGGAAATGTGCTTCAGGGTTGCATCATCATTAACGGCTCTGCTAGTAAACTCAAACCAGACTGTCCACAAATTTTGCTAACAGGAACATGATGAGCCCCGGGGACAGGGACCAGTGTTCCAGGGGACTGGGAGTGGCCGGCCACACTTGGAGGCCTGGGTTCATTTTGGAAAAAGATCCAGATGAACTAGAACGAAGGCCCAAGAAACATGTCATCTGAGGAGGAGTCCAAGAGAAGCAGAGATGTTTAAACCAGGGAAGGCTCTTGGGGCTGTGGGGTCACCTCCAACTCTCGAGGGTCCTTTATGTGACAGAAGGAGTTCAAGAGGGGCCAGTGAGGAGCAGGTATCAGTTAATAGGAAGACTTTTCTAGTGAGCCCCCAACACAGGGAGCGTTTCATCAGCAGCTGTGGCGGGGCCGGGGCGGGGGGTGGTCCCTGCCCTGGGGGAGTTGGGCTGAAGGAACCGTGCAGACAGTCCATGATTCTGCAAATTTGGGCTTCCGCAAAGTATCTGGTCCACCATTTTCTGGTTTATGCTGAAGGGAGGCTATGGAACTCTGAGCCAGTGAGGACCTGTTACCTGTCACTATTCAGATTCGATCTATCAACCTTAAGGAGGTTTGGCCGCATCTCTTAGGGACACTTCTCCAAATGGCATTTCGTGTCAGTTCGTCCCATGTCATCCCATGCTTGTTCTTGCCCAAGCACAGCCATGTCGAGTCCCTGAGTGAGGGTGTGACCAAGATGGTACCTTGATGCCTGGGTCTCCCCAGGGCCCTGCCTTGTGTCCAGAAGCCCTCGTGAACAACTCCCTGTTAACCCTGGCTCTCTCTTCACATCCTTTCCCCTCCTCTCCAGCCACGGTGACCCACTCTGGACTTTAAATTCACCTCAAGAGGCCATCTCCACCTCAAAGTCTGATAGCATCTCAACTTAGGATGACCTGGAGGAGCTCTCCATCTCACCGCCAGCCCCCGAGTAGGCCTTCCTTGGTGACTGAAACCACTGTCAGTCTGGTTGCTGAAGCCGAAAGTCCTTCTTGGTCCCCTACCCACTTTTCTTCACCCTCCACGTCTCATCCCTCACTGGATCCTCAGTCTATCTCTAAACCGTGTTTCACCTCCACCCATTTCTCCCCATCTTCTCTGCCACCATCTTACTCAAAGTCCCCTAACCAATCTCCCTGGTTCTCTTTTTGTTCCCCTTGGACTCATTTGTTCCATAGAAGACAGAGTGAACCTTTAATCAGATGTCATTCCCCAGCTGGAAACCTGTCGTGTTTAGAATGAATGGGTTCCTTCCTGTGGCCCCCAAGGCCCAACAGGGCCTGGCCTCCCCCACTATCCTGGCCTTTAGTCAAGGTCCTGGAGTCTACCCAGCTCTGCCCTGGTTCCCTCTGCCTGAAGCGTCCCTTCCTTTAGCTTTCAAGCCTCCTCAGAAAGGCTCCCAAGAAGGCTCCTATCCTGTCGTGATCTATTTTGGTGTTCTATTTACTTCCTTTCTTGCTCTAATCACAGTACATAATTATTTTACATATTTGTATAGATCACGATCGTCTGCCCCACACCAAGACTGCAAGCTCCTCAAGGACAATGACCTTGACTGTCTCTTACCTCCTCTTATGTCCAGTGCCTATCACTGTGCCTGGCAATAGTGAAGGGCCAATTAATAAATATTTCTTGAATGAACAACTGAATCTCTCAGTCCAATTCTACTTAGTGAACATTCTTTGTGCAAGTCCTGCTCCTTGCTGCAGAGTGTGGTGGGGCCACCCTGGAGACATCAGCAGTGGCCGGACTTATTCTCCTGCCGGCAAGCAGAGTGTCCCATAGGCAAGACATCCCGCCAAGCTTCCAGACTGGGGCGGGGAAAGGATGGGACCCGGACAAGACCCCGTGGCTGAAGCATCAAGGTTCCATGACTGAGTTTCCACTGATGGGAGGAAGGGGGTTAACCAATTGAGTAACTCTTCTGGAGGGAAGACACTCTTGTAAAACGTCACCCATGTCAGTGGGCTTTGGGAGGAAGCCTTTCTTCCAAAGCTCCAGAGCAGGACCCAGGATAAGAACTGCCTCCCTTCTCCTGGGGCCAAGTGGTGGAGAGCAGACCTGAGAGATAGCAGCTGGGGCAGGAGGCGCCATCCTTGACTGCTGGGCTTCTTTCCAGAGCAGAGGTCTCCCTCATCCTGTACCAGGTCATGGGCCCGAGCCTCCGGAAACAGTCTGTGCTCCCTGAACCAGGTGCTGTCGGTGTGATGAGGAAAACAGAAGCTTAAAGCAGTAAGGATGGTAAAAGCTGAAAGTATGCGCAAGAGGATGGCGGAGCAGTGTGCCCCCGCTGACTTGTGCACCTGTTTGCCACTGCACAGCTGAGCCCGCTACTTGGTGACGCGGTGCAGGAACTGGAACCGTGATCGTGAGCTTTAGTTCCACACATGTAAGGTGCAGTGGGAGCTACAGCTCCCTGCCCCGGAGAGCATCTGTCTCTCGCGTCTGCACAGACAGGGCTGTCCAGACGCCCACAGGGCCTTTTTTCCCTCTTTGGTCAAAAACACTTCAAAGGTTTCCAAAGACTGCTCCTGATAATGAACAGCCAAAGCATTTAGAATTTATTTTTGTCACGCGGAGTCCTTCAGAATGCAGCTCTCCGTGGTATAGTGCGGCCGCACTTTACTCAAATTCGTCAATACGCAAAATAACCCTACTCCATTTTGAAACCTCGAACCCCAAATTTGCCAACATGACGACTCTAGGCTTTTGCTGGGAGATGGAGGTGTTCATGAGCCACTGACCTTTTGCAACCCTGAGATCAAACTTGACAGCCATCTCCGCCTAAACTACAAAGACATTGAGAGGCATGTAGTGCAACAGTGATCTACTTGAGCCTGCCGGCTAGGTTCAAACCTCTGTTCTGCTACTCCTGAGCTGTGTGACCTTGGACAAGTTTCTTAACCTCTCTGTGCTTAACGTACTCCCCGGTAGGGACAACAGTACCAACGTCACAGGTTGCCGTAAGGATTAAAAGCACACATGTAAAATGCTTAGAAGAGTGTCTGGCATGTGGTAAGTGCTCTGTGAATGTTGCTGCTAGTTTACGTCATTCCCTGAAGATGGGCTTTTGTTAAAAGACAAGACCCCATCCACTAATATGGCTCAAAGTTCACCTTCCAGGAGGACTCTGATTTCTGGTCTACTCAGTGTAAACCAATGCCTGGACCTCTAGTTGCCACCTCTGTGCAAGGCCTTCTTCCTCAGGGTCCAGGGAAGCTGTCCTTTGCTTCATCTTCCACCTGCCTTGCCCCAGGGTCAGACTGCAGATGCCAACACTGGGACTTTGCACTTGCCCCAGGGATGGAGAGGACTTCCTGTGCTGATGAGAAAAAGCTCTCCGAAACGACAGTGTGGTGTCAGGATCTCGTTGGCGGAGCCCATCGTGGGTGAGAGGGTCAAAGATTGTGTGTCCGTCCCCCAAGGGCAGGGAGCTCGGTGCAATCTCTGCATCAGCGCCGGGGATATGAATGAGCTGGAGATGCTGCAGAACCCATTAGGAGAGGGGGATGCGGCGGCACGGATGCGTGGCCCCGTCCTCTGGGCTGGGCCACGAACTGCTGCAGGTTTTGGGGAGAAGTCCTCTGAGGTCTTCACTCTGGGTTCACTGGGTCCACCTGACATGCCTGGGATGGCACCAGGCAACGGAGAGGGGAGTCGCTGGGCTAGCGGGTGGCGACCCTGGAGTGGCCCTCGTAGTCTTCCCAAAGCCTGCGGTCCCGCGTGCACCTGCTGCTTGAAGTGAGGTCGCTGGGGCAGTAGCCGGAACCCCTACCCCTCTGCCGAGGGCTGCTCCACGGCCTGCAGGGCAACGCGAAGAACCCGCAGAGAGGAAACAGTTGAGCTGATTATACCGAGGAAGGAAGCCACAAAAATGCAAGACAGACACTGAACACGGCCTTCCTCTGAAGAACAAAAGCCAAGAAAATTGGCTCACCAATGAGAATTAAGTGATAATAATGTACTGCACAGAAATCAAAACCAATTCTAAGCCAGCTCACTCAGAAAAATACAGGATCCTGAAGAGTAAAACTGAACGAGGTGAGACCTTTGAAGAGTGAACATTTTACTTTAAAATGCTTTGTGAAGTGACTTGAGCGCAGGCGAAATCTCCTCTGGGAGAGGAGAAAATCTGGGAAATCTCCTCTGCCGTCCCCTCCTTCAACCCCCCGGGACCACCCAGGGGCACCGCGTGCTTCAGGAAGAGCTCAGCTAGGCTTTCCGCTCTTCACTTGACTGCTATTCGGTAGGAGCGTGGCAGCCGCAGACAGCATGGCCCCAGGTCAAAGGACAAGGAAAGACAGAACCAGCAAGGAGAGGGCCCGGATCGCTCTGGGTCCCAGGAAGAGACCGAGGGTACGCTCAAATGGGGTCGTCGAGGGTTTAACAAAGAGACCACTTGTAAAGGGACTGAGAGAGTTAGGGGAACCCACAAAGGAAGACAGTACCCAGGGCAATAGCCCCTGCTCCTGGCTGGGACCGGACGCCAGCAGGGGCCCACAGCAAGGGACTACAGTGAAGTCCCAGCAGCCTGGCACGGACGGCCCGGGGAATCGGGTGACTGGCCCCCCGCTCTCCTGCCCTCGGATGTCCTGTGGGGGCCTCCCACTGACAGAAGCCCAGGGAGACCGTGAGTGTGGTCCCTGGAGATGAGCCTCTCAGAGCGGAGAGGGCAGAGCAGGGCAGAGCGGCTCGGAGGGGCAGATGGAAGGCAGCCAGTCCAGGGGCGTTTCCCCAAGGCCACAGCTTCTTGGTCTCCAGCCAAGTGCAACCATTATAGGACACAACCTCCCTGGCCAATTTCAAGGCTCTGCTTACTGCTGGGAATGCATGTTTGAACAAAGCCTTTATTCTCTCTACTCCAACAGCAGGGCTGGAATTTAAAAAGCTTCATTTTCAAGACCGGCTGCTTTTGATGTGTCTAACCTGGAACTTACAATTTGGAGTCAAATAGAATTATTTAAACAAAGCAGTTCAGTGATAAGCACAACATGTTTTGGTCTTTTGCTCCTTTCCCCTCGCAACACCCCATAGCATACCTGCTCAAAAGGGAAGGGCGGCCCTGGGGCCACCAGTGAACCTCGCTGAGCTCCCATCCCCCCAGTCTTCGTCTCTTCTGCCTGCATCTTCATCTGGGTGCGTCGGGCACAGGCCCCGGAGGGCAGGCTCTCCCTCAGCCGGGCCCGGGGCCAGCACTCCGCAGCGCATCCTTCCTCTGACACCAGCTCCCGGTTTGGCAGAACCGTGTGTTGGCGTCCAGTGTTCTTGAGTAATTATACTTTGTTTTCTTTCTGCTCCTTCCCCCCAACCCATCTCCCTTGCTCCTCTGATTTAAGCCCTTATCTGATAGCATCTTCTGTTCTCCTCAGCTGAACTTCTCCTCAGCCCCAAGCCTGCGTTTATCAATTTTATCTCCAATTTATTCAATTCGCGGTGTGATCAGCATTTGCATGCCTTGGCAAGGGCTCCTGCTCTGTCCTGTCCTAGTGTCCCTCTGGGTCCTGCAAAGCCCGTCCCTCCATGCAGTGCCCCGGAGAGCTCTCAGTGATGGCTACCAATGCCTTGGAGTTGGCCTATTGGTCACCAAAAACCATTCTGCACCAGAAGAGCTGCTTTTTTTCACAGCCATGAAAGCAAATGAAGAGAGCGAGGCCACATGTCCCCAGATGGTAAAGAGGTACAACAGTTGGGGGAAAAAGCTCAGATATGGCCTGGCCCAGGTGTTCCATACAAATAAATAACAAATCAAAATAATGTGAAAATTCCCTTTAGAAAGAGTGAGCTAAGCTTCTATCAAAATGATTCTACATAAATAAAATGAAGGTCTAGACAGATGAGGGCTGACAGAATGATTTTATGGCGGGAAGGATGGCTGGCCTGGCTTGGTGCTGGAGAGAAAAGGTGCAGACACAAGAACAAGTTATTCATCGACTTCACCTTTCACTCAGTGCCTAGTTCTGGCCCTTGGGCCACGCTTACCGAGCAGAATCGCTAATTCAAGGCCAAAGAGAAATGTGGGCAGAAATCTGGATAATATTAAAGTTAACATCAGACTCCTCTAATACGTGATACAAAAGACTGTATCACTAGGAAAGCAAGAGCATTTTAGATACAGGGAATATTCCATTTTCAGGCTCAGGGGATGAGCAGAATCAAAGCCACTGTGTCCCTTGGCTTTTCGGTGAGGAGAGCAGTGGTTAGCTCTTACCCCTGCCTTCAGGAGGACTCCTAGAGAAGGGAAATCTCCACTTAGCTAATGAGGCCGGGCTTCTCAGCAGGTAAATAGAACATACTCCTTGAAGACTGGCTCACTAAACCCTGACAGAAGGTGTAAAGCTCAGGAGATGGCTTATGGGCTCCTGGTAGGACTGGAGGTAATAACCAGTAAGGGGGAAAGACCTGGAAGGAGCTATGCCAACTCCAGTTTTAAAATAAAGCATTTAAAGCAGGTACACTGTAGCTGGCGGATCCCCCCAGGGAAGCACACCGAAGGCACTCAGAAGGTCCCGACAGAGCTGCTCAGCCAGGGCCAACACAGGCGGGTGCCGGCTTTGCCCGGTTCACGAGTACAGCAGTGTCGTCCACATTAATCCCGCGAGGTACTTCTATCACCGTCAGCCGCTGAGTGGATTTATATGCAACTAGTACGTGCTCCGCAGGCCAGCTGTGCGTCATTTGGGGGGGTCTATGACAATCCCATGGCGGGGGAGGTGGGCTGCAACTAGGTATTACTTTAAGGGGAGGTAAAAGCAAATGCAAACAGCTTCTTTAGAATTTGCTTGGAGGGCCAGGCTAAGCATCTCTTCACCCAGTTTGATCTGGGATGACAAAGTTATTTGCCCAGGTGGAAAGGAGATACCTAATAACACCCAGGGTGATGATGTATTTTCCCCGGTACCCAGCTTCGTGACCTCCCACCAAAGCTGCGCGCCTACCGTCGCAGAAGCAGGCCAAACGTAACTTGCACGAGGGCTTCAAGACCTTATTCTCTCCACCTCTGGTGAACACAAAAATTAACGTGCATGGGTAACATCTGTTTTTTATTGATTCAATCAATATATTGGGAATTTAGCAGCAAGTTAATGGCAAGCAGCTACAAAATCTATTTTTCTACATGTAAAATAAGTTGTCTTAAATACTCTATAGCAACCTAAAATCACAAGAACACATGTGAATGGCTGAAGCGCTTCTGCTGTTATGCCTCTGGCAAGTTTATTAGTGATTTCCTAACAAAATCTTCCAGTGCCAAGTGCACATAATGATTCGGAACCTCCACTGCCATATCCGGCTCTCATTTTCTCCTACAAATCATTGTGCCTAAATATGAGAATCTGAAGGAAAACTGAGCAAGCATGCCCACCGCCTTGCTTTGAGGGCCTGTACCCTCTAAACAACTCTCGAAACCCCTTGGGTTGGTTGCGGCCACAGCCCGCCATGGAGCCGGGTGGCCGTTGGCCTTTAACCGCGGGCTGCCGGGGACCGGCTCGCCTTGGCGGTGCAGCCGGTGCAAACGCATGGCAGGGCTCAGCAGGGCTAAGTGGCTAAAGGCTCCTCCTGGTCCTGGCCCCCCCCCTCCATCGCCTCGTCTTAGCGCCAGCAGGAGCAGCTCTGTGTTTGTACCGTGCATCAGTGAAGGACACTTAGAGTTTCCTTTTGGTTCCAGGCATGGCATTGGATTTGGCCGTGTACTTGGTTGCTGTCCCTTGGCTCGAAGTCATGGGGGATTTCTCTGGCCCTGCCCTGAAGCCACCTGGAAGGTGTCTGCTAGATGTGGAACTTGCACACTTCGTGCCCAAGGTGTCCGCGTTCTCCTTCTTGCGGGTCACAGGGAATTTCTTTACATAAGCCGTGGACTGGAAATAAAAGAAAAGGCCTGGATTAACTTTCAGACAGGAAGCAATAGACACCAATTCAAAAAAGCAAGGGACCACAAAGCTGCCCAGGATCTGCGAGGTGGAGCGCTCTCCCAAGGGGAGACATAATCACACCACAGAGCTGCTATTAAATGCCAGAGTAAGGTCCTTTAGCGCCATCAAGAAAAGAGGCTTGTTTAGGGTTCGGGGTAGCGCAAACTAGAGGCACAATTTCAGATCGTCTGCCACGCAAAATCAAAGTAAATGTCTACAACATGTGCACAGGGAAGTCGGCCAGGACAGAACCGTACCCACTGCATCTTTACCAGATTTCTAGGCCGGCTCTGCCATGCCGTTCTCTGTGCTAACTCCAGGGACTGGCTTCTAATCCCAGTCACTCCACTCGGGCAGGTCCACGGACCTCTCAGAGTCTCGATGCCATGCGGGTAAACAGGGACCATGCATTAGCACATTTCCCACATGGGTTCACTCTGACAATGCACGAAGATGGTGGCCGGTAAAGTGCTTCTTTAAAGTACAAACCAAGTAGGAGAGATCTCAATAGGCAATTGTGTTTTCTCAGGTCACCTCACCCCACGGCAGAGGAAATGGTCTTCAATTCTGCTGTCGTGAGGGAAGCAGAGTCCATTTTGACCTTACACCCATTTTAGAAGTGATCACTTCTCCTGAAATGAAGGCGAGCACAGAACAGAACAGAAAAGAGCAGAGAACGTCTTAGGAGAGGGGGACACAGCAGGGTGGGGGATGAGACATGGGAAAATAGATGCAGTAGGCCTCACGTACACAGAACCGTCTGGAAGGGGCTCAGATGTTTAACACTCTGGTGAATGCAAAGTTACTCTACATAGGAGTTGATAATCAGGTTAGCAATTTTCAAAGGATGTGAAAACATTACAGGTAACACACTACACATAAACCTGGTTTCTTTGATCACTCAGGCTCTTGTGATACCAGTGGCCATGTTTTATACACGGTAGTAGGCACTTAATATCGATTTGCCCGATGAACAAGTGACCTCCCAGGGCCCCAGCAGAACTTCAGGTCATTTATGATTTTGGACAGCTATATTTAGAGAAAGAGAAAAGCCACCTGACGTGTGCTGTATTGCAGACAGCCCTGAGGTATGTGCCTCTTTGGAACATCACTCGTGTATGGCTTCATAACAGTGTATGCTAAGTCTCGAGCTCGTATATTTGTAGATTGAAAAATTAGTCTACATTTGGAAATGTAAAAAAGTCCTTTTCTCCATAGATCTTTTTTCCCAACAAAATTTCTAGGTTGCTTCCACGTGTATTCCTTCACGAAACAGAAAATACTGAAAATGCATTAGCATTCAGCCATACAGCCTCTACCCTCTCACTGAGAATGTCCACGTGCCACAACGGGGTGAGAGTCAACTCCCCCGATGTTCCCACGTCCAGTGGAGAGAAGCTGCTTTGTTGAATGCAGCACTGATCCCTAAGACAGGAAACCTATCTTGGAAATTTCAATTCATGAAAGTTTAATTCACTTGACATACAAATCCTATTAAAAGGCGAATCTCAGTGTAACCTTCTCCCTTTTGACATTTCCACCTTTTGAGCTATCACCCAAGTAGTCGAGGAAATGTTTTTCAACGTGTCCACTACAACTACTGTTCTCTAGAGTAGGAACAGAGACTCTGGCGTTTTCTTTTTAATGCGTGCAAATTCATATCTATCTTAACACTTCCATTCTTCTCCACGGTTCCATTTGTTAGTGGACTTGAGTCACGAAAGTAGACTAGAAGTTGCTTCACCAGGAAGAAATACTCAGAAACAGTCTCTGTGGGTGGGGGTAGTGATGCAGATTAGTTTTTCCAAAATCACTAGAGGCTCTGGTATTTTCTTCTTGGATAAGATATCTTAAGATAATCCTCAGGATTTCCTGGCAAAGGGGAAGGGAAGAGGAAACTAAACCAAAATGTTTGCTTACTTCAGTGCAGAAACATGATATTTCTCAGTTTCATTCTTGAGCAAGATGAGGAAATGATATTCCTCGGCTACATTTCTTTATTTTATTTATTCATATCCAATTTTAGTGATATATTTTTAAAATAGATGGCACACCCCCATGATTTAATATTCACAGTGTTAAAAATCTCCTCCCTGCTTCCCAGTTAACTCAGCTCTGCCCCACATCAAAGACAACCAATATTATCAATTCACAGTGTACATTTCCAGAGAGAGGTCATGCATCTTCAAGCAAATATTAAGTGGAACCAAACTGAATTGGTAGTCATTTCTGCAGGTCAAAAACAGCCTAATAATGGCAATTGCATATGGTTCGGTCCAATCCATATGTTGACATGCTTTCTTCTCCCTTTTTTTACACAAATGGTAGCCCACTATAAGCACTCTTTTACATCTTGATTTTTTTCAACTAATGATTATCTTGAGGATCCTTCTGTGTCCATACGTAAAAAAGGGTGCTCATTCTTCTTTTCGGCAATGCAGGCTTCTCTTGTTTGAAGGGACTACAATTTATTTAGCCAGTCCCTTCACAGTGGGCATTCAGGTTGTTTCCAAACTTTTCCTAGTACAAATAGTGCTGCTGTGAATAATCTTGCACTTGTGTCATTTTGTGGGTGTGCAAGTATGTCTACAGGATATATATTTTAGAAGTGGGACTCCTGGGTCAAAATATAGATGGATTTGTAGTTTTCAAAGCTACGGCCATATCGCCTTCCACTGCAGTTGTACCAATCTATATTCTTACCAGCAACATATGAGTGCCTGTTTTCTTATTTCTTTCTCAATTTGGTTTTAATACATATTCAAATTAATACAGTCATCTATATTTTATTTTATTTTTTATTTTTTATTTTTTTAAAGATTTTATTTATTTATTTATTAGAGAGCGAGCGAGAGAGAAACAGCATGAGAGAGGAGAGGGTCAGAGGGAGAAGCAGGCTCCCCGCCGAGCCGGGAGCCCGATGTGGGACTCGATCCCAGGACCCCAGGATCATGACCTGAGCCGAAGGCAGTCGCTCAACCAACTGAGTCACCCAGGCGCCCAGTCATCTATATTTTAATTGAACTCCAAGTTGGCCTAAAACTGTTGCACTGAAACAAATCTCAATATTTGTTCCTTTACTCTCTGGTGACATCAACGTAAATCTACTCACCTTTATGCGAATGTTTATTGCAAATGCTTAGAAGCTTCTGTGTGTATGCGTGTACCTTGTAAGATGTGTTGTGTGTGTGTGTGTGTGTGTGTGCGCGCGCGCACATGTACACTTTACCATTTCTCTTTGCTAATTTGCAGTTGCGTTAAGTTTAGGATGCCACTGTTCAGGAATCAGAATTGTAAGAGCTTTCCTGAAGACTCTCAGTCTCCCCTCTTAAATATCACCTCACTGAAACTGTGCTCTGATGTTAACAAAACATGGGTGCAGGCTGGCCCTCATGGTGTCTGTCCTTCAGACTGAGCTGTAGCTTTCTTCACCGAGAGCCACTCCTCTCATCTCCCTGAACACAAATGGCCAAGGCAAATTCCAGCTTCTAGGCTTTTCTCTAGGAATATAAACAAATCTTAATGTTTCAGGGATTTCCTCTGCAGGTTACAGGTTATCTAAATTTTAGGTTTGTTTTTCTTCTCTCATAGTTGAGGGGATTCCTCAGGGATCTATGCTGTCACTGATGCAATTTACAGTTTTGTAAGTAACATGACAGAGAAATGAAAACTGAAATTGCCAAGGCTATAGGAATTACTAAGATCTTCCCGGTCATAAAAGGCAAATAGAAGGTGAGGATCTCCCGTAAGATTGCACAGAGGGGGAGGAAGATGAGAGGGGAAATTCAATATTCCGGTCTGGGGGAAAAGAGTCTAAATGATCATTATGAGATTGTTGGCCATCATTATCTGTCCAAGACAAGGATCTACAAATCACTGTAGATTGTTCTCTGAAGATACTGGCGTAACATACCATTGCACAGTGATCAAGAAAACCTGGCTATCATCAGAAAGCATCTTAGAAACAAAGAAAAAAATCCTTCTATCCTTATATAAGATCATGAAGAATTCATACCTGAAACACTGCAATCAGCTTGAACAGAGATAAAGGAACCAGAGAAGGTTTACAGACAGGTTACTAATATGATTAATGGATGGAGGTTTCTTTACAAGAGAGCTCTTCGGTCTAGAAATATAAAGACTGAGAGGACATATATAATCACACTCTGTAGAATGCAGAAGGGGAGAGAGCTCAGCTCTGTGGAGCTAGACGGTGTCTCTGAGTGCTGCAGTCAGGATGGTTACACCAGGGGCTGGCCCAAGCAACATTTCAATTGTTCCTCAGCCTTGACAGACTCTTACCACTTGGGACGGTTGAAGAATAGTCAGCCCTACTGGAGGCAGGATGATGGAAAAGATGACCTTTCAAGTTTCCTCCAGTTTCATCTCTTAGTAACTCAGCACCCTTGGCCTGATTTCTCCAGCTCATATTATTCATCTTGGAAAGGGGCTCCATGTGTGCAAGGGAAGATATGTAACAAGAAAATTGGGCTAAATACACATATTTCATTATTCACTGGCATAACTTTAACCTGATGAACTCATCTGGTGATAATGGATGCAAAACCTGTAAGCTCTAGGCATATCCCTGCAAGTTAATACCAGTACATGATTACTAGAAACTGTTACCATTTCTCTGAATTTTGAGTAAAATACATGCTATTTAAGTAAAGTGGTTTATCACCATAGCAACCATTTCTAGAGTCACACATTCAAATTATAGGCCTGCACAAGGTCCAAGTGACGGAACATTCTGATACAAGTTTTCAGCTCCAGCTTTGCTTGCAATGGTCACCCACATTCTCTCACATTCCTATGGTTTTCAGAAGGAAGAAGGAAGGGAAAGAAAAACGAAAGGGAAGAAGAGTAATTAACTTCCAGATATATAGAGTTGTTTTATAAGGCTACCTACATAAATAGCTGGGCCTTGTAGGGAGTTAATGAAAATAAAATCTAACTTGCAAATTAGAGAGATATAAATTTCTCTTTTCTTTTTTAGTTAAAGTACAATTTACATCCAGTAGAATGTACAAATCTCAAGTGTACAGTTTGATAAGTTTTGACAATACACAGACCTGTATAACCAACACCCCAATCAAGAAATAGAACAACTCCCTACAAATTTCCCAGGGGCCACATCCCACTCAACTCCTTCCCATCCTGAAGCTACCAGTGTTCTGATATTTTTCAACATAATTACTTCTCTGAAACTTCATGTAAATGAAACATACTGTGTGTACTCTTGTGTCTGACTTCTTTTGCTTAACATGTTTTTAGATTGAAATTTATATTGAGATTCTAAAAAAAGAAACTTTTACTGAGATAATTCTAGAGTCTCATGGTATTACAACATATGTTTTTGAGATTCACCCATGTATTAATGGTTCATTCCTTTTTATTATCAAGTAGTATTCCATTGTATGGATATACCACAATTTGTTTATCCATTCTTCTATTAATGGATATTTGGGCTGTTTCCAGTTTGGGGCTCTTTATATATAAAGCTGCTATAAATATATCCTACAAGTCCTTTTTTGAACTCAAATTTGGGATTTATGGATAAATGATAAGTAAATGTTTAACTTTATAAGTAACTGCCCAACTGTATTCCAAAGAAACTGTACCATTTTGCAATCCACAAGCAATATAGGAAAATTCTACTTGCTCTAATATTTGCTAAAATATGAACTTGTCTTTTTAAATTCTGGCCATTCTAGAAAGGATACAGTGATGTATCATTGTAGCTTTTCCTATTATCATTTGCATTCTCCTGATAACTAGTGATGTTGCATATTTTATATGCTTATTGCCTATTAGTATATTTTCCTATCTGAAATGTCTGTTCAAATCTTATGCATATTTTAAAAGTGGAGTTGCCTTATTATTATTGAGTTGTAGGAACTGTCTCAATATTTGGGAAACAAGTCCTTTGTTAGATACATCTATTGAAATTTTTTTCTCCCCTGTCTGTGGCTTGCCTATTCCATTTCTTAATATGCTTTAGATGAGAAAATGCATTTACTTTGAAGAAGTCCATTTGATCTGACTTTTTAAAATGCTGCCTGGTGTTCTAAGAAATCTTTGACTACTCTCTGGTTGGAAGATATTCTCCTACGTTTTCTCCTATGAGCTTTACAGTTTAGCTTTTAGATTTAGGTCTACTACCATTTCAAATTAATTTTTGTGTACAGTGTAAGCTGGGGGGTCAAAGTTCATTTTTCCCCATATGGATATCTTATTAGTTTAGCACTATTTACTGGAAAAACAACAACAACAACTATCTTTTCCCCTATTGAATGGCTTTGAAATCTCTGTCAAAAATCAGCTGACTACCTAAGGGTGGGTCTATTTCTAGATTGTATTTTGTTTTCTGGATTTGTCTATTCTTACATCAATACCACATTGTATTAATTACTGTAGCTATATTGTAAGTGCTGAAACCACGTCATGTAAGTTCTCCAACTTTGTTTTTTTGAGCGATTTTGGCTATTCTCGGTCTTACATATTTCCAAACAAATTTTAGAAGCATCTTGTCAATTTCTAACAGAAAAGCAAAGCCCTCGATTTTAATTGGGATTGCTTTAAAGTTATAAATCAGTTTGGGGAGAATTGACATCTTAACAGTATCAAATCTTCCAATCCACAAACATGGTATTTCTTTCCAAATATTTCAGTCTTCTTCAATTTCAATGTGTTGTGGGATTTGGTATAAATATTTTACACATATTTTGTTAGAGTTAAGACTAAGTATTTTATGTTTCATGATATTTTAAATGGTATTTTAAGATTTTGTTTTTTAATTATTCATTGTTAGTATATCAAAATACACTTTATTTTTGTATACAGATCTTGCACCCTGAAAACTGTTTAATTCACATTTTGTAGATTCCATGGGATATTTTTGTACACAATCATGTCATCTATAAATAGAGAGTTTTATTCTTCTTTTCCAGCCTATATAATTTTCTTTTATGTGCCTTGTTGCATTGGCTAAGATCTCTAGTACAATATTAAAGAGAAGTAGAAATGGGCTTCTTTGCCTTTCTCCTACCTTCAGTTGGAAAGTGTTCAATATGTCACCATTAAGAATGATATTAGTTTTGGGGTGTCTGGGTGGCTCAATTGGTTGAGCATCTGAATCTTTGTGTTGGCTCAGGTCATGATCTCATGGGTTATGAGATGGAGCCCCACATCAGGCTCCCCGCTCAGCAGGGAGTCTGCTTAAAGATTCTCTCCCTCTGCTCCCCCCACACACACTTTCTTCCTCTCTCTCTCTCCCCACTTCAAATAAATAAATAAATCTTAAAAAAAAAGAATGATATTAGCTTTAAAAAAAAGAATGATATTAGCTTTAGAGGAGATTTTTTAAATATAAAAATCCCTTAATATATGAAAGAAGTTACCATCTGTTTCTAGTCTACTACTCATGTTTGAGTGTTGAATTTCATCAAATGTTTTTTTCACAATTATTGAGATAGTCATATGGCTTTTCTCCTTTACTTATTAATATGGTGAATTACATTGGTTGATTTTTGGATGTTAATCCAAACATACATCCCTGGAATATACTGTATACTTGATCAAGAATGTGCTATTTCTTTTATATATTTCTGGATTCACTTTGCTAATACTGAGTTTGAGATTTTTATATCTATATTTATGAGAGATACTGGCTAACAATTTCATTTTCTTATAATATCCCTGTCATATTTTGGTATTAAAGTTTACTTGCTTTATAAATGAATTGGGAAATATTCTCAAGAATTTGTGTAACAAGCTTTCTTTTCTGCAAATATTTAAACAACCAGTGAAGTAATTTGAGACTGAAATTTTCTTTACTGGAAAGTTCTTAATTACAGATTCAATTTTTAAAGTAAATATAAAATTATTCAGATTTTGTATTTTTGTATATCTGCTTTGATGTTTTTTAAAGAAATCTGATCATTTCATATAAATATTCTAATTTATTGGGACTAAATCATTCACAATATCCTCTTGTAGGAAGGGTACTTAATTTGTTCTTTTCCTAGCTTATTGAGATGAAAGCTTAGATTCATTATTATTGCTATTGTTTCAAGCAGTCAACATTATTTTACATTTATTCACATATTTACCCTTGCTATTGCCCTTCATACCTTCCTGTAGTCAGGATTTCCATCTGGAGTCATTTTTTTTTTTTTTTACTTTGAGAAATTTCTTTTAGCATTTCTTATAGTAAGAAATGTTGGTAACAAATTCTCTCATCTTCTACATACTTGAAAATATTTTTTTATTTTATCTTTATTTTTGAAGAAAATTATCACTAGATATAGAATTCCAAGTTGGCAGTTTTTTAGTTTTATTTTGCACTTAGGACTTCAACAATGTCACTCCATTGTCTTCTGGCTTCCATTATTTCTGTTGATATATCAAATGTTGCTCCTTCAATGGCAATGTGTTTCTCACCACCACTCTCCTAACCCTGGACACTTTTACAATTTTCTCTCTCTAGTCTAAAGAATTAGGGGACAGAATTCAAAACAACCAGAGACACAAGAAAGTAATGAGGAAATCCCTTAAAGGAGATAGCCAGAGAAAGGGCATCCTAAATCCTACCCAGCCACAGAGAAATGAACTGACCTAAGATTTGAACTGCTGGCTAAGAGACAATTTGCCTCCAACCAACTACTTGCCTGCCAAAACAGAAATATCAACACTTTTTGGAGGAACATAGTCAAATCCAGAATCAGCACAACATAACATTTCCAATGTCTAAGATACAATCCCAGACTACTCAACAGAAATAATAATCAATAGAGACAGACCCTGAGATGACCCAGATGTTGGAATTAGCAAACAAGGATTTTAAAGCAGTTATCGTAACTATTACCAATGATGCAAAGGAAAATATTCTTTGAGGAATAAAGGAAATCTCTGAAGAGAAGTAGAAATAATAAAACAGGATCAAATGGGAATTTTAGAATATAATACCTAAAATTAAATATTCACCAGATAGGTTTAACAGAGAAATGGAGACTGAATCAAGCTGAAGGGAAATGATACCAGATGGAAAACTGGATTTTCAGAAAAGAAATAAGAACATCAGAAATGGTAAATACCTGGGTATATATAACAGACAAAATGTCCTCTTAATTTCTTGGAAATATATATGACTATTTAAAGCAAAAATTAAAACATTGTTTTGTGGGGTTTATAATTATGTAGCTATCATACATGTGACAATTATAGCCTGAAGGCAGGATAAGAGATGAACAGACCCAAATTAATATATGTGGAATTAAAGCAATATTTGTTATAACCCAACCCAATGGGTTGGTTCTCCATAGGGAAAATATACATAGCATATCCTAACAGCTATAGTCCATAAGGGGAGCTGAGCAAAAGCCAGGCTTGGGAGAGGAGGGTAATGATTTGAAAGGTTTCACTAATACTTCCCTTCAACTGTGGAAGTCTGGCTAAGCTTGTGGTAAAACCTAAGCCTTACACAGAAGGTTCTAGTGGGAGTAGTAGGGACAAAATCCTATGAATCCAAATTAGCATTGGCATTATAAAAAGCATGAGTCAAAGAACAACATGTCAAGATTCATGTTAGCATGGTTATTTGTACCTGTATTAGTCACCTATTGCTGCACTTATACTACAGTGTTTGGGAGGTCCCTCAAATCACCCCCAGGTTCCATGATTCATTAGAAGGATTCACAGGACTCAGTATATAGTTGTACTCATTGCTACAATTTATTACAAAGCACAGTTAGCAAAGGTAAGAGGCACTTGAGGTGAAGTCCAGTAGAAACCAGGCTCAAGGTTCCAAGGGTCTTCTCTCAGGAGTCACATAGAATGCACTTAATTACCCCAGCAATGAGTTGTGACAACACATGTCAAATGTTGCCGAGCAGGAAAGGTCTTAGAGATGGAACCCTAGGTTTTTACTGGGAACTGGTCATGTAGGCAGTCTCTGCCTAGCACCTACCAAAATCCCAGACCCCCAGAAGAAAAGCAGGTTGCAGCATAAACTGAATTGTTTACATAGTTTAGGCAGAATGAATCATTCTTAATCAGATAATGATAGCAACCAAATCCAAGTTCCCAGAAACCAGCCAAGGGCCAACCTTGCAAGCAGGTCTTTTCAAGGTGAGCAGCTTAGGTCTGCTATGTTAATGCTTTTCTGTACAACTACGTGACAAATGACTATAAAAGTCTCAGTTAGCTGTAGGGGTTGGCCATGCTAGGCTAGACCAGACTTCAGGTTTTGTATTAGATTCAAGTCTGCTCCACAAATCTCCATAATTCCAGGAACTGTGGCTCCCTGCAGGCATGTTCTTCTCAAAGCAGGTAGCAGAAATACAAGAGAACAAGCTAAATCACACGAACACTTTTAAGTCTCTACTTACATCTCACCTCTTAACATTCTATCAGCCAAAATAAGTCATACAGTTCAAACCAACACTAGTGGGGTGAGAAAATATCCTTCCTTCATCTACTCTAGTAGGGAGAACTGCAATGTCACACGGCAAAGGTTGTGAATGTACAAATCGCTTACAGAGAGGGATTAAATAATTGGGAAAAGTAATCTAATCTACCACAGTATCCTAGGGACCTCACGAAACTCAGAGGGCAAATGAGGTTGGAAGCATCACCTTATCACCTTTGAAAATGATATTTCTTGGTTTGTTCATACCCAAAAGGAAATATACCTCAAGGAGACTTGAAGCTGACAGGAAAGAAACGTGCAATTTTTGTAATAGTCTATGCAAGTTCTTTAGCAATATAATAATAGAAGCAATAAAGCTAACTTTAAGAAGTGCTTACCATGTCAAGAATGTCACATGCATTATTTTATTTAATCCCTGGTTGATACCATCACTATTCCCATTTTATAGATGAGGAACCAGAGGCCAAGAGGTTTGTCCAAGGTTATAAAGCTTATAAGCGGTGAAGCCAGGATTTGAATACAGGCAGCCTAGATCCAGAGCTTGTGCTTTTAACCATTATATTTTAAGTGCATGCCAGATTGCAAGGCTTCAATATTGGACTACTAAAGTGTGCCAAAGTTGTGGAAGCACCACCAAATTTGCACATGATTCACATGGGCTCAGAAAGCTAAGGTTTAATTTGTCAAGAGAAGAAAATTTTTATCCTACTCAACAAAAATACCAAGAAAACCTGACTCTTTCTCATAGAAATATATCAACATACCACAGTTCAACTGTTTAATTTCAATGTTCTTTAAATGCAAACATTTCTTGTCTTTGAAGAACTGCTACATGAATACATTTTATTGATCAAAATAACTTTTCAAAGTTTCTAGGCAACCTTGAATATCTACTTTCTAGATGAAAGTATCTGCTACATATACTGTCTCCTGTGACACTGTAAAGGCCACGTTTTCAGTGGAGAAAAATGATCACAAAAGGAAACAATCAGAAAAATCTTCCATTTTCATTAAACAAGTACATTCAATACTATGTTCAATAAATAACAATGAAGAAGTATCTCCTTTATGAAGCAAGAATTCTGTAATGCAAATATACATCCAGAATTTTTAGTCCCTCCCTCCACGGTGATGGGAAAGTGCACTTTAATTACCAGACATTCATTTCTCAGTTGTTTTCTGAGCTTAATAAATAATGAGAGTATTGTACTACTTATCAGAAATCACTAAGGACATAATGTTAAAAGGCATGTTTTCGCAATAAGCAATGGTCTGCCAAGCATCTCATTTGAAGATGAGTAAAATGCTGTTGTAGGAGTTGAAGTCTTGGGTCTACCTGATAGAATGGAGTAAGAACCCACTGTGGGGAATTTAGAGGGTTACTAAAGACACAAAACATTACCTAGATGTACTCAGCCTATAAAACATGAAATATACACAAGAGGACATTTCTACCTTCGAAGAACACGATTACCCAAATTAGGCTAAAAATCGGAAAGAAAAAGAAAAAAAAAAAAGGACATGGCCAAATGCCAACTATTTGATGACAAGTCTAGAAGAGTGTAGTGTGATACCTCAGTCCAAACATGAACAATGAGGAGATGCAGAATATATTTTTCTATGATGACCACAGCATTTGGAACGAAGGGATGGTTATTCAGTGACAGAGGAAAATGCTCAGGTCAAGTGTTTTGATTTTGTTTATAACAAATCCTCACTTCCTCTGCTAGTCTTCCAAGAGCTCTGCCACTTAGCCAAAAAGCATGATGACCCTGGCTTGTAAAAAATACAAAATCAGAGCTCCAAATGGATTTCTGAGATTCTCCGGAAGAGAGAACCATGATACAATGGAAAACAGGAACTGATGGCAGATTTCCACTTAAATTAAAGCCAAATTTCAAAATCTTTAATGGAAAAAGAATTTACTTAATTTATTAGGTATAAAATATTTATGTTATCACATCAAATTGTTCATATAATCTAATTTTAACATCAAAATTTTCCCCATGGGAAATATTTTAATATTCATAGAATAATTTTAATAAAATTAAAATTTCACTCTTAAGAATATTAATTACTATGTGAATCCTGTGTGGACTCAAGAGTAAAGGGCAAGGGGGAGCAAGATGGCAGAGGAGTAAGAGACCTGGATTTCATCTGGTCTCAGGAATTCAGCTGGATAGGGATCAAACCATTCTGAACACCTACGAACTCAACAGGAGATCAAAGAAAAGAATAGAAACAACTCTCTGAACAGAAAAGCGACCACTTTCTGGAAGGTAGGATGGGCAGAGAAGTGAATCCGAGGCGATATTCGGGAGGATAGACGGCGGGGGAGGGGGCCTCCGTTGGCCGCTTCTGGCAAGTGATAGAGCCACGGAGCACAAAATCGGAACTTTTAGAAGTCTGCTCCGCTGTGGGATGTCGCTCCAGTGGCTAAGCGGGGGGTGGAACCCTCGTGGGACAGTGTGGTCTCAGGACCCTCGGGGTCACAGAAAGACCGGGGGTGCCTGAGGGCAGCAGAGCTCCCAGGTATCAGAGCGAGGAAGCCAGCTGCAGAGACAGAGCCAAGGCGCGGGCTCTCAGCTCAGGGTTGCCATAAACCGTGATCCGCGACACAGTCGGGCCACTGCTCCTCCAGCAGGGACCTAACAAGCGGCAGATCTGGGGAGACTCCCCTTCCTCCCCCGGGAGGAGCGGCCCAGGAGCGCACCACAGGGATCTGCTGGGTTTGGAGACTCCACACCGAGTCGGGTGCCAGAGATAGAAACGCTTGGTCACAGGCCCGGTGAGCACAGAGTGCAGCCGGAGACTGGGGAGATAGGAGTGATTGACGGCTTTTCTCTGGGGCTGCACTGAGGAGTGGGGCCCCGAGTTCTCAGCTCCTCTGGGGCGGAGATTGGGAGGCCACCATTTTCTCTCTCGGTCTCCAAAGCTGTACGGAAAGCTTGCAGGGAACAAAAGCTCCTGAGAGCAAACCTGAGCAGATTACTTAGCCCGAACCGGGCAAGGGCGGGGCAATTCTGCCTCTGGCAAAGACATTTGGGAACCATGGCAACAGGCCCCTCCCCCAGAAGATCAGCAAGAACAGCCAGCCAAAACCAAGTTTACCGATCAATGAGAACAGCAGAACTCCAGCGCTAGGGGAATACTGCACATAGAATTCATGGCTTTTTTTACCATGATTCTTTAGTCTTTCAAAGTTAATTTTTCTTTTTCCCTTTTTCAACCAACATCTTATCAATCCCTTTTTTAAAAAACATTTTTATTTTTCATTTTTAGAGTCATATTCTATCCCTTCATAGTGGTTACCCTTATTTTTGGCACATATATGTAAGTTGTTCTCTCTTTAAAATTTTGAGATACAGTTTCTTCTAACAGATCAAAATATACCCTAAATCTCTAGTGTATGGCTTTGTTCTACTCTCCTGCCTGATCACATTCTCTCCCCTTTTTTTTTTAAATCCTCTTCTTTCTTTTTTCAAACAACTTCTTATCAATTCCTTTTATAAAATTTTTTATAATTTTCATCTTTACAGTCATATTCCATCCCTTCATCATATCAACCCTTATTTTTGTACATATATAAGTTTTTCTTTCTTTAAAATTTTGGGAGGCACTTTCTTCTAACAGACCAAAATACACCCCAAATCTAGTGTGTGGCACTGATCTATGCACCAGCCTGATCATATTTGATCATATTCTGGTTTTTTGTTTTGTTTTGTTCTGTTTTTGTTTTTATCTTTTTTCTTTCTTTCCCTTTCTTTTCTCCTGGCTTCAGGTCTTTTCTGATTTGTTTAGAGTATATTTTCTGGGGACGTTGTTACCCTGTTAGCATTTTGTTCTCTCATTCATCTATTCTCCTCTGGACAAAATGACAAGATGGAAAAAATCACCTCAACAAAAAGAACAAGAGGTAGTACCGACTGCCAGGGACCTACTCAATACGGACATTAGTATGATGTCGGATCTAGAGTTCAGAATCATCACTTTAAAGATACTAGCTGGGCTTGAAAAAAGCATGGAAGTTATTAGAGAATCCCTTTCTGGAGAAATAAAAGAACTAAAATCTAACCAAGTCGAAATCAAAAAGGCTATTAATGAGGTGCAATCAAAAATGGGGGCACTAACTGCTAGGATAAATGAGGCAGAAGAGAGAATCAGTGATATAGAAGACCAAATGATGGAAAATAAAGAAGCTGAGAAAAAGAGAGATAAACAACTACTGGATCACGAGGGCAGAATTTGAGAGATAAGCAATACCATAAGACAAAACAACATTAGAATAATTGGGATCCCAGAAGAAGAAGAAAGAGAGAGAGGGGCAGAAAGTATATTGGAGCAAATTATAGCAGAGAACTTCCCTAATTTGGGGAAGGAAACAGGCATCAAAATCCAGGAGGCACACAGAACCCCTCTCAAAATCAATAAAAATAGGTCAACACCCTGACATCTAATAGTAAAACTTACAAGTCTCACAGACAAAGAGAAAATCCTGAAAGCAGCTCGGGAGAAGAGATATGTAACCTACAAAGGTAGAACATTAGATTGACAACAGACCTATCCACAGAGACCTGGCAGGCCAGAAAGGACTGGCATGATATATTCAGAGAACTAAACGAGAAAAATATGCAGCCAAGAATACTATATCCAGCTAGGCTGTCATTGAAAATAGAAGGAGAGATAAAAAGCTTCCAGGACAAACAAAAACTAAAGGAATTTGCAAACACAAAACCAGCCCTACAAGAAATATTGAAAGGGGTCCTCTAAGCAAAGAGAGAGCCACTGTATACACAGACAGTATACAGTAACAGTCACCTTACAGGCAATACAATGGCACTAAATTCCTATCTTTCAATAGTTACTCTGAATGTAAATGGTCTAAATGCCCCAATCAAAAGACACAGGCTATCAGATTGGATCAAAAAACAAGACCCATCGATATGCTGTCTGCAAGAGACTCATTTTAGACCCAAAGACACCACAGATTGAAAGTGAGGGGGTGGAAAACAATTTACTATGCTAATGGACACCAAAAGAAAGCTGGGGTGGCAGTCCTTATATCAGACAAATTAGATTTTAAACCAAAAATTGTAATAAGAGATGAGGAAGGACACTATATCCTCCTTAAAGGGTCTATCCAACGAGAAGATCTAACAATTGTAAATATCTATGCCCCTAATTGGAACAGCCAATTATATAAGGCAATTAATAACAAAAGCAAAGAAACACACTGACAACAATACAATAATAGTGGGGGACTTTAACACCCCCTCACTGAAATGGACAGATCATCTAAGAAAAAGATCAACAAGGAAATAAAGACTTTAAATGACACACTGGACCAGACGGACTTCACAGACATATTCAGAACATTCCATCCCAAAGCGACGGAATACACATTCTTCTCTAGTGCCCATGGAACATTCTCCAGAATAGATCACATCCTAGGTCACAAATCAGGTCTCAACCGGTACCAAAAGATTGGGATCATTCCCTGCCTATTTTCAGACCACAATGCTTTGAAACTAGAAATCAATCACAAGAGGAAAGTCGGAAAGAACTCAAATACATGGAGGCTAAAGAGCATCCTACTAAAGAATGAGTGGGTCAACCAGGAAATTAAAGAAGAATTTAAAAAATTCATGGAAACCAATGAAAATGAAAACACAACTGTTCAAAATCTTTGGGATGCAGCAAAGGCAGTCCTAAGAGGAAAGTATATAGCAATACAAGCCTTTCTCAAGAAACAAGAAAGGTCTCAAGTACACAACCTAACCCTACACCTAAAGGAGCTGGAGAAAGAACAGCAAATAAAGCCTAAACCCAGCAGGAGAAGAGAAATAATAAAGATCAGAGCAGAAATCAATGAAATAGAAACCAAAAGAACAGTAGAACACATCAACAAAACTAGGAGCTGGTTCTTCAAAAGAATTAACAAGATTGATAAACCCCTGGCCAGACTTATCAAAAAGAAAAGAGAAAGGACCCAAATCAACAAAATCATGAATGAAAGAGGAGAGATCACAACCAACACCAAAGAAATACAAACAATTATAAGAACATATTATGAGCAACTCTATGCCAGCAAATTAGATAACCTGGAAGAGATGGATGCATTCCTAGAGATGTATCAACTACCAAAACTGAACCAGGAAGAAATAGAAAACCTGAACAGACCTATAACCACTAAGGAAATCGAAGCAGTCATCAGAAATCTCCCAACAAACAAAAGCCCAGGGCCAGATGGCTTCCTAGGGGAATTCTACCAAACATTTAAAGAAGAATTAATACCTATTCTTCTGAAACTGTTCCAAAAAATAGAAATGGAAGGAGAACTTCCAAACTCGTTTTATGAGGTCACCATTACCTTGATCCCAAAACCAGACAAAGACCCCATCAAAAAGGAGAATTACATAGTAATCAACATAGTATTAGAAGTCCTAGCCACAGCAATCAGACAACAAAAAGAAATGAAAGGCATCCAAATCGGCAAAGAAGAAGTCAAACTCTCACTGTTTGCAGATGATATGATACTTTATGTGGAAAACCCAGAAGACTCCACCCCAAAACTGCTAGAACTCATACAGGAATTCAGTCAAGTGGCAGGATATAAAATCAATGCACAGAAATCAGTGGCATTCCTATACACCAACAACAAGACAGAAGAAAGAGAAATTAAGGAGTATATCCCATTTACAATTGCACCCAAAACCATAAGGTACCTAAGAATAAAATCTAACCAAAGAGGCAAAGGATCTCTACTCAGAAAACTATAAAATACTCATGAAACAAACTGAGGAAGACACAAAGAAATGGAAAAACGTTCCATGCTCAAGGATTGGAAGAACAAATATTGTGAAGATGTCAGTGCTACCTAGAGCAATCTACACATTCAATGCAATCCCCATCAAAATACCATCCACTTTTTTCAAAGAAATAGAACAAATAATCCTAAAGTTTGTATGGAACCAGAAAAGACCCCAAATAGCCAGAGGAATGTTGAAAAGGAAAAGCAAAGCTGGCGGCATCACAATTCTGGACTTCTAGCTCTATTACAAAGCTGTCATCATCAAGACAGTATGGTACTGGCACAAAAACAGACACATAGATCAATGGAACTGAACAGAGAGCCCAGAAATGGACCCTCAACTCTATGGTCAACTCATCTTCGGCAAAGCAGGAAAGAAGGTCCAATGGAAAAAAGACAGTCTCTTCAACAAACGGTGTTGGGAAAATTGGACAGCCACATGCAGAAGAATGAAACTGGACCATTTTCTTACACCACACACAAAAATAGACTCAAAATGGTTGAAAGACCTCAATGTGAGACAGGAGTCCATCAAATTCTAAAGGAGAACGCAGGCAGCAACCTCTTCGACCTCAGCCGCAGCAAGTTCTTCCTAGAAACATCGCCAAAGGCAAGGGAAGCAAGGGCAAAAATGAACTATTGGGACTTCATCAAGATAAAAAGCTTTTGCACAGAAAAAGAAACAGTCAACAAAACCAAAAGGCAACCGACAGAATGGGAGAAGATATTTGCAAATGACATATCAGATAAAGGGCTAGTATCCAAAATCTATAAAGAACTTATCAAACTCAACACCCAAAGAACAAATGACCCAATCAAGAAATGGGCAGAAGACATGCACAGACATTTTTCCAAAGAAGACATCCAAATGGCCAACAGACACATGAAAAAGTGCTCAACATTGCTCGGCATCAGGGAAATCCAAATCAAAACCTCAATGAGATATCACCTCACACCAGTCTGAATGGCTAAAATTAACAAGTCAGGAAACGACGCATGTTGGGGGGGATGCAGAGAAAGGGGAACCCTCCTACACTGTAGGTGGGAATGAGAGCTGGTGCAGCCACTCTGGAAAACAGTATGGAGGTTCCTCAAAAAGTTGAAAATAGAGCTACCATACGATCCAGCAATTGCACTACTGGGTGTTTACCCCAAAGATACAAATGTAGGGATCCGAAGGGGTACGTGCACCCCGATGTTTATAGCAGCAATGTCCACAATAGCCAAACTGTGGAAAGAGCCAAGATGTCCATTGACAGATGAATGGATAAAGAAGAAGTGGTATATATATACAATGGAATATTATGCAGCCATCAAAAGGAATGAAATCTTGCCATTTGCAACGATGTGGATGGAACTGGAGGGTGTTATGCTGAGCGAAATAAGACAATCAGAGAAAGACATGTATCATATGACCTCACTGATATGAGGAATTCTTAATCTCAGGAAACAAACTGAGGGTTGCTGGAGTGGGGGGTGGGGTGGGAGGGGTGGGGTGGCTGGGTGATAGACATTGGGGAGGGTATGTGCTATGGTGAGCACTGTGAATTGTGCAAGACTGTTGAATCACAGATCTGTACCTGTGAAACAAATAATGCAATATATGTTAAGAAAAAAAAAAAGAAGAAGATAGCAGGAGGGCAAGAATGAAGGGGGGGAAATTGGAGGGGGAGACGAACCATGAGAGATATTGGACTCTGAAAAACAAACTGAGGGTTCTAGAGGGGAGGGGGGTGGGAGGATGGGTTAGCCTGGTGATGGGTATTAAAGAGGGCACGTTCTGCATGGAGCACTGGGTGTTATGCACAAACAATGAATCATGGAACACTACATCAAAAACTAATGATGTAATGTATGGTGATTAACATAACAATAAAAAAGTGTCTGTGCAACAACTCAAAAAATAAAAAAAATCAGAGTTAAAAAAAAAAGAGTAAATGGCAAGCTCTATTTTCAGTTATCACTTGAGAACTTTATACTCCACTATTTACTGTTGCTAATGAAGATTCGAAAGAAAAGAAGTAATTTCTTAGCACAAGCTCAGCTTCAATATAATTAACAAAGTACCGTGCTTATTCATAAAAACCCGTGAAAAGAACTTAATATGCTTATTCATAAAAACCCACGAAAGAACTTAGTATGTTAAATGTTGAAGAAGTCTTTCTTTTAAGGGGTAACACTTTTCAGAAAAACTCCCACACAAGGTAATGTATTCCTCCCAAGACATCACAGCCAAAACCTAAGCATGGGAAAGTTCCTTAGAGGACATCCAGGGCAAACTCCTACCCATCTTACAGGAATTCCTGCTACAGCAGTTTTGACAAGTAGCTCTCCAGAGTCTGCATGAATACTTCTACTAACTGGGATGTGGGGTTTACTATCTATGGACCAGTCCGTTTTATTGCAGGTGAGCTCTGACTGTAGAAAAGTTCTTCCTGCTGATCTATGTTCTTAAAATTTCCATCTACCTGGTATAAAATTTATACCACTGGTTATAGTTCTAGCATCCATAAGCACCTCAAATTCCAACTCTTCTGTTCCCTAGTTGGAAGTAGTAGCTGAGAACAACAGAGCAAGTCCCATCACTCTATGACTTGCAGGGGTGGGGGAAGGGAGGGGAGAGGTGTGACAGAGCCATGGAAAAGGAGACGGAAGACAACCAACCAAATATTTGGTTCACAAGGATATTTTATGTCGGATTCAGTGACAAACACAGATACAATCCAAGACTATGAAATACAAAAGATAATGTGGATTTATGTGGTGTATGTGTATTTGTGTTTGTATATGTGTATCTGTAGATGCACGTGTGTATATTATTGTAACACACACATCTGAGTGTGACTATATGTACAGCTGACCCTTGAACAACAGGGATTTGAACTATGTGGGTCCACTTATACACGGATCTTTTTGGATAAGTAGAGCATAGTACTGTAAATGTCTTTTCCTTATGGTTTTCTTAATAACATTTTCTTTTCTCTAGCCTAATTTATTGTGAGAATACAGTATATAATACATATAACATATAAAATATGTGTTAATAGGCCACTAATGTTATTGGAAAGGTTTCAATCAACAATAGGCTATTAGTAGTTAAGTTTTGGGGGAGTCAAGAGTTCTATGCAAATTGTCAACTGCATGGGGGTCAGCACCCCTAACCCCACCCCGTAACTCAAGGATCAACTGTATATATGTATGTGGTACATGTGTATACATGTGAGAATGTCTATGTATGTGTGTGTGTGCATATGAATATGTATGTATAAAATGCCAAGTCAGCTAATAGAAAAATCTTCAAACTGTCTTCAATAAGGAATGCACATGAGTTTTTAGGGTATTATTTTTAACAATATAAAATATACACAGCTGCTAAGCATTTCAGGAGTTGTTAACAGACCAGAGAGGATGAAGGGAATGCAACATACTTACGTTTATATTATGGTAAAAATATGATTATTTCAAAATAGCTGAGTCATTAAATGTTAAACTTATTATCTAGACATTTGCTATCAAGTAGATGAAGAAGTTCTCAACCAGTAAGTCAAAATCAACCAGTAGATCACTCTACCAAGTCTCTTTCTGCAGGTTTCTGATGGCCTTGTTAGCATGGGAGGGGCAGGCAGCAAAGCACCTTCTTGGGCGCAGCTCAGAACCGACCCTCTCAGGCCTGAGCAGCACTCGGCCTACGCTACACCTCAGAGAGCCAGAAAGTAACAGCTCCTCACGGGGTCGGGGCTGCCCTGAGGTGAACACAGCCCCCACTGGTAGGACACTAAATGATTAAAAAAGAATTCAAATATGTTCACTAGATTTCAAGATAAGGAATATCTTGAGATGGGGTGCCTGGGTGGCTCAGTCGTTAAGCGTCTGCCTTCGACTCAGGTCATGATCCCGGGGTCCTGGGATCGAGCCCCACATCGGGCTCCCTGCTCAGTGGGGAGCCTGCTTCTCCCTCTCCCACTTCCCCTGCTTGTGTTCCCCCTTTCACTGTCTCTCTCTCTGTCAAATAAACAAATAAAATCTTAAAAAAAAAAAAGAAATATCTTGAGATATTTCAAGATATTCAAGAGAACAAACCCACGGAAAATTTTTCCATAAACATAGAAACAAAAGAAAAAACAGTTTGGGTAAATTGCTAGGATATCTGGTTAGTAGAACCCTGTCTGGAATTAATCAAATGTTACTGAATTATATTCACCAAAAAGAATAAAGCTCTTTTAGATCTAATAAGGCAAAATGATAAACATATATAAATAGTTTTAGTTATCATAAAATTGGAAACAAATAACTGGATAATGTAAAAAATCTTTTCCTAGATAATACATAAAATCATTCCAAGTTGTATAGCCTGGTAAAGCACAAAATTATTAACTTTGACCCATGGGCCAAATATCACACACCATTCTGTTTTTGTAAATAAAGTTTCGTTGGTACGTGGCCATGTTCATTCATTTGCTGTCTATACCTATTTTCATACTGTCACATCAGAGGTGAGAAGTTGTGACAGAGACTATTAGGACCCACAAAGCCTAAAATATTTACTCTCTGTTCCTTTATGGGAAAAGTTTGCAGACCCCTGCCCGACATAATCATAGATCTTAGAATAAACATGTAGGCTACCCTGCTAAATCACAATAGCATTAAGAGAGGTGAGAACTTTACTTGCTTTGTCATGTAGGTCCTTCCTTACAGACCAAAAACAAAAAAAGACAGAGTTGCAAAAGTTGTTCCAAGTGTTGTGAAAATCTTTTACAGTTTGGAGAAATGGAACAATTGTTCTTCCTACTTGTTCTGTTGGTCCCTCCTACCTGTTTCTCCTCCTCTTCATCTGAAGTGCTACTGATATCCTGGACATTTCCACTGGGGCTGCCGGGTTGGTAATCTTTCAACTTCTCTTGAATGGACCAGTTGTCCTTTTGATCTGTTGTATTTTCCTCATCACTTTCTGGATTATTTTTCCATTCCTTCATCATTTCTAACACATTGGTTGGTCTTGCTGAAGAAAGCATATTGCCCTAATATTAACAATGAATTTTTGGTGTTAGAAACAGTTTAGAAAATTGAAAAGATTTTTACAACTTTGAGTAATACATCTTCCTAAATTCAGTAAGTCACTTGGAAAAACCAAAATGCTGAATAAACAGCAAAACTTCTGTTGCCCTTTGGAGCATCCTCCCTGTGCTGATATGGCTCATGCCTCTTGACTGAGATCATGTGCAACAGGTTAGGGTTTGGGGGGAAATATTAGGGTTTGAAAGAACAATGCAACATGCTCATGCAAAGGACACTAGATATGGGAATTCCCTGGAATCTGAAGACCCCCTTATAGAGCGACTCTTAGAAAACTAACAGGGAAGCAGAAAGAAGGAAAAAAGTTGCCCCCAGTCTGGTGGGCCCAACACTAAGGGCAAGCTTATATAACATCAAAATCTCCAGGTAGGAAAGCTAAACTCATTAAGTAGTTAAACACTGTGTCCAAGAAGAGAGATGTTTGATTTGAAAGTTTTTTAGTTGACTAGAAGATTTAAATATAAAGTGGCCATGATTATAACTGATTCAGCACACTGCTTTAATCCCAAATGTGACCATACCAAACCAAAATTGACTGTTTTATATTAATAATGTTTTTCTCAAAAATAATATTCCACTTAATAACAAGAAATACATGAATGCAGTCTCAAATGGCTCCTGAGAGAGTAGGTATGCTTTAAATATTTTTGCTCCTAGGAACTCAGACTAGTAGAGAAGGTTTAGACAAGTTTAGATCACATTTAGATTAAAAAGGGAAACACAAGTGTGGGCACAGCTATGAAGTGATTCTATGTTAATTTGGTATGTGGGTGGATTGAAGCATTAAGCATCAGTGACGCAGAATACTATGAAACAGAGCACTTTAAGGGTAGACATCAGAGTACACTGTTGAGGATTTGTAGAGTTTAACATATTTGTGGTTAAAGACATAGACACACATTAAGTATAGAACGGTAATAACTGAGGATCATTATGCAACTAATTCCTCGTGGTTCTTCTATTTCATCCTGTTTTAAGAAGTTCTTTTTTTTTCTGTTTTAAGAAGTTCTATATTCTTACTACTTTCATAGCATCCTGCTTTTGGTTACATCTACCCATAGCATCCTCTACCCATTCACTCCCAAAATGCCCTTACCATGCCTTCTGCCAACCCATAGCCTACATTTCCTCCAAGGCTCAATTTGAGAGTCATCTCTGTCAAGCATCCCAGAACTTTAAAAAATGTTGTCAACTTAAACTCAGATGAAATATAGACTGAGTCTTGAGACCATAAAAGAGTTGGAATTGTCTAGAATAGTAGAGTCTCTGATCGCTCATCTGAAAGAGTTCTGACCTCCAGGGCTCTGCCAATAGCCCTGTTTGATCCTTATGATCCATCTAGCCTCTATTACAACTTTCTGGTTTCATCCTGACCTTTGTTCCTAATTTTCATGTAATCACAATATCCTTTCTTCTAGGCATGTTGTAGAATTCTGTTCTCTATATCTTTTGGGATATGACTATGTGACTTGTTTTGGCCAGTGAAATGTTATCGGAAATAGTATATATCATTTCTGGGTGGAAACTATAAGAGATAGCGTGTAATTTATCATGTTCCCTATCCCTACCTTCATAACTATAGAAGCACAGAGATGGAGCCTCCCTCAGCCTGGGTCCCTGAGTGAGGACAAAGTAAAACAAAGCCTCCTCCCCTCCTCCCAGCCAATCTGTGCCATGGCATCGAGACCACTGAGATTTGGGGGTCATTTGTTACCACAGCATAATTTAGCCTATCCTGATATAAATAGCAAATTAAACATTTGCATTCTGTAAGTCACTTCCAAAAAGCCCTTAAAAAGAGTGAGCCAGTGTACAACCAGCATACCCAACAAAACTGTAATTACTACAGAAATCCTATCCCAGTAGTACCCTGTGACAGCCCATTTGTTTAGTCAGTCCTTGCTTTGCACAGTGCTCATATGCATGAATGTCAGTTATCATGACTTAGTTACAAATAATCTCAGTCCCCCAATAATATAGTTCAAATTTCAGTCACCGTGGTATGTTATCAATAATTACATAAAGTTCGAACTTCACTGCTAGCTCTTCCAGCCACAATCACCATGTAAATTACAGATGTGCAATGTGATCAGTGACGAGTCATGTCACTTCTTTCATGGTCTGTTGGTGATGGGACACTGGGCATCCGCTCCTCAGTTCACACACAGACAGCAAAGTATGCAGTCGTGTTGCCTCCTTGCCTCCCCAGGAATCTGCCAGCTAAGATGAAAGTGCATCAAGTAGATGAAAAGTGATCATGCTGGAAGTGAAATCTGAATCAAATGTCAATGGAGTAACAGAAGAAGTAGCTGACCTTGGAAACTGCCACTGCCACCGTTTGAGAGAACCTAGATATGCAACCAAAGGAACCTGGTGAAGGCAAACTTATGAACAGAAATGAGAAGAAAGTGGTGTGCAGAAAGGACAGAGGTGCCCTGGAGAAAGTGATGCCCGCAAAGAAGGTATCATTTAAAGGATTTTCAGAGATAATTCATGACATTGAAAGCACAAAGGATAAGATGTTGGAAGTTGATCCAAACTTAGAGAATAGTATTAGGACTCACTGAAGTATAAAAAAAGATGCTCCCCTCTGTATTGTAAGTTATAGGACAAGGAGAAGAAGGTAAGCACTGTTTAAACTGATTTTGATAAGTTTTTCTAAAAAAAAAATAAGACACTTCAGTTCTTAATATTTCTAATGTTTTAAATTACAATGCACTAAGAAAAATCAGTTTTCCTTTTGTTTCATTTCCCAAGTATTAGAACCAACAGTTAGTTTTTATTATTTAACAAAAATTTTTAAAGGGCATGGAACAATCGTAATTTTCCCCAATAATTATTAAGATCCTTTTGCAGTTTCAACCTGCATTGTTATTTTTATGGTCCTGCGCTACTATACAAAGCAAGGATTCCCTGTATTATCTTGAATCTGCATCTCTAGCAATCTTTCAAATGCTCATAATACACGTAAGAGCTTGATGACTGATACTCTATATGCCTAAAGTAGAGTGCCTTTGTACTCAAAGAAATGACCCTATTTCTCATTCCACAGAGATTGTGAAGAAGAGAAAGGATTCAGAATAGGACATTATCCCCTCAGAAACACCCTACTATTTGGAAATCTTTAGCTCTTTGCTTCCTACATTCATGTGTGATATCAAACAGGGCACAAAGTCTAAAGTCCAGTCAATAACTTACTAGACTACCCCCTTCTTGCTTGCTAGCAGCTGGAGGAGGAATTGTATCAAATGCTTGGATAGGGCGCCTGGGTGGCTCAGACGGTTGAGCGTCTGCCTTCGGCTCAGGTCATGATCTCATGGTCCTGGGGTCGAGTCCCCCATCGGGCTCCCTGCTCCTTGGGAGCCTGCTTCTCCCTCTGCTTCTCTCTCTCTGTCTCTCATGAATAAATAAATAAAATCTTTAAAAAAAAAAAATGCTTGGACAGACCTATGAATAAGTGGGCCAGGGCTCTGTGTCATGAGCCTTCTAGGTTCAACAGAAATTACAAATGAACCAACCAACAAACAAAAATGGGCAGAATTATTAGGGCAGACACTGTAAAGTGTATGTCATTTTACTATCAGGACACTAACCTCTGAATTCCTTTTACTGGTTGTAATCAGAGTCAGATACTGAACTTATCAACTGTGAAGTAGTAAATGGCAAGAAGGCAGCAGTAACACGTCAATAATCTGAGACTTTCAAAAATAGAACACCCACATTCTGGTTACTAAACTTCTACTTGGTTAACTAACAGAGGGTTGAGACTATTTTATTTTGAAAAATGGAAAAATGAATACTCATGGAGAAGAAGCATTGGCAAAAACTAAGATTTGATTTAATACCTTAGTATTAAGTGGAGACCAAAATTGGAGATCTAAACATATGTCCCTATCTAACATACTTCGCCTGTTCAAGGACTGTGACTATCAGTATTTTATAAACAGTAAGTATTTAATGAGTAGTTTTGAATGAATGAATAAATGAACGAATGATATTTATGAGCTGGGGTGAGGTGGTATGAAACATAAAATTAGCAAAGCTAGGGGCACCTGGGTGGCTCAGCTGGTTAAGCATCTGTCTTTGGCTCAGGTCATGATCCCGGGAGTCCTGGGACTGAGTCCCATGTGGGCTCCCTGCTCAGCGGGGAGCCTGCTTCTCCCTCTCCCTTTCCCCCTGCTTGTGCTTTCTCTCGCTCACTCGTTCTCTTTGTCAAATAAATAAATAAAATCTTTTTTTAAAAATGGCAAAGCTAAAAGGAAATATTCTAGGTCTTTAGCTTCAGGTCATCATTTCCACTTTTTGTAAATAGCCAGAACTCTTTATTTTGTAATATTCCTAAGGTTTTTTTGTTTTTTGTTTTTTTACTTGAGTATAGTTGACACCTAGGAATAAAATTTTTTTCAATAGGAAAATGGAATAATCACTTTATAAAAAAAACATAAAAGGCTGCTCAACTTCACAAAATTAACAAAACCCAAATCAAAACAATGAGATGCCAGTCTTCACTTAATAGATGGACGTAACTTTAAGTTTGGTAATACTCTGTGTTGGTGAGGGTGTGGGCAAACAGGCTTTCTCATTTACTGGCTTTTTATGGGAGGGCAAATTAGCAATAACCTATCAAAATGTATAATGCACCTCCTCTCTGACCAGTAAGTCCACTGTTAAGAATTTACCTGATAGCACAGCATGCAAACATATATTTATAAGAACATTTGTTGTACCACTGCTAGAATAGAAATAATCTGAAACAATTTACATGTTCCATATTCATAGGGGACTACTTAGAACATAATAGTGTATCCATAATTTGGGATCCAATGCTGCTTTTTAAAAAATAAAGAAATCTTTCCAAGATACATTAGGTAGAAAAGAATAGCTTGCGTAGTATGAACCCGCTTGTGTAAGGTATATACATAAAAATGCATAGAATTACTTCTGAAAGAATGCATAGAGACTTAACAAAGGCTATCTTTAGTGTGAGGGAATGAGGGGATGGAGGAAGAAAAGTTATTCTTCCTTTTTTGTTTACCATTTAAATCACTTACCAGGGTAACCTCAGCTATTACCTTTATATGACTAGTAATTAATGTACATTACAGTAGGAAAAGAAACAATGTAAGTTGCAGATACCCACATGAACTGGTGGCACCCGGTAAAACCGCCAAGCTCACCCTCCTGGGCCTCAATGAGTGCTCGGCAGCAGCATATCAAGGTAATAATGACCACTGAAGTAAGCAACTGCATGCTTTAAAAATTTCCCTAAAAGTCGTCTCAGTGATTTTCTTTGATAAGTGTAGCAACTATATGAGTATACAAGGTTAGTGTTGATATTCCTATTCTTCAGGGGGAAGCAGCCTGAGAAATTTAGTAATTTACCCCATTACAGAAGTGTATTTCCAATTGCCTGCCAAGAATTTTTAGCTAGAGGTGTTTGTGGAGACTTCTATACTGTACGGTATATTCGAAAGTTGCTAAGACAGATCTTAAAAGTTCCCATCAAAAGATAAAAAATTGTAAGCATGTGAGTTGATGGATGTTTTAACTAAACTAATTGTGGTAATCATTTCACAATATATACATATGTCAAACCATTATGTTGTACACCTGAAATTTATATAATGTTATACATCCATTATATCTCAATAAAGCTGGAAAAATAAAAAAACAAACTCACTATATTCAAACCAACATTTTTCAAACTGTGTACACCTGGCTGTACATGAAGACTTTCAAAGGGATATGTGGGCAAGGATAGAGTTTGCAGGGAATCCATTTCAAGACCCCCAATTTCCAATGATCTGTTCTTTTTCAAAAGCCACCTCCTTGAGCAAGGATTTGCAGTAATCCTTTCCATGTTCTTTTCCGTAAGTCAGCTTCTTCCATTTCTTGTTTTTGTATATATATTTATTTGTGTGTCACAGAATGCTCATTTATCTAAAATAATGAACTCCTACAAATCAATAAGTAAAAGACATAAAACCAAATAGAAAAAATGAGGGGGAAAAAAGACCTGAACAAGTGTTTCACGAAAGAAGATAACCAAAAGACCAATAAACATAAATAAAGGTGACCAATTTCATTTGTCATTCAGGAAATGCAGATTAAAACCACAATGAGATGCTATTACAATCTACCAGAGCATCTAAATAAAAAATATCGACAATAATAAGCATTGGAGAAGATGGGGAGCAAAACTAGAACTCACACATTGCTGGTGAATGGTCCAATCACTCTGGAAAAGGGAACAATGGAACTTTCTGATTGGGGATAGAAATGTTCCATATTTTGTTCTGGCTGGTAGTTACACAAATATATACATATATAAAGATTCATCAGGCTATATACTTAAAATCAGTGTATTTTAGAGTGAGCAGATTATATCTTAACAAAACTATGATGAGTTTAAAGATAAATTTCATTGCTTCATAGATATTACTACATGTAGTTTAATCACTCGGACTGCTATATAATATTCCATTGTTAGACCATACCACAATCTATTCACTTAAGTCTTTTTCAATGTTTTCCAATAAAATTTCCTAACTTTACCCAAAGAGGTCTTAGGAATCTTATGTTAGATTTATTCCTGGATATTCTATATTCTTGGATACTGCTTTACATGTCTTCATTTTTATTACATTTTCTATTGTTGGTTGCTTGTGAATAGAAATGTAATTGAACTTTATATACCAATCTTTTTTTCCAGCTTTACTGAGAAATAATTGACATGTAACAACACTGTGTAAGTTTAAGGTGTATATGTGTTGATTTGATACACTTCTATATTGATATACTGCTGACCCTTGAACAATATGGGTTTCAACTGTGTGGGTTTACTTATATGCAGATTTTTTTTGGTAAATACAGTAGGTTATTTTAAATGTATTTTCTCTTTATGATTTTCTCAATAACATTTTCTTTTCTCTCACTTACTTTATTATAAAAATATAGTATATAGTACATATAACATAAAAATATGTGTTAATTGACTGTTCATGTCATCAGCAAGACTTTAGTCAACAGTCTGATATTAGTAGTTAAGTTTCTGGGGAGTCAACTGCACAGGAGGAAAGTACCCCTAATCTCCATGTTATTCAAGGGTTAACTATATATCAATAATAAATCCAGCTATCTTACTCAGCTTTCCTATTATTTCAAATAATGTGTCTAATAATTTGCATATTACGATAAATAATAAAAGTTTTATTTCTGCTTTCCAATTCCCATGCCTTTAATATCTTTTCTTTGTCTCAAGTTAACTAAAAACCACAATCTTGGAAAAAAAATATTGAAAGCTGACTTCCTTGACTACTGCTTTATTTTAAAGGAAGTTCTCATATTTCCTATTTAGAATGATATTTGCTATAATCTTTTATGTCAGGTTAGAGAAGTTTCCTTTTATTTCTAATTGTGAATGTATGTTGAGTCTTACAAGTATTTCTTTTGAAATGATCATATGCTTTTTCTCCTTTAATATGTTAATGTGGGAATTTATATTTATAGCTGTTTTTCTGAAATTAAACCATCATTGTATACTGAGCAAAAATCCAACTTGGTCATGATGTATTATCTTTTCATATACACAACTGGATCCAATTTGCTAATATTTTGTTTAAGGTTTCATATCTATATTAATAAGTGAAATGGATCATTTTCCTTTTTCATAGGTTTAGTTTCCTTTGGTCTAGTTTTGTTATACTACAGTATACAGAGTTATATTAGACTTTTTGAAGAAGTAAAGAAAAATTCCCTCTTGTTGGGGGTGCGAGGTGAGTTACAAATTTGAGATGAAAGTCTTGTGGGACTAATCTGTAAAATCATCTGAATTTTAAGCCTGGTGTTTTCCTTATGGAAGATTTTATTTTTATTTAATATATGTAACTTTTATTTAATATATATATAAAGTTTTAAATTTTAATTCTAGTGTAGTTAACATACAGTGTTAATTAGTTTCAGGTATACAATACATGATTCAACACTTCAATACATCATTCGGTGCTCATCATGCTCATCTTAATACCCATCATCTTCCTTATGGAAGATTTTAAACTACTACTTCAATTTCTTTCATAACTATAGGACCATTCAAGTTTTCTATTTATTCTTGAGACAGTTTTATGAAGCTGTAAAATTTTTCTGGAACGAGAAATTTTGTCCATTTGGCCAAAGTTTTCAGATTTATTAGTATACAGTGTTGGTAGGATTCCCTTGTCTTTTAAATTTCTTATCATTTAAATCACAATCCTTTTTCTGTGCTTTACCTGTGGCTGAATTCTCTTTTTCATATGTAATATCTACTTTTTGTCTTCTCTTTTTCTTTCTCAATTACTTTTGCCAAAGTTTTCTCTATTTGTTGGTCTTTCAGAAGACTCAAATGTTGTTCTTGTTATCTTTTCTCCTCTACCTTCGCTTTCTATTTACTTTATTTTCACTTACTTTTTCCCCCTATTACTTTATTTGGGTATATTCCGCTGGATTTTTTCCATGCATTTTAAGTTGGATAGTAGTTTATTAATTTTTAGCCTTTCTTCTTTTCTAAGTATTTTAGGCTACAAACTTCTGCCAAAACAAACTTTTCAGCATCCTACAAGTTTTGACATGATGTATTTTCATTGTCATTCAGTTCTAAGGATTTCATTTTTTCTCGTTAGTATTTATTCTTAACCCAGGACTTCTCTAGAAGCATGTGATGTGATTTCCAAACACACGCAGATATTTAATCTAACTGCTATTGACTTCTGATGCGTGTTTGCATATTGTTAGAGAATGTGATTTGTGAGGAATTCATTGAGGCTTGCTTGCTTTATGGATTAGTATAAGAGCAATTTTGATAAATGTTCCACATGGGCTTAAGAAAGCTATATGTTCTCTAATTGTTGGGTGCAGAATTGTTTATGTGTCCACTAGGATAAGCTTGTTGATTGTGTTGTTAAAATCTCTGTAACTGTTTTTGTTTCCATTTGCTTTACATTATCAGTAATTGAGAGAAGTGCATTAAAATCTCCCACTATGATGAATTTGCCCATTTTTCCATGTACTTTTGTCAACTTCTGATATATTATGTTTTCCAGGTTACTTTATTAATTGCATACATGTTTAAAATAACATGTATTAGTTGCATACATGGTTCAGTTGAATTTTTATCATAATAAAGTGACCTTCTTTATCTCTAGTAATATTTGTTCTGTGTAAAGGTGTGTTAAGGTATTAACTGGTATTTATTCAGTTACACAGGCTTTAATTTAGTGACACAGGTTAGTGTTTGCCTGGTATGTCCTTTTCCATTCTTCTTTTTTTCAATATTTCTCTGTCCTTATGCTTCAAATGTGTTTCTTGTAAATAGCACTTAGCTAGAGTCAACAAAAATTCAACCTGACAATATGTCTTTTTTTTTTTTTTAAGATTTTATTTATTTGCGAGAGAGACAATGAGAGACAGAGAGCATGAGAGGGAGGAGGGTCAGAGGGAGAAGCAGGCTCCCTGCTAAGCAGGGAGCCTGATGTGGGACTTGATCCCGGGACTCCAGGATCATAACCTGAGCCGAAGGCAGTCGCTTAACCAACTGAGCCACCCAGGCGCCCGACAATATGTCTTTTAATAGGTATTTCTAACCCATTTATTTGTAATTATTTTTATATTTGTACTTGTTTCTATCATTTATGTTTACTACTTCAATTTGCCCCATTCTTTGTTTTTTAATTCTTTCCCACTTTAAAAATCTGATGTCTACATCTCCCATTTTAGCGCCCTCTCAGTGGACAAATGTTCTCTCTCCCTTCTCGGTGCTTATCACATAGATATTGCTTTGCATTTTAATTCTTGTTATTATGAAAATAATTTCTCCTCTTATTCTTTGGTTTTGTGGTTTTTTAGTTTTGCTTTTTGACACCAACAAACTTTATTGAGGTATTTAAAGACTCTTACTGCACATAGCTCTGGTAGCAGCTTCTGGATTTGGTTTTCCTATTTAATTATTTCAACCAAGTGTTTTACGTGTATGACTTGTGTGTCAATCCTTCTGAGGTCTTGTATATTTGAAAATATTTTTATAATATCTTTTCATTTGAATGATAATTTGGATGGATACAAAATTCTAAGTTTAAAGTTCTTGGTCTTTTAATATATTGAGAGGATTACTCTATTTATGCTTGTATCGAATGTTGCTCCCCAAATGTAAGATGTCAATGTGATTCTTGTTCTTTTTTATATGTCTTACTATTTCTTTCTGGGAGCTTTTAGAGTTTTTTCCTGTTTTTAATGTTCTTAAATTTCATTATGCCTCTTCTGTCAGTTTTTCCTTATCTCTATTTAGTATTCTATCATCTGTTGAATGCTGAAGACTTTCTTCTCTAATTCTGATTATTTTATCTCTATTATTTCTTTGAAGATTTTCTCCTCCTCCTTTTTACTTATCTCTCTCAAGCTCCTATTATAGGAATTTGGGCACTTTTACTTTTAACTCCACATATCTTAACTTTTTTTTCTCTTTTTTTACATTTTCAATTTATCTTCCCGTTTCCTTCTGTAAAGTTCCATAATCTGATCGCCTAGTTTTTTAATTCATTCTTTAGCTGCACCCATTTCACTCTTTACCCTATATAGTTGCGTTCTATATTTCAACCATTACACCTAAATGGTTCTACTTGGTTCTGTTGTATTATTTCATATTCTTCCTCCATATTATTAACATCTTCCACTTATCTCTTTTAGTATGCTCACTTTGCTGACTTTTAAATTTTGGACTGTCTATTCTAAACTCTCCTAATGGTGTCTGAAATTTGGCCTGTGATCTCATCTTCCCCAGGGAGTACTGGCTCCTTGGGAGGACAGGGCATGGTTCTAAGGTCAAATCCAGGCCCTCAGCCCGGGAGCTCAAGGAAGAGTAAGGGGTAAGAACTTTAGGCACCACAAACCTGCCCTCTCCAAGCTACTCCACAGTCTAGGGTTTCATCCTTATCAACTTTCTCCCAGGAGAAACAACCTTCAGATGAGGCACTCCTAAAAACACAACCCGCCAGTCCTAGCATTTGGAGTTCAACACGTAAGGAGTCAATGCCAAAAACCAGTCAATTCCCACCCATTTTCCTTAGCTTCTCACTCAAAACAGGGCTTCAGTGCTGGCTCTGATTTTATTTCTTAGACCCCTGTGAGGGGACAGGCATCAATGTCCCAAGGCAAAGGAAGACAAGCAAAAGGGGAACTTGGGTTTTTTTGTCTTCCTACTTTAACATCCTGTCCTGGCTCCAGGCTGTTGCCTCACCCACCATAGGCAGCAACTCAAAATGAATCCTTCATCTTCCCAAGGACTTCTCATGCTGTTCTCTGAATCCTGGTATCATGAGGTTTTTCTCTAAAGTTATTCTAGGTTTAATCTTCAGAGAAGATGAAGTAATCTGTGCTAATTCAGCATCTTGGCAGGAACCAGAACCTTCTCTAGCAGGCCTTTCCCTGGGTGGTTTTTGACAATTAACTCAAAGAGATTTAAAGAGCTGAGTGACACTGCTATGTTGAAACTCCTTCCATTCACATCTACATATTCACATAAGGTTCTAGGTGCCTACATCTTTAAAAACTAAAACAACAATACAATTGAAACTGAATGCTGTCTCTTTCTAACAATAAGTAATAGTCAATCATGGATGAATAAAGTTTTTGGGGTGGGGAAATGCAGCCCTATCTATCCAGTACAGAGATGCATTTCCAATATAATTGTACTTGTGATACTTAATAATTATAGCAAATTATAATTATGTTCTCTTGATCAATTATGTACTAATAATCATAATGATAAATCATCATTAAGTAATTTTTAAACATTTAGAACCTTAAAATCACAGCAAATAAAAACAAAATTAAATATGTATTTGAACGTTTTTCTTGCAAGATGAGACAAATTATAGGATGATTAATAAAAACCTTTCAGCAAAAATATATATTAGGATAAAATTTTGTGAAAGAAGGGGAATAGCAACAGAAATTCAAAGAAAAGAATGAATAACCTATAGTTCCTGTTAAAGAAGAGACTGATCACAAATTTTTACAAAGGCATAAGATGAATGTCTTATTCATGTAAAAACAATATTAGTTTTATTTTTAATTATCAATATTAAGGAAATTATATCCTTTGCAATTAATTAAATTTAGGGTGAAAATTTTTTAAGCTCTACCTAAAAATATCCTAGGAGATTCACCATTTTTTCAATACTCTTTTTGGAATTACTCAAGCATAGAAGTTTTAATATACTGTTCCAAAAAACACCTCACTCTTTTTCTAATCTATGAAACCAGCAATTCTTCCAGACTTTTTGTCTTTCCCAGTCACCTGAAAAACAGTTTTGAGTCCTTGTACTCCTTTATCTAATATTTCTACTTAGTTGAAAAACTGTTGATTCTCTTCCTAACATCTGATTTTCCCCCTCCTTTCTGTTCCACTCTCTTTGCCTGAATTCTAGTCTTCATCATCTCACCCAAGTCCTATTTCAGTGCTCCAACTTCTTTTTTTAAAAAATATTTATTTATTTGAGAGACAGAGAGAGCATGTGGGCAGGGGGGTGTGGGGAGGAAAGGCAAAGGGAGAGGGAGGGAGAGTGAATCTCAAGCAGACTCCCCACTGAGTGTGGAGCCCAACATGGGGCTTGATCCCACGACCCTGAGATCATGACCTGAGCCAAAATCAAGAGTCAGATGCTCAACCGACTGAGCCACCTAGGCACCCCAGTGCTCCAGCTTCTGCTTGCCAGCAAGCAAGCTGTTCCACACACACTTTTGCCAGGTTATTCTCCCTGAAGTTCTGTCTGTCTTGCCAGCAATACATCTACCAGCCCACTAACTGATGGAGCTGACCTGTGAGGAGTCTCAGACACTTGCTACTTGTCCCCAACCTGCTCCAATGCCCATCCTGTTTCCACTGAGATCCTGACTCCTGCTTTACTCTCTCTTCATCAAGATCTTGCTTCTGCCCTTAAGCCATGACCTGTGTGTAAGGCTCTCTCAAGACCTTCAACTCAAATTTACTCCTGGGGGTTTTCCAGCTTCTTATTCTCCCAGGCAGTACACTCCATTAGAATAGGTGTTCTCTTCTTAGCCCACAGACCTCATCGAAGTCCACCCAAGTCACCCTATAAGGATCAGAGGGACAAAGGAGAAACTCAAGTAGGTTCAGCTGTGATCAGGGTCCTGCAGAGCTTTCCAGTAGCAACCCTCTGTCAAACAAGCCAAACATAAAGTCTCCTCCAGATAAGTCAAGGTCTAGAGTAAAATAGTTCTAACCTGCCTTTACAGCTTAATTTCCCACTACTTCCCTACATGTCTTCTATGGTTCTAGAAAAACAGAATTACTACTATACTTCATGTTCTCTGAATATATTGCACATTTTTTTCTCTATATATCTTTGTAAAGTTCTTCCTACCTAGAATCCTCATCCTTCTTACCACAACTGTAACACTAATTTCTACTTTTACCCGCTCTTTCAGAGCCAGGTCACACATTACCTTCACTTTAAGTAGTTTTTATAATCCCCTAAAGGGAATGATGGCTCTCTTCTTGAAAACCTAGTATCACTACTACATTATATGGCACTATACCGTACATTGTATCGTATTGTATTATATAGTATTATATAGCACAGTATATATAAAATATGTATTTTTATCTTTATAGAACACATGTCATTGTATACTTACATATAACATATAGTGTATTTTACATATTATTTATGTTTATATATACACACACATTATTATATACTCATTCACTGCCTGTATTTTTATTTTGAACCCTCTATTAGGCTGTGGGCAACCTGTGCACAGGGGCTGTGCCAGACTCATCCCTGTGTCCTCCGCAGCACATAGTAGTTATGCAATAAATAGTTACTGAATTATTAACTATCTACCTATCATTGGATAGTGAATAAATCTCCAAGGTTCCTGGTTCATGAGCTGCTTTGTAACATAATTTTTATAGAAACCTTCATTAAATAGGACCTCGACATATTCATATACATAAGATAATTCACAATTTAAGAATAACTAAATATAGTAAAATAAAGGTAAGATTTTGACACATTTGGGATGAAAGTATACAGTCAGAAAAAAATGCCCCACAATTAGGCATCAGAAAAGTTTCATTTTCTTATGTAGAGTGTATATGTTAAGGCTAATTGTCAAAAGCTAATGACAAAAACCTGGATAATAACTTGTAAAAAGAAGGGCCTTGTTCACACACTAGGAAAGACCATTCTGAGATTAGACGCCACACCTTGATGACAAGTGCCTTCACAAAGTGTGACCATAAAAAAAAGTACATTGTACTTTGTGGTAAATTACTTAAGGAGGGAGACTGTGTTTTATTCATCTTTGAACCCCAATGGTGCCTGATGGATTAAAATCCAAAGATACTTGTTAAAATGAATAGACATTTAAATGACTGCTGTCCCATTTAAAATAAGCCACCTTGCAAGACTGATGCACTATAACAATAATTTCCTTCATTTCAAAGAGTGTACATTGTTCTCTACCATCTATGACTGCAAGTTACAACTTTTTAGCCTGAGATTCAAGTCCTCTCACAATTCTCTTTCCATTTTTAAAAGTTCGTTTCCCACTTCTTTCCTTCGAGCATTTTCTCTGCCAGTCAGATTGAACTTCCTGATTTTACACTTGCTTGCCTCTGTTATCTCTGGTCTTCTTATGTCATTTATCATTTTCTTCATTGATCATATCTTTTACACAGCTTGTCTCTCTTACCAGGTTATAAGTTCCTTATATCAGAGACCATACCCTATATATCTTTAATGATATTTTATTTATTACCTAGCACAACATGGTAGACACACACACACACACACACACAAAATCTGTCAAAGGAATTACTGAATGTATAAATAAAACCGAAAGAGCTCAAATCTGGAAACTATGACAAGCCATAGAAGAAAAATATTTCCTTAATTTATAGTTGCATTCTTAAATATAAGTAGGCATTAAAAATACCTGGGAAACTTGTTAAACATGCAAATTCCTGGTGTTATATGTCATAAGGGGACTTGAAGGAATACCAAGAAGCAACTGTAATTGCCTAATAAGATGGAATAAACTCCTGAGCCACTGTTGAGAGGAAAGAGGACAGGAAGGAAAAAACAGACTCAAGAGGATCGCAGGCACACTCCTGGCCATGGGAGTCATCATCAAACTCTTCCTTTGTAGGAAAGTCATTTCTTGGCTGGTTTTCCTTACATCTAATCTTTGACTTTTGAAATCAGGATGACAAATGTGTTTATTTTAAGTTCCATTCACTTAAATGTACATAGAGAAGCTATGACTATTTTTCTCAGAACACTTTGCAGAGATATACCATATTTCAAAACGCACAATACATAGGCTGAATCATAAAAACTTTTTATCCAATAAAGCTCTTTGAAAAAATGTCACTATATGTTAGATATTGCAAAAGATAAGCTCTGGTTATAAAGCAGCCAGGTACTGAGAGAAGTAACGTATTCTTTTTAGATTATTTCAAACAGAGGATATGAATTACAGGAAGGCTTCAAGTGGTTAAGAAGAAAAGAGTTTTGCCTTTCAGAAGTTTATAAAATGCCAGTATTCTAAACTTCATACACTGAACTCCTTAGGGTAGTCCGATATAGTACACGCTATCTGTCACTTCTCTATCCATTTGGCAAAGACTACATAGAGACAAATGTTACAGAGGCTCAAAAATGGAGACTTCTGAAAAAATGACCAAAGCCAGAAATAAAGTTGTACTAATTAGAAAACAAATAATTAAATGGCCAAACCCGAATGTTATGTGCTGCTGAAAAGAGAGAGATTTCTAAGGCACACCATCTGTTTTACAGTTTTTGATTTTGCTGTACTACAAATCTCCTCAGAACGGTTTTGCAAGGATTTAGCTGCTAGCTCATTTGCACAATTACTTTAGGCCAGAAAGACTTACTGCACAGAATCATTTGGAGATCAACACATTCACAGAAGAGGGCAGATATAACCCAGCTTTCAGTGAAAACTGGATTTTTAGTCCTTCAAGGAAAAAATATTATTCAAAACAATGATTGGAAATTGCCAAAGAAAAACTAGAGAGTTGAAAAGAAGAGTGATATCACTATAAGTTTCTGATATGTATCTAAACTTACCTGGGCCCTCAGGGTCACCATCAACCCCTCTGTTGGCCAGTCTAATGGAAACTCTTCATCTCGTCTTGACATCTTGGCAGCATTTAACTGGGAGCTGACTGTTCTCACTTTCTCCAACATTCTTCTCACCTAACTTTGCTGGCACCACTCTCCCGATTTTCTTCTCTCCACATCGGCCATCCCTTCTCAGCCCCCATGGCTGGTGTCTCCTCTTCTGAATGTTGTAGTATCCAACGGCAGGCTGCTGGGGCCTCTTCTCCTTTCTGTCTTTTCTTCCTAACTTATCTCTGCAGCCTAATGACTTTACATGGCGTCTATACACTCATGATTCCCAAATTTATATCTCCAGCTCGGACTTCCCCAGTTCCAGACTCATATATTCGATTATCTATTTAATATTTCCACTTGGATGCCACATGGGCATCTCAGACTTTGCATATCTAGTATGGAACTCTTGATCTACCACCCTCACCCTGGAAAAAAAACCTATTTTTCCCACAGTGTTCCACATCTCAGTAAATGGCACCATCATGGTCCCACCAGCTATTACAGCAAAATCTGGAAGTCATCCTTGATTCCTCCCTTATCCTCATTCCTCATCTAAGCCACCATCAAGTCCCGTCACTATATCTAAAAAACATACTGCATTTATTATTCTCCAACTCTGTTGCTACCACCCCATCCAAGCCACCATCATTCTGCAACAATGCTACTACAATGTAAGCATACCAGCAACAGTACGTTGCACTGTGTCTAGCAAATAATAGATGTACAATAATATTTTCACAGATGAATACTGCTTAGCAATAGTTCCCAGGTGTCTTTAGAAATCTCCAAACTCAGTTCTTGGACATTTTCTGAGATACCTACAGACCTATTCACTTATTGAATCATTCGCTCATTCAACAATTATTGAGTATAGATTAATGGTATTAGGCCCAATAACATATCTGACAGTGTCTCAAAGATGACAGAAGTTTGTTTCCTGCTCATGAAAAAGTCTGGAGGTGGGTAGTCAAGGGCTGGCACGGGGGCTCTGTGAGCTAAAAGCCCTGCTTCCTTGCATCCTGTTGCTCTGCCATCCTCAGTTTATGGATTCCACTTTATGGTCTAATATGGCTAGTCAAACTCCAGCCATCCCATCTGTATTCCATTCACCGGGAAAGAAGATGCACCTGAGGAATGCCATATGCCCTCCATTCAAGGACACTTCCCGAAAATTGCTCCTACTTCTGCCATCATGATAACTAACAAAAACTAGGGATAACCAGCAACGAAGACTAGATAGCAGTGTTTCCAGCTAGTGAGGATCCTCGTTACCACAGAACAAAAAGAGGATAAATATGGAGAAGTAGCAGCTTCTTCCAAGGTTCCTATTGTGACCAGGTAATGCTCTGGTACAGGAATACAAAGCTCGGTATGATACAGGGTCTATGCTGAAGGCAATAAGTCTGATGGGGGAAGCAACATGTAAATGAATAATTACTCAAGATTTCAGGCCAGGTAACAGCCACTCTTAGAAGATCTTGGTTTTTCTAAGTCCCCAAAGATTCCTTGCGTCCAAAGAGTTGAAAGAGAAGTGGACTCTTCCAGGCTTTACGTCACTTGTCTAAACAGACTGTTTCATTATTAGTTTTCATATGGGGCATTTCCCAGCTCTCCTCTACCAGACTTGATACCGTCATGGCATGGAGCAAAGAAGAGTTCATTTAAGCCTCTATAAACATTTATAAACAACTGTGGTAATAGTTTTAATAGTTTGAAAATACCCATTTCAGAAATGTGTTAAGACTCAATAATTTTTTAACTTGTCAGAAGATGAAACTACTTGGCTGTTTTAGGACTATATATAAACTACAAGACCAAATTAAAAAAAAAAAAAAAAAAGCAATGGTAGCATGTCCAAAAGAAAAAAAAGAAGTAATATTGTAACTTACTGTTATCCACTGGTTATCTAGTAGTTCCTTAGCTGTGATTCTGTGAGCAGGATCTACTTTCATAAGCTGTTTCAAAACACTTTTAGCTGCAAATAAGGGGAAATCCTGAAAATCTTATCTTAACTACAATTAATACCATACATTTTCCAGTTTATTTAGGATTAGGTCTATATGACATGAAGGGAAGATTCCAATTATAAAATAAATATCATCAGAATAAATGGCTAATTAATAAAGTTTCAGGCCTAAAGTGAGGTTTTATTGCCCGGATTTGCTGGTTTATGATCTACAGTAAAACTGGGCTGGACGATCAGCAACTTCCTCTTCAATTTTTATTATGTAATTTCTGTTTTTGTTGGAAGTTTTGACTACAACAATCACAGTGAAGAGATCACTATTCCACAAGTAAACAGTGTTTATTTCTACAAGTAAATTTAATGACGAAAACAGAGATTGAGAGTATTTGAATTATTGGCCAAGTTTTTTATATTACATACATTTGCTTTAGTAAATAATGACAGATCTATACTTACCACAATCACTTATGGACTCCCAGACTGGATCTTCAAAATGTAGTTCTCCCTTTCTTATTAGCTCAAAAAGCTTCTCTTCTGAGCTTGCCAAAAACGGTGGTTCTCCACATAATCTACCACAAAGGCAATCATTTTGTTTAGATTCTTTTTAAATAATCAAAATGAAGCTTTTAAAAATTAAGTTTCCACAGAACTTGGAAATAGTGGTGCTTCAAACTTAAGTGAAGGATAGCTAGAGGTGGGTATCTCCCTCTGGAGGTAGAAATGGGAGCAAAGGAGGTTTTGCAAGATCAGTGACAGGACCTTATATACACTGAAATCTCCAGATCTGCACATGACCCAAAGGTCTTCCAGATGGGGAAAACTAAGCTTAAACAGGACCAAAATACAAGCAGGTGTGTGATTTTAAGTGCACAAATAATAGTGGAGATACACTTCAATGTGAGCAAAGGTAAGGTAGTGCTTAAGGTACATAATTCAAACTGGACTTAGGGGAAAATATATTGAGTTATCAGAGTCCAGTGAGAGTTTTCAGAGTCTAATGATCCTGTAAGGGTTTTATCCATGGTAAAATACTATACCAATGTTAGTAAAAATAAACTAAGAATAACCCTGGGGTCTATAGGCTCTGAGTCAAAGCCAAAAATCCATTAAAAAGGCAACAACTCTTCAAAAATGGTATACAAAATGAAGACAATCTGGATGATGATGGTTTGACCCTTCAGTCTGGAATGAAAGCTGAGCATACATAATGACCAATATCAGTAAAACCACCAGCAGTATGTATGAAGTAAACCTGGGCTTGAGGCACATTCTGTAATACAGGGACTGTGTGTGTTCAGAATCTTGTAAAAGGAAGTACTGTATTGGAGCGCCTGGGTGGCTCCGTCGGTTAAGCCTCCAACTCTTGATTTCGGCTCAGGTCATGCATGATCTCAGGGTCATGCGATTGAGCCCCGAGCCCAGAGACAGCTTTGCACTGAGTGTGGAGTCTGCTTGTCCCTCTCCCTCCCCCTCAGCCCCTCCCCACCTTGTGCACATGTGTGCGCGCTCTCTCTCTAAAATAAATAAATAAAAAATATATATTTTTTTTAAAAAGGAAATTTTGTACTATATTTTAGAAAAAGCATGGCAAGCCTGTGCTTCAGTAAGTAATCCAGTCCAAAACTGCAAGAACTTGCTTAAAAGTTGAGTTCAGTTCCTCATAATACATTCTGGACAAATGTTAGCTATCATCTTTATTGTCAACCCCAACAGCTGAGTACAGCCCGGTAGCCAACAACCAGATTTTCCCAATGACAGCCAGACAGAAGCTGGACCTGGGCTCGTCACAGAGGCCACACTGTATGCCTGTTCTTCAACTCTCAGGATTAGATTTTTCCACTTTATTACTGAGAGAATAAAATGATATAATCCCATTATACTGCCCAAATGCTAGCCTATTATGTACATAAGTATATGACCTCTAAGCCTCCTAGCAGTTAGATTTTTACTGATTTTTAAAGTTCCATTTTTAAGTTTTTTTAAAATCTTTGCCATGAGCATTTTTTGAATTAATCTAAATTTAATAAATATTTTATGTGATAATGAGGACGATGATGACGACTTCCTAGGGGAAACAGTTGCTTTCATCCTTGTAGTTTATCAACCTAGGCTGGAAAACAGAGTTTTTCATTTGCAGTAGCTTCTTGTTAAGAGATCAGTATTTATCAAATTGTTCTGCAATCTCTTATTTTAATACTTTTTATTTCTCCAGCTTGTTCTGACCTTCCTCTCTCCGATCTTATTTGCCTCACTAGTGTTTAGCTTTAAAATGCAATAAAAAAAAAAGGCCAGAAAAATGGTCTTATCTACAATTACTATCTATTATAACAAGTACAGGCCAGCAAAAGCCCAGCTCATTGAGTCTGTTAACATCCAGTGATATGCACATTCACCAATTTCTTAGCTGTTCCTGCATTGCCTGACTAGCATGCAACTATAGCTTAAGGGCTGTGTTTAAAAAATCCCCCTTTTTTCTGTCCTTTGCAATTTTACTTTCACAAAATGTATCTAATGGTTGGTCAATCAGCAGCATATGAAATTTTATGACAGCAATTTTCTGCACATCCAGAAAAGGGAATCCAAGACATGAAAAATGCCTCTAAAGCCTTTCTATTATTTTCTGTTGCCTATGTCTTAGGAATCACAACAACAGAGGATAGTACCCGTGCAGAGTATTTATGTTAATTTCACCTTGAGAAAGTATGTTATCATTGTCCAATTAAGCAGAAATAAATCAGGGGTAACTGATAAACAAGAAAATACCCCCCCTGGAGAAGGTAGTATGTTTATGCCCTTGGTGAAAGAAATTATCTGTAAGAACACCGGGCTCAGGCAAATTAATGAATAGGCACTGATTAGCTAAGTAAGAGTTTACCGTAAAGGAAAAAAAGATGTCATTATGATGATATGCAGCCGTGCTCTGAAGCAGAAAAATTAAAATTATATCTTTAAGAAGGAGAAAAAATTTTAGGTGTGTACTACACTATCACTTTCTTTAACAACAAATTCAAACTAAGCAGCAGCAAACACCCCATGAATTGTGTAATAATAGATTACATATATTATGTTTGACTTGTCTGGAAATTCTTACAAGTATAAAACACTAAATTAAAATAGTGATTTTTTTTTAAAGATTTTATTTATTTATTTGAGAGAGAGAATGAGATAGAGAGAGCATGAGAGTGGGGAGGGTCAGAGGGAGAAGCAGACTCCCTGCGGAGCAGGGAGCCCGATGTGGGACTCGATCCCGGGACTCCAGGATCATGACCTGAGCTGAAGGCAGTCGCTTAACCGACTGAGCCACCCAGGCGCCCAAAATAGTGATATTTTTAATTAAAAACTAAGGCTCAGAATTTTTACGGTATGATTCTAATTAGCACAAGACAGTGATCAAAAACTTTGTGAATACGTTTATACTTTATGCAATCTAAGCAGTGATGTGTGTTGACCATCTGAGTTACAGCTACAATCACATCTTCCAATTTCTACTGCCTGTGTATTCCATTTCACAGCACTGTGAAAATGTAACTACTCTGATGTCAATATTTAGAAATGATCTGGAAGAGGTAGTGCACAGTGAAATCTTCAATATGACCATAAAACTAATGTTGCGTCCGTGTAAAAATGTTCATACTCACCACAAGGCAGAACAATGGCCACTAACTTTTCAGAACACCTCTTAGACAATTTGCTTTAATTCAATTTAACAAACATATGCTGAGCACTGACTACATGCCTACTATTGTACCAGATATGAGGGATGCAAAGATGAATAACATAAGATCTCTGTCCTTCATGGAATTTAGACCAAGGAAAACAAAAACAGAGAAAAAATATACATAATCTAATAATTATATTACAATAGTATAATCTAATTTTTAAAAGTGCTATAAAAACATAGGAAAGTGAACAAGTCTGTCCAATTCACACATGTGCAAACTTTCCTGGTGAAATATTATTGTTTTTCTTTCAGTGTTATTGTTTTGCATGCATTTTTTGCATGTTGCTTTAAATCCTCTGTGGAGTGTGGGAATGTATATACATAATGAGTGCAGTAACTCTGCTGGGGTAGATAGGAGTTAGGGAAACAGAAGGTGTTAATGTTTGAGCTGGAGGGCCCAGGAGAAAGGTTAGTAGAGAAGTAAAAACAATTGTAAGTGGAAGGAACTGCATGAGCAAAGACTCAGAGACATGTGATACAGGGTATGCGAATCATGAAGAATGGTCTAGAGTTGCTGCACATAGAGCAGGTGCATGGGATACACAGCTAGCCCGAGACTGGAGAGGCATGCTGGAGCCAGGTCATGGGAGACTTGCCGTCATGCCATGCTGGGAGGCTCTGACATTCTTCTATAACAAGGCAGAATTATCAGAAGTTGGGAATCAGAAAGGTAGTACAATCAGATGGTGATTTAGAAAGATAATCCTGACAGCAATGTGAAGGATGAACTGGGGAAGGAGAACGGAGGCAGGGAGAACAGTCAGACAGACATTGTAATATTCTAGAAGATGGGTCATCAGGAGAAATGATACAAGTGAGGAGAAATAATACAAGTGAAGAGAAATGAAGGAAGAGGTGAGGACACTGCAAAGGAAAAATGAACAGGACGTGGGGTTTGATGGAATCTTGAGAGTGAGACAGAAGGAAGAGCCAGAAACAGCGATGTTTTCAGTAGCAGTAAGAGGATTGGAAACTATAGAATAGTCCCCAGATCCTGGGCTGAACTCCTGTCTAGTTAGTGTTCACTTCTCACATATGCCAGGTCCATAGGGCAGCTAAGTGCCAGGCCCCAGTACCTCTCTCTATCCGATGGGCTATAACTGAATCTCTGGAGAAAGTACAAAGAAACTTTCTGGTCTGTAACAAAAGATCAGAGAGGTGTTAAGCAAGTTTTTCACTTGGCTCAGGTATTGTAGCATTTATAGGTCCATGAAAAGCAAACCTGTATGTTATAAATTTATAGTATTAAAAAACTATCTAATGGATGTCACTGACAACTAATAAGAGAGCTTTTAGAATGGCTTCCCAATTGTTTTTTCAGTCACTTTTTAAAAACTATATTGCCGAGTTTTCATTTAAAATCTCTGTAATTCTAGTCTGCTGTTAGAGACTACCAATTCATTTTAAACTGCACATTTAGCAGGCTACTTACAGAAGGTACATTATGACACCTATGCTCCAAATGTCACACTGCTGGCTATAGTCGTGGGCATTGATAACTTCAGGGGCTGCCAAATAAGCAGAAATGAAATAATATTAATAATACAATAAATGAAGTTTAAATGCTTAAACACAAAGCATGAAAACTGTGCTGATGTGTTGTAATTTATTCCCCCACAGGGAAAAAGAGAACCAACAGCAGATGTTAAATGAATAATGTACAGGCCTGAACAATTGATGTCACTGTACCCTCACTCCTGTCATTTAGCTTCTAATGGAACAATGGCATAAACTGTGTAACTAAATGTACTGCTCTCCATTCCTTTGAAATTGTTAAGAAATGATTTTGCAAAGATTGTGTAGTTATAGTAGAAGACAACAATATCTCAGTTCTTTTCCCAAAATAGAATTGAATACATGCCTTAAGTGGATATAATTTAAAGCAAGCCCAATATGTGGAAATCTGGATTCACAGAGAAACTAAGATAAATGGTTATAAATCATTTTAGTAAAATAATAATAATAATAACATCACTCCTATGACAGAATATGAATTATTTTCCGCATTTTCTAAATGAGAAAACTAAGACAAAGAGAGAGCTCCTACAACATAACTGGATAAAAAAGCCAACTAGGACTAGGATCCGGGTACTCCTGACTCCCCAACTCTGTGCTCCATACTTTACAATGTGTTCACAATAGGGTTCCTTTAAACAATCTTCTCACAGTAGTTGTGTGTGTCTGTGTGTGTAGTTTTTTGTTTTGTTTTGTTTTGTTTTACTTTAAGGTAGCACATTTTAATGATTAGATTATAATGGCTGGCTTGTTAAGTGGCTTTTAAAATGTCACATATGGTATTTCAGGAATAGTCTATTGTGCCTTTATGGCTAGGGGTCAAATATCTTTCTTTAAGGAAAAAGAAAGAATAAAACAGATGTAAACATAAAAATGAAATATAGATGTATATATTTCAATAGAACTTTAATGTTTACAAAGCACTTTTTTATAAATTATGTTATTTGTGTAAATCATGTGAAGAATCTTGCGAGATGGGTATGTAGACATTCGGCTCACTTTGCCAGTGAGGAGACTAAGGTTCCGGTGTATGAAGTGACTTGCCTCAAGTTACACAGCTACAGAGTGCCTCCCACATAAAAGGTGGTTTTATTTTAGAAAAGTTTCATTCTCCTGCCCTACACACACACACACACACACTCACACACACATTCACACACACTCACACACACCTTCTATAACTACTAAAAGCAAACAGCATTTCACTTCCTCTGCCTCTTGTCAAAGGAACTAAAAATCAACCAAAAGGAAACAAAAAGGAAAGAGAAGAAACAATGAGCAAAGGCTCAACAATAGATAATTAACAAAACTGAGTTATTCATTTCCATATCATTGAAAATTACTTAGCATTTATTTTCCTCTAAGCAACTATTATTCCTTACCTCTACTTACACTCTTTAAATACTGAATCCCTAAAGGTCAAGTGGCTCTTGAACAGTGAGTCACTGACAAGGGCAAGTCTGTGACTAGCGTCCACACTGGGTGCCCTGCACAGCGGGGGCCGGGATGGCGGCCTGGGTCCCTCAGAGCCGTCTTAACGACGGGGGTGTTTCCACGTGCGCTGCCATCACAGCTCTCACAGGAAGGCGGAGGCCACAGTAACAGTGCCAAGGAGCCATTTAGGAAGTCAGCAAAGCTCCACAAACCATCTGTCTTCTCTCTTGTTCTCTCACTTGTTATCAGTGTAGACAGCTAATAAGCAGGCATAAAACTCAGGGTGCTTGGATATATTTTCCCCATGTAACTACAGACCAGATGTCTTTTGCCAACAGGAGGATATGAACAGAATCTAAAGTAGCCTTTTCCCAAACAAGATAAAACAGTTTCAAAACTTAATACGTCAAGGAGGCAAAAAAAAAAAACAAACCCAAAAAACAAAAAAACAAATACAGAACTAGGTATACTCCTCGGCAATAAAATGAATAAACTACTGATACGACATGGGTAAGTCTCAAAATCATGACATGGAACAGATGAAGACAGACACAAGAATGTACGCTGTCTGGTTCAATTTAAATAAAGTTCTAGACAAGCAAAATTAAGTTTTGGTGATAAAAATCATCAATGGTTCCTGCGGTCTGGGTGGGAGACTAACAGAGAGGAACACAAAGGAATTTTCTGGGGTGATAGAGATGTTCTATACCTTCATTGAGGTGGTGATTACATAAGCATATGCATTTGTCAAAAGTCATCAAACTTTGTACACTTAAAATTTGTGCATTTTATTGTATGCAAATTATACTTCAATAAAGTAAGATATTTTTCTAAAGAAATCTACAAAAGGTAGAAAAAGATTTGTCAAAGCCCTGTCTTGGTGGATGACTTTAATAAATCTCTGTCTTAGAAATCAACAGAAGCAAACAAAATTAATATGGAAAGTTTAAATCACAAAGGTATCACATTTGATTTTATAAATACACACACAGAGAAATTTTTGTGGTCAACAATATCCAATGCAACATTTGCAAAAACCAACCATGTGTTCAATCACAAAAAACAATTTTAGAAGTTGAAGACCTTTAAGTCACAATTGCCTAGAACAATGAAGAACACCAGAAAGAAAAACCAAAAGGCTAGGAAAACTAACACGTATTCACATGAAAATCAAATACATCCTAACAACCTGGAAAATTCTAAAAGCACTTCTAAATAATTCTTAGATTAAAGAAGACTAAAATGATAGACTATTAAGAAGTGAATAATAGTTAAAAAGAACACTGTCTAGCAAAAGAAATGGTCAAAGAAATACTCAGAGTGAAGAAAGAAATACACAGACTGAACATAAATAACCATTTAACTTATGGAAGTTAAAAAATAAACCAAAAGAAAATAGAAGGAATCCAGAAAAATAAAAGCAGAAATTAATAAAAAAGTCAACCAAATAATATTAGACTTGAATTGGTTCTTTGAAAGCCCAATAAATTGTCCTAACCACTAAAAAATTTGATCAAGAAAAAAATGATTATTATTATTACAAGAGCTTAAATTGAGCACTCTCAGGTATTGTGCTAAGCTCTTTACATATATTTTCTCATTTAATTCTCATGTCAACCTGGTAAGAAAGATCTTATTATTACCATCCTAAGTATATCCTCTCCCCTTCCCTGTTTTATTTTTCTTCCTTAGCACTTCTCTCTAACATCCCAGGTAATAGCAGACATTTTACTTTTTTACTTTGTTTAATGTTTGCACCAACATGACATTTTTATACTTTGTTCACTGTTATATTCCCAATACCCAGGCCAGTCCTGACACAAAGTAGACCCTCAAAAATTTTTTGATAAATGGATGACATAATCCCCATCGTACAGATGTAGAACCACAACAAAAGCAGTTAAGTTGTTTGCCAAGGGCTCACCAGACTAAGTGACAGAGCTGGAATCCTGAGTTAGCCAGGTGATGTCACAGGCCATATTGCTTATCTTACATCACATGACTGTCTTAAAAAATATTAGGAATAATTAGGGTGATAGTCACAGATACATAGGAGAATCACAAAGTTATAATATATGCATATTTATGTCATAAAACTTAAAATCTCAATGTAATGAACAATTTTCTAGAAAAACATAAATTATCAAAATGATTCAAAAAGGTGTGGAAAACTTGAATAACCCAGTATAAATTGAAAATATAATAGAAACTTAATCTACCAAAAGGTACCAGGGCCAAAAAAATTTTAAGGGGAAATTTCATCAAACTAATAATTTATTAATATAACAGATAGTTTCTGTTACTTAAGTGATTCATGAGCATGCTATTTTTTAAATGAGGCTAGAGTAACACTAACATCAAAAAAGACAAGGGCAGCACAAAAGAAAGAAAGCTACACTCAAAGTCCTAAATAAAGTGGTGACAAACTGAATAAAGCAGTTTATTAAGCCAAGTGGAGTTTAATCTAAAAGTGCAAGGATGGTTCAACATTTTCAAAACCTATTAATGCAATTATTTCACTAATAAATTTAAAGAGAAAAATATAATCATCTCATAGGTACAGATTTGAATAGACATTTCATCAAAGAAGATTATGAACGACTAATAACTGCATGAAAAGATGCTCAACATCATTGGTCATTAGGAAAATTAAATTACCAAATTAAAAACCACAATAAGCTACTACTTCACACCCTTTACAGTGGCTATAATTAGAAAGAAAGGTAATTATCACAAGTCAACAAGGAGGGGTGCCTTGGTGGCTCAGTTGTTAAGCGTCTGCCTTTGGCTCAGGTCATGATCCCAGGGTCCTGGGATTGAGCCCCGCATTGGGCTCCCTGCTCTGTGGGAAGCCTGTTTCTCCATCTCCCACTCCCCCTGCTTGTATTCCCTCTTTTGCTGTGTCTCTCTCTGTCAAATAAATAAAATCTTTAAAAAAAAAAAAAGAGTCAACAAGGATACAACGAAACTGGAACCCTCATACATTGCTAGTAAAAAGGTCAAATGCTACTGCCACTTTGAAAAAAACATTTGGCAGTTTCTTAAAAAGTCAAACATAAAGGGGCAGGTGCCTGGGTGGCTCAGTCGGTTAAGCGTCTGCCTTCAACTCAGGTCATGACTCAGAGTCCTGGGATTGAGCCCTGCATCGGGCTCCCTGCTGAACGGGGAGCCTGCTTCTCCCTCTGCCTGCTTCTCACTCTGCCTCTCCCTCCCCCAACCTGTGCTCTCTCTAATAAATAAATAAAATCTTTTTTTATAATTTACGACCCAGCAACTTCACTTCTAGGTAGCTACCCAAGGAAAACATGTCCATGTTAAATTTTGTACACAAATGTTCATAGCAGCATTATCCATAATAGCCCCAGACTGGAAACAATAAACAAAATGTGGCATCGCCATACAACAGAGAACTGTTCAGAAATATAAAGGGATAGACTACAGGTACAAGAGGAAGATACTTCAAAAACATTACACTAAGTGAAAGAAGGCCAACATAAAAGACAACTTATGGTATGACTTCCTTTAGATGAAATGTACAGGAAAGGTAAATATAGATTCGTGGTTACCTGGGGATTGGGATGGGAATGAGATGAAGGACAAATGGGCATGAGGCAACCTTCTGGGGTAGAATTATTCTAAAACTGAAATGTGGTGATGGCTGCACAACTCTGTGAATTTAGAAAAATCACTGAATAGTACATTTTTTACGGCATTTAAATTGTACTTCGGTAAAGCTGTTAAAAGTCGCACTTAGAAAAATGATAAACGGTTGCTTTACAAAATATATTTAATCAGTAGCTTTAGGATGTACCATTTGATGGTAATAAAATTGGATAAGAATTGGAAAGAAGTAAAACACACACATGATTTCAGCATGAGTTAACAAAACCAATAATTAAGTTTGGGGTATGATTACCTAAGAGGTATAAACAACTATAAGAAGAGTCCAAAAAACCAATAAAAACTACAATCTTTAAAGATAAACTGTGAGAAAAATGCTAAAACAATGAAATTATTTGACCTAAGAAAAGAAAAAGTAGCTTGATCAGGGCCAGTAAGTCATATTGTGGCAAAATCAAATTGCTTGAGGGTTTTTTTTCTGTTTTTTTTTTTTTTTTTTAATTGTAGTTGACGTACAACATTATATTAGTTTCAGGTATATGACATAGTGATTTGACATTTATGTACATTACTAAATGATCACCATGAAAAGTCTAGTTTTGGCTAAGCCAAAATCAGTCACCTGGAAGAAAAAATCCAGCCACCTATTTTCCTGTCCCAGAGTTTACTCATTCTGAAGGCAGGAGTTCCACCACACTGTAATTGCTCTGTATTTAATTCAGAGATTCCTGCGGATGGAGGGGCTTTCCTTGTCTTACTACTAAGGACCTTGCTTTGGCTTCCCATCCACCCCTCTTTGTGAAGAAGAAACAAATCTGTGGTAAAGAGAAGCTTGGTTTCTCCTACCTGGAGCAAACACCCATGATACTGATTGCTCATTCCTTCTAATACAAAATTATTACAATATTATTGACTATATTCCCTATGCTATACTTTACATCCCCATGACTTATTTATTTTATAATTGGAAGATTATACCTCTTAATCCCCTTTACTTATTTTGCCCATCCACCCCTAAACTACCAGTTTGTTCTCTGTATCTACAAGTGTCTGTTTCTGTTTTATTTTGTTTGTTCATTTATTTTTTTAGATTCCACATTTAAGTGAAGTCATATGGTATTTTCTTCTCTCTGTCTTGTTTATTTAACTTAGCATAATACCCTCTAGGTCCATCTGTGTTGTTGCAAAAGGCAAGATTTCATTCTTTCTTATGGCTGAATAATAACACACACCCATACATACCACATCTTCTTTATCCATTCCTCTATTGATGGACACTTAGGTTGTTTCCATATCTTGGCTACTGTAAATAATGCTGCAATGAACATGGAGGTACACATATCTTTCCAAATTAGTGTCTTCATTTTCTTCAGATAAATACTCAGAAGTGGAATTATTGTATCATATGGCATTCCTATTTTTAACTTTTTGAGGAACCACCACACTGTTTTCCATCATGGTTGCGCCAATTTACATTCCCTCCAACAGTGCACGAGGGTTCCTTTTCTCCTCATTCTTGCCAACATTTGTTGTTTCTTGTGTTGTTGATTTTAGCCACTCTGACAGGAGTAAGGTGTTATCTCCTTGTGGTTTTGATTTGCATTTCTCTGATGTTGAGTGATGTTGACCATCTTTTCATGTGTCTGGTGGTCATCTATGTGTCTTCTTTGGAGAAATGTCTGTTCATGTCATCTGCCCATTTTTTTAATCGGGTTTTTTTTTGGTATTGAGTTTTAGGAGTTCTTTCAAGTCGTTCAAGTTTTAATTTACATTAGTGGTTCTACCTCTTTATATAGAAAGATCATTTTAAATCTACTAACTTACCCATATAGATAGGAGTCCCACATGTGGTCTGCAGCATGGCTTCACTCCTTCCATGCTTCTTCACTGCTAAGCCAAAATCAGTCACCTGGAAGAAAAAACCCAGCCACCTATTTTCCTGTCCCAGAGTTTACTCATTCTGAAGGCAGGAGTTCCACCACATTGTAATTGCTCTGTATTTAATTCAGAGATTCCTGCGGATGGAGGGGCTTTCCTTGTCTTACTACTAAGGACCTTGCTTTGGCTTCCCATCCACCCCTCTTTGTGAAGAAGAAACAAATCTATGGTAAAGAGAAGCTTGGTTTCTCCTACCTGGAGCAAACACCCATGATACTGATTGCTCATTCCTTCTAATTAAACTTACCAGTTCAACATAGGAAGTTATATTTTGAAAGAAAGCATTTAACTTTTTCAGATAAAAAAGCTATTTTTAAAAACCTCTTTCATCGTAAAATACATTCTGGCCATAGTATGTTTATCGTCTATTTTTTATGACACTCAAGCTATGTTCCAGTTTAAAGCACTTTTATAAATGCAATCATTATCCTTGTCAGAATTCACAGAAACTGCCCCTTTTTATAATTATTTATAAGACACTATCTCTGATAAGTACCATCTTTTCTTTACTATGACTTCCTTTGTGTTTCTAGAGTTTACTAATTAAAACAATTACTACACTATTAAAAACTACAAGAAGCAAATTAACAGGTCAAAAAGTAACCGTAGAGCTACAAATCCACTGGAGGCCTGCTGCTGCAACTGCACTCTTTCTGCTCAGTTCCAAATCGGGGCCAGTACACATTCGGTTATTAAATATTCAGTATGTGCCCTTGGTCTTGTCTCCCAAGTTGGAACAGCCTTGGGCTGAAAGCAGAAAAACAGGCACATTTATTGATCATACAACCAAAGATAGGCTCTTGGTCCACAGACACTGAATGAAAAGTTTCCAGGGCCTTCTGGAATAAGAAAATGTTCCTATCAATATGTGATACCACTATTTTTCTAAATAGAAAAGTCAATTTCTCCAGGAGTTTTCACAATTACCCCACTTTGAGCATTATAATACGTATCCTTCTCCACAGAAAATCTACACAGATATCAAATATATAAAAGGTTTCATGATCAATTCAGTTCTTTAGAGAGCAATTATTCCTTCATTTACCAAATATTAAGTGAGCACATACTATGTTTTCAGGCATTACTCCAGGTACCAACAGTGAATAAAACATACATAATTCCTGCCCTCATAGAGTTTAAAATGAAAATATTCAAGAATATTTATTTACTTTGGTAAAACAACAATGCTGTTAAACCCGCTTATATTACATAGGGATTTAGCTTCTACAACAGAGTGAGTTATTCACAGACAACATTTTATTCCTAAATTAACACATTCATATATTTTGAAAGCAGCCGCTATTAAAGTGCTAAGTAATAAATAATGTATCCTATCATTTATTTGACATTAAGGAACACTTAACTTGAGTAAAGTCTTGAAGAATAAACACTTGGCACATTAACTGTGTTTAGGACATAAATATTAATACCCAGGAAAATTTTCAATGAGAAATACAGACTTTAGCATTAATTTAATATCAAAGGCACAGCCAAGGTGTGTTTTTTTTCTAAATCTGTAACACATTTACATCAAATTACCAGGCATAATTTTGAAATTAATTAGAATTCAGAGCATCTGTTTGCTTGCTATTAACTAATGATTTAGAACTATCCAAATGAATATGTACTTTAAAAAAGATTCAGTAGCACCATTTAACTTGTAAAATTATTCTTGTCAGTTACAACCTCTTATGTAAAATTTTATTTTTTTTCTAGCACAAGCCACTTATTTTGCTGCTCAAAAACTTCCAAAATGTATCTAAAAAGAGGACGTACTTTGCTACTTTGCTATCAAATTGTTTATAGGCAAATATTTACCATGATTTCTAATACCTTACCTTTATGTTTAAGTTCATTTCATTGTTATCATCAATAAAGCTGCTTTTAACCATTATGTTTTCCAGTTTTAGATCTCTATGTACTATATCTACCAAGAAAATAAACAACAAATCAAATGAATAGTGCATAATGGAAAAATAGAGGGGACACAAATAGAACAAATAAATATATTTGACAAATTAATGTCCCACTGTTAAAAACTTCAAGGAGGGTCAAGCTTAATTCTGCCCTGTTCCTTCCCTTATATTCCAATCCCTTTTCTTCACAGGTTTATCCTTAAGGAGGCATTTTCTTTGACTCCCTCCTCTTTCCCCATCCCCCTGCTGCCCTGGAGGCTTCTCTTTGTGACCAGTGGCCTGGTGAGCGGGGAGGTGGATCCTGCCCAAGGTCAAGCATTCCAGGCAGAGGGAGACAAAAGTAGTTACAAACCCAGTAAGGTTTCCTATATCCTTAGGTCTTCAAATAGAGAATTACTTACTTATTTCCATGCGTATGTTGTCAATCTACACATTTAACATACTGCAACTTGACTATGTGTATACACATTATACTTATTTCAATGTATTTTTCTATAACATGAGCACATACTTTCCTAGTCTTTATATGTTAAAATGAAAACAAACAAATGGAAACCCTGGGACACAAAATCTCCAGTTGAACATGACAGACATCAGGTAGGATTTTTATGCGCTTGCAAATAATCATGCACCAAGCACTTCTGTTGCAAATAACTAACTCAGCTCATATCCATAGCAATCATTTCCCTCCACATAAAAAGTTACATGTATCGCTGCTGGAAAAATGCAGCTGAGGAGCCCTGGACTGGCGACCCTAGCCAACCATTTACAGTTCCCTAACACAGCTCCCAGAATGTGTTTGTGGAATGTGTGCTGCTGACCTCTTCTTACGTAAGTACAGCACAGCAAGTCTCCCTTCTGCCTCCATTGTTCTTCTTTTTCATTGTTTTCTTTGCTATTCTCGCCCACTTCAGAATATTTCTAACAAGTTCCATGAAAAAATCCTGCTGAAATTTTGGTTGGCATTATACTGAATTTATAGCTTAATGTGGGAGAATTGACATTAGCATCATAGGAGGCCCTGGGTTTCCTGTCTTTGCAAAAATTGCTGCCCCTGCCTGGAAGGCCCTCCCTTCTTTTTGTCTGAGACTGTATTCCTCAGCCCCAATTCTGTTTTCCTCTGTGAATCCCTCCCTGACTTTCCAAATCAAACAAGGCACTGATGCTCCTAATGTTCCTTGTGCTTTCTATGACTCTCCATTAGAGAAATTATCACACTGAATTAGTTTGCTTTCTATCCTCCATATCCCACCATCCTGAATTCCTTGAGGTGTGGGGGCCTTGTCTTTGTATCTTTCTAATTCTAGCACAGACCACATGCAGGCGGGGCTTGGGAAATGTCTGTGGGATGGCCGCTGGGTTCTAGTCCAGCTCTGCCACACCTCACCTTGTCATTTCACCTCTCTGGAACCAACTTTTCCTCACGTGTAAAATGAGAAGGTGCTAAAGTCACATGTAAGATAAACTAAACTTGAAGGAAAAAAAGGAGCCTGAGGAAAAGCAGCAGCAATAACAACCAAAAACAGTAAAGAAATTAGAATAATTTCTAAATGTGGCTTTTAAGGTAGTGAAACTATTCTGTATGATACCATAATGGTAGATACAAGTCACTATCCATTTGTCAAAACCCATAGAATATACACCACCAAGAGTAAACCCTAATGTGAACTATGGACTTTGGGTGATAACAATGTGTCAGTGTAGGCTCATGGCTTGTAACACATGTACCTTCTGGTGGGGATGTTGATAACAGGCCGAGGCTGTGCGTGTACAGGGTATATGGGTATATGGGTATATAAGGGTATATGGGATATCTCTGTAATGGCTGCTCAATTTTGCTGCAAATCTAAAACTGCTCTAAAAATTAACTCTAAAAAAAAATGCCTAGAATATACAGATTTTTTTTAGTTTTATTTAAATTCCAATCAGTTAATGTACAGTATAATATTAGTCTCAGGCGTACAATCTAGTGATTCAACACTTCCATACAATATAAGTGTTTTGAAATTTCACTTTTATTATTGACTTAGCCTACTTTTGATTTGACAAGATTAGCTGCTTTTCAAACTGTTGAATAGAAATATTCATCCTTGTCTGTGTACAATGCAATTGTATACCTGCCTTGTTTCTAATTAAAATATACTTATTATATTTAATTAAAGTCTTAAAAAGAAAAAATTCAGAAAAATTTTCAGATGAAATCTTCTATTTTAGTAGGGATCACTTCTGTGACTCTGAACCCTGAATGCAATCACCCTTAAACAAAAGCACCATCTGCATTCATGGAGTCAATGAGCTGGATGACTCTCTTCTTACCCTTATTGTGAAGATAGGCTATAGCAGATGCGAGACTTTGAATAATCCACCTTGTCTCATTCTCAGAGAAATGCCCTTTCCTATCCAGAATTTCTTTGAGTTCTCCATCCTCACAAAGCTCCATCACCAGGTACATTTTCTGACATTATAGATTTATAAAGAGAGAGAGAGAGAAAATTATATAGTTGAGGATTTTAAAAATATTATATATTGCACATGTATCATAGAAATATGATCCCAACCTAAATCATCAACGTACTTATTCAAAATTATTTATTTCCTATCATGTACAAGACACTGTGCAGGATACTAGAGGAACAAGGAGGTATAAGGCATCGTTCTTACCCTCAAGGAGCTCACAGTAGAGTTATAAATACAATATCGTGTGGTGAGTGCCAACAGAAGGGGTATAGCCAAAACGGCATGAGGTTACCAAGGAAAGAAGCCTCTGCTTAAAGTCTGCTCCCTGAGGAGGTGATATTAAAGGCGGGTCTGGATAAACTGAATCGGGATTTATGGGGAGAGGATGTGGGTAAGAACGGGCTTAACGCATAGTATTCGCAAAGATTCCAAAGACTGACACAGCACTGGCTGTTGAAAGAATAACGAATATCTCCGTGTTAACAGCATTAGGAGTTTGGTGGGGCAGAGAAGAGTGGAGCGGTGAGGGGTGAGGCCGGAAAAAAACAGGTTGGTGCCAGGTTGTAAAGACTCTTGGATGTCATGCAGAGGAGTTTGGATTTTTTCCCCATATGCAGTAAGGAGCCAGTGAAGTTTTTTAAGCTGGTGTCTGGAGCAGGGAGAAAGGCGTGTGCTATGATCAGTTTTGCATTTCTAAATGAACACTCCAACAGTAATGGGCAGCAGGGCTTGGTGAACTTTTTCTCCAAAGACCAGATACAGATGGTAAATATTTGTGCCTTTGCAGGTTATACAATCTCTTTCGCAACTACTCAGCTCTGCTGTTACAGCGTAACAGCACCTATAAACAATACAACAAAACTTTATATATGTACTCTGAAATTTTAGTTCCATATACATTTCACGTGTCATCAAATACTACTTTAAAAATTTTTTTCAGTCATTTAAAAATCTAAAAAACTTAGCTTGTGGGCCATAAAAACACAGGCAGCATGCCAGATTCGGCTCGCACGCTACAGTACGCTGACCTCTATTTATGGAGGGTAGATATGAGGTACAGGATGTACACAAGAAGGGGAAGAAAAAAAATACGTGAAAAATGCCTAAGAGGAAGAAACAGTGGGACTTAGTAACTAATTAGGTATATATGGGAAAAAGCCACGGATGAAATGTCTCTTCCATATCTGCTGTTTCTGTTGATGTAAATTAAGATCACTTTAGGTCTTCCCAAAGTCAAGCCATTTCTTGAGTCAAAAAGATTCACAGTCAACTAAAATACAAGCCTTTTTCATACCTATTTCATACCTTTCATAGACTACCCTCCATGTCTCCATTCCATCCTCTGCTGCTAAATTTTTGTAAATGTTTTTTAAGATTTTGGGGTCTGATTCTATTCTATTGCCACTATTAATGCAACTTCTGTGTTCAATCAGCAAGCATGAAAACAGGAACAGAAGATTAACACCCCTTCTTCTAACAGTCAAAATTCTGGTTCACTAAGCCTCAGGATGCTTTGGAATTTCAAAAGTCACTAAAGAATTGTGCAAAGTCTAACACATAAATAAGCTTTTGAACTGTGCCATATTTTTTCCACTGGTAGCACTGTAGGGATCATGGGTACATAAAATGGTAAGTGAACTATTTGGAAAGAAAAGTGACTTTAGCAGTGCTTACAATATAAATTGATGTTAATTTTAAATATGTAAGTTGATAAAAGTTATATCAATAACATTTTTAGAAGTCTTTTTATAATTATTAGAAATAATTGCATAGATCAGAACAGTTAGACTCACAAGAAACCATAACAAACTCTGACTAATACCACGGCCTACCTAATCAAGTAACAATTTCCATTCATCTTTAAGATAGCTTCAGTAGAAGTTCTAGGCATTTGTGTGAGTTAGCGTTGGGAGGAGGCAGATCTGATCTGGTGAATCAAGGGCCAGCAGTGCATTAAAATAAATAAACCAGCAAACCAGTCGCAGATGATGATTTCCTTTGCCTTCAAACTATTCTAGATTTGGACTCCCACTTGTGCCAAGATGGAGTAACAGACTGACCCTCCCTCCTGAAACAACTTAAGAAATGGACAAAACCTATAAAACAACAATTTTCAGACATTAGACATCAGGCAACAAAGGGCGATGATTCCTGAAAGACAGGACAAACACAGAGCAAGCCCCATGATCATTCCAGCTTACTGTCCAGAGAGAGTTTCCAGGCCATGGGGCAGTGAGAAGGAATACAAAGAGAGCCCCTCAGTCTCCATGAATTGAGGAAAGGGAGCTGGGAGTCCAGAAAGGCCAAGACAACTTAAGTTCACAGGACAGAGTATCAAAAAGGAGAAAGCTGTATGTAGAGAAAGCTCCAGAGATTTGCAGAGGCTGCCCTTCAAGTCTTCAGCAGAGTACTGCTCAGTTCATGTGTATGAGGGAACTACCCGAAGCTGGATAAGGAACCATGCAAGAGGAACAGAGAGAATAATCACTGGAGCATACACATGGCCAGAAAGAGCTTGTATTCCCATTAGCCAGAGTGGAAAATCTCATAATTCACAGAACATCAGTAGAGTACTCTCAAAGGGTCCTACTTCTTTAGTAAGAAAAAAATAGCCCTAGATCAAAGGTTGCTCTGGCTTAAAGCAAGCTTCAGAAGTATCAGACTGTTTCCAAATAACTATGTCCTACAATAAAGCTTAAGAGTAGTTATAAGAATATAAAAATATCTAGTGTCCAATCAAAACCTAACAAGCATATAAAAAAGAAGGAAAATATAACCCATAATGGACAAAAAAATCAATCGAACTTGACCTAGAAATGACACACATGATAAATTAGTAGAAAAGAACATTAAAAGCTATTATAACTATATGTAATAAGGAGGAGTAAATACTGAGCATGTTGAATAAAAAGGTGGAAGATACACAAAAGAATCAAATCAAATTTCTGTTGGAAAAGAGAAACAGCACACATGATGTTACAGGAAAAAAGATGACTGAATCTGAAGACATTGCGATGAAAACTCTGTTAAATGAAACAAAGAGAGAAAAAATATTGATAAAAATGAATAGAGCATCAGCAAGCTGTGGACAATACCAAGCAGTCTAACACAGGTACTTGGGAGTCCCCACAGTGGGAGAAGGCAGAGAAAGTATTTGAACAAATAATGGCCAAAGATTTTCTAAATTTGAGAAAAGCCATAAACTCACAGATCCAAGAGGCTCCATGAACCCCAAGCATAAGAAACATGAGGAAAACTATAGCAAGGTATATGAAATCAAGTTGCTTAAAACTGAGGATAAAGAGCAACACTATTCTAAGAAGATTTGGGAATTAAAAAAATAATAACTCTAAGACTGAACTGAGTAGACTTCGGCACCATTGCCATACACTGCTCCCATGAAGGTTAACTGGTCTTTCATAGTTATTAAGCACTCCTAATGAATCAAACTGATTATTTCTACCTTAGAGACTGACAAAGGAAACAAAGAAGAATAGCTAACAATTAAAGAGACAGATCTTTATATCCATTTTTCCATTTAATCCTTCAACAACCAAATGAGGTTGATACTAATATTAAACCCATTTTTTAGATGACGAAACTGAAGTATAGAGAGGTTGAGCAACATCATAATCTCATGGCTAATAAGTGGTAGAGCCAGGATTCAAATGCACAGGCAATCTGACGCCAGAGTCCACATGCCTAACCACATATTATACTGCCTCCAAGCAGAGAAACACCCAAACCCACCGACACCAAACAATCCGGAGGCAGAATGGCAAATAACCCAGGCTTCACAACAACTGAAAATGAAAATTACAGGCATTTAAAAAGAATGATAACTTCTAGGGAAGAAGGACAATTAAACGCATTGGTAAAACACAGATGATAAAATACCTTCTGCACAGTGCCAAATATAACCATGCCAACTTTATTGGAAAGCTAACCTTGCAAAATGATGACGATATTCCAAAAGACCCTAATGGAGAAACCAAAGACCAAAGCAAAAGGAAAGCCATCTCTAAGGAAGCTCTAATCACTATCTGGTTGTGCATGAAGTTGTTTCAATTCTAAGCATTTATTTGCAACAAGCCACCCAGAAATATCACCAAAGACATCAATCTAATCATCAGACACCTAATTATATAATCAATAATAAAAGCCCTCCAGAATGCCCTCATCAATCTCCAGTGACAGACACATGCCAAGGACTTGAACAACCGTGCCCTACAGGGGTGACTTCAGAAGGCAACGATGTTCGTTTGTGATAATAACCACTTTGAAATGCATCACCTGATCAAGCCTTACCTTAGGCGTCTCAAACACTTGTTCCAGATGTATGATGTGTTCATGTTTCACACTTTTTAGGATGTTCACCTCCCGTTCGAGTAACTTCACAGCAGAGCTTCCAGCCTTTCATAATGAGGACGCATAGATTTCACATATGAATGTCACTCCTACATACCTCAATATAAAAGTTCCTGTTATTTTTACATTTTTTCCCTACATTTTTTGGAGAAGTTCCTTTTTCAAAAGATAACATGCAATTTATTTCCATGATAAGATTAAATTATGGTCCTTCTTTCCTTTGTCCAATTTTAAGTTATATATAATTTGGCCTCAAGCCACATCTGTTTCTTGGACTGTTTCTATAAATTAACTACAACATGGGCTCTGTCCCCCTGACAGATTATTCCAATTTTGAATATGCCTTTCAGTATTTCCTTCAAAATCATGTTCATCCTTTGATGTTAGCATAATAAAACCAAAATCTACTTTCCAGGGACATCATTTGGAGAAGATAAAAACAAAATGTTTTTCTTCTGCTTTGTTATTGTTTTGTTTTGATTGTATTTATATATAGTTACATATAAAGTATATTTATGTATAAAAGAAATAATAGGCAGTGAGATTCTACACCTAGCCCTGCAATTATCACTTCCTGATACCCTTAGCTTCAAAATTACCTGAGAGAGAGAGAGAGAAAGATCTTGCCTTCAGATCAATCTAACTCCTGCTTTATCTCCTTACATGTACCCCTTAACCATACCTGATGGCAAAAGGTAAAGGCAGGCACACCCCAGGGAGCACAAATCAGGGTGCAACTAATTTTCTACAAAGTCATCTAAGAAATTCTGGAAGGGTTTTTTCTACCCTCAGCACCACTACCACCACCCCAATCGTCACCCCATTGATATCTAAATTAACATCCTTATCTGAAGAAAAGCATTGCCCTCATCCACATAAAAATATCGGAGAAAGGGATTATAGAGGTCTTATCCCTCCTCTCCCCTCCCCATGCCCCCAGCAAGTTTGGAGAATACATAATAGTTCCTAAAGGACTGGAAAGGGATGGATCACAGGGCAAACTTTACCTAGTTAACATTTTACCTAGGGCCATCCCTGCTTCCAATGACCTCTATCCTTCTACGTTACTATCTCAGGAATGAGTAGGAAACCACCTGCCCACTATACCCTGCCCAAGGAGGATGAAAGTCACATTTTAAGGTTATCCTAGAAGGTCAAGGGAAAAAGTAACTGTGAGGTGTGAATTCTTATCTAGACTAGATGTGGAAAGTTACCACAATTTCTCCTAATATCAGTCTCAATTCTGTTCCTACCTCCCTTCCCAAATGGCTTGACCTGCATATAATGAAGTAATATATTATCCAATTCATATATTGACTATATAAATTTATTTGACTTCACTGGTGTTTGTAAATGCTTATCATCAATACGTGTGTGCAAGATGATGAATTCCTAAAGTTGCAAGCAGGTACCTGGCTGTGTAAACCTAAAACCTAGCCCCTAACCCTACCTGACACCAAAGGGGCAAAGGAAATAACATCCCATGTAGCACCATGATTCTAGAATTCTAAAGATTTCTAGTAAGGCTCTAGATCTCCCTTTATTAAGACGTATATGTTACCTTATTAAACTTTAGGAAGAAATGGTATGTAATTTACTATAGTTTGTTTTAAAGAATACATAAAACTTACTATTTCATTTTGTAAATGTAATATTTATCATCAAAAGCCCAAGAAAAAGACACTGTATTTTGTCTTTTGTTTTTTCCAGGCACAGAAGTTTTTTTTTTTAAAGTTAATGAAATGATCAAGATGTAAACGAGAATCTCCCTTAAAGAGAAGCCCAGTCATTGTCCACTCCGGGAGAAATCAGAGCCGGTGGGATAAATAATCACAGGAGGAAACGGAATCAAAGGAGAAGAAAGGATAGGAGAAAAGTCGTTCAGAACCACATACATCCGGAGATAGTGCCAAGACTTAATCTGGCTACGCAATCTCTAGCCCCCGGCCCTACAACTACAGACTGAGAATCAGCCCTAACTTTCAACTCACTCTGGAAAACTTTACCCTCACTTGGTTATATTGGTTATGTTAGTTGATGCTTCATTTGCTTTTCCCAGATAGCGCTTGTCTACTTGACTTCAAGAACTGGTCCCTTCCCAGAAGGCCTGGGCAAGGACCACACTTGCCCAGGGCAACAGCCCCGGCCCTGCCCTCAGGGCCAGCTGCGTTATCAGCGTGGACACCATACTGCCCATCCCCCCACCCCCCCCACCCCCCACCCCCCACCCCCCACGCCCAGCCCTGGCCCTGTGTCCTCAGTGTGGTGCTGCTGAGAAGTCTTACCTTGTCTTTGTTCACTTTTTTAATCGCCCACTTAGTTTCTGTTTCCTTGTCTGTGGCTTCAATGACCATTCCAAAACTCCCTTGTCCCAGTATTTTTCCAAAGGTATAGAATTCCTGGATAGAAAAATAAGAGCTCCTTTGTCTCTCTCTGCCACTCATCAGGTATTAAAAATGAACACATAATACTGACAGATATCCACCCAAGGGAAGGGGGTTTCTGCTCCAGGGTAAAATCAAGTAGAAGATACCACATCTTTGCTTCAATATTAATAAAAACATCTTAATTAACCAAAAATAAGTTTTGACAAATTTCATTAAATGTCCTCTGGAGGAAAACCATAAAAATCCTAATGGAGAAATATGGAAAACCTCAAAAGTACAAAAACAACCTACAATATTAAGGAAATGTCTTCATAAGAAAAAGGAGGAATGAAATATTAATGCATACATATCTGTGTGTTTATGTGTATAAAATACATTCACCAAAGAAATTATCCCCAAATTCTGAGAGCTATACTGTAAAATCAACACATATTAACCATTGAATACTTCCTGCTTTTCTGTTTACCAAGTAACACTTAATCTTCATTTTTTCTATCAAAAATTGCTTCTATTGTTTTATTCCTTTTGTTTTAGAAAAAGCAGTATCTGACAGAAATTTTAATATAAGTCAGCACTGGGAAGAAAATAAAAACCATCCTTAGTAACACTATCCAGACCAAGAATCCTTCCACTTATTATTTAACTTCTGATGGTAATTATACTTATCATGATGAGCATAGTGAAATGAGCAGAATTGTCAAATCACTAAGTTGTACAACTGGAACTAATATAACATTGTATGTCAACTACATTTCAACTTTTAAAAAAAAGCATAGTGCCTGACATAATAAGCACTCAATAAAAGTTAATATTATTTAAAAAAAAAAAAAAAGAACGCACTGTTTTTTCCAACACCAGCACCCTGGTTCACACTGTAAAATAACAAACAAGTAACACATTTATACTTCGATTTCTTGTGAATTTGGTTGGGCTGGGGGGAGTTAGTCTCCTTTATCCAAATCAATATCAGAGCATTAATAAGAGCAGGGTTTCTGGACACATCATGCCTGGGGATTAGAACAGGACAGAAGAGCTGAAGGAATGCCACTAGGTGAAGCCTCTGCTGGGTTAGCAGCCAAAGCCTTTCCGGGAGATGCAACTCTCTCTCAGCAAGCACTTTCACCTTTACCACACAACAGATAAATTAGCTGCTAGTCTTCATATCTTTTGCTGCTGCTTACATTCTTGTCTTACTTTCATAAGGAAAGATTCAATGCCCAACTAATTACTCACCGGCTTCATGAGGGATTCCCTGACTGACTCTGCACCATGGTGATTGTTCCATTATCTTGACTTCCCTCAGCACGTATGCATTGGTCCTCAAACACTATTATTACTTTCCTTCTTACAAACACTTTGGTTCATGTTTTTCTCCCAAGATGGTCTGGAAACTTCTTAAGAAGCTTTTCCTTTTGATTCCTTTAAAAAGCTTACCCTGAAACTTTGTAGGTAAAATATTCATGCTTGGCACATAGAGGGGAAAGTGGAAGGAAGGAAGGAAGGAAGGAAGGAAGGAAGGAAGGAAGGAAGGAAGGAAGAAATGTTCAGCTTCAACATCTTAGAATTTCCTTAGATAGTTCCTTGTGATATATATTTTGTACAAAAATGGATAAAACACAACTCCTATTTTCTCAGAATTTGTAATCTGCTCAAGAGACAAGATTATCACTTAAGTCATAAAGTCTTAAGTTAAAAAAAAATACAAAACAACATTGGGGCCAGAGACCACAGCTAAAATGCTGGGAAAATAGGTGAAAACATCACCAAAGAAGTAGCTTCTGAGATCGGCATGTGAGGGAACAAAGGCAAATAATTGAGAACTTTTTTTCTATAATCCAAGCAAAGCAAGAAAGGCATTCCAAAGGAACAGTGCAAATATGGAATGAATGAGTGAATTGGTAAATGAATGAATCAATCAATAAATCCAGTCAGCAAGCCAGCCAATCAGGAACCCTCTACATATATACACCTGCAAGAGAAGTGACAGACTGGCTACGTGGAGTTGAATCCTGGAGGAAGAGCTTTAGATTAATGGTCTTGAGTGTTGTGAATGGCAACTCCTAGACTCACACAGGGTACATCCTGCCCAAGGGATGGTCCCCAAAGCACTACTTTCAATGATTTATAATTACTTTGGTTCCTCCTTCTTCCTATTGCCACTTAATAGTGAGAATCAAAGTCAGAAAACTAAGATGACTAAAAGAAGACAAAACACTTTATTTTTTATCATATTTATATCCAACTCCCAACAACATATTATGAAAAATGAGTAAAATCCTAATTTTAATGATCATTTATCCATTTTGTTTTCCACAGAACAAAATGATCTAAACTTTATAACCATCTCCCCAATTTTCCTTGACCTTTAAAAACTAAACTCCCATTTGCTCTTTAAACATACAGAACCACAACTTGGACACAGTATTTTAATACCATTTATATAGGATTTTTTAAATGAGGAATGGATATAGAAATAGCCCAACTGCCCAACTAGTTTTATAAACTAATCTTTTTCTTCAACTAACTGCTTTGACATCATTACATCGTGGTGAAAATAAGGAGGAAATAACTTCTTATTTGTAATAATTTTAAGAGGATGCTATAAAAATGGTAATGCAGATCTATTTTTATTGATATAGAAGTCCATGATATAGTGTAGAGTGTGAAAGCACATATGATATGATCCCATTATGAAAATGTGTGCATGTGAGGGTGCTGACACTGGTATGTGGAAAGATGCTCATCTAAATATTAAGAGTAGTTATCTCTGGATAGTAGAATTTTGGATGACTATAACTTCCTTTTTTATACTCTTCTGAAATGTTTAAAAACTTTACAATGAGCCTGTCCATTTAATGGGAGGAAAAAACTTCAGTTATGCTAGTTAAGGTTATTTCTTAAAAATCTGTATATATTGGAAATATTTCATAATTTAAAACAGAAAAAAACTGAAAAGAAAAAATAAAATAACATACATGCACAGAAAAAATAAAAGTAATAAATGTTAAAACTGGTTCTATCTGGCTCATGATTTTTTTTTTCACTTTTCTATCTATATTTTCCTACTATCTTACGCTGAGTACATTTTATTTTTATAAAAGCTCTATTGCTAAATTTAAAACTCAGTAAATTTGTGGATTAAAAAAAAATCCAGCCTTTTATTTAAAGTTATAAAAAGTTAGAATTACTCAGGAAGTTTTTCTGATCCCTTCAAGTAAATTGTCAAATATCTCTTGAAGCAACTTTTTAAAGTTATTTAACATGAATGCAATTTTCTTCTTGTAGTTGTTCTTGTTGTGGCTCTTTTAATCTGATGTTAAAGGAACACATTTTAATTTCTAAAAGGGTAATAACACTCAATCCATAATAATTAGAGTCCTTGGAAGAGTCAATTGGTACCATATTGGTATCCATCCAATCAAAAATGGAGGGGTCCATGAGGGAAATTCTGGCCTCACTACCAGTCATCAAAGAAATGAAAAGCCAAACCATCTCAAGTCATCTGTCTTGAAGAAGTCTACACAAAGACTCCAAGATTGCTCTCAGCAATGGGCAAGACCTAAAGACCAAAATGTTCTCATTTTGCTAATAAAAATGCCCTCTGCTTTAATTAAAGTCTATTTGGTCCTCTATAAACAGAAAAAATAATTAGTCTGCATTTTCTTTTGTAAAGACTTTGACATACTTGAAACCCATAAATTTCTTCTTTTCTTCCCTTCCTTAGAGACTAATTTTTAAATCATTTTTGCCATTAACCATTGACTTAGATGTTCCTAGCAGTTTCACTTTGCTTTCTATTACCTGAATAGCAGCTCCATTGTCCATCCTTATGTGAGGAACCTTTCCTTCTGTAATGTTGCCCCGACTCCACTGTTGCTGAGATGTTTTTCTCTCCACGTTTGAGGTTTTTGAGGGCTTACACCAAAAGGAATAAAAAAAATTAAGATGTAATATACTTGTAGTACAAATATAATGTGCTTGTATCTTGACAAAATAAGAACTCTAATTTCAATAATCTGACAAATCTTTAATGTGTGCCATGATATTTACTGTCTTTTCCAAATTCTAAGCCCTATATGATTCATTGGCTCATTATACTAAAAGGGACCACAAGAAACCAGCCATTCAATCTAATCCCCTGAATCCAGGCAAGTTCGCATGATAACCTGCATCACAAATCTAATAGAACTTACCTATTGATTCTTTAAAATCACAAGAGAAGGCAACTTCAGAGCTTTCTCAATCACCCTTGTTTCAAAACATAACAGTCATCCCTAGTAGGTTATATATAAAAAATTATTGACCAAACATTCACAAAATATCCTTTGAATGAAAACAATATAGTAACAAGACACTCAGAGATGTCTATATGGCAATAACTATACCATAATACAAATAAAAAATAACAGTTTAAGGTGAAAATTTGAAAAAGGTGCAACTCAGAGGACTGGGAACCCAACTTTTCTTAAACTTACTGCTCTCTGTCTCCAAAGTTGTGCTGTATCAACTACAATCTTCCACATTTGCCTCTTCTCTATAAAGGTAGAATACACCCAAACCAGTCCGACCAGGTAGTCATAGGTTGTAATTAAGGTAAACTGGTTTTGCAAAGTATATTGGCTATCCCATCCAAAAACCAGGAATTGTCTTAAATAATAATCACCCTATATTTAACTACAACCATAAATCCCATTCTGCACCAGTTGAAGAAAATGCCCCAAAATTCAGATTTAATCCAACTTGAAAACCAATTCATTTCTGTATATGCCATTAAAAAATAAAGAAGCTGGAATAACATTCCAAATTATTCATGATCCTGGCAAATAGCTAATTTGGCAGTGGATGGAAATATCATAAAAGAAATTATTAACCAATTTTGTTCACTTCTTACATAAGATAGAATGTTCTTTTAATAGTTAAGAAGGCAGTGAATTAGCTGACAAGGGCCCAAGGGATACCGATGAATCTGAGGATAGGATTAGGAAATGGGATTCCAACTTATGTTGGGATAGAGAATCTTCAATATTTACCATATCTTTCCCAGAGGAACTATCCATGCTGGTTTGGTTTTCTTTTTTCCTCTCTGGTGAAACCATAAATTCTGAGCTGCCAATGCTTGATGCTTGGGACATTTCCACCACAGAAATTGGAGAAAGCCTTGTTTTACAGGCACATACAATAAATGCACCTTTCTTAGAAGTAGATGAACAGTTGGAACATTTTGTGGATTTTTTATCAAAGCCACTATTGGCCATTTGCTTAACTCTGCAACAAAAGCAACTTGAAAGAAGTTTCTACTCTTTGAGGAAAAGAACCAGACCAAAGGGGATAAGGTATGCTGATGGTGAAAAGTGTAACTTCCAGTTGGCGAGGTCCTTAGAGGAATGATGCACTACACTTACATTCACACATGAGAGCTGTAGAAAGAAAAGAAATCATAATTTAGAAAGTTCTTTCTTATTCTATCACACTCCTATAAATCAGAGAAAAACTAGCAACTAGCACCAAAGGCATCTTGCCTATGCATGAAAAGTTAATATTTACAGCAAAATTAGGACATATTTCTAAAAACCAATGGATTGTAATCTTTCAAAATTTAATTCTTGAACTCCAGACACTTTATTTACTTAACAATTGAAAGAATAATTTCTGTTCAGAACCATAAAATTGCTGAAAAGCATGGTCTAAGGAAATCAATTTGGTGGGCTGACATCAATTTTTTTTAATTCTAAGAAGATAATATGAGTATTTTGCATAGATCCTTGGTAACTTCTATGAAACTTCTAATTATAAAGCTATATAGGTGGAGAATGTGTATGTGTATGTACTCAGTCACAGTATAAGGCATTTTTTATTGAAGTATAATTGACATACAACATCATATTAGCTTTAGATACACAACATAATGATTCAACATTTATACACATTACAAAATTATCGCCATGATAAGTCTAGTTCATCTGTCACCATTTATTACAATATTATTGACTATATTTCCTGTGTTGTATTTTTTTACATCCCTGTGACTTGTAACTGGAAGTTTGTTTTAACCCCCTTCACCTGTTTTACCCATCCACTACCCCCCCTTCTTTTTTTTTTATATTCATATATTCCTTTATTACAACAATGTTTGCAATTGAAAAATACTGGGAACAATCAATATGTCCATACATGAGAGTAATTGAATAAACTAATATAACTACATCATGAAATACTATGCAACTCTAAAAAAGAATGAGGAAGACCTCTATGAACTAATATAAAGTGATTTCCAGACATCCATGGCATGTCACCTTTTCTATAAGAAGGGGTAATAAAATACATATGAATTTCTTAATTGTTTCCAACAATTTACAAGAAACTAATGATGTGGGTTTCCCACAAGGGATGGTGGGAATGGGATAAAAAGAAATGGTATGTACCTTTCTGCATACACTTCTTTTGTACAGCTTACACCTTTGGAACCATGTTCTAATATTTTACATATCCAAAAAAAGCAGTAAGAATGGGTAAAGGGAACCCAAAATTAGTAACAAAGATAACCAAATAAACCTAACTATATTTCCAATAAATAACCATACCCTAGAGGAAGAAAAAGAACCAAGTAACTTGGAACACAATATTCTGTACAGCCCAACTATCTATAAGACTATGTTGAACCGTAGTTAATTGGTTTGTTTTACAAAATGATATAGGTTAGTCATTCTGAAAATAATTTCTGGATATTCTAGGGTTGAACAAATAAGTAAATATATTGAGAATAATGAAAGCTAAGTTTCTCACTGCCAGAGAAGTGAATTAAAATATGGGAAGGGCAAAGACTGAAATCAATCCTGTGATGTTGGACCAGAATTGGGGCTATCATTATGAACTCTTGGTGGGTTTTTTTTAATTATTATGTTATGTTAATCACCATACATTACATCATTAATTTTTGATGTAGTGTTCCATGATTCATTGTTTGTGTATAACACCCAGTGCTCCTAGCAGAACGTGCCCTCTTTAATACCCATCACCAGGCTAACCCATCCTCCCACCCCCCTCCCCTCTAGAACCCTCAGTTTGTTTTTCAGAGTCCATCGTCTCTCATGGTTCATCTCCCCCTCCGATTTCCCCCCTTCATTCTTCCCCTCCTGCTATCTTCTTCTTCTTTTTTCTTTTTCCTTAACATATATTGCATTATTTGTTTCAGAGGTACAGATCTGTGATTCAACAGTCTTGCACAATTCATAGCGCTCACCATAGCACATACCCTCCCCAATGTCTATCACCCAGCCACCCCATCCCTCCCACCCCCCACCACTCCAGCAACCCTCATTTTGTTTCCTGAGATTAAGAATTCCTCATATCAATGAGGTCATATGATACATGTCTTTCTCTGATTGACTTATTTCGCTCAGCATAACACCCTCCAGTTCCATCCACGTTGTTGCAAATGGCAAGATTTCATTCCTTTTGATGGCTGCATAATATTCCATTGTATATATATACCACATCTTCTTTATCCATTCATCTGTCAATGGACATCTTGGCTCTTTCCAGTTTGGCTATTGTGGACATTGCTGCTATAAACATCAGGGTGCACGTACCCCTTCGGATCCCTACATTTGTATCTTTGGGGTAAATACCCAGTAGTGCAATTGCTGGATCATATGGTAGCTCTATTTTCAACTTTTTGAGGAACCTCCATACTGTTTTCCAGAGTGGCTGCATCAGTTTGCATTCCCACCAACAGTGTAGGAGGGTTCCCCTTTACCCCCTCCTTCTTAATGTGGGTTGTGGGTTGCGGCAAAAAATAAAAAATAAATAAATAATAAAAGCTTAAAAATACTGGTATAAAACATTTATTACTGGGGTTTCAAATTTTAAACCTTTCTCAGCTTATTATTAGAGTAAATTCATATTAACGCCTTTCACAAAGGAGTAATTTTATTTTATAAAACTACTTATTTCTGAAAGTTCAAAGGCAATATTAGAATTGTCCTTATTTTTATATTCAAATAGCAAAAAAAGGAACCTTGGGTGCTATTTTTCCTTGAGCATAGAAACAGGTCTGCCCAACATTCTGCCTAACTATTAGAGTTATTGGCAGCTATCTGGTGGCAAGTTGGAAAGATGTGAGCTGAGGAAGGAGAGAGAAATGTGTTCTGCAGTGCATATAAGAGAATACCTTGAGAAACTTCCAGAAGTAACTGGGAGTACATTAAGATGGTTTTTTACCATACTATTTCAGATAATACATAAAAATATATTTTGCAGTCCCCAATTGAGAAGGCTAGAGATATATGGAATATACCTTTGCCCTTTGAACTGGAATAAACTTGACCAGAAGAGGAAGTTAGATATCTTTATGTACTGCAAGAAATGTCTTTCTAGTTTTAGTTGTCTAATATAAGACTAGTTTTCTAATCAGAAATGAGTGCTACCTTTTGTCAATTCTTATCTATTGTGATTGTCATATTTTTTCTTATTGGATCTTTTGATATGTTGCATTGTTGAAAAAGGTTTCCTGGGGCGCCTGGGTGGCTCAGTTGGTTAAGCGACTGCCTTCAGCTCAGGTCATGATCCTGGAGTCCCAGGATCGAGTCCCGCATCGGGCTCCCTGCTCGGCAGGGAGTCTGCTTCTCCCTCTGACCCTCCTCCCTCTCATGCTCTCTGTCTCTCATTCTCTCTCTCTAATAGATAAATAAAATCTTTAAAAAAAAAAAAAAGAAAAAGGTTTCCTAATATTAAGGCATTCTTGCACTTACAGGATGAACCCTACATAATCACAATGGACAATTCTTTTAACGGTGAAAAACGGATACATTTGTATTTTGAGCTTTCAGTTATATTCGTAAGTTAAACTGGTCTATAATTTTCCTTTCAGCCATCTTTGTTAGGTTTGGATACAAGCTTCTGGCTGGTTTCATAAAATAAGTTGGGTATCCTCCATCTCACAATGTTTGGTAACAATTTGCATAGCATAGAATCTACAGGAAAATCTCCCAGGCACATAGGATTTTACGAAAAATATTGCTAGTAGTTTATCCAATATTTATTCTTCCATTATTCCTTACTAAGAGAATCCTGATTTTGACCAGGATGTACTCATTAAAAATCCTCCATTTCCCAGCCTCTTATGTAGCTTAGAGATGGCCATATGACTTATGACCGTGAACCTTAGAGAATGTAAGCAAAGCTGTACTTAAAAAGAAATTTATATTCTTAAACCTTTATTAAAAAACAGAAAAAGGATAAAAATTTACATAAGTAGTCAAATCAAATACAGAAAAACATGATTAAAGAATAAATTTAAGATGAACGGAACAAAGAACTTCACTTTCATTGACTTTTGCCTATAGGGCCCCAAATACACAGACTCCTCACTACCACTCAGATTTCATATCTTACATCATCTCCCTTGCTCTAGATACACTAGCATTCTTGCTGTTCCTCAAATATGTCAACCCTATTCCATTCCTATGGCTTTAGCCATTCTGTTTCTTTTGCCCAAGATGTTCTTCCTGCAGACATCTGCCTGGCTTGCCCCCTCTCTTCATGGTGCTTTCTCCTCTTTGAGTGAACTTTTCTAACCACCGCATCTGAAACTGCAGGCCCATTCACTCTGCCCTCTTATCTCACTTCATTTTTATTCATAGCACTTGTCATTTCATTCAAGAAGTTCTCTACCAGAGTTCTTTCCTACTTTTAGGGACCAGATGCTTCCTACATAAACTATTTCAGAGTAATAAAAAGCCATCCAGTTCATTTCACTCAGCAAGAATAACCAAAACCTGACTGGGGCAGTGTTCTCAAAAAAGCAAAAGGCATTCTTACAAGCCAATTTTACTTGTGAACAGATGCAAAAATCCTAAATGCTATACATATATTTACCCCAGGTAATGTGTACAGCATATTCTAAGACTTTAGATAGAAAAAATGGACAAGTCATCCCAATAAGTATGACCTTTCATCAAAGTTGTGTGAAAAAATTTTCCTGCTGTGATCAAAACTCACAACGGCAAACACTGGAAAAGATATATAAAAAGTACCCTCCCGACAGGTGGAGGGAAAAAAGAATGCAACTGAGGCCACTAAAACACACACACACGCACACACACACCCCTCTTACGAATGTCAGGCCTTGTTTTTCAAGTATAGGTAGCAAGACAAAGAAAACTCAGAATGTACCTACATACACTTTGCAAAATGATTTAACTTCAGGCCTTAGAAGAAAATGCTTTGCATTTCAAGTTAAATATAAAGCCTGTAACCATCAATGACTCAGAGCAGTTGAGTAGATCTGCAAATAACAGCTTTTCTGTATAGGAAAAATAGTACTTTCTCTCTGCAAGTGTAGAAAAGTCCCACGTAAGATGTGTAAGGCATTGTTTTATGCATGCATTAAGAATACTGACTTTATAGTACTTTTTATAAGAAACTGAAAGAAGAGTTCATAATGTGAAGGTTTATTTAAAGTGTATCTGAGCTTTCTGCCCGTGGACGCCGCCGAGTAAGCATCGTTAAAGTCTCCCCTCCCACTGCTGTCATGTCTAAATCAGAGTCTCCCAAAGAGCTTGAACAGCTGCGGAAGCTCTTCATCAGAGGTTTGAGCTTTGAAACAACTGATGAGAGTCTGAGGAGCCATTTTGAGCAATGGGGAATGCTTATGGACCATGTGGTAATGAGAGATCCAAACACCAAGCGCTCCAGAGGCTTTGGGTTTGTCACGTATGCCACTGTGGAGGAGGTGGATGCAGCCATGAATGCAAAGCCACACAAGGTGGATGGAAGAGTTGTGGAACCAAAGAGGGCTGTCTCAAGAGAAGATTCTCAAAGACCTCGTGCCCACTTAACTGTGAAAAAGATTTTTGTTGGTGGCATTAAAGAAGACACTGAAGAACATCATCTAAGAGATTATTTTGAACAGTATGGGAAAATTGAAGTGATTGAGATCATGACTGACCAAGGCAGTGGCAAAAAGAGAGGTTTTGCTTTTGTAACATTTGATGACTCTGTAGACAAGATTGTCATTCAAAAATACCATACTGTGAATGGCCACAACTGTGAAGTAAGGAAAGCCCTATCTAAACAAGAGATGGCTAGTGTTTCATCCAGCCAAAGAGGTCGAAGTGGTTCTGGAAACTTTGGTGGTGGTCGTGGAGGTGGTTTTGGTGGGAATGACAACTTTGGTCGTGGATGGAACTTCAGTGGTCAAGGTGGCTTTGGTGGCAGTCGAGGTGGTGGTGGATATGGTGGCAGTGGGGATGGCTATAACAGATTTGGTAATGATGGAAGCAACTTTGGGGGTGGCGGAAGCTATAATGATTTTGGCAATTACAACAATCAATCCTCAAATTCTGGACCCATGAAAGGAGGAAATTTTGGAGGCAGAAGCTCTGGTCCCTATGGTGGTGGAGGCCAATACTTTGCCAAACCACGAAACCAAGGTGGCTGTGGTGGTTCCAGCAGCAGCAGTAGCTATGGTAGCAGCAGAAGGTTTTAATTACTGCCAGGAAACAAAGCTTAGCAGGAGAGGAGAGCCAGAGAAGTGACAGGGAAGCTACAGGTTACAACAGATTTGTGAACTCGGCCAAGCACAGTGGTAGCAGGGCCTAGCTGCTACAAAGAAGACGTTTAGACAATACTCATGTGTATGGGCAAAAAACTCGAGGACTGTATTTGTGACTAATGGTGTAACAGGTTATTTTAGTTTCTGTTCCGTGGAAAGTGGAAAGCATTCCAACAAAGGGTTTTAATGTAGTTTTTTTTTTTTTTTTGCACCCATGCTGTTAATTGCTAAATGTAATAGTCTGATCATTACGCTGAATAAATGTGTCTTTTTTTAAATGTGCTGTGTAAAGTTAGTCTACTCTGAAGCCATCTTGGTATACTACCCCAACAGTGTGAAGTTAGAATTCCTTCAGGGTGATGCCAGGTTCCATTCGAAATTGATTTGCAACCTGCTTGGGCACAGAAGCCATTGTCTCCACAAACCCTGGTGTAGTTGAACTGACAGTTAATGGGTTGTGACCTAGAGTTCACCATTAAAAGGGTCACCCAAGCAAAGTCCTGGAGTTTATTTGGTTATTAATATGATTGTTGGCACATCCTATGCAATATATCTAAATTGAATTATGGTATCAGATAAGATTATAGATGGGATTAAAGCTTGTGTATCCATTATCATGTGTAATCAATAAACAATTTAATATTCTCTTGAAAAAAAAATAAAGTGTATCTGACTTCCTTCATTATAAACAGTACTCCTAAAAGCATGCTTACCATATCCTTCAAGTTTTACTATATATCTATCTACATTTTGGTACATATTAAATTTCCCATTTTCAAGATGGCTTTTTTTGTGGATCTAGAAACAACTGTCTTTTTCTCAGCTCTGCTCAGAAAGCATTTCCTTAAATTTTTCCTTCACTTTCTCAAAATAAATAATATTTTCATCATATCACTGACACTGATGTAGACTTCCGAGTATTTTCTTGCTCCAGTTTCTGATTTATCCGTTGCCCTACATGTATTTAGGAGCTATACTCAGAAGGCACAGGAGTTCCTATTACTCACTGAGTTTCTTTTCCACTCTCCAACCTACCAACCACACATCTGCCAAAGTAATGTTCTACTTTCTCACCACAGCGATTCTAAAACAATGGGTTGAATAGCTGCATGCAAAATTTCTTGACAAGAATTAGATTTCAAATTTAATTTCTTTTTGGCTGGCTGGATTCTAATCATTTTAGCCTAAAAACCAAAATAGAACAAATGTTTACTCACATTTATTTCTTTCTCATTTATGAATTGATCTGAAAGATTAGTTACTAAAATAAATCTACTATCTAGCAGGCCAAATGATGTCATTCATATTTTAGAGGCATAAAATTAATCAAGCACTGCAAACCTATCTTTATGTAAACTCAAAGATGAATAACTCTTTTTCTATGGAATCATGGACTTATGTTTAAACAGGACCTGAGGTATAAAAAGATGTATTAGAAAACCAAAGAAGCTTCTGCCGTAATAGTGTTTCTTTGTGTCTCCAAAGACTGGACAACATGGGTATTAGGCTAATAATGTAAACAAATAAAGTAAGTTCAAATTATGTCAGTATTTAACTGAAGTGTGAGCTTTCTTTTGACTAGAGGTTTTCATTTTATTCTCAGAACTAAGACAAGTCAATGGAACAACTCTGATACAGAAAATCTCTGAGCTTTTATTTAAGCATAAAAAGGTCTCTTACATACTGGCCCTAGAAGATACACTCACAGCAATTTCCTCAAGAAAATGAACACAAGAATGGTTTTATGAGATATAACTAGCTACAATTTTCTTCCCCAAAAGCAATTTTTAGTTTTCTTTGCTAAGACTGTGTCTGCAAGGAACCTAAACAGTCAGTCAATTCAGTCAAAAAATGTATTCTATTCAAGTGAAGAAAAAAAACTATGGATTGTCTGACATTATGCAGACCAAGCTGAATGACTGTATATTCACTTTCAACTACTTGTTTTCCCAACATGCTTACAGAGCCTAAAGAGGGGCCAAATGAGGTTCCTAGATCATAGTGTTATATTTTAAAGGAGACCAGCACTTGTTTACTATTTCCATTAAGGGCATGATTAGGGAAGTGAGTCTATGTTGTCTAATAAGAGGATTTACAGTGTGTTCAAAATTTACATCATTACAGAGATGTTTAAAAAGTGTTTAATAGCTGATATATACTATTATGTTTTTTCCTATTTTAATTTGCATAATATACCTCACTGATTGAGCTGTAATCTGGAAGACCATCTTAAATGTGGCCCCACTGACAGTTTAAGTTACAGAGATTTCACTAAGAAAGTTTGGCTTGAAGAGCCTGGACAAAACCAAGAAACCTCTCCCTGATTTTTTTCCTGTTGTTATCCAGTGTCTTTTTTTCCCTGTACATTATAAGCAACCTCAAGTCAGGTACCTTTCTGCCAGCACAGGCCCATCCTTGTACAAAACGAAAATTTCTGAGTGTTCATTTTGTGGGAAAGAGCCAGAATCACAAATTACTTAGGCAGAAAAATAAGCAGGTGTATAGGAAGAGTCATTAAAGTAAAGAGATGGGTCATATGAAAGAGGGATGTCTCAAAAAGAATGTGAGGGCTCTCTTTATAAATATGAAGAGGATTGGTTAGGCACAAGGAATTAGGCTTCTGTGTGATTCAAAAAGGGAGTGCATGCCAATCTAATATAAAAGGGCTTCCTAACATTTAGAACTGTCAAAGATAAAAGGAGAGACTATCTCTCAGTCACTAGAAGTGTCCAAGAAGAGGCTAGAAGATCAGCTGGCAGGAAACCATAGAAGGTCTTTAAGCATAGCCTAGGATGTCTTCAGGTTCCTTCTAGCCATAAAAGTCTATAAAGATGAATCACTCCTAATGATCAACTGAGGTGAAGCAGACATTTAAAGGAACCAAGAGGCAGTTGACCTCACCTCCATTGGGGAGGTTCAGTATTATAATGGGGATCCTGGGTTTTCCTACCACAGACCAGGCCAAACTAGTTACAGCCCCCAAATTCACCTCAGCCAATCTCAACTTCACCTATAACAGAGCAGAATTTACCACGGACTCAGGGTAATAATGAAAAGGAAGGGGATGCGCTGGAAGGCTGGATGTGCTAAGGGGTAGTGGCCCTGGCTAGGAAAGGAAAAGCTAATAAATAAAGTATAGAAGAAAAGGTATTATAAGAAAAAGGAAAAAGACTTCCTTCCCACTCATGAAATCAGAGAATAACAGGTGAAGAGTTAGCAAATGGGCCCACGGGTACCTAAGGCAGTCAAAATATACAACACTGCCAATAGACTCTAGAAGAGAAGTAGAACCACACTGAGGATTGTGGCATGAACACTCAGCTGTGTTCCATCCAGGATGCTTAAGAGAAAATAGTCTTCTTGTACTCAGGAATGTTTTTTTCCAGCTCTTCTGAGGTACAATTGACAAATAAAATTAGAAGATATTTAAAGTATGCAACGTGATAATTTGATATACCTATACATCGTGAAAGGGTTCTCCCATCAAGTTAATTAACGCATCCATCACCTCACTTATTGGATACAAACTTTCACTGAGAAGATGAATAAGGTCTGAGAATCTAATGTATAACATGGTGACTATAGTTGATAACATTGTATTATATAATTGAAATTTCATAAGAGAATAAAGCTTAAAAAAAGGTAAATATGTATTCGGCAATCTTAATCCAATTAGCAATGGATCAATAAGATTAAGAATTTGATGGTAAATGTGAAAGGTTTGCTAGCTTCATTTATCAAGCACTAATTAATAACTTTGCATTAATAAAATATGTTAATATAAATAAAATTGTGTGGTTTGAGTATCTTTCCTGTGTGTCAAATATTCCCAGAAGTCCTAAAAAAGAGGAAGTTTCCAAAGCCAGCAACTTTCCATGAACCTATTTAGTTAGCTAAGAAAACATGTGATATAATGCTCCAACCCAGATGTTTCAGACCATATTAGAAAAGGCATTCTGACCCTCAAGATCATGTTCCAATACCAGAAACACAATTTAGACATGTCCGGGAAACTTTCGTCCTGTGGCCAGATCTCTGCAAACTCAGCAACTCCAAACAGTCTACAACAAAACACCAACAACAGATTCCATGATCCCCATTTTCAAGTTTCTGCAGAAATCATATTAATTTAATAACAGAAAACAACAACAAAGACTACTTCTCTTAACTGTGAGCCCCTCCAGGGCAGGAACTATGTTCTATTCACCTTGTCATCTTGTGTCCAGTAGAAGGTCTCCATTAAATAAGGATTATTGATTGAAAGTCATTTACTAATTGATGGAAACAATGTCTTAGAGCGTACAAATAGAATACCCAATGCAGTTACCTAGTGTGAGAGAACCAGTGGCCTGTCATGTAAACAAAATCAGAAAATCTTTGTGGAAGTCTCCTGGCCAAAAAATGTACTACAACCAAACTCTCACTCTACCTTGAAGCTCTCTTCCTAGAGCAAAACACCAAAACCCCCACACTAGGCCTGACCCCAATCCTCTAAATTTCCACCTGCTTCTAAAAGGTTCCCTATCAGACAAGAAGTTATAACTGTACTCCCATATTTATGTTCTACTCAAGACTGTGGTTTTCAGGAGTCTGAAAGGATATAAACACATAAGTATTTATTTGAGGGATGGACCATATTGTCAAAATCAAAGGGTTTCTGCTGGCTAAGACCAGTTCCCAACAACTATAGTCCTTGGTCATAATAAACCTTATTACTAAGATCCTTATATTCAACAAAAGATCACTATTTTTGGCAGATGGTATAATTAGCAATAATGGGTTCATTCTTTCCTTCATAATAAAACATGTATGTCACAGTCAAACAAACAAATCATATGAAATATGTTAACCTTCTCAGGATCCCTAGCCAAATGAGCTCAAATAAGGATATTTATTTTCTGGAAAAATCTGTTTTCTTCACTCCTAGTGATGAGCCATTTATGTGTAGCACACAAACCCCAGATTCATAGCCAGACAAAAGCATTTAGAATATCATATCTCAGGAATCGATGTGTCATGGCTGTTAATTTCAGCAAGCTAGGAAAGATTGGGGAAATAAGACCTAAAAGGTCTATTTAGGTCTTAAAATAAACTTAATTGCTAGGGTTCTGTAAGTCTGGCCAAAAAGAGTATCCAAAGGGCAATAAGCAAAAAACACCAGGGGTCCAAGTAGGAGAACAGGCCAACTGAGAATCTCATCATCTAATAGTTTATGTATGTATCCAGCAAACATTTTTTGAATACTTATTACATATCAAGGATTGTATTGGATATTGGGGATAAAGCTATTATCAGGACATGGGCCTAACAATGATTATGATAAAGATAATGATAGGTATGTACAAAGTGCAAAAGTGATACAAAAGAGGGAGTAATCAAGGAAGTAACATAGTCTAGTGGGAAACAAAAAATTTTTAGAATGAGAGAGACCAGAATTCAAACTCTACTTTCCACCACTTACTAGCTCAGTTCCTCCACATGTAAAGTGGAAATAATAGTGGGGTTAACTATCTTAAATGACTTTTGTGAGGACTAACTAGATAACACTTGTAAAATGTCTAGTACTTTGCCTGGTAGATATTTTATTGCTTTAAAAATCATTATTACTGACTTGCTGAGGGAAAGGTCACAGAAGGTTTCATGGGACAGGTAATATTCAAACTAAGTCTTAAAGAATGAATTGGAGTTCACCTGGTGAACAAGTCAAGGAAAAGCTTTCCAGACAGAGACAACGGCATATGCGAGGGCCCAGAGTCTATGGTTCCAGAGGAATAGAAAAAGGTGATTTCCATTTGAAGGCAAGAACAATGGGAGTGAGAAGGCCCCATCCGGGTTAAGACAAGAAGAGAGAAAAAGCACTTCCAGAAAAGATCAGGGCTAAACAAGGTGTCTTTACTGAAGAATAGTGGCTCCACCAAGCACAAAAGACAGATGGGGTAGAGTGGGACACGAGGTTCTCATTCTGAGAGAGCTGCCAAAAAGAAAGGGCTGCTACAGTAGAATCATCTTAGGTGAGCACTTCCAACCCTGACAGTAATCGGCCACAGATCTGGAGTGATGAGAGAGTGGCCAAAACGCCAACATTACCTCCTCCAGTAGTGGAGAGGACACAGGGTAGTGTATGCTGAAAATATAAACTATAAAGCTCAAAAGCATGAAGAATAGGCTCCAGTCAGTATAATCAATCAAAATCTACTGCCATATGAACAAATTAGAATTTAGTGACAAATTCACCAGAGTCAGTGTTGCAATGTAAATGGCATAGATCTAATTAGTTCCAAAGTAGCAACAAATACCAAAGAAAGTTTCCCACTATAAATCCCACATAAAATATTAAGTTATTTATTTTATACACACAGGTACACACACACACACACACACACCCTACTCCAAATTCAGCACTATAACAAACAAAGCTATATCAGACCCAAAAAATAGGGTACCAGTATTCTACCACTTGGGATCTAAGGACCCCAAATTTCTAAACAATTTACAAGCATTAAAATCTCACAAGTCTCAGAATGATTCCATTTTACCTGTACAGAAAATTTCAGATGAAATGTGTTTGCCCTTGGTAATGAAAAAGAACCCAAGCTTTACTGTTAGACCAAGGTTCCAATTCCCCACCAGTGACTTAACCTATCTGGTCTCAGCTTCCTCATATGCAAAGTATATACACAGATGATGTTTATATACTCACATGGCAGAATTGTTATAAGGATAGGATATAATGTATGTAAAGTACTGATAATAAATGGAAGTTTTTATTATTATTATGAAACTCTGTCAAAACCCAATGGATGGTAGCATCAGAAAATTACTTTATCATTCAGTAACAGTCTCTCAGTCTAATGCTCCAAATATTGTTCTACATGGGTTCCAAGATACAAATTGTCATCTAATTAGCTCATAGCTAGCTTAGAATACAATTACAAGAGCTTGCTCTAAATGTATGCAGCTGAGTTGTTGAGGGAATGGCTTGCTGGAGTAGCCCATACACAATTGGTTATATGTTAAATTCTGAATTCTACAGGCACTCAAATATCACCTTTATAAGAATTTTATTTTTTAAATAGGTAATGCTGAATATCAGGCAGAATGTTTTAGACTAGCAAGGGCCAAATAATCTCTCAAAATATTACTAGTTTACATATTACCTTAACAACTGATCAAAAAGGAATAATATGTAAATAGTTAAATTTTCAGAGAAAGGAGGTATCTGTATCCACAGATTTATTTACTTGGTGAGTTTTCAAAACCTTGCAATGGAACTGTAAAAACAATGTGATTAAAATCGATAGAGCACATCATTTGCGGATACTGTTGCCCAAGAAAAGGCAATAAGCCTTAGGCATGTTATTACTAGATTACACAATTTCACTGACAGGTTCAAGATTTTAAAAAACAACTGAGAACAGAGAGGATTCCTTTTGGGGGGAGAAGAAATTTTTCTCTTCAATTAAAAAGAAATTTTTTATGAGGAAGATTTAAAATGTACTCTATAACATATAAAAAATTAATATTAAATTTTCCTTGATTTCCTAAAATATAAATAAAGCTACTTTTGTTTAACAATACTATATCCAACCACACATCAACTTAACAAATACTAGAAATAATTTAGGGAATAGTGATTGTAAGATTATTATTTTTGCAAAGTCCATATAAAAGAATATGAGAATCCAAAAATATGAGTTTCCAAACCTCTTCTGCAAAAATGAGCAATGATTCTCTTTTCATGTCTTAGTGATGAAATGATAAACTTTTAAATCAGATCTTCAAACTCAAAGAATGCTATTTTCATGGTATGTTTTTTATTCAGATAGTAAACTGACATGTTTAGTCAGTAGACATAAATTCATTTGATAAAAAGTGACCAAATAAAACTGAACCTAAAATCAGCAAGTCCTTTTACCCTACTGAGATCTACTACACTACAAACAGAAAATTCGAAAGTTTTGAATTGCTTTGTAGTGCAAATTCCACAGTAGAAACACCCTTATGTAGCTAAGGAAAGCTGATAGAACCAAACATGTAGTTTTATGCTTAGGATAGAAAAAAATGTTGACTAGAAGTGAGATGTTTTAATCATGAATCCCAGTAGGAAATGAGAAGTTAGACTCATAGAAAGAAATAGATTGACCCAGGCACTAGGTCTACATTTACTAGCTTGTACCAAGTAAACAGTAAAGTCTATTCAAGGGAGTTTAGATCTTTAGACCTACAACAGATGCAGATTATTTGGAAAAAAAAAAAATAACAACCTACAAAACACCATACATTTTATTGTCACTAATGTGCATACATACTTACATAAATACACAATAACTTTATGTTCTAAATAGATAACTATTGAAATAGATAGCTTAATTAACTGAATAATATAAAATTTTCCTCAGTTCTTTCCTCTCCCTCAACCTCTGCATTCAACTATGACAAGTCCATTCTACTTTAAAACAATTCTCAAATCCATTCAATTTTCTCCATTCCAAATGTCCACATCAATATCATCTCTTACCTGGATTAATGCAAGAGCTTGCTAACTGGTCACCCTGATTCCAAGTCAGCCCTCTCAACCAAAGCATTTCCCAGGGTGTTCTTTCTAATATGCAAATCTGATCATGTTTCCTCCCAACAAAAATCACTTCACTGGTTGCCAACAGCAAAGAGTCCTTAACACGACAAACGGGAGCCTATGTGATGTGGCTCTGGTGTACCTCTTCATTTCCAACCTATTTCCAATCTAAAGTTTTCTAACCTACAAAACTTCATTCATTTCCTACAATCCTTTGCCTTCTTTACATCTTCCTTCATGCACTCTCAGCCAGGAACACTCGTTCCCATTCTTCCCTTCATCATTGTAATTCCTACTCTTCCTGCAGATCTCAACTTAGACATCATCTCCTCTCAAATTTTCCTGATATCTTGAATCAAGTTCAGTTGAATGTCTGCCAATCTCTTTAATGCACTATACTTGCTCTATCACACTCTGAATCGTACTTGGTCATTTATTTGTCTGTATCCCTCACTATACCCAAGTTCCCTGAATGCAGGGATGGTATCTATATTCCCTAGCTATTGTTTACCTGGCAAGAGAATGACAAAAGGAAATGTGCTTTTTGTAAAGCATATTCTTCCTGCAGTATAGAAAATGTATGAAAGACAAGACTAGAGATGGAAACACAAGAAAGTATTACGATAGTTCAGGAAAAGATATAAATGTGGCCTTAATTAGGAAAGCAGCATCAGGGATGGGGAAAATAGCCAAATTCTGGAGATATTTAGGAAATAGAGTGATAGAACTTGGTAAATGATTAGTTATGACCATGGGGAGAGAAAGAGAAAAGTTGGGACACCTGTGTGGCTCAGCCAGTTAAGTGTCCAACTCTTTATTTCAGCTCAGGTCATGATCTCAGGGTCATGGGATTGAGCCCTGCATTGGCCTCTACCCTCAGCAGGGAGTCTGCTTGAGATTCTCTCTCTCTCTCTGCCCCTTCCTCCCTCTCTCTCAAATAAATAAATAAATCTTTAAAAGAAAAAAAGAGAAAAGTCAAGAACACCTTGAATACTGAGGTGGATGATGACTAAATTACTAAGATAGTAAGGAGAGGAGGAAGAATAGATTTGGAGTAAGATAATCAGTTTGGTTTGGGATATGTTAAGTTAGTTTTGCCTTCAGGACACTGAAAGGGAGATTCCTAAGAGGTAGTGGTTATATAAGCCCAGACATAAAGAGAAATCTAGGTTAGAAACTTGGATTTAAGACTTACATCATAGAAGAGGCAACTGAAATCATGGGTGTAGGTGAGATCACCCAAGAAGGATGTGTGGAATGAAAACATAGGAGAGCCAAGGACAGAAAACAGTGGGAAGAACGGCTGGGAAGATGGCAGAGTAAGAGGGCCCTAAGCTCACCTTGTATCCCAGATACAGCTAGATAACACTCATATCAGTGTAAGTAACCCAGAAAATGACCCAAAGACTGGCAGAACAAACTCAACAACTGAGGGTAGAGAAAAGGTCATGACAAAGGGGTAGGAGACATGGTGGTGGGGGAGGGGGGAGAGCTAAACATAAGACTATGGCTGCCCAGAGGAGGGAGGGAGCTATGGGTGTGAAGAAGGAAGAGAAAAAGACTCTCACAAGAGGGAGCTCAGACAGGGAAGACGAATCCTCAAATCATTTGGCTTTAAAAGGAACAGGGGCCAAATTTCATGAGTTTTTACAGCCAGCAGGACTTAAAGCCTAGAATTTTAAAAATCAGCAAGCTTGGCTCTGGGAGAGCCTAGAAGATGACAGGAAGCTGAGTCTCCACCCTTAAAAAAACAGCACAACAAAGAGGCTATGGAGATAGAGCATAGAAACTGCAGTTTGCAAACTGCCTGGGGCACACAGGAGGGAGCTTTGTTTACTCATCTCAGAGCATGTCCTGGAAGAGAAGTTTTCGCAGGGAGACCCCTCTAGGAACCAAGAAGCTGGCAGGTGTCATCTCCCTGCCCTACCCCCCCAACACAAACACACAGCTATCTGTAGGAACCAGTGTGGTTCCTACAGATATTCATTCCCTAACCTGCTTACACCAAGATCCACCCTTTCCAGTCACTTTTGCCTCAGTCCTGGTGCTGTGGGTCCCCTCCCCAAGAAGACTAGAGCAAAACTTGCCAATACCACATCTCCCAACTTGCACACTTTAGAGGCCTTGGTCCTGGTGAAGACAGTGGCCCCACAGAAGATTAAGGCAAACCTTGTTAAAACTTCACACCCCACCCCAGCTGGGGACCAAACACTGCCCACAACAGGCAAACAGAGCTACTGCAGATGATTGGACTGAAGGTAAGTGGCCAGGACACAACAGCAAGGTGCACAAAACACACATAGGAAACACTCTTGAAGTGCCAGGTTCTGGTGCACAGGGAACACTGGACTGCAGGGCCCTACAGAACCTCTTTGTCATAAGCCCATTACTTTCAAGAGCAGGAGAGGTAGCTGCCTTTCCCAATACACAGAAATAAACACAGAGAGTTAGACAAAATGAGGAGACAGAGGAATATTTCCCAAATGAAAGAATAGGACATAACCACAGTAAAAGACCTAAGTAAAATGGATATAAATAATATGCCTGATATAAGAAGAAGTCAAATTCTCACTCTTTGCAGATGATATGATACTTTATGTGGAAAACCCAAAAGACTCCACCCCAAAACTGCTAGAACTCATACAGGAATTCAGTAAAGTGGCAGGATACAAAATCAATGCACAGAAATCAGTGGCATTCCTATACACCAACAACAAGACAGAAGAAAGAGAAATTAAGGAGTATATCCCATTTACAATTGCACCCAAAACCATAAGATACCTAGGCATAAATCTAACCAAAGAGGCAAAGGATCTGTACTCAGAAAATTATAACAGACTCATGAAACAAATTGAGGAAGACACGAAGAAATGGAAAAACGTTCCATGCTCATGGATTGGAAGAACAAATATTGTGAAGATGTCAATGCTACCTAGAGCAATCTACACATTCAATGCAACCCCCATCAAAATACCATCCACTTTTTTCAAAGAAATGGAACAAATCATCCTAAAATTTGTATGGAACCAGAAAAGACCCCGAATAGGCAGAGGAATGTTGAAAAAGAAAAGCAAAGCTGGCGGCATCACAATTCCAGACTTCCAGCTCTATTACAAAGCTGTCATCATCAAGAAAGTATGGTACTGGCACAAAAACAGACACATAGATCAATGGCACAGAATAGAGAGCCCAGAAATGGACCCTCAACTCTATGGTCAACTAGTCTTTGACAAAGCAGGAAAGAATGTCCATTGGAAAAAAGACAGTCCCTTCAACAAATGGTGTTGGGAAAATTGGACAGCCACATGCAGAGAAAAGGGGGCAGAAAATTCATGTGAAGACATAATAGGTGAAAACTTCCCTAATTTGGGGAAGGAAACATATCTAGATCCAGAAAACACAGAGATACTCCCCTCCCCCAAAATCAACCCAAGGAGGTCCACACCAAGACATAGTAATTAAAATGGCAAAAAGTAATGATAAAGAGAGAATTGTTAAAGCATCAAGAAAAAAGAAGACAGTTATATACAAGGGAAACCCCATAAGGCTATCAGCAGATTTTTCAGCAGAAATGTTACAAGCTAGAGAAAGTGGCATGATATATTCAAAGTGCTGAAAGGAAAAAATCTGCAGCCAAGAATAGTCTATTCAGCAAGGCTATTCTTCAGATTAGAAGGAGAGATAAAGAGTTTCCCAGACAAACAAAAGCTAAAGGAGTTCATGACCACTAAATAAGCCTACAAGAAATGTTAAAGGTGTCTCTCTGAGTGGAAAGGAAAGACCATAAGTAAGAGTAAGAAAAGTAGGAAGCACAAAAGCAGTAAAAATAAGTATATCTGTAAAAATCAGTCAAGGAACTCACAAAATAAAAGGATGTAAAGTATGGCACCATATACCTAAAATATAGGGGGAAGAGGAGTAAAAACAGGTTGAACTCAAGCAACCATCAATGCAATATAGACTTCTATATGCAGAAGATGTTATATTACAAACCAAACGGTAACCACAAATTTAAAAAAATAATAATAGATATATAAAAAATAAGGAGAAAGGAATCCAAGTACATCATTAAAGAAAGCCAACAAACCATGAGAGAAGAGAGCAAGAGAAAAAAGGTTCAGAGAAGAACTACAAAAACAACCACAAAACAAGTAACAAAATGGCTATAAATGCATATCAATATCAATAATGACTTTGAATGTATATGGACTAAACCTTCCAATCAAAAGACAGAGGGTGACAAAATGGATAAAAAACATGACTTACTGGGGTGCCTGGGTGGCTCAGTCAGTTAAACACCAACTCTTGATTTTGGCTCAAGTTGCAATCCCAGGGTCATGAGATTGAGCCCATGTTGGGCTCCATGCTCAGCGAGGAGTCTGCTTGTCCCTCTCCCTCTGCTCCTCCTGCTCCTCTTTCTCTCTCTATCTCTCTCAAATAAATAAGCAAAATCTTTACCAAAAAACCCCCCAAAAAACAAAAAAAACCCACAAGACCTATCTATATGCTATCTACAAGAGACTCATTTCAGACCTAAAGACACTTGTAGAACAAAAGTGAGGGAATGGAGAAATATTTATCATGCAAATAGCTGTCAAAAGAAAGTCAGGGTAGAAATACTTATATCGAACAAAATAGACTTAAAAACAAAGACCATAACAAGACAAAGAAGGAGCGCCCAAATACATAAACCAGTTAAAAACAAACATAAAGGAACTAATCAATAGTAATACAATACTAGAGGACTTTAACACCCCACTTATATCAACAAACAGATCAAACAGAGTATCAACAAGGAAATAGTGGCTTTGAATGACACACTGGACCAGATGGATTTAAAAGACATATTCAGAACATCCTATCCTAAAACAGCAGAATACACATTCTTTTCAAGTGCATATGGAACATTCTTCAGAATAGATCACATTAAGCCACAAAACAAGTCTCAACAAATTAAAAAAGACCAAAGTCATACCACGTATCTTTTCTGACCACAATGCTATGAAACTAGAAATCAACCACAAGAAAAAATCTGGAAAGAGCATGAATACATGGAGGTTAAGTAACATACTACAAAACAATCAATGGGCCAACCAAGAAGACAAAGAAGAAATAAAAAATTACAGGGAGACAAATGAAAACCAAAACACAATGGTTCAATATCTTTGGGATGCAGCAAAATCAGTTCTAAGAGGAAGGTTTATAGCAATACAGACCTACCTCAAGAAGCAAGAAAAAGCTCAAATAAACAACCTAACCTTACACCAAAAGGAGCTAGAAAAAGAACAAACAAAACCCCAAACCAGCAGAAGGAAGGAAATAATAAAGATTAGTGCAGAAATAAATTATATAGAGACTAAAAAAACAATAGAACAGATTAATGAAACCAGGAGCTGCTTCTTTCGAAAGATCAACAAACTCTAGCCAGACTCTTTAAAAAGAGGTGGGGGGGGTGGGACTCAAACAAAATCATAAATGAAAGAGGAGAAATAAAAACTGACACCACAGAAATACAAAAGATTGTGAGAGAATATTATGAAAAATATAAGCCAACAAATGGGACAACCTAGAAGAAATGGATATATTCCTAGAAACACATAACCTACTAAAACTTAAGCAGGAAGAAATAGAAAATTTGAACAGACTGATCACCAGCAACAAAATTAAATCAGTAATCAAAAAAATTCCAACAAACAAGTCCAGGACCAGACAGTTTCAAAGGTGATTCTACCTATTCTCAAATTTATCCAAAAAATAGAACAGGAAGGAAAACTTCCAAATTCATTCTGTAAGTCCAGCATTACCTTGATAACAAAAGCAGATAAAGACACCACTAAAAAAGAAAACTACAGGCCAATATCTCTGATGAACATAGATGCAAAAATCTTCAACAAAGTATTAGCAAACTGAATCCAATAATACATTTTAAAAAATCATTTACTACAATCAAGTGGGATTTATTCCCAGGATGCAAGGGTGGTTCAATATTTGCAAATCAATCAACATAATACATCACAACAATAAGAGAAAGGATAAAAACCATATGATCATTTCAGTAGTGGCACAAAAAGCATCTGACAAAGTACAACATCCTTTCATGATAAAAACCCTCAACAAAGTAGGTTTAAAGGGAACATACTTCAACATAATAAAGGCCTTATAGGAAAAACCCGCAGCTGACATCATACTCAATGGGGGAAAACTGAGAGCTTTTCCCCTAAGATCAGAAAAAAGACAAGGATGTCCACTGTCCCACTTTATTTCAATGTAGTACTGGAAGTCCTAGCACAGCAATCAGACAACAAAAAGAAATAAAAGGCATCCAAACTGGTAAGGAAGAAATAAAACTTTCACTGTTTGCAGATGACATGATACTCTATATAGTAAAACCTAAAGATTCCTCCAAAAAACTACTAGAGCTGATAAATAAATTCAGTAAGATCACAGGATACAAAATCAATATACAGAAATCCATTGCATTTCTATACACTAATAATGAAGAGCAGAAAGAGAAATTGAGAAAACAATCCCATTTACAATTGCACTACAAATAATAAAATGCTAACCAAAAAAGGTGAAAGACCTGTACCCTGAAAACTATAAAACTAGAAAGAAATTGATGAAAGAAATTATTAAAGATGATACAAACAAATGGAAAGATACTCCATGCTCATGAATTGGAAGAACAAGTATTGTTAAAATGTCTATACTACCTAAAGCAACCTACAGATTTAATGCAATCCCTATCAAAATACAAACAGCCTTTTCCACAGAACTAGAAAAAAACCCTAAAATTTGTATGGAACCACAAAAGATCCCAAATAGCCCTAAAGCAATCTTGAAAATGAAAAAAAAAAAGGTATCACAATTCCAGACTTCAAGGTATATTGCAAAGCTGTAATAATCAAAACAGTATGGTACTGGTACAAAATAGACACAGATCAATGAAACAGAATAGGAAGCCCAGAAATAAACCCACAATTATGTGGTCAATTAATCTTCCACAAAGGAAGCAAGAATAGGCAATGGAAAAAAGACAGTCTGACAGTCTTTTAATTAAGGGTGTTGGGAAAAATGGACAGCTACACACAAAAGAATGAAACCAGACCACTTTCTTACCCCATACACAAAAATAAAATCAGGATGGATTAAGGACTTAAATGTGAGACCTGAAATCATAAAAATCCTAGAAGAGAACAAAGACAGTAATTTCTCTGACATCGGCCATAACGACATCTTTCTAGATATGTCTCCTGAGGTAAGGGAAACAAAAAGCAAAAATAAACTATTAGGACTACATCAAGGTAAAAAGCTTCTTCACAGCAAAGGAAACAGTCAACAAAATTAAAGACAACCTACTGATATTGCAAATGACATATCCAATAAAGGGTTAGTATCCAAAATATATAAAGAACTTATAAAACTCAACACCCAAAAATCAAAGAAACCAATTTAAAAATGGACAGAAGACATGAATAGACATTTTGCCAAAGACATACAGATGGCCAACAGACACATGAAAAGATGCTCAATATCACTTATCATCAGGGAAATGCAAATCAAAACTATAATGAGATATCACCTCACACCTGTCAGAAGGGCTAAAATCAATAAAGCAAGAAAACAACAGGTGTTGGCAAGGATGTGGAGAAAGGGGAACTCTTCTACACTCTTGGAATGCAAACTGGTACAGCCACTCTGGAAAACAGTATGGAGGTTCCTCAAAAAGTTAAGAATGGAACTACCCTATGATCCAATGAACTACTAGGTATTTACCCAAAGAATACAAAAATACTAATTCAAAGGGACATGCACCCTGATGTTTATAGCAGCATTATTAACAATAGCCAAATTATGGAAACAGCGTAAGTGTCCACCGATTGATGAATGGATAAAGAAGATGTGGTATATATATACAATGGAATATTACTCAACCATTAAAAAGAATGAAATCATGTCATTGCAACAACATGGATGGAGCTAGAGAGTATTATGCTAAGTGAAAAAAGTCAGTCAGAGAAAGACAAATACCATATGATTTCATGCATAAGTGGAATTTAAGAAACAAAACAGGGCGTCTGGCTGGCTCAGTCAGTACAGCATGCAACTCTTGATCTCAGGGTTGTGATTTCAAGCCCCACATTGGGTATAGAGATTACTTAAAAAAAAATAAACAAATAAAATCTAAGGAACAAAATATATGAGCAAAGGAGGGAAAGACAGAGAGAGAGGCAAACCAAGAAACAGACTCTTAACTATAGAGAACAAACTGATGGTTACCAGAATGGAGGTGGGTGGGGGGATAGATTAAATAGGTGATGGGGATTAAGGAGTGCGCCTGTGATTAGTATCAGGTAATGTATGGAAGTGTTGAATCACTATATTGTATACCTGAAACTAATATTACACTGTATGTTAACTAACCAGAATTTAAATAAAAACTTAAAAAGATGTGGTACATACACACACACACACACACACACACACACAATGAAATATTATTTAGCCATAAAAAAGAATGAAAGCTTGCCATTTACAATAACATGGATGGATCTGGAGAGTATAATGCTAAGCAAAAAAGCCAGTCAGATAAAGACAAATACCATATGATTTCACTCAAATGTCAAATTTAAGAAACAAAATAAATGAACAAAAGGGGGAGGAAGAAAGAAGGCAAATCAAAAAAACAAGACTTTTAACTATAAAGAACAAACAGATGGTTACTGGAGAGGATGTAGGTGGGGGATGGGTGAAATAGGTGAAGACGAATAAGAGTACACTTAGCTTGATGAGCACTGAGTAATACATGGAATTGTTGAATTACTATATTGTACACCTGAAACTAATATAACACTGTATATTAACTACACTGGAATTAAAATTTTAAAAAGAGCCAAGGACAGAAATTTTAGGAACATCAACTTCTAAAGGATAATCAAAGGAAGAGAGTCCACTGAACAATGGAAAGTAGTGTCCATAGAGGCAGCAAGGAGGGTATTTAATGAAAGAAAGATTGATCAAAGGCCAAATGGCTCAAGATTTCCAAGAGAGATGGGACTGAAAAATTATATTTAAAATGTAAGCTATGAGGTACTATTGGTGGAAATGGCAGATTAGGGACTTCCAAATTTGTTCTTGCATAAAAGCAATGAAAAAGCTGACCAAAATTATTAGAATAAACTTTTTCAGAGATATGGAAATTAACCAAAGGCTTACAGCAACAGAAGAAACATTTATTTTTAAATAAATAAATAGTTGTATTTAAGCAAGAACAAGAAGCTTTGTCACATTTTAACTTCCCTTAGTCCCATCCCCCACTCTATATTTGCAATAGCTTACCCAAAAAATAGCTCACATTCCTGGTACAACCTAGTAGTTGCTGGGAAGAGCAGTGGAGTGGAGAGCAGTGGGATGGAGCTAGAGCTCTTTCGAATGCTCATTCCCAAAGAATTCTCATTACTTGACCTTTCTGATAGTTCTCTAGAAGATCCCACTTATAAGTTAGTCTGTACTTGACCTGAATCAGGGCACACCTTGTACAAAGTGTCTTCTTCCACAGGGCATTTGTTGAAAACAATTACAATCAAGTTTGTAACTTCACAGCTGCCTGAAGCAGTGGTTAATACTTGGACCAATAATAGCCAAAAAACTAACCAAAAAGCTTAAAAGAAAAAGCTGGGAAATAAGATGTCCAAGGGCACTTTGGAAAGCTCCAACATATTCTTGGGAATCTAGGAGGGCACACATACACAGAGGGATGTACCATACACAGGTAAGATCTGAGAAGCCCGTAAGCTCTTATCTCTGGTTGACCTTGAGGCCAGAATGTTGGACAAAGACTTTATATAAGCTATTTTAAATATGTTCAAAGAGCTGAAGGATGGAGTATAGCTCAGTGGTAGAGCATTTGACTGCAAAGAGCCGAAGGAAACCATGTATGAGGATATACCATCAGAGATTATCAAAAGGATGCATAAACTATTTGTTTAAATACAAATTCTGGAGTTAAAAAGTACAATAATTAAAATGAATATTTCATTAGAGATGTTCAATAGCAGATATGAGCAGGCAGAAGAAAGAAAAAATGAAATGAAGATAGGTTAATTGAGAGTATCTAGTCTGAGGAACAAAGTAAGTAAAAAGAATGAAGAAAAATTAACATAGCCTTGGCTATCTGTGAAGACACCATCAAATGTACCAATATATGCATAATGGGAATCTCAGAAAAGAGGAGAAACAGAAAGGGGCAAAAAGAATATTTGAAGAAATAATGGCCCAAAACTTTCAAATATAATGAAAAACATTAATCTCCACATCCAACAAGCTCAAAAACTCTATGTAGGATAACTTCAAAAAGATCCACACCTGGACATATATTAACCAAACTGCCAAAAGAAAAAGACAAAAAGAATCTTGAAAGCAGTAACAGAGGAGTGATTTATCACATTCAAAGGATGTTCAATATGATTAACAGCTGAATTCTCATCAGAAACCATAGAATCAGAAGAGAGATGACACACTCAAAGTTCTAAAAGAAAAAATAGCCTGTCAACCAAGGTTTCTAAATCCAGCAAAAACTATCCTTCAAAAATGAAGTGACTAGCCTGAGGCCAGGAGTACACAGATATTAAACCCAGTCAAAGATATAACACACAAACACACACAAACACCCCTACTACTCCTACTACGACTACTACTAATTACTACTAACTACCTACTACTAGTAGTAGTACTACTACTAATATGGGTCAATATTCCTTATAAGTTACTATAAATGCAAATATCCTCAATTAAATACTAGAAGCATATACTAAAAAAACAATTAATCCAGCAGCATATAAAAAGGCTTACACAATTTGACAAAGGGAGACTTATCCTAGGAATAAAAACTTGTTTCAACATTTAACATTAATGTAGTACACTATATTAACAGAATATAGGAAAAAATAAACACATGATCGTCTTAATGCCCACAGAAAAAATATTTGACAAAATCCAACATCCTCTCATGATAAAAGCACTCAATAAACTAGCAATAGAACTAACAAAGGGCATCCACAAAATACCCAAAGTTAACATCATACTTAATGGTTAAAGACTGAAAGCTATCTCCCTAAGATCAGGAACATGACAAGATAGCTACTCCCGCCACTTTAATTTAACATTGTACTGAAAGCTCTAGCCTGGATTCCAGCATTAAATTTGAAAATAAAATAAAAAGCATCCAGATTAGAATGGAAAAAGTAAAAAATTATCTCTATTTGCAAATGACATGGTCCTGGAAATAGAAAATCCTAAAGGAATACACATGTACACAAGCTAAAAAACAAGTTTAGAAAGGTTACAGGATACAAGATTAATGTACAAAGATCAGTTGTATTTCTATACATTAGTAATGAACAATCTGAAAATGAAATTAAGAAAGCGATTCAATCCAACAGTACCAAAAAACAAGAGTGACAAAATAAATACAAGACTGAAAACTACAAAAACTGTTAAAAGAAATTAAACAAATGAAAAGACACTTTGTCTTCATGTGTCAGAAGACCCATTAAATGTTAACATGGCAGTATTCCCCAAACTGATCTACAATTCAATATCAAAATTCCATCATTCTTTTTTTTACAGAAATTGACAATCTTAAAATTCATATGTAAATTCAAGGGATCCAGAATAGCCAAAACAATTTTGAAAATAAAGAACAAAGCTGGAGGATTTGTACTTCAAAATTTCAAAGCTTACTTTGAAACTACACTAATCAAAATAGTGTGATACTGGACTAGGATAAACATACAGATCAGTAGAATCGAATTGAAAGTCCAGAAATAAACCTATACATCTGTAGTTGAGTCATTTTTGACAAGGTACTAAGATAATTCAATGGGGAAAGAACAGTCTTCTCAATAAATGGTACTAGGACAGCTAAATATCTATGCACAAAAGAATGAATGTGGAGGGGCGCCTGGGTGGCTCAGTCGTTAAGCGTCTGCCTTCAGCTCAGGTCATGATCCCAGGGTCCTGGGATCAAGCCCCGCATTGGGCTCCCTGCTCAGCGGGAGGCCGGCTTCTCCCTCTCCCACTCCCCCTGCTCATATTCCCTCTCTTGCTGTGTCTCTGTCAAATAAAAAGATTTTATTAAAAAAAAAAGAATGAATGTGGACACCTACTTTACACTATATACAAAATTAACGTAAAAGAGATCAAAGACCTAAATGTAAGAGCTAAAACTATAAAAACTCTTAGAAGAAAACATAAGGATAATAAATTTCTGTGACCTTGGATTAGGCAACAGTTTCTTAGATATGATACCTAAAGCACAAGCAACCAAAATAAAAATAGATAATTGGATTTCATCAAAACTAAAAACATTTGTGATTCAAAGGACATTATCTAGAAAGTGAAAAAATAACCCACAGAATTTGAGGAAATATTTGCAAATCATATAGCTAATGAGAATCTAGTATCCAGAATATATAAAGAACTCTTAAAATTTGAGAATAAAAAGACAACCCAATTAAAAAGTGGACAGGGTTGCCTGGGTGGTTCAGTCAGTTAAGTGTCTGACTTTTGATTTCAGCTCAGGTCATGATCTCGGGGTCCTTGGATGGAGCCCTGCATCCAGCTCCATGCTCAGCACAGAGTCTGCTTGTCCCCTCTCCCTCTGATCCTCCCCCCTCGACCTCCCCACTCTCTCTCTATATATAATAAATAAATAAATACAATCTTTAAAAAAAAGTGGACAAAGGATTTGCATAGAAATTTCTCCAAAGAAGATATACAAATGCCAATAAACAAATGAACATATGCACAATTCCTTTAGTCATTATAGTAATGTAAATCAAAACCATAATGAGATACCACCTCACACTCACCTTGATGGATATAATAAAACAAACAAACAAAAAACAAAATAACAAGTGTTGGAGGGGTTGTGGAGTAACTGGAACTGGAACTCCCACACATTGCTGGTGGGAATATAAAATGGTGTAGTTGCTTTGGAAAACAATTTGGAAGTTCCTCAAAAAGTTAAACTTAAAGTTACCATATGACCCAGCAACGTCTAGGTATAGACCCAAGAGAACTGAAAACATATATTCACACAAAAACTTATACATGAATGAACATGGAAGCATTATTCATAGTAGCCAAAAAGTTGGAAACAATCCAAATGTTCATCAACTGATAAATGGATAAACAAAATGTGGCATATATATTGGAATATTATTTGGCCACTGACATATGTACAATGTGAATTAACCTTGAAAATATCATGCTAAGTAAAAGAAGCCAGATAAAAGGCCACATATTATATGATTCTATTGATAAGAAGTGTCCAGAATAGGCAAATCCATAAAGACAGAAAGTAAATTTGTATATTGTATATGCCTGGAGGGAAGGGGAGAAAGGGAAGTGACTACTAATTTACAAGGTTTCTTTTTGGGGAGAGGAAAATGTTCTCAAATTAGAAGGTAGTGATGGTTGTACAACCTTGGAGGTATACACTTCAAAATAGTAACTTTCATATTGTGCAAATTGTATCTAAATTTTTAAAAATTCAGTTGTTCCTGAAAATTTGCCAATTAAGTAAATCGGAAGGGGCAGACTAAATATGGATTTGTCTTAAATGGCAAAGCATCTGGCTACCTATCTCAAAGTCTGTCCACAAAGCATCAAGATATTAATTGAAAAGAGACAACTAGGGGCACCTGGGTGGCTCAGCCGGTTAAGCCTCTGACTTGATTTCAGCTCAGGTCATGATCTTGGGGCTGTGAGATTGAACCCAATTGGCTCCACGCTGGACATGGAGCCTGCTTAAAATGGTCTCTCCTCCTTTCCCTCTGCCCCTCCCCGCTTAAAAAAAAGAAAGAAAAGAAAAGAGACAACTAAACTCAAATAAAAAATTTTTTTAAAGAAAAGAAAGAAAAGTGAGACTTCAGTCTATCTTCCTCTTTACCTAATTTCAGGGCCCAGTCATACCAAAAAACAGACAAAATCCTGTGAGGCCTTCTGTCTAGCAGCCTTGCCCCAAGAAAGAGTCTTGACTGAGCAAAGTTCCGAGCCAACTAGCCCTCTAGCCGAGCTCTCCGCCCTTGAACAGTGCGGTGTCCTTTCCATTACACCCACAGACTGCCTAGATTCAAATCCTGGTCGTTTACTAAATCTGTGATTTTAATCTATTTAATCTACTTCTGAGCTTTAGTTTTCTCATCATGCAATTGAGGATAACAAAGCACCTTCTGTAGAGTTACTATAAGGAGTAAATAAATTACATACAAGGAAAGTGCTTATATTAGTGCCTGATAAATTGTAAGCACTCAATATATGCTGTGGGATAACAGAAGGGGAAATGAGTCTAAATCATGACCACACCCCTTACATTATGCTCCAGCAAAGATTCTTTGATGAGCCCTGTAATAAAGGTAAAGGTAAAGGAGGAAAGATAGTGTATACCCTTGTCAAACCCCTTTCACTAAAGAAGACTAATGGGTAGTAGACTCAAAGGCACCCCTGACAAAAAATCTCTACATTCATATAAGCCAAATCAGAAACTGATTGGGTAAAATTCCTTCTTTTTTTGTTAACACAGTGACTACTAGGACAAATACCATAAACATTCCAGGAGCATTTAGTGAGTACTCATAATATAAAATTAATTGAATGCAAAGATCAATCAGACTCCTAATAAAATAGTTTTTCAGTCTAGTCAAGTATTTTTCAAATGGGCTTTACCTTACCCACAATAACAAATATATTTTTACATATATATATACATATACTGAAATAAATGTTTCATAAAAAGTATCCTTAGTATTTATAATACATTCTATTTGCTATTCTTATCTATTCTATTCCCATTAAAAAAATATATATTCTTGTCACAACACCCTACCACCGCTCCACTAACTTGATTTCACTACCCAGTAATAGTCATGGTCCCAAGTTTGACCAAACTGGTATTGAAAAATGCCAATCTGGTTATGTGACCAACTAACTTTAACACAAGGAAGAATAATTAAATGCTCAATAGAGGTTGATACTGTGGGAACACAGAAAAAGTTAATAACTTTGATTAGGGTATCCAGGATCCAGTGCATACAACTATAGACTTGGGGACGCCTGGGTGGCTCAGTCATTAAGCGTCTGCCTTCGGCTCAGGTCATGATCCCAGGGTCCTGGGATTGAGCCCCGCATCGGGCTCCCTGCTCCACAGGAAGCCTGCTTCTCCCTCTCCCACTCCCCCTGCTTGTGTTCCCTCTCTCACTGTCTCTCTCTGTCAAATAAATAAAATCTTAAAAACAAACAAACAAACAACTATAGACTTGAATGGAAATTCAAACAATACAAATTAAGAACTGGTCATAGCTCTCTTCCTCTGCCCTGCCTTCAGAGGTGACAGCCATCTCCTATTCGGCATCATGGCCACCCTCAGACCTCTGGTGAAGCCCAAGATTGTTAAAAAGAAGACCAAGAGAACATGATCCCAGGGTCCTGGAATTGAGCCCTGCATCGGGCTCCCTGCTCAGCAGGAAGCCTGCTTCTCCCTCTGCCACTCCCCTGCTTGTGTTCCCTCTCTCGCTGTGTATCTCTCTATCAAATAAATAAATAAATAAAATCTTAAAAAAAAAAAAAAAGACATCCAAGAAGTTCATCCGGAACCAATCAGACCAATATATCAAAATTAAGTGCAACCGGCAGAAACCCAGAGGCATTGACAATAGAGTGCACAGAAGATTCAAAGGCCAGATCTTGTTGCCCAATATTGGTTGCAGGAGCAACAAGAAAACAACACACATGCTGCCCAGTGGCTTCTGGAAGTTCCTAGTCCATAACGTCAAGGAGGTTGAAGTGCTGGTGACGTGCAACAAATCTTACTGTGCAGAGATTGCTCACATTATCTCCTCTAAGAACCACAAAGCCATCGTGGAAAGAGCAGCCCAGCTGGCCGACAGAGTCACCAATTCCCAATGCCAGGCTGCACAGCAAAGAAAATGAATAGAAAGCTTACGTGCACATAGTATTTGTGTTAATAAATCCATAAAACTACAAAAAAAAAAAAAAGAAGAATTTGTCATAATTGGTTTCCTTTTTACTACTATTTACCCAGTCTGGGTGGAAGACAAGCTGCTAAAATATTTGATACATCAACTAACAGCAAAGCTTAGACATAAATTTTGAAAGTTATCTGGTTTGTTGCTTAGATATTATTGTTTCTCTTATCCTTATTTACTCTCTTCCTCTGGGATCAACAGTCAATCCCATGCAATCCCCAGTGCCCAGTGACTAAATCCATTTATTGTCCAAAGTACCTGCCTCTGCAGATTTCCAAGGTACCGAGGGCTCTCCAGTCCCCAATTTTGCCCTATGTCTGTCATATAATTTCCCCACTTCCCCAACACCAAATGGCATTGGTAGGAATTACCAAAACTTGGTCAAAGTCTGCTCTAGATGCTTGGAGAGGTAAAAGAAGTAATATTCTATCACATATGCATGTTTCATCTGTGCTGAATAGCTAAATTATTACTTACCTCATTGCTCTTGCCATATCGGGATAGTGGAAGAACTATTAAGTATCCAAAGATTTTGAGATCCATATATGAACAGGCTTCTCAGAATTTTGCCTTCTGTGTATATGTACTATGTACTATATTTTGATTATATACAGAAAATAATTTTGCTATAACAGGATATTCCATATAATTAAAAAAAAAAGTTACCATGGCAAAATTGTAGGACCATTACTAAAATCACTTCACTATTATCACAATGGCAGTTACAAGTATTTATTCAGTTGTTTATTTAATAATATTGGTCGAGCTCCCACTACGTGTAAGGAATTATTGGGGCCCTATGAAGGAAACAAATAGTGAGGTCCTTGACCCTTTATATAAAAGTAAATAATGTAGCATGAATACAAATAATTTTAGTGCAAGGCAGAAAAAACAAAGGTATAAAGGACAAGATAAAAAGAGTAAGCTTTTCCAACTTTGGTAAGAAAAAAAGCTAACTATTAATCCCAATTTTTGATTTACCAAAGTTTAGATCATGTTTAATTAAAAAATTAGTTGATACACCTTTGAAATTGGAACACAAAATGTCTCAATAGGTTACTTAAGGAAAAATATTATAAGACATGGGAAAGCATGTCTGCCCAAGGAAGCAGGAAAGGAAATCCATTTAACTCCATAAAAGGGCAGAAGTTACTACACAGGAGTTGGGAAATGAGGAGGATGGATTTTTCCCTAAATAGGATCTTAAAATGAATGACCTTCAACATCCCAAACAAATCTACATGGCACTTACTACAACATATTCAAACATTAAATGGTATAATCCAATCTACCTTAAGTATACTTCTCATTTCAAGAATAAGGGTTGAGTTATTAAACCTTTATCTCTTTGAGATATATAGCAAGAGACATTTTTAATGAAAACCTTCCATGTAACTGTAGTTGATTTCCATCCTGTAACTTTGCATGTGTAGCAATATTTCTTTCCAAAGTTTTCAATGAAATCAACACTCTAAACAAAACATTTGGGTTATAAAATATACCCAAATAAATCAGGAGTAGAATTAAAATAAGCATATTATTTATTAAGCATTTTCCAGTAGGTCTTGAGGCTGGTGGGAGTGGGGGACAAAAAGGTGTGCTACGTCCTGACTGTTTCTTAGGTTCGAAGAAAGCCTTTGCATCTATGGAGAGAAGAATGGAGGAGCATCACACAGTACCTTGAAAAGGGAATGAGAACATACAATATCAGAGCTAAATAATGGATAAGAACCTAATCATAGTCTGAAACAAATATTACTAAACTATTGGGGGAAAAAAAACCAGCTTAGGTTTGTGAAGTCAGGCATAGGGAGACAGACAGCAGAAGCAAAAGCATTTAAAACACTCACATGGGGGAGTCAGGAAGTAAAAGCACTCTGAAGCGTAACGCAAACTTACTGGTAAGGGAAGAAGGGAAGGTCCTGCTGGAGAAAACAGTTGTAATTTTGTTTTCTTGTAGTAGAGAAATAGGTCCTTATTATAGATGTTGGAAAAATGGAAGATCTTCCCTCTACCCCAGAAACAAGAAAAACTTTACTTAATTTAGAAACACTCTCCAAAATGCTTTGATAAAAAGAAAATCAAAATTAAAATTACAAACTTGCCAGAAAACTACGAAGAGGAAAATATTTCCTCCCAAATTTATGGGACACAGGTGAAAGCTATACTCAGAAAAAATCTTATGGCTTCTAATGTACTTCCTATGAAAGAAGAGAAAGGAAAAAGGAAATTAACCTCCTACTCACCTTTAGCAACTAGGAAAAGAACAATTAAATAAGCAGAAAGTAGGAACAAAGAAATGAATAAAGGTAAAACTTCAACTAATGAAACAGAAATATCTCAAATAGTAGAATAAAAAAATCTAAAAACTGATTCTTTGACATGATTAATAAAACAAATAAAACCCCTTCAACTCTAATTAAAGAAAATTGAGAGCAAAATATATATGATTAAGAGTATGAAAGAAATCACAAGCACAGATAAGAAGGACAGGAAGATCATTATAAAACAATAATACTTGCAAGTCTAGGGTAACTTTCCCAGGCACAATGGTGGCATAACAACCACCCCCAAACTTAGTGGCTTAAAACAGCAGGGACTGTGCTCACAGATTCTATCAGTCAGCAAGTGAGGAAAGGCTCATCTGGGGGAACGTCTTTCATGTGACTTCACTGAGATGCCAGCAGGGTGGCCGCCATCTGAGGGTTCAATTAGACTGTGTGTCCAAGATGGCTCACTTGACTGTGCTCGCTGACAGCTGGGAGCTTACACGTGGCCACGCCCCCAGGGCGGAGACCGAGTCAGTCAACTTCCCCCCCACCCTCTAAGAACTGGGTGAAAGCTGCACCGTCTTGTCTGAACCAGCCTTGGAAGTTGCATGGCATTGCTTCAGCCAGAACTCTACTGGATGAAACGGTCATAAGCCTGTCTAGATCCAAGGGGAGTGAACAGAAATCCATGTCTTAATAGGAATGTCAAAAGTTTCACAGAATTGCTTTAAAACCACCATCAGCAACAAATCTGAAGCCAAGAGGAAACAGATCATTTTCTAGCAAAATGTGAATTCCCAAAAATGACCCATGAAGTGGAAAGCTTGAATAAATCAAATGCCATAGAAGAGACAGAAAAAGTGGTTAAAGATCTAAATGCATGAGGTGGTTTCACGACTGACTTCTACAAAGCTTTTCAAGAAGAGAAGTACCATGTTATTTAAACTAGGGGCTCTCAAGCTTTAGTGGGCATCAGAATCACCTTGCCAGCTAGTAAACATGCAGATTCCTGGGCCCCATCCCCAGAGATTCTGATCCAGTGAGTCTAGGGTGCAGAACGAGAATCCGCATTTCTAACAAGCATATAGATGACGTTGATAGCTCTTGTCCACAGAGTCCACTTTGAGTAGCAGTGATTTAAACCAGAGGCCAGAGGCACCTGGGTGTTTCAGTCGTTAAGCATCTGTCTTCGGCTCAGGTCATGATCCCAGGGTCCTGGGATCGAGCCCCACATCGGGCTCCCCGCTCAGTGGGGAGCCTGCTTCTCCCTCTCCCTCTGCCTGCCGCTCCCCCTGCTGTTCTCTCTCTCTCTTTCTCTGTCAAATAAATAAATAAACCTTTTTTAAAAAATTTAAAAAAATAAATAAACCAGAGGCTAGCAAGGTCTGGCTTGTGGGCCAAATGTGGCCTGCCGCCCGTTCCTATAAATGAAGTTTTACTGGAATACGGCCATACCCATTCATTCCCATACTGCCTATGGCAGCTTTGCCACTACAGTGGAACAACAGAGACCGTATGACCCACAAAGCCTAACATACTTACTGTTCTGGCCCTTTGCCCCCCAGACTGGCCAACCTTTGCCTTCGGCAGACATTTTCGTATCCTCTGCTGATTCTGATGGTTAGGGTGCAAAACCGATATGACACATAGCTTGCATCTCACTATTTGCACTTAGTTAGCAACAGCCCGGATCACTATGTTGAAGGGGACGTAAGACTGTCCAAGCTCAGCAAGACAAAATGTTGTGATCTATCACGGGCCCTGGAAGAAGTAACCTGAAGCATGGATGGTGTCTATTTGCCAAGCCTGATTATAAAACATGCAAGGTTTAAGAATCCTTTCAAAAAACTGCTGGAAAACTGCCACAAAATATGGATGCAATGCACACATTTTTAACTACACCATTAACAATGTATCAGATTTCATTCCAACTACTGTGGAAGTTATTGTAATAATATGCAAATATTTCACATTCATAAACAAGTGAAGAAAATAAAATCATTTTGTGATTTTATCAGAGTGTAATACAGACCAATTTTGTCATGTTTGTGCAGTCAAATGCTCTACCACTGAGATATACCCCCTCTAATTTTGTCATGTTTGTACACAAGATTTCTGAGATTGATGTCTGCTTTTGAAAGAATACTAATAATGTTTCAAATGCTATGAGCCTGTATTTTATCAGTTGAAAATGCCCCCATTATTAAGACATCTTTCAAAGATCCTCTCAACCCAGGGGGTGATTTTTGCACATTAACACCATATTCCCATGATGTTATTTCCAAAATAGTGACCCAGAACATATCAACAACAGAAATATTTTAAGATTTGCGTGTTTGCATTATTATTTAAAAGGGAAAAATGAATTGGTGGTACTAGGCAAAAGAAAAACTGCATAAGAAAATATATATGTTTGTTGTTGTAGGCAGAAGAAAAATTGCAGATGAAAATTTCCAGTGTGGGCAGGAAACAGTTAAATGCCAAATCCCAGTGAAGCAGGAAGTAAGGAGCAGGGCTACCGCAGAGTATAAGAATGGTGGCACAAGATAATGAACCACAGAAGAATGGGGCAAGGTCGGCTGGACACACCCAGACATGGAGATTTTCTCACCATTGTATTATTGCTCACATTAACAAAGCCTGGCACATAGAAAGAACTCAATAAATATTTGTGGAAGGAAGGACAGAAAGCAGGAAAGGTGAAAGGGAGAGAAGGCAGAAGTTCACACCACAAAGCCGTGGCTCCATTCTAACTACCAGATGGTGGTTATAAAGAACAGTTGGTGAAGGTGACTGGTAATAAATAAGTTTCTCCACCAGAAGCGAAGATGGCCAGAAATCAGGCGGCAGCTGCTAGGGGACTGATAATGTGAAGTTCCTCGCAAAGGAACAGCTCTGTAAAGGACAAAATGTCTCCTGACCTACCAGATACAGTGTGTGTCCTTATGCCCTGACTCGAAATACTACAAAGCCAACTCTATGCCCAGGAAGAATGAGGCTCCTCTGTGAGTTTTAACCTTGAAATGCAAGAGGAAGTTTTATTTGTCACATAGTTTCTCTGGTCTACAAACCTATATTAATAATATTTAGAAAGAGGAAGGGAGGAAGGGTAGAATATCTGCTGTGCAGTTGATATTTGTCCAGGCATGCTGGGTGAAATCTATCAAGAAAGCAAGATAATTCCAAATTTTATCTAGCATAGAAGCTTCTAGAACTAAGGAGTCTATGTTTATGCCTAAAGACTGTGAGTCTCCTGAAAATATATGCAAAAATGTGTGTATGTGCATTTTTTCTGAGAAGAGATACCGATACTTTCATCAGAATGCCAAAAAGGTCCACAACCTGTCATCCTCCCCTCAAATACTAAGAATCACAAGTGCAGGGATTTCAAATTGTAAGTCATTTGTGGGGCACAACATTCTAAAATTAAATAGAATAGAAAAATATGAGAGTCTAACACTTGTCCTAAAGGTATTATTTCTCCAAACTGGCTTCAGGTGTATGTGTGAATGTACATGCGTCTGTGTGTACGCAGCAAGGTGAATTTTTTCATACTGAGGTCAGGGTTAAAAATGTTTGAAAGCCACTGCTCTAAGGCATGAGAAATGGCTATATACAATTTTGTAACATATTAAATCATCACCCATTGAAAACAATGAGGTGATCTGTGGTTCCAGTGGGCATTCTACTGTTTTGAGTGACACCTGATCCACCAAAACGAAATTGCTATTATTAAAGAACTGCAATCTGCAATACTCAGAAATAAAAGTACGTCTCTATAAGGTCCTATTGATCTTAAGACCGACAACTAGGAAGAAGTTGCCTCTGAAAGGACCCTGCATACTGGGTGTCTCAGAGAAAATGTAAAATACTGAATAAAATGTTCAGGAAGAGAAGAGGACAAATATTTCCTTGGGAGGATAGAATCCTCTAAGCACCCTAGAAAGATATTCAGGAAGGGAAGAGTGTGGAAACTCACCTCTAAACCTGGTACAGCAATGAGTTTTATTTTATTTTTTTAAGATTTTATTTATTTATTTGTCAGAGAGAGACACAGCGAGAGAGGGAACACAAGCAGGGGGAGTGGGAGAGGGAGAAGCAGGCTCCCCGCTGAGCAGGGAGCCCGATGCGGGGCTCGATCCCAGGACCCCGGGATCATGACCTGAGCCGAAGGCGGACACTTAACGACTGAGCCACCCAGGCACCCCCAGCAATGAGTTTTAGAAAAAATATTATTTCTTATACAAAAAGAGAGAGAAAAATATGGTAAATTTGCCAGGACTGCTTGGTGTGAGGGTGTCACCTTAGTCCCAGTTACCAGTGTCTGGTATTGTTCTCTACTCTCTTCGGGGCCTCAACACAAGAAACTTAAATGAATTATTTGGCTTATTGTCTAAAATGTTACTAAAAGGGTGCCTGGGTGGCTCAGTTGGTTAAGCGACTGCCTTCAGCTCAGGTCATGATCCTGGAGTCCCGGGATCGAGTCCCGCATTGGGCTCCCTGCTTGGTGGGGAGTCTGCTTCTCCCTCTAACCCTCCTCCCTCTCATGCTCTCTGTCTCTCATTCTCTCTCTCTCAAATAAATAAAATCTTTAAAAAAAAAAAAATAAAATAAAATAAAATGTTACTAAAAGACTTTACAGATTGGAGTTGTCCCAATCAATGCCAAAATTTCAGAAGTATCCCTTATATTCTACATAGCCAGACCACTCACTATTCCTCCCCAACCCACAAAAGACCAGAAGTCACCCTCTCTGGCAGGTACCTTCTCTGGCTTGGGATGCAAGTATATCTGAGATCAAAAGTGAAGCGCCATACTGAGCTTCCCCAGTTGTCATCCCCTGCCTATGTCCCGGAGTGCTGGGAGCCAGACTTATAACTAACACACAGGGATCAGGGCTGCTTCACTGTAGAAACTGCCCCCCCCCCCCAACAGATGTACAGATACTGACATACAAGGATTCCTCTCCAGCAGTCCCCCTGCAAAAAAGGCTTAGATCTTCACCCGCTCGCCTTGACAACACAGAGCCTGTCATGCAATTTTGATACCTCATTCTTAAATAGGAAAACACAGGCAAGGATAGCTATACATTTTATGAGAGACACAAAAGTGAAAGAGAACAAAAACAAATGGGGGAAAAGGAACTCAAAGAAAACAGAAGGAAGGCCAGGAACAGAATTATGCCATATTATAATATTCCCTAAGAGTTACAAGATATCATGTCCATAAAGAAGCTACAACGAAAGAGCATTCAGAAACCAGAGGAAGTTCTTAAAATCTTTAAAAAAAAAATTAAAAGAGTTATAAGGTAAATTTCAGAAATGTCTTAGAAAATAGACCAAAATGACAAAAAGATGGAAAATGAGAGTGAATAGATGAGAAAATTAAATGATATATCCAGGAAGTCCAACACTTGAATAATGAGTTCAAGCGAAAAAGGATAAAGAAAATGAAAGAGAAGAAATTATCAAAGACATAATATAAATAAACTTCTCAGGAGTAAAGAATGTGAATTTCCAAATTGAAAGAGTCCACAGAGTTCACAGCAAAATTAATGAAAAAATGATCCACATCAATAATCATAAAATTTCAGGGGCACCTGAGTGGCTCAGTCGTTAAGCGTCTGCCTTCAGCTCAGGTCCTGGGATCGAGCCCCGCATCGGGCTCCCTGCTCCACGGGAAGCCTGCTTCTCCCTCTCCCACTCCCTCTGCTTGTGTTCGCTCTTTCGCTGTCTCTCTCTCTGTCAAATAAATAAATAAAATCTTTAAAAAAAATCATAAAATCTCAGAACACCTAGAATACAGAAAAGAAACATTGGTAAGGGTACTCCACAACAGGGTGGGAGTCAGGCTAACACCACCTGAGCCCACTCATCAGTACCAGCCTCACCAAAAGCCTCACCAAAAGTGAGACAACCAGACACTGTATCTGACGATGTGGTGTGATGCTCATTATGTGATACAATAGGAAATACACAGCACCGCCTATGAAGTATTATTATTTAACAGTTGAACTAGAATTTAATTAAGCCTAAATCTAAATACAAGTGATTTTTTTTCAATTGTTGTATTTTTCAGGACGAAAATTTCATTCGGTTTTATGTCCTCATAATATTACAATATTAAGGGTGAATCTTGTCATTTTAGCAATCATAAGTATAATTTTATAGATTTCTTTGTTGCCACTAAGTAAAGAAAAAAGCCAATAGCAGGAATTTTTCTGGAAAAATGAATTGCTCAGGAACATAGGCAATTTCCCATGAATTTTGCTGAGTGACAAGATGTGTCCTGCACCAGTGTCTCACGTTCAACAAATGCCAAATGAATGAACGAACGAACGAACAAACACACGTGTATGCATGTCTCTACAAACTTTGAACAAGGAGCAGAGTGTCTACTCCTTTCAAAAGGTGCTAAAGAGGGGAAGAATCTAGAAGAGCCCCTAAAAGTCAGGAGTTGGGAAATGTTTCAGGTGATGATTATGGGACAATGAAGCACTGCTGTCTGGCCAGTTCACCATTCTGACTGGAGGACAGTACATGAAAACTAAAAGGAATGTTTCCAAATATACTGATGATATAAACTGGGATGAGTAAGTTTAAGAGTCGTCCAGAATCTGTTCTCCCTTTGATGCTCAGCCTATCCAAGAAGTGTCAGATCTAGCCAGAAGATTTTACTAGTGAATGATTTGCAAAGTTTATAGAAAAGGCATCCTTTTTTTTTTTTTTTTTGAGAGACCAAGAATCAGTAAGAAAGAGAAAGAGAGCACATGTACAAGCAGCAGGAAGTAGGGAGGGGGCAGAGGGAGAGAGAGAGAGAATCCTAAGCAGGCTCCACTCAGAGCTCAATCTCAAAATCCTGAGATCATGACCTGAGCTGAAATCAAGAGTCGGATGCTTAACAGACTGAGCCACCCAGGCACCCCTAGAAAAGACATTCATATATTGATATCAAGGCCAGTCTTCCAGGGGGGTAGGAGGGCTTGAGAGCCATCTCGGGACACTTCACTGCATCTTAAAAGTTGTCCTCTCAGTGGGGATGATAGATCTCTCTTGCCCTAGTCTGATGAGGCCTTTAGTAATCATCTGGGAGATAGTTTATCTGAATAAGGTGAAGGAGTAAGAGTAAGACGGAGACTAAACACTGACCTGGAGACTCGGTGAACAAAACTTTCAGCAAAAAACAGGCTATACATCCTACAAACAGGCAAGAATCTTTTCACCTTTAGCCTAAAGCAATGGAGCACCCATAAAACATCAATACCAATAAGTGTAAACTACTCTAATTTTGGACTGCAACAGGACAATAAGAGATCTGGAGAATCTACCTGCAATTGTTTCTTTACGTTAAAGAATGCACCCTAGCAACCCATGGAATAATTATTTGACATTAACATAATCATGTAATTTATTTCGCACTTAACTAACATGAATATGTGTAAAAGGAACTCAGGGAGGTTATTGTATCCCCTAATAGCTAACTCATAACTAAAGTAATACACAGAGACTAAAATAAATTTTAAGCTTCTATAGATTAATAAAGAATATTTGATGTATCATCCTTCAGTGAGCCACAAACTAAAGAAAAGATTATATGATCAATTTAGGTTCTAAACAATGTTTTACAATGGAAAATAGACGAAGCAATTAAGAGCCCCTAAAGAATTCAGTTTTATACCTTAAGATATGAATTGGATTAAATTATATCAATTACTTGAGAAATGTGTACATTTTTCAATGAGCATATTATTTAAAAACTGACCTAATTTACTAATGAAAGAACAAGAGGCTTTTCATCTCTTCTTTTCCATAGAGGTTTTTTTTTTTTTTCTTAAATAGTTCTCGGTTTCTTGACTCCACGGTATAATACAGTTTTACATTTTCTGCTTTATCTGCTGAAGCAAGATAACTCAGTAGCTATTGTCCAAGTAGATTTTCATTTCACCCAGACCATAGTTTTATACAAAGTAAATTTCCTAACTTCAGAGAACTTAACAACTATTTCTAATGAGAAACTCTTTAGGCAATGCCAAGAAAAAAACCCATGGAAGAAATTCTGCTTAAGTACAGTCTGAACAATTCCTTACTAAATAGCTTCTTTTTTCACCAACTTCAGTGCATTAAGTACATTCCATGCATATCTTTCTATCATTGTATATTTTGGAATAAAAAATGTATAAAATTATACAGACCTAAGTCACTTGCTATTTTATCTTTCATTTGTTTCAAATGTTTCACAACTTAAGTCTGTGATATTACAAGCCCCTCCAGAAGACTTAAAGAGTATTAAAACACTGCTTTCAATTTAAAGGACAAAATATCTGGAAAATTAAGGTCACAATGTTAGAGAGCCTAATGGAGTATGGATTTCTACTTGAAGTACCTCAACCAGAAACCTCAGCAATCTTAAATCTGTCTCTCCTGGATATAATAAGTTTTAAAGCTTTGAATGAATTTTCAGAATATGTTTCACACCTCTCATAACTTCAGAAAAGGATGCAGCAGAGAAGCAAAGAGAACAGTCTCTATAATAATGGGGTTTTTATGCAGTACCAATAAGTTATAGAGCCTTTAAAACAAAAGATGAATAGGATCATTCTTAAAGGAGGAAAAATAACAGGCATTAGAAGGTTTCTTTGTAAAAATTTGTTCTTAGGCTCCAAAGTACTTTTCAAAAGATCAAAAAGAGTAGATCCTTTGATCCAGGATGTTATAAATGCTGAATCATGGTTAAATCAACTGTTAATTTTCAAATGTAAGGTTTTTCAGTAGTTCTATAGCTAATATGGCTAGTTCCATATTCCACTGTAACACCTAAGCCATTTTTTTCCGGCAGGGCACTACCTGGGAAATATTGAAAGACCAGATCACATGGAACATGTACAACATTTGATATAGGGAAACAATGCAAAATACATTCCAAAAAATTTGCTTTTACAATGTTCATCTAAAACAGTGGTTCTCAATCAGAGGTGATTTTACCCACTGGGGGACATTTGGCAATGTCTGGGGACATGTTTAATTGTCACTACTGGGGAGAGCACCACTGGCATCTGAGGATAGAAGCCAAAGATGCCACTGAACATCTACAATGCATAGGACGACCTCTCAAAAAGAACTGTCCAGTCCAAAATATCAATAGTACCAGGGCTGAGAAGCCCTAAATCAGTATCAAGTACATCATCCAATGAAATCAAATTTCTGAATGAATGAAAGAATCTTAATAGACAAAATGACTTAGTTTCCACCTTTTATATCATCTTATTACCTCCTTCAGTTTGATGCTGCCTAATACAGACTCTACGTCTATTCTCAAGATCTTTATCTAGTCATTCATTAGATGTCTCCATGCTGTCAAATACGACCAAATGAAAATCACATGTTTATCAAGGATCTTGCCCTATGACATGGATCCAAGGAATCCAAGAGAGGGACACTACATTGACAATTTAACTGTCACTCAAATTAGCAGATGAAAACATTTTCAAATGCTTTCAGTGATTAACGGCTCAAAAATATCTAGTTTTTAACTATGGGAATTAAAACACTATTATTTTACTTGGCCACATTTGTTGATAAAACAAAGTATTTCAAATTTAGAAGACTAGATAAGTAAAACACATTGTCTTTAGAAAAGACTCATCATGTTAAAATTGTAACTAGAAAAATTTTAAAGGTTCATGTCACATGATCTTCCTAAATAGTAATTCACAATATCCACATCAAAATAATCTTAAAGAACTTTTTAAAATTCTAGGGTCCTCAACTTAATCTAATATGAAAACTGCCTCCAGAGAGGAAATCAGATTTTTATTTTTTTAACCCAGATTTATACGTAGTCTTAACTATTACATAGCTAGAGACTGATTTTTATTTTATTTTTTTATTTTATTTTTTTTAAGATTTTACTTACTTGCGAGAGAGAGAATGAGAGACAGAGAGCATGAGAGGGAGGAGCGTCAGAGGGAGAAGCAGACTCCCTGCCGAGCAGGGAGCCTGATGCGGGACTCGATCCCGGGACTCCAGGATCATGACCTGAGCTGAAGGCAGTCGCTTAACCAACTGAGCCACCCAGGCGCCCGAGATAGATTTTTATTAACAAATAGCTAGTATGATGATTGTTTCTGAAGAAGAATTATGGATACATTTCATTTTTTTCCTTATAACTTTTTAAAATTTTTAAATTTTGGGGGGGCGCCTGGGTGGCTCAGTCGTTAAGCGTCTGCCTTTGGCTCAGGTCATGATCCCGGGGTCCTGGGATCGAGCCCCGCATCGGGCTCCCTGCTCCGCGTGAAGCCTGCTTCTCCCTCTCCCACTCCCCCTGCTTGTGTTCCTTCTCTCGCTGTGTCTCTCTCTGTCAAATAAATAAATAAAATCTTTAAATTTTTTTATAATTTTATGTGAAAAGTAAATAATATATTCAAGGAAAAAGACCCTCTGATAATTCACATACACTCATTAACTTATACAGAATCATATACTATTCCAGGGCTAAATTTTAAGAACAACAGAGTTAATCATAAAGATGTGGAATTCCTAAATGATTTTTCTTAAAAAAAAAACAACAAAAAAAAACTACCACTTATAAAAGGGGAAAAAAATGAATATAACTGAGACTTATAAAGAAATGCTTCTAGCCAAAACAATAATGTTAATCACAAATACTAAATCAATTATAGATATTTACACATTATTTGGCAACTCTACTTTGTTTTAATTGTTCTTGGAGACAAATGTTTCTATGAGAAATATATCATCATCCTGTATATTTAAATATCACCTGAAATCATGTTATTCAGTAAAAAAAAAAAAAACAAACCTCTAAGAATTACATCAACTAAAGCCTTGGGTCTTACAGTCATATGTTGAAGAGCAATCTAAAAGCTGTTCAAATGTTAATTCAGACAGAAGTGAAAGGTACAACTTCTCAAACGGAAATGGGTTTTAATAAAAAGTTATAAATAGGAAGTTGTTTACCAGAAGTATAGGTCCAAATGAACCAATGAATAACAAAATTTTATATGGGACTATTCCAAACTCATTTAAAGCCACATTCACTTGGAAAACCCAAAACAATCAAAATAAATACATTACCTAGACATGCTTTCAAATCTATTTCTCCCCGCTGGGTATCAACAACCAGAGAGGGTGCTGATTTGTTCTTTTCATTCTTTTTTACGGCTAAATGAGCATGCAAACCTTCAAAAGGGAGGCAAAAATGGAAATGACAGCATTACTTATGAATCTAAAATAATCTCTGTGAATCAATGTCACTGAAATGGACAAAAAGACATATAAACATCCCAAACAAGTAGAATCCCTTTGTAAGAAAATCTGAATTTAGGACAACTAACATTACAAAAGATTCTTTTATATGTCAGTCCCCGGATGCATCTGTTTAGAAATCATTAACTACTTTTGAAGGGCAATCAAGCAACCAACAATTAACTTACAAATTCCTTCCAAAATTTTTATTTGGAGCCTACATTTGCAAGGGACTATGTGAGGCACAGCGAGAGAAGCAAAGACTTTTCCATCACAGGCTTTGGCCTCAAGAAGCTTACAAGTCTAGCTGGGAAGATAAGACATGCCTAGAAATAACTTCTAAACAAAGTAAGAAGGGAGAAGTGCCTCAAGAGCAATAAAAATAAAATATCATAAGAAGTGAGAAGAGAAGGAAGTTACATATAACTGGGGTGATCAGAGAAAGACGCTGAGATTAGATAGTAAAATTTGAGATGGACCTAGAAATATGCATGGGACTTGGACCAGCTTGCAAGGAGGTAAACACATTGCAAGGAAAGAGAAGCAACACAAGTGAAGGTGGACATATCAGAAAGAAAGCATCCATGCTCATCCAGAAATTCTGCTGGCTAACACAGAGTACTGCCCAAAGAGGAGTAATTAAAAATGAAGGAGGACATTGAGACTAGGACCAATTTGGAATAGCTTGTCCATAAGGCTGAGAAGTCTGGACTTTATTGGGTAATTGGGGAGCTGGTAAAGATTTCTGAGCAGGAAAAAGCATCATCAAAGTTGTGCTTTAGAAAGATCAATCTAGCCGTAATTGAAGTAACTGAACATCAATCAAATGCAGATGATATAGCACAGTGAGTATAATGTAAGCCTGCAGGAATTCAGGAATTCATTTATAAAAATGTAATTTATATGCATCTTTTCAGTAACACAGCTCTATAAACTGTCTTGCTCATAGACTAGTACCTAATTATATAAGTATCTAAAAAGGTCATAAGTACTATAAAATGATATCACAAAACCTCTTGCCTCTGCCTGGAAATCTTTCCACCCCCTTTCCCTTCCGGTAAACTCCTTATCCTGTAGGTCTCAGTTTAAATGTCACTTCCTCAGAAAGGCCTTTTTTAATCACTTATCCAAATTAGGTCTCCCTGTTTTTTTCTCCTCCAAAGGAACTCGTATTTTTTTTGTTGTCGTTGCACTTACCACAATTTATAATTACATATGTTGGTCAGTAATTGATTAACGTTTCTATCTCCCCCACTAGATTAGGGAGGAAAGACAGTACTATTGTTACTCATCATCACATTCTCCAGATATAAAACAGCACAACACATAGTAGGCACTTAACAAATATGTATTCTCTGAAGAATGAATGAAGAAGAGAAGAAGAGATTTTAAGGTCATGGCTGTAATGCCCCTCTGCTAAACTGGCAAAGATACTTTCTTTCAAAGAGAAAATTAAAAGAATTCTTAAATTGCAACTTAAGGCCACATTCTTATTTTCTAAAGTTAGAGTAAAAGTCTATACTTCAGGGGTGCCTGGGTGGCTCAGTTGGTTAAGCGTCTGCCTTTGGCTCAAGTCATGATCCCGGGGTCCTGGGATCAAGCCCCTCATCCCATCGGGCTCCCTGCTCAGCGGGGAGCCTGCTTCTCCCTCTCCTCCCCACTTGTGCTCTCTCTCAAGTAAATAAATTAATAATCTTTTTTAAAAAAAAGTCTATACTTCAACAAAGTAAATCTTAAACCAAGTATTCAAGCCAAAATATACATTCCTACTTCTCATATTCTTACAGAAATAATTCATAAGGCAACTACTGAGTGAACTAGAATAAGGAACAGAATCTGAGTACAGGGTAAGCATTGTAAGTCAGATGTTAAGAAGGTGACTATATACTTGTTGTGACTCCTTGTATCTATGCATATCATGTTAAAACCTCAAAAAGCACTTCAACATTCAACATGAAAGATTTTTTGTTAACCTAAATCATCACTGAAGTAGACAAAACCCTCAAGGAAAGATGGCTAAGCTTCTTCACAAATAATTCATTTTCAAATAATAAATATGTGACTTTCAATCACATGCTATTTGTATCTCTGTATTTCACACCACAAACTTGGTATATTTTCTTCATATAATAACAAATGTATGGAAAATCAGCAGTGTAATGAAACTTAAGTCATAGAGGTCTAGAGAAGTCCAAAGGAGTTCAACATGTAGCACTGGCGATCTTATTCCAAGATGAAGCCCTTTGCAAAATTTTAATTTAGAAAAATCACCTAATTCACTAGTACATGTGAACTATGAAGGCCTAACCAATATTCAGTAAGGAACTAGAGAAGTTGGCTTAGCCCTGGAAATGCTGAGCTAACTTGGTACAGCACCTGCAACAAAAGGAAAAGGAAAAAAGATCAGCATAGATTTGTTCAAGGAGGTAGTTATTTTTGCTATAAAGAGACATCTACGTTCCTAAAAATCAGTACACTATAACAATCACACATAGAAAACACAGGACTTATGAGGGAAATGCAGTTCGGGACACAATACTCAAAAACTTTGTCAGTGACACACACACAAAAGATAAGGACCTAAGAAAAATGGTAACCCAGCTTTATATATGTTACTGGTTAAGAAATTCATAAATATGTTACCTTATATTGAAAAAGACCCGAAATTTGCTTGTGAATGTGAGTGTTTGGAAGGCTGTAGTTTATGAGCTAATTGCTAAGTCGCGGAAAGAAGGCTATGGGAAATGAGAAGGGAACGTGTAACACCAGCTGCAGGTGGGTGTGGCTCATTAACACTCCAAGTGAGGTAGCTGGTAGATACCCCAGGCCTGTGCATGTGCCGTTTTGTGTATTCCTACACGGCTCAGTTCAACTGTGTGCAGTATTCTGTGTTCACCTGCTGTTTCTTGCTGACAAAATTGTGCATAAGCAAATACAAAATTCATTTATGCTCAGATTGTTTCCTAATATATCAACTGCTCTGCAGCAAATTCAGGTTTTCAAAACAAGCATTAATAGAAGAACTATGAATTTCATTCATATGTGGAATTTAAGAAACAAAACAGAGGAGCATAGGGGAAGAGAGGAAAAAGTAAGATGAAATCAGAGGGGGAGACAAACCATAAGAAACTCTTAACTCTAGGAAACAAACTGAGGGTTGCTGGAGGGGAGGGGGTTGGAGGGATGGGGTAACTGGGTGATGGGCATTAAGGAGAGCATAGGATGTGATGAGCACTGGGTGTTACATGCAACTGATGAATCACTGAACTCTATATCTGAAACTAATAATACACTCTATGTTAAGTAATTGAATTTAAATAAAATAAAAATTTTTAAAATAGTAGAGGGGTGCATGGGTGGCTCAGTCGCTAAGCGTCTGCCTTCAGCTCAGGTCATGATCCCAGGGTTGTGGGATCGAGCCCCGCGTCGGGATCCTTGCTCCGCGAAAAGCCCGCTTCTCCCTCTCCCACTCCCCCTGCTTGTGTTCCCTCTCTCGCTGTATGTCTCTCTGTCAAATAATAAATAAAATATTTAAAAAATAATAAATAATAAATAAAAATAGCAGAATTATGTGGATATTTAGAATCAAACAGCCAATGCCAACTGGATATTGCAATCATTTCCTATAGCTCAAATATCTTGAGCTCAATGAAATCACAAGATTTTGAGAAATCACAGAGTCTCTAATAGAAAAAAGTCGCAATTTCTAAATAGATTCGTGTAAATTATATGGCCAAACTCTAGGAAATGCTAGGATCTGCTTGGCTCCATGAAAGTACAATCTTCTTCATAAAATCATTGTCTTGGGGCGCCTGGGTGGCTCAGTTGGTTAAGCAACTGCCTTCGGCTCAGGTCATGATCCTGGAGTCCTGGGATCGAGTCCCGCATCGGGCTCCCTGCTCAGCGGGGAGTCTGCTTCTCCCTCTGACCCTCCCCCCTCTCATGCTTTCTCTATCTCATTCTCTCTCTCAAATAAATAAATAAAATCTTTAAAAAAAATCATTGTCTTTACAGCAATAAGTATATAGTGACATAAGATTTAAACATCCCTGATAAATATAGGATTTGATCAAACCTAGTTTTTGCTCAGAAATACTGGATCTTCTTTTCCTATCACCATCAGTATTTTCATCAGCCTACCTGCTCACATTTTCTCTACCCCATCAGCAGCCCTTATTATGATAACTAAAACCCAAAGCCAACAAACTGGCATAGCTGGATTCATAAAGCTTAGCAAAAGCACTGCTTTTGTCCTTGGTGCTAGTTTCTAGGTTGGTATTACAACAACTTTCATGTAGTGAAAATAGTCTTTGCGAACAGATCTCATTTCATCTGGCTTTAACTGGGAAAACGCAACCTCTAGGAGAAATGTCTGAATCTCTCTTTATAGCAACTATCATGCATTTTCTGTTCCCAAGGACAGTAAGCATCAGGAAAAGTCCGTTCAGTGCTTCATGCAAAGTTAGGACTTACTTAATTTTTGTTGAATAGTTGACCTTACTTGATTTGTTTTGCTATTTACCCCACATAATTTTATTCCCAAAATATTAAATTCCATTTTCAAAACCAACATAGTCACCAGTCACCATCAATGGAAGATTATTTTACTCTGTTTTTAATTATTATAAAATTAAAAGATGACTGCTGCAATAAAAATCGGAAAACTCCAGAGGGTGTAAAATGAAAGCGAAAGTTCATAACATCTCCATTCTCCACCCCGGAGACAACTACTTTTAATGGTTCTTAAGTAATATTCTAGAACTTTTCTATGCATTTATATGAATAAATTATGTATTATTTTTAGTAAATAAGATAATACTGTATATAGTCTCATGTAACTTACTTTTTTCTCTAAATACTATAGCCTAGCCACTTTCCCATTATCAGTACATATATTTATATACCTTTTGTTTTAATGGCTATATAATATTCCAAGGTATATGAGAACCTTAAGTTATTCAACAAACTCCTATCAATAGTTAAGTAAATTGTTTCCAAATCCTTTCTCTTTTAAGCAAGGCTATAAAACAATATCCTTTTACATATATCTTTGTAATCTAAAATAAATATATTTGTAGAATATATTCTTAAAAGTAGCATTGAAGAGATAAAAGGTATGAACATTTCTAATTTTGATAATACCAAATTGCCCTCAAAAAAGAGTATGATAATGCCTATTTCACCATACCCTATCATTAAATATTTTCAAACTTTCTCATCTTTGTCAATTTGATAAGTGAAAAAATGGCATCTCATTTTAATTTCTTCAAGTGAGACTAAATATTTTTTCAAATTTTTATCATTTTTTATTTTTCTGTAAAATGTTTGTTCATTTAGATTATCCGTTGTTTTGTTTTTTTTAAGATTTTGTTTATTTGACAGAGAGAGATACAGTGAGAGAGGGAACACAAGCAGGGGGAGTGGGAGAGGGAGAAGCAGGCCTCCCGCGGAGCAGGGAGCCCGATGCGGGGCTCGATCCCAGGACCCTGGGATCCTGACCTGAGCTGAAGGCAGACGCTTAACAACTGAGCCACCCCGATGCCCTAGATCATCTGTTTTTACACTGAGTTGTTTATATTTTTTGTTGACTTATCTATCAGTATCCCCGAATATTAATAATATCAACCCTTCTTCTGTCAAATAGATGGCAGTTATTCTTCCCTACTTGAGTATTTGTTCGTTGGTTCTTACCATGGTGATTTTGCCATGCAAGAGCTTCTACTTTTTCCAAGGTCAAGTTATTAATCTTTTCCTTTTTGGTCTCTGGGCTTAGAGTTATGCTTAGAAAGACCCCCTTGTCCTAAGATCATAAAACTCTCTGCCCATATTTTCTCCTTAAAAAAATAATAAAAATAATAAATAATAGTCACTTTTACTGACTGCTTACTCTGGGCTGGGCACTGGTCGGAGTGCTTCACATACATTATTGCATTTAATCCTCGCCACAACCTCAGTAGTTTGGTAGTGTCATTATCTCCATGACACAGATGAAGATTCTGTGACTACAGATGACATTTAAACTTATCTGTAGTTACACAGCTGGTATGTGGCAGCGCCAAGATTTCACCCCAGACCAGTAAATTCATCAGCTTTAGGCTGGATCTACTGACTCTCTCTCCGCTAAGAAAAATGAGTTCACGCACTTCCATATCCCTTTACCTCTTCTACCTTCCCCACCTTATATTTGTTATAAATCCTTCCTCACTACTAATTGTATAGCCCTTACATTTTCTTCTGTTTTCGTAAAATGCAGTTATTAAATTTGACTTAGTTCAATATTTAAGAGGATTCCGCATGCCCTGCCAATCCCTTCAAAGAGTTATCTGCTTCTCCATTCCTAAGTTCTTTTTCCTTATTTGTCACATAAATGACTAATTTAACTCATGAGGCAGTTTTTCAGGAACTAGGTTCTTGAATATTTGAGAATATTGTTTAATCATAAACCATAAACATAAACATAAACCATAGCTTGACCAGGTATCAAGTCTTCCCACACATACCCCACCAAAGCTCTAGAAACCCTTATCCACCGCCTCCTGACTTGGACTATTACCATGACATTTGAGGCACCCTGATTTTCCACCTTTTGAGTGACTCACTTTTTCTGCCCAGATGCCTATAAGATTCTTAAAGTTGAAACACACTAACTTTACTCTCTTGTGTTTACTTGGTATTGATCATCCTGTTTCAGTTTTTCCTGGAACCATGTGCCTTTTTGATTCTACATATTATGAATTTCCTTAATTTCTAAAGGTTTTTTTTTCATTACCTATCTAAATTTTTTCTGTCCACCAGTTCTGCTCTCTTTATCAGGCACACCAATAATGCGTATGTTGGATCTTCTCTGCCTGTCTTTAGATCTATATTATTTTTTACAAAACTCTTAGTTGCAAGCATATGGTAGAAGCCTAACGTGAACTAGCTCAGATAAAAGCAATGTATTAGAAGGATAGTGGAGTACCTCACCTATCTTTAGGAAATGCATAAAAAGCATCAGGACCGCAGGGGTAACACTCAAACGTCACTATCACCATGCCTTTTTATCTCAACCAGGATGGTTTCTCTCTTGTCTTTTTTTCTGCTTCTATGTGTTGACTTGCTCTTACTATCACAGACAGACCAACTTCCTTCATGAGGCAGGGAATGTGGCTGCCAACAGCTCCAAAGCCTCACATCCCATGATTCTCATCACTAGAAGGGAATTGCCTTCCTTTCCTTAATTCCAATTTTTAAAAATCCTATGTTCCCTTCATATTATTTGAGTGAACACAGATGCATTTTTCTGGAATTTCTGTTTCCTGAAATAATTCTTTTTTTTTCCCTGAAATAATTCTTAACCTGAAATGCACTTCATCTGTATAATTAGAGTACAGCAATTTAGCCAACTATGGTTTGCTAATTTATTGCTTGTTCATTTCTGTTCATTTGATTCTGGTCAACTTCTGCAAAGCTCATTTCTTCCTCTTTCTTCCCCCCTCACTTCATTATAGGTTAGAAGTTAAGTATTAAAAAAAAAAAAATACTGTTCCCTTATCCTCACCTCTTCCACTACTCTGAGATATGGAACTAGCTCCCCTGGGGATTTTCCAATTTTTCACATGGCCTGCTCCAACTCCTAAACCTCATAGGATGGGCACTCAAAGCCTTCCCCTTCCTTTCAGTGAAATCCATACTTCGTTTACAAACCACAGAAGTGTGTATCAGCTTTTAGCATCCTTCCTAAATTTGATCCGTATTTCACTATACTTCTTAGATACCAGTCCACAGCCTAGAACTGAGCCCTTTCCTAGTTTCATGGAATTTTTCTTTGTGTTTCATTATACTTGTTGAGTTTTAATTAGTTCCATGATGGGGAATATGGTTAACAGGGTTTACATTCCTATATCTCCTGAATCTTTAGAAGTCATTGTTACTATTAAAGTCTACTTTGAAAAACTTACAATCCATTCACTCATCAAATATGCATGGAATGTTAACTATGTGCAAAGCATTTTGAAAGGCACTAAGGATGTATCAATGAAGAAGACAGAAATAGTTCCTACCTTCTAGGAACCTATATTACAGCGAGGAAGCCAGGTTTTAAACAAACAATCACAAGGATAATAGGTCAATAAGTGAGTATAGGGGTGGATGTTAAAGCAGAGATTAAATAGAGTACCCAAGAGGTATGGATTAAATTATTTTAGCTAGAAATTTCTGTGGTGCTTCTCAGTATGGGGAGAGGCAAAAGTGTCCTTGAGGCTAATTTTCTTTATTTTGTAAAGAGTCTCTTAGATTTGCCTCCCTTAGTGACAGAATGCAAGATGAGTAAGTACCCTATATCTGGATGTAATAGAATTTTTCTTTAGGTATAGAACCTAAAAATAACTACCTTTTTTCTTGGAATGCAAAGCCCATAGGCCTTCTGTGAGTATTCCTTGGGATTCAAAGTTAAGGAAACATGTTGGGGTAAACCTGACATGGCCATGACCAAAGTCTCCTGGCAAGAAGGGAAGCAGAAGTCACTGAAAGAGTACTTGCTAGGCAGGAGCTGTCTGAGTTGGTGACTCAAGCTCAACTCAAGTGCTCATGAAGGAAGAGTGACGAGTGACTCTAGCCCAGCCTATAATCACCGTAACACAAGATGATGTGTTGAGGAACGATGACTTAGTGTCTGAGTGTCAACTAATGACACATTCTGTGGTTTGACAGGTCATCACAATGTCAGAGATAATTCTCCCCTTTGGGCTATGCAGGATCAGTCTTCAACAGCAAATCTTTATACAGCTATATCATACTTAACCAGATATCCAGGTCACTCTCCATCTGGTACATGAAACTAACACTCCTTTGGAACCTCCAGGTTCTTAGGCAATACATCAAGTGAAGGGAAAGTCCTCATCAGGGACAAACTGAACTTTCTGGCAATAAAAACATGTAGGAAAAAAATGCAATTAAGTTGATAATGATAGGACTACATTGGGATTTCTCTTAAAGAATGACACTTGAGCAGAGATCTGAAGGACCATGAGCAGCTAACTAGGGGAAGCAAAGAATGTGTTCCCAAAGGAGGATCCAGGCAGGAACGTGGCAGACTTGAGGAAACCAAAGGAGACCAGAATGGTTGGACTGTGAAGAAGGGCTATGCTATTGTCAGTCCAAGATGGTGAGGGAGGCCAGGGGCCATCTCCTATAGAGCCTTGTAGTCTACATGAACGATTTCAGCCTTCATCATAAGAGCAGTGCAAAGTAATATATAAGTTTTCAGAATGACATTATCTGATCTGTCTTTGTAAAATATGACTTTAGTTGCAGGATATAAGAGAATCAAGAGTGGAAACCAGTAGGAAAGTGGGTTGGGAAGCTATTTGAGGAAGAGTGGATGGGTGCAAGCAGGTTCGCAGATTTGGTTGGTAGGGAAATTCCCATCAAATGTCTTCTTTCTCTATGAAATAGCAAGTAGGAGGGAGAACTCACTTGGGGCATTTATGGATTGAAAACGGATGAGTAAATTCAATCCCAAAAGCCTCTTGGAAGAAAGTAGGCACTTCAGCCTTATAGAATTCTGCTACAGACTTAGAAGGGGATTCTGGCACTTGTGGGTCCAATGTCACGTGACAGCCCTAAGTTAAGAATTCTATATTATTTTGTCCAAATAAATCAAAGTTTTAACCAAGAGATTAAAAGCTATATAAAGAGATACAGCTTTTGCTTGCCCTTGTACAGGATGTGGATGTACTCTTCCTAAGAATCCCCTTCAAGCAACTCCAGATGAAAAAAGTGAGAGAACTTGGGGAATACTTTTTGCAGTTGAGCACAGATAGACCCTGGCTAGACCACAAAAAAGAGGGCCTTATTAAAAGCATTCTTAGCTGATGGCCCTTTCACCATTAACCAGTCACTTAGGTCAAAAAACAAAAGATAAATGCTATTCCCCAGGTCTGGTGCCACCATCAACATGGAGGAAATGATGAAAGCCCCAGATTATAGGGGAAATTCAGCAACGGGTGCCTTTGGGAGAAGAAAGCTGACATTCTGTCCTCAGCCCTTCAAAAACATATCCCAAGCAGAAAGAGATCTAGGATCAAAGCTATCTTTAAAGGACCAAAAGATCTCAGAAGCACTGCTGCCTGCAGGTGTAAAAATAAAGTGACAAAAGTATACTGACAGACCAAATTAGTGATCCCTAAACTTCCTTTTAGGTTGGCCCACTACTCTTCCTATTAAGACTCTAGAAAGTCCTTGAGAGGGCACCTCCAGTAGCGCCATTTATGAAAAATCAAGCCAACAGAGAGAACACCTAGTAAGATAATTAGTGGATTTTAGGAGAGGAAAAAAAAAAAAACAACAAAGTCATGAGAAGTACAAGGGATAGATTCACCACCACCTAATCACTGCTACATGGAGAATATAGGTCTTTACTGTGAATATAGGCAGAGGTGAAGAAACTTCACATTTTTAACAAAAATATCCCTACTCTCACCTCCCTGGAAGTTATAACCCTCTACTTTTGCTGTAATTGGGGTTTAACTATGGGGTTAATTTCCCATTGGATATAAGCCTATGACTACCCCTACCATGCAGGCAGCATAAAACTGAGGCAGAAAAGAAATGCCTTCTGCATCAGGAAGCACAGCTTTCCAGCATGAGTCACAAAGCCCCGAGTTCAAATCTCAGTCTGGCCATGCACAAGCTATATGACCCCAGGGAAGCTACTGAAACTCTTTGGGCCTCAGTCATCTTGCCTGTGAAAGGAGATTCGAATCTGCCTTAAAAAATAAGAGGAAATTGAGATAATATATACAAAGTGTCTCAGCACAGTACCTGACATGTGTTAAGTACACAGCAAGGGAAAGGTAGTTAGGAATCACCAGTTCTTACCTTCATGCTCAGTGGTTTCAGGTCTTAGATGTGACTTGTCTCCCTGGAAGCCCAGTATCCTGTCTGCTTCTCCCTCTCTCTCTCTATGTATAGGACTTTCTTGTACCTCTCTCTTCCAGCAGTCCTCCGGATTTAACGTCTTCTCTATCCAGACCCGCAAACTCTGCTGACCCACCTTCCTGTGTAACTTTCCTCCCTGGCCTGGCCTCTTCTGTGTGTTGCCATTCATTTCCCGTGTGACAAATCTGAAGTCAAGTCAGATTGTTTCCATTCGTTTGAAGGCTGCCTAAAAGATTTTATTTAACCTACAGGATCCAGAACATTTCTTACATATAACTAACATGGCTGGTTCAATTACTCTCTACTCAGGACCGTGCTAGAGTCTCCAAATAACTACCTGGATTCCTCCAAAATATGACGCTCCTCTTCTCCAACCACAGAAGTTGCCTCAAAATGTTGCTTCTAAATGAAGACTCCTGGTTTCTGCATTGTAATTCAATACCTTGTTACTTCTAAAACTTGAAAGCTGAGAAATAAAAGTCTCTAGGCCACTTAAAAAAATCCTCAGACCCATATTGCGTTAAAATTACCAGAGAGTATCTATTAGTGAACACTAAGTAATTTCACTGTTTCATTACTCTCAGGGTATAGTCTATGTCCTTGAATGAATTAAATGGGACTTGGAGTAGTAGCAACCCAAAATTGGTTTAATATTTAATGTGTGGTTAGTTTAGAGGCAATAAAGAAAGGTCAAGGTCATTAGCCTTTTCTACACCAGTTATCATCTCCCAGGATATCTTTTTTTTTTTGGTTCCAGGATATCTTGATTAAATTCTGCAAATATAATCTATTCAGCCAATACTGGGTCTTTTAATAGTCATATTTGCCTTTATTACTATAAAGATGACTCTTTGATTATGTTTCTAATTCAAAAATTATTCTGCGCCCCAAGTCTCTTTCATAGCATACTTTTTTAAATTAGTATACTTGAAATTTTGCACTTCCAAGACCAGGAAGCGGACAATACTGACATTACCAGGTGATAGACTGACCTCTAATGGAAATTAAAGAAATTACCAAGCAAGCTTTTTGGAGGGGTCTCTAATACAAAGTTGGAGCTGTCAAACTTAGGACATTGTTAATAATGTTAAAACACTGATAATACAAATTTACTTGGGATTTCTTAATCAATTCAAGCTAGATAGAAAAGAATAGGATTAAGAGCAGAGAATCTGGTTCATAGCTCCCTTCTGTCACTTTCTAGCTGACAATGTTTGTCTCAGTTTCCATCTGTAAAATGGAAAAAAATAATATTACCCTATCTCACAGAATTGACATGAGGATCAAATGAGTCAATACATAGAAAATATCTAGGACACTATGTGGTACCTAGTTCAGTGACATAAAATTATTGCTTATTATGGTTTGTAGCTGGAACAACGTATGATTGAAGGCAGAGCATAATTTCAGAGGATATGAAGAAAACCAAGAGTCCTGGCAGGAACACATTTCTTTTGGGATGAGCCTATAACAAACCAATATACCACCAGTTCAGCTAGTCCTCCCATCTCCATAAATACATGAGCTATGCCTGTATCTGGCAGAATGGGGGAGGGGATCGGATGCAAGGGAACTCTACCCGACGATCATTTTGTGGGAAATACTGGAAAGTCTTTTTGTGGTCCCGATATGGGCATGATGAAGAACACCACATACTATCTTTTAAAACAGAAACCAAGCCCACCAGGATCTTTCAGGCTTTGAACTCCGTTTGACTTGATATCTGTAGCACATAGTTAGCACTTTGCTGCCCTCTTAAATCATCAGCAGCCTCAGATTCTCTGAACCACATATGTGGCACTTGTCTACAACTGACTTATTCTTTTATTGTGCTTCTATTACAGAATTCTAAACTTCTAAAAAAAACCAATATTCTACTGCTTCCAGAGTAATATATCTAATTAACGACTAAAAGATGCCTCCATACAAAGTTAATAAAATAATTTCCACCTCTTGCTCCAAGGAAAGCCCAAATCAGCAATTATTTTCAGCTGACAGAAATGCCCATAAAACTGAAAAATGATCTATAATTCCAAGGTACTTCTTTACTGCAAATAATTGCCATCCAGAGCAAAATGGCTTGTTTTCTCATAAAACAATATGATCACTCTAATAAAATGAATATAGTTCTTAGTTCTTTCCATCACTGTCCTGAGGTGCCCTAATTCATTTCAGTTAATTCAAATATTTTATTCTGTGAACACTCCACAAATTGAAATTAAAAGTTGCAATTCAGTTATTCAATACAAACATGAACCCATTAAAATGACATAAAAGTACTTGTAAGATCTTATTCATAACATCTACATGTATTTACTACAGGAGACTAAAATGACCAATTTATGTAACTGGAATCATAAATTGTGGGTAATGTTTTATATATGTAAAACCACAACTCAGAAATAATTGTGAAGAATTAAAAAATTAAAAAAAAAAAGAAAGAATTGTGAAAATGCATACTGCAATTTGGTTAGGTAAATTCTAGAAAAAAAATCATTTAAAGTAACAAGAAATGTAACACTATTAAAGCATATATTTCAAGATAGCAGCAAAAAAATAGCTTATTTGAAGTTTTTTGAAAACTCAAGCTCATTTGGAAATATAAAAGCAATAATGCCACTTCATTATAGTATTGATATTTCATTAATTACAGTGCCATAAAAACTGTGTCCCTGAATATTTCCCTAATACCTGTCTAGAAACTGTAACATAGCAGAAGGAAGACCAATTCTAATACCACAGAGGAAAAAGCTCAATTCTCTTACACATCCTTTGTTGACAGATTTAATCAATGATGTGCTATGTTACTTTCTTGTTTTTCTCTTACTAAATCAACACTTATATTCTCAGGATTGAAACAAGAACAATTCAGTACTACCAAAGACACTAATATAGACAAGGCAACAAATATACCCAGGCAAAGACCTAAAGAAAAGTATTTATTAGTATATATAATAATAATATAGGACAGTATATATACTACAGCAATTTTTTAGAAATTAAAAAATACGGAAGTTCAAGCAGAACGAAGCCCAGTCTTCCTAAGGAATATTTTCTAGAGAAGGCCCACAAAAAAACTTCTAAGAAACATCAGAAGGCATGGATTTTATCAAGGTCTGTTCTGTGATTCTCAGCTTTGCTGCATATTTTATAGAAATTGGCAAACTGATTCCAGAGTGTATTTATAAAAGCAAAGGTCCCAGTAAAGACAAAACAATCTTAAAAAAGAAAAAAGTTGGAGGAGTCACACTACCTGGTTTCAAGACTCAGTATAAAGGTACAATAATCAAGACACCGTGGTATTGGGGCAAGGAACAAATCAACAGAACAGAAGAGAGGTCAACTGATTTCCAACAAAGGTGACAAAGTAATTCAACGAATTATAAAAGTCTTTTCAACAAATACTGTGCAAACAAATGCCCTAACTAAACTTAAAAGCAAGTCTCAAAAGCCTTCAAAGGCCTTCAAGCAACTTAACTGCATGCCAGAACAAAATCCAACACTATGTAAGGAAAGTCAATTTAATCCATCAACCAACAACATGAAAGTCACATTGTCTGACATCCAGTTAAAAGCTGGCCGGCATATGGCTCCCAAATGAGAGAGATGATAGATCTAGCAGTCAAGAATGTTAAAACAACTATTATAAATATGGCCTACATGTTTAAAAGGAGAGAGGAATACATGGATATGATTAAAAGGGAAATGGAAGATTTTTTTTAACAATCCAAATGGAATCTCCACAGATGAAAAATACAATACCTGGAATGAAAAATAGAGTAGATAGGATTCACAGCATATTAGACACTTCCAAAGGAAAGATTAGTCCATTGGAAGGCATAGCAATAGGAACTATCCAAAATGAAGCACAGAGAGGGAAAGAAAAAAAAAAAGCCAAGTAAAAATAAACAGGGTGGCAGTGACCTATAGGACAATATCAAGCATCTAGTATACATATAAATGGTATCAAAAGGAGAGGAGAAAAAAATAAAGAAATAATGGTTAGAATTTTTATAAACATGATGACAACTACAAACCCACAGATCCAAGAATTTCAACAAACTCCAAACTGCATGCCAGTTTTTTTCAAAACAAAATAGATAAAAAGGAAAAACTAGTAAGTTAACCTCATCAAAATTAAAAATTTTCCTCTGTGAAAGACCTCGTTAGGGGCCAAAAAGGCAAAATACAGACTGGGCAAAAATATTTGCAAATCACACATCTGACAACAACTTATAGCTAGAAAAATAAAGAACTCTCAAAATTCAACATTAAAACATCCAATTAGAAAATGGGCAAAACACATGAGCAGACATTTCACCAAAGAAGATACACAAGTGACAAATAAGCACATGAAAAGATGATCAACATCACTAGCCATTAGGGAATTGTGAATTAAAATCACAATGATATATCACCATCATAATGGCTAAAATAAAAAACAGTGATACTACCAAATAATGGTGAGGATGTGAAAAATGAGATTACTCATAGGGGTGACTGGCTGGCTCAGTCAGAAGAACATGTGACTCTTGATCTCGGGGTTGTGAGTTCCAGCCCCACACTGGGTATAGAGATTACTTAAATAAATTAATTAAATTTAAAAAAGAAAGAAAGAATTAGATTACTCGTACAGTGTTGGTGGAAATGTAAAATGATATCGCCACTCTGGGAAACAACTTGACAGCTTCTTTTAAAACTAAAAAATGGAAAAAAATAAAAAATAAATAAAACTAGAAAAATGGACTTACCATATAACCTAGCACTATTGTACTCTTGGGCATTTATCTCAAAAAAAATGATAACGTATGTTCACAAAGAAATCTGTTATGAATGTTCATAGCAGCTTTATTAGTACCAGTCAAAAACTGGAAATGCCCCCAACGTCCTCCAACAGGTGAATAGTTTAACAAACTGTAAGGCAGCCATACCAAGGAATACGACTCAGAAAAAAATAAAAGGAAACAAACTATTGATATACGCAACAAACTTTGATAGACGAACCTCAAGGGAATTAAGCTGAGTGGAAAAAGCCAATCTCAAAAAGTAACATACTTCATGATTCGATTTACATCACATTCTTGGAATAACAAAATTATAAAGAGGAGAACAAACTGTCAAGGATTACAGAGAGGGGAGGGGTGGGTGTGGCCATCAAGGAGTAGCACAGGGAGCTTTATGGCGATGGTACAGTTCAGCATCTTGATGGTTACAGGTAGTGATGGTTACACAAAACTACACGTGTGATAAAAAAAAAATTCCACAAACCAGAGACACACACACACAAATAAATGTATAGAATAAGCTCTGTGGGTTGTACCGATGTCGATTTCCTGGTATTGCCATTACACTACAGTTACTCGAGATGTTAATTTTAGGGCAGGATGGGTATAAAAGGTAGATGGAACCTCCCTGAACTTTTCTTTGCAACTTCTTGTAAACTTATTGCTACAGGGGAGGGAGCTATTACAGGGACTAGCTCAATCTAAGGAGTTAGCCAATCAGTAGCAAACTTACCTTCGTAGGTGGTATAGAAAATGTGTATAGGATGGTGTGCAGAGGTTAGCAAGCAGAAACCAGGCAGCTGAGACAGAAAACGAAGAGACAGCTCTAAGAGGAGGAGTGAGGGGAGATAAAACCAAACAACAGTAGCTTCCTAAGCCTCTTCATGACTGCCTCTCACTATCAGCATTTACCCAATGTCTGGGAAACTCGTATTAGTGATCATAATTTGCATGGACAACAAAAGACCAGTCTATGTTCTGATGTGACCTCTCTCATTCAAAGCAAAAATTACAACCAACAATCAAGAGAATATGTTCCCAGGCCTCTCAGATTTCATTTCCTTTCAGTACTTTCCAAACTATTTGATGTTCACAAAACCATCTAATGTAATAAGAGGAAATAAATAAACCTGAAATCCATTTTCTGATTATAGATAAAACTCTTATGATACACTATTCTCTGATTAGATGTATGCCATAAATTGTGTTATTTCAACTGCTTGATGTGTGAATAAAACAGATACTAACTTTCTCACACTGAATAATAACAGCTAGCACTATTATTAAACATCTCTTATGTGCCAAGAAGTAGTCTAAGTACTTTTAGGATACTGTCTCACTTAGTTTTTATAACAACTCTATAAAATAGGTCCTATTAATATCCTTATCTAACAGACTATGAAACCAAGATACAGAGAGGTTAGGTAATTTGCACAAGGCCACACAGCTAATAAATGATAGAGCCAGGCTTCAAACCCAGGAAATCTACTATCGGACCAAACTCTTAAGAGTAATTCTATGAAAGGAAGCAAGCGATCGATGTTCTAGGTTTCTGTCAATTCACAGAAGACTACTGGATGCCTTCAAACAGACATGACTAGGGAATGTAAGAATTGTTTTATGTCCCGGTGATTTAATGTTCCCAAAAGTCACTGGCTGACTAAATTATAGTAAAATGATTCAAACATTTCAGCACTATACACCAAAACTCAGGCACAGTCGGGGCACCATTAAAAATTAAAATTTATCATTAAAGTAAACAAACAAATATGGGCTTAGAAGATAGGTTTTCAGACCTATGAAATGCATGTCATGCAATAACAACATTTTATGTAGAGGCACCACTCTGGGCACTGGAAATATAAGATGAAAAATACAAATAAGGTCCCTACTCTCACTTATATTTTAAGAGGGTAAAGAGGGAGAGATAGACAAACAAATCATAAAATGCCTGTGTATTCTCATGAAAATAGAGGACAATGAGATTGAGTCACTTGGAAACTGCTGTAGTTTGAATCATCAAAATAGTCTCTCTGAAAAGGTGATATTTAAGTGAAAGGCTGAATTATAAGCATTTTTTAATATGTCAAGTATACAGATTTAGTAACTCAGCATTTTACTATAGGAAAACTATAATTTATGCCCAGGGAAAATAATTTAGCTAGTGAACATTAAGGTGATAGCTTTGCCCTTCTTTCAAAGAAAACCTTAGAACACCTAATAACGTAGGCACAAATATTAAGAATCCTTCACCCTTTTTCTTGTAGTTGTTCTTATTTTCAGATACTATACATTATGGAGGGGGAAAAGGAAGATGCATGTATATAACATTCTTGAAATGGTAACACTATACAGACACAGAGACGAGACAAGTGGTACCCAGGGGTTAGGTGAGGAGAGAGGGAGGTGGTTGTGGCATGAGGGATCCTACACACACACATATGTAAAAATCAGTGAAATCTACATAACGTATGCTGATTGTGTTTATGTCAATTCCTGGTTGTGATACTGAACTATAGTTATGTAAAATGTTACCATTGGGGGAAACTGGATGAAGAGTCTGACAGGATCTCTCTCTCTATTATTTCTTATGACTGCATGTGACTCTAAAATTATCTCAAAATAAGAAGTTATTTTAAAAATGTAGGGTCGGGCACCTGGGTGGCTCAGTTGGTTAAGCGACTGCCTTCGGCTCAGGTCATGATCCTGGAGTCCCGGGATCGAGTCCCGCATCGGGCTCCCTGCTCGGCGGGGGGTCTGCTTCTCCCTCTGACCCTCCTCCCTCTCATGCTCTCTGTCTCTCATTCTCTCTGTCTCAAATAAATAAATAAAATCTTAAAAAAAAAAAAATGTAGGGTGAACACCAGATACTTATTTAGGAAGCATCAGAATATTGCAAAGAAACAGCTTTCAACAAATTTCATGCACTAATCCATTGGTTTAATTTAAGAACTAGTTCTCATCAAAGAGTGAAATAGATTTTGAGGCTTATAAACCAAAAAATTAGAAAATACGCAGTTTTCATTGGAGAGGCATCTGTAATCTCAAACTGTGACCTAACTGTAAATGTACTTCAACATTCACCATTTTCAAACTAAGACTCAGGAAATAAACATATAGTATTAAAAGGAAGCAAGTCACATATACTAAGTAAATAAAAGCAACCAGAATTTCAGTTTTTCTGTATGTATTTTGTAATTAAACAATGTTAATAATATGTTTTGGGGGAAAAAACACATTTTTTAAACCAGAAATCAAAGATGCTAATTTAATTTTAAAATGGAAATGTTTCCTGAGCTTCACAATGTATAAGCTATCACTCTACATTCTTTTAAAGTATAAAAAAATATTGGGGGAAAGAAAAGAAATTAAATAAGCCTAGAATCTCCTGTTTTTAAAAGAATTCTACCACACCATTCTGACAAATTTATGAGAAATGACCAAAGTAGAATGTACCATACAGTATAACTTCTAAATGATCAACTATTTTTATACATCACTATGATCCCTTCCCCCTCCTGATTAACAATCAATGGCCATGAACAAAGAACAGACTGCCGGGGAATTATCTGAAACTACCTTAATCAGAGAGACTCAGAAAAGTATGAGCCCATGGGTGGAATAATATTCAGATCCCACTCCTACAGTGCTACTGAACATTCAGTGTTCCCATGCAAGCTATTTAACCTTCACACTTCGGTCTTCTGAGCCATAACATAAAAATCATGACACCCGCCAACTGGTACACAAGGGTGTTGAAGCTTTCATGTAAGATGCTGTGTCCAAGCTCCCACAACCCAATCCCAACCCAGCAGTTCTTACTCAAAGATAATCCCCCGGAGTACCAAAGTGAACCCCAAATTCTTTTTTTTTTTTTTAAAGATTTTATTTATTTATTTGAGAGAGAGAGCACATGAGAGGGGGGAGGGTCAGAGGGAGAAGCAGACTCCCCACCGAGCAGGGAGCCCGATGCGGGACTCGATCCCGGGACTCCAGGATCATGACCTGAGCCGAAGGCAGTCGCCCAACCGACTGAGCCACCCAGGCGCCCATGAACCCCAAATTCTTATTGCTTTGAATTTTATCTCCAAACCCATGGGTGAACATTATCAGAAGCTCTGATGAATACCATCAGAATACTATCATTAGAACATTTAAAAGTGAATGCCTGACTCAGAGACATGGTAACTTTGTAAAAATAGTTCGTTTCATGGTGCTTTTATAAATGGATTATTTTGTAATATCAAACTACACGTAAACATAAGCATTCCATAAAACATCACAACCCGTAAAAGAATGAAATAGTAATGAGCTATATGTAGGATCGCATCCTAAAAATGTGTTCATTTCTATTTTGTTTCTTCCTTCTCCAGCAGAGAGAATGCACAGAACAAAGTGAGAAGTGAAGATACAGACAAACAAGGTGGGACAAAAAAAGGACATAGCCACACTGGGCCCAGCTGAACCAGAAAGTTGGACATGTAACCTCAGAGTCCGTATCAGCAAACTGTGGAAACCTGTGGGAAGCAGGAGTTCTTGGACACTGACGGGCAAGTGTTATACACATGAGAACGAGTCAAGCAACACGGATCATAAATTGCTGAAAAGCCTACGTATCAATTAGCCAACCTTGGTGTAATCAGACTTTGAGGGAGGGCCTCAAACCAGCAATGGCAGGAACTCAGATGTGTCAAAACAGAGGTTGTGGGACGGGAAGATCCATTTTGAGGAAAGTGCAGGACAGGAGCCCCAAAACGTATCTAGTTCGGAGTTAACAGAAATTAATACTCAGTAACTAATATGACACAACTACCAAAACACGGTAGTATCACTCTTTTACATATAATGATTATGTTCCAAATGCAATACGAATAAACTAAGAAGTTATATTTCCGGGTAAGAGATTTCACATTTTTATTAATTAAAGTGACTTTGGTCTGCATTCTAGAGTCCATTACCTATAGATTCTAGAGCTAATAACTATGAAACGGAAAACAGCCAGAAAGAAAAACCAACAAAGATACTCAAAGAATGCATAATTAATAAATCAGAGTATTAGGACAACAAATCAAATTCAGCTGTGACCCAAATTTCAAAAACTACATGGCTTTTCACAAGCTTCATTTATTATTTACTATTTATGTAATGTGCTATAAGCAGAATAATCTTAAATATGTTTCTTAATTCTGCCATGTCACCCTCCTTAAGTTTATTTAGACATATAAATGTATTATTTTTTCTATACTCTTCAGGTTCACTTTAGAATATCTAGAACCACTCCTGAAAATAGTAACTGCCCACTCAATAACTCAGAAAAATACAAAGTACTATGTAATTGTATTAATGTTTACCTCCATACTCATCGTATATTCTACCAATGCAGAAGCTATGAAGATGTAAGTATATAAACCACTTGCACTCCATCTTACAGCTCTGCAGTTCTTTATGTACAAGCTTACTTTAGTTTTCTTCACTTTACATATAGATCTTAAAAACTCCCTTTTGCCCATTTCCTGGATATACTCAATGGCAACAGAGCCATTACAGCCATTTCTATATGGCAACTTTCTTAAGCAAGAATCATACCATAATCCTACTCAGGGTCAAACGCATCAGTGCATCTCCAGGGAAGTTCTTCCATGCAGTAATGAGCCATTTTTCTTTAGGAATGAAATTTTCACTCTGTTGAGTAAATGTCTGCTCATATGCAGGCATCTCTCACCCTGAGTCAGTCAACTATGCCATAAGCTTGTTTTTTCTCATTTTCGAAGTCTACAAGCCCTTACATACACACGATTACAGCGCTTGATGTAGAGCCCTGCTGACAGAAAAGCATTCACATAGTTATTGATTACCGCACACCTGTATACTTGGAATAAAAAACACCTTCCATCTTAGTAAGAAAATATAACTCTTCCTGTAGAGAACTTCACCACACTCTGAGCAACCCCCTAGGTTCTTGTTTGGCATATACAGTGGACTCGCACATGCACAAAATAACGCCAATTCAAAGTTCTTTATTAGACATTGTTTGTAATAGCGAAATATTGGCAAACACTCAAATGTTCTTCAATAGGGGACTAGTGGTATATGCATACAGTGGAATATTATACAGCAATTTAAAAAATGAAGAGCCCCCTTTCTTTAACTAAAATAATCTCCTAGATATTATTAGGCAAAAAGAAAGAAAATCAAGGAGCAGGCCTATAGTATACTACTGCTTGTGTAAAACGGGTGAAATTTCATTTGTATGTAATATACCCCAGGGATATTATATATGCATATTTTTATATATTTCATTTGCAGTTACACATACACACAGAACATCTCTGAAAGGACTCTCATTTTAGGGAAATGAGTATCAGGAGGACAGGGTCAAAAGGAAGACTTTTTCATTGCATACCCTTCTGTTTTTAAATTATACCATGTATAAGTATAATCTAATCAAAAAATAATTAAACTTTAGGGTGGGAGGATGGGTTAGCCTGGTGGTGGGTATTGAGGAGGGCACATTCTACATGGAGCACTGGGTGTTATGCACAAACAATGAATCATGGAACACTTCATCTAAAACTAATGATGTAATGTATGGGATTAACATAAGAATAAAAAAAATAATAATTAAACTTTAAACCGAAAGTATATATAGTGTGCTAGTTACATGCGAGGCTCTGCAGATAAGAAGACCTGGGCTTGCATCCCAGCTCTGCCATTTACCAGTGTGTGACCTTAGGCAAGTTCTCTAAGCCCCAGTTTGCTCATCCCATAAAATGGGAGTACTGATAGTTAACTGTGAGAATTAAATCAGTCAAGTATATAAATCACTTCACACGGTTCCTAGAAATCATTATTATTATGTAATGTTCTCCTTCAAATGACACTGTGGACTTGGAAATTACAAAGTTCCAGTCATCACCAATTTTTTTTTCTCTTTATTTTCAATGGGCAAATTTGGCTAGTTCCTCTTTCAAAAAATCTATGACATCCAATCTTTTCTGTTCATTTTGTAGCTGCCAGAGATAGGCCCAGACCCCAAAGAATCAGATCAGGAGTTTGAATCTCATGAGCCAAACAATCAGGAGCCCTTGCACGTTTGCCACTATCTATAGACTTACGTATATAATCTCTACAAAATACCAGGGGCCACGAACTCATATTTGTACTCTTACTTTACCATTGATAAAGTATGTTTAAACACTTGAGTTTAATTCCTGCAGTAAGAATCTCAGAAACAGAAGGTCCATGAAAGGACATTCTAATTTTCAACAACTATAAGCAAGCAGAGCAGATATGTTTATTCTTTTGTAGATGAACATTTGCAATTGAAATGTAACCTATTAAATATGAATTTAAATGATTTTTAAATAATCAAATAAATAAATGAAATGAAAGCCAAAGAGGAGTGATTTGCCAAAAGTCACATGCTTTACAAGAAAAAAAATGCCTAGAAATCAGATCTTGTCATTTCACCCATATTCTTTTTTTTTTTTTAATATTTTATTTATCCATTTGAGAGAGAGAGAGAGAGAGAGCGCGTGCACATGAGAGGGGGGAGGGTCAGAGGAAGAAGCAGACTCCCTGCTGAGCGGGGAGCCCGATGCGGAACACGATCCCGGGACTCCAGGATCCTGACCTGAGCCGAAGGCAGTTGCTTAAGCAACTGAGCCACCCAGGCGCCCTTCACCCACATTCTTACCAGGAAGTGTCCATTGTTACCAGGAAGTCATCAAATATACTGCTTCCCTCATCTAGAAGGCTCCTACCTATTTAAACCAAGACCTGGTTCACAGAAGCTGTTCCAGATCTGGTAGCCACAGGTCTCTCTCTCTCTCTCTCTGAATCCCAGCTACTGTAACAGCAAACAACCAGACCCGTACAACAACTGTCCCCTGAGCGTATCTACAAGGATGACCCACAAGCACCTCAAATCCAACATGTTTATAATAACAGCAATAATTACCTCGCCTTGCTCCTTCTCCATCCTCCACCCTTGCCTGGACTTGCTCTTCCCCCTCTGTGGCTTCCTGTTTCCGTGAATGGTCCCACGGTCACCCAAGAGGCCAAACCACAAATCTAAGAGTCATTCTACTTTCCTCCCTCTCTCTAAATCCATAAATCCTGCGTCTACCTCTAACTTTCTTTGGAATTAATCTGCTTCTCTTCAGAATGGATACAGAATAGCAGAGAGTTGGAGAGGAGGGCTCATGCCTCGTTCCTCCAAACTCTCAGGAATGGGGAACAGTGGTTAAGAGAACTGACCCTGGCCCCAAACTGACATGGTTCAAATCCCAGTTTAGACACTTACTAGCTATCTGACCTTGGTTATACCTCAGTTTTCTCATCTGTCTAAATGAGATAAAACTAGTAGCAATCTCATAGGATTGCTGTAAATTGTACATCAATTAATAATGTAAAGTGCTTAGAATAATGTCTGGTACACTTTATAATATGTGCTACTATTTTTAACAGTAACATGATTTTTTAAATGTCATAAAGTATTTGTTCTAAAACGGTTTAAAATCCAGAAGTTTTTCCAAACAAGCAAAGGGAAAAAAATAAGAGAGAGAGAGGCAAGCCAAGAAACAGACTTTAAAACACACAGAACAAACTGATGGTTACTAGAATGGAGTGGGGGAGGGGCAGGGTGACACAGGTGATGGGAATTGAGGAGGGCACTTGTAATGAGCACCCAGTGTCCTATGGAAGTGTTAAGTCACTATATTGTACACCTGAAACTAATATAACACGGTATGTTAACTAATTGGAATTTAAATAAAAACTTAAAATTTAAAAATACATTTAAAAAATCCAGAAGTTTTTCGTCAAGACAGAAAATCAAAGCATAGTCCAATGTCCAGTTAAGCTGAGCCTCCGTCTGACTTAAAACCTTAGTCACATAATGCCCTTGGCTATTTCACCTCTGCCACTCCAATATCTCCTACTTGAATTACTATCCCAGGCTCCAATTAACTGATCTCTTCATCTCAAGCTGAGAGGCAAACTGCAACCAAAATGATTTTTCTAAAACGCATATCAAATTAGGCCATCTCCCTATTCAAAGCCCATCCATCACTCCCTCTTACCTTGAATTAAAGTCTATTCCTTAACAGGGCTCACCAAACCCAGCATGATAGATATGATATGGTCTCTAGCCTCATTCTAATCCACTCCCCTACCTCGTACTCTAGGATCCTGTCAACATTCTTGCAGCCCCTCTATCTCTCAGGTCCACCCAGACTCACATGTCATTTCCTCTGTTTGAAACACCGTGCCCTATCACTCTACCTTTTACCTGGATGGTTTCTACCCATCCTTAAGTCTTAATATAGATGCCACCCCATTCAAAAACACATCTCCAGGCCCCTAAGTCTGGATTAGGTGCCTTTTGTATGAGTCAAGCAGTACCATGTACTCCATAGCACCTTTCCCACTGTCCACTTACCTGTCTGTATTCCCCCATCAGACCGTAAGCTCTGTGAAGGTACAGACCCCATCTTTCTCTTATCCCAGTGCTCACCACAATGCCTGCCACTTAGTAGGTGCTTTATTAAATAGCTGTTAAATAAATTACTTAATATCAATATTTTATGAACAACATTTAGTGTAAGGATTTTTTAAAACCAAAGTAAACTAAGTAACTAAAATACTAATAAATACAGAAGTTGAAAGTGTTAGGAAGACACTCAATATGACACAGAATCTAATCACTATGACTGCCCAGTGACCAGGTCAGAATCCTTAAGAATTCGCAAAATGGGCTTCTCCAAATAATAGGTAGAAAAATTTCAGAAGCAAGAAATCACGAGCAGTAATATTTATCCTGCTAAGCCTCTGGAAACCAAAAAAAAATCTATTGTAGGAGATGTTCTAAGGACATAAAATAAAATACATGGCCAACTATAAGTTCCACCACACTGAAATGAAAATGCCTCAAATCAATGCCTAAAAATTCATGCAGATTAAACAACACTGGTTAAACAAAAAAATTAATAAATACTCAATCATACTTCTACCTTATCAGTCAATGTTCATTTCTCTTATTCTCCCCACTCCCATACACAAAGCTTAAGTTTCTCTATCCTCCATACTTTGCAAGCACTGTATCCCTAGTTGTCATAGCGTACAATTTTGATCACACTCCATCATATTACTTACCTACCTCTCCACCACCAGACCAGCTCTTGAAGATAGTGATCCTATCATAATCCATCATTGTATCCTTCAGGCTCTCACAGTGCACTTAGTAGGTATCCAGTATTTGCAAAAAGGAGAGAAAGAGGGAGGGAGGGAAAGAAAGGGAAAGAGCAATCTATTCACACAAATAAGCCAAAAGGTAGCAGTGGAAGTGGTGGAGAAGTCCCACAGACGTAAGGAAAAGAGGGCTGAAAGAGGTGAAATTGCTGAGCATTAACATTCAGATAATTCGGTGCACTTTTAAAAGTTATTACTAGGAATTAACAGCAGCAACAATGACTACTCAGTCTCATCCCATTGGCACACTACAAATAAGTTTATGAAGTAAGGACCTCCGTAGAGAGTTCTTTTTTTTTTTTTTTTTTTTAAGATTTTATTGATTTGAGAGAGAGAGAGAGAGCACAAGCAGGCAGAGGGGCAGAGGGAGAAGGAGACGCAGACTCCCCTCCGAGCAAGGAGCCTGATGCCGGGCTGGATCCCAAAACCCTGAGATCATGACCCAAGCAGTTCTTTTTACATCCTGTGTAGAAGCACAGAGGCGATAAAAAGGGGGCAGACCAAAAAGGGAAGAAGAAAAGAAAAAAGCTGCTCTGTGCCCCAGCTTCGTGTCTAAAGCCCACAGTGATTCGAATACTTCAATAATGGTTGTTCATGGCCAATCTTATTAATAATATTTTGAGAAAGATGCATGAAGATATTTAGCTATTAAGGGGAGAAAAAAATTGGGTATTTTCAACAGAAATTCATTATATTTTCACTTAGCAACATGACTCTAAAATGTTCAAACATAAACAGATAAATTCATTTACTCACTATTTGTAACAGATACCCAAATATTTGAAAAATCATGATTTTGACATTAAATATCACTATTCACATTGCACAGTATTCAGGCTGCCATTAGAAGAAGAAGCTACCCAATAGAAGATTTAGATTTAGCAGAGTCAGAAGATCTGTTCGTTTTCTAAGACTGCCGAGGCTTTACCTTGCTCCCCAATGAACTTAAGGACATTCCCCATATTCTCTAATACAAATGGCCTGGGCTGCATAGGAGTTCATGGAAGAGAGCTGTATTTGTACATAAATCATATGCTTTGGGGTCTTTAAATGAAAAGTATTAAAGAATTCTAAAAGTCCTATAGAATGTAAATCTTTCTCAGTGGGGAAATTCTCCCAGCATGATGACTTCCTTTCCACAATATCAGATCAAAAGCTTTAATAGTACCCACATTGAGCTTAAGTTCATGCAGAAAACAGACTTCTCCCCCACCTTACCACTTCAGAAAAAAGCCTAGTCTGAAGGAGGACCATCTGTCCCTGGAGAATGAGCCCATTCCAAAGAGAAGATATGTATCTTCTCATAGTTTATTAATTTATTGGCATGATAACGTACATCAATTTAAAGGCATTTCATCTACAATGAGCAAACTGTTTGAAAGCTAAATGCACTAAATCTTCTTCAAGGGACCCGTAAGTGTTTTTTGAACTCTTAGTGGTTGCACTTAATGCTTTATTTTAAAATCAGATTTAATCATTTCATAAAGCCAGTAGTTCTTAAGGAAAATGGATTTCATTTTACCTCTGTATCTATTACCCCAGGTCAGAATTGTAATGAACTGTGATGCCCTTTGAAACCACTAATGCCGCACTCAACAACCCAATTAATAAGTAAGTCTAAAAACACAATTTTCCAAAATGACCATAGTGTTCTCACTTCCTATTCTTAAATTTCCGAGACACTAATTGAATGTCTATACAATTTTATTTGTAGATCTTTCTCAAATAATCTCACAATAGAACCACCAGCTTTTAATTCCTACTCCCATGAAGGCTCTTCATTAGCTCTATTTGGAAAACTTAACAGAGCTGTATTCTTTAAAAATCAATTTGATAAATAAATGTCAAAATAAAGAAAGTGCTTCTTCTGAGACTCAGAGGTCTTTAAAGCACATGATATTTTATAACAATAGGAACAGAGGACAAAACCATGAAAGCATAATAACTCTCCATTATACAAAACAGATATATAAGTATATATGTGCACATGGTATATATCCACTTTGTGAATTATCATGCCAGGCAGTTTTTATCTACCACATCATAGCCTTCTGTGCTATGGTTGTTCAGGAAGATTAACTCAATCACGTGCAAATCACTAAAGCAAAACCTAGAATGTAGAAGTAGCCATATCATAGTATCAGGAGTGGGGGGAGGCCACCACAGAATCCAGGAACTGGGAAGAACACCAAAGGACATCTGGTATATGGGATTTTTTTTCTTCATGGAAGATCAGATTTTGCTGACATAGACACTGTTAAAAGTTCCCCAACAGCAGGGAACCCATTCTTTACTTTCCCCAAAACCTCATTTCAATGGCCACCCATGATGAAATGTTTCTCTTCATATTGAGCCAAAATGGTTTCCATATAAATTTTCCTACAGGTCACGACTGGTCTGTCCTTCCTACAGATATGCCTTGTCCCTCTTTAGCAGATCTCAGTCTTCTAGATATGAAGAAAAAGAGCATGTGTCCCCTTGATCATGTTTCCTAGAGGCAAACCATCTTTTCTGTATCTCTAAGACCCTCAGCCATTCTTCATATCATGTAAAGATGCTTCACCATCCCAGACCCTTCACCTTCCTCTGGGTGAAACATGACATCTAGAACTAAAAATCATATTCTACAAATTACTACCAACATTTATTCACTAGGAAACATATTTTGGGAAGAGTCAACCCCAAGAACCCTCTACTTCCTCAGGAGCAAGTCTTGACATATACTATGGAAATGGTTAATTGAACAGAAAATATAAATCAATTCTATCCAAAGACAGTGATGAGAAAAGTGGGGGGAAGGTAGTGAAAAAAATAGTGTCATCAAGCTTTTTGTTCTGAAAGAAGTTAACTACCCTATATACTAGTCCACAATCTAAATTATCTGATATCCTGATAATGCTAATGTAATATGGCCAACGCTTTCTAAATTCACAGTAAGCATAGGTATACAGAGAGTAGTCATAGCCTTTAAAATAAATTACTTTTAATCTCATCTAAAGAATCAAATGAAATCAAAACATTAGATGTAATTAAGACTGCCTAGTTTCCCTGGAGATTATGCCAATCAGACATGTTAAGCATTCTAGGAATGAAATATTTGATACAATTAAGGAAATCCTATTGAAAAAAATTAGTCTGTAAAACAGAGATAATACGGGGCTAAGGAATGGTTTATTAATAACTCATTCAATTCTGGGTATAATAAATACAGCTATTACAACTTCAATTCACTAGTGGCTGAGCCCAAAATGCTAAAATGCTGCCACTCAATCTGCCTTAAGAATCCAGATCTAATCGGTAGAGGCACTGCCTGATACATTTATTAAATCGCAGAATGATTTTAGGCTTAAAAGAATTTAGATTTAAAAAACAAAGCTAGTAAGAGGTAGGGCCAGAATTCCAGACCAAAATCTGGCACCTTGTCCCCTATCCTTACCCAACCCTTCAGATACCTGAAAGTAGCTGTCATGCCCTCCATTCTCCCTTCCACCCCTACCCAATCTTCCCAAGGCTAGTTTCTTCAATGATTTCTACAACAGGGAGGATCTCCAAACAAAGCCCTACATAAGTGACCTCTGGAAATTCAGACGTGTTCTCTCATGTCAGAAAAGTCTGCTTGGACTGTGTCTTGAGGAGATAAGTGACTAGATGTGTGGAGGATGGCTGCCACTAACAACGCTAAGATTCCTGAGCTTCGGGGCCACTCCTCATTCCCTCAGTGACTCAGAATAAGGCAAAGCAAGAGAGGCCGGAGAGCCACAGCCCCAGAGCAGAGTCAGTCAGTGAGAGACTATGGGAGAAGAGTAGGAGGGAGCTGAGGCTCTGGCAACATCAGAAGCGTCAGCTGACAGTATGTCTAGTTCTGGGGGCTTCCCCATGTAGCCGGCCCTCCTCTGACAGCCCTCTCTCTACCACAGGGTGGGTCTTTCCCATTACTGAGTCCCGGGGCAAACAGGAGATAGACTCTTCCAGAGAAAGCATACTGACACCGAGGGAGCTCTCCATGAGTTATCACTCCAAAGTAGCTAGGCTAGTAACCCAGGACGATACCAAAGTGGCCGGATGCTATATGAAGAGAATCACCAAGGCAAAAGCCTAAAATAGCAGATGCTTGGGGAAAATGCCAAAGACAAAAGACAAAGAAAAGATGTTTTGAAAGCTAGGCTTAGAATAAGAACAAAGCCAAGATAGATGTTAATTCTTAACTACAAATTGTGCTTCAGTTTTCTCCCATCAAAACGGACCTCAAATCTCAGCCCAGCATAACAGTCTCTTGGTAAGCTGGGCACTACTATCCTATCTAGTTACTGTCTCTGATTATTTCCCTGGGGGTTAGCTCCCTTAAAGAATACTCTTTCCCGCATCCGGGCCTTTGAGCCTGCTGTCTTCCTGCCTCAGACTCCTTTCCCCTTTTGCTCATTCTTCCCTGACTCCCGCAAGCAGACTGAGGAGTGCTCTCCTCCCACTCCCACAGCACCTGTCCGTGTGTCTCTAACAGCGCCCCCGGCAGGATATGATCCTTGCTTGGTGTACTTCCCTCCACTAGAGACCATGAGCTCTCCAAGACTGCATCTCTGCATTCCAAGAATCTATGATACTGTCTAGCTCATCATTTCGTGAGGGATGAATCAAATGAGAGAAATGAGGATGAGTGAAGTGATAAGCATGCATCAGGCCTGTGTCGTGTATGTCTGTCATCTCTCCACTGACTTCTGACAGAGAGAGAACAGTGTCTGAAATAAAGTAAGTGATCGATACTAATGGAATAAATCAAGTAAATAAACATGAAAAGAGCTCTGACAGATTCAACAAAGTGTTATAATCAGAAGTATGAAGGTCCCTTCCAACTCTAAGATCCTATGGAGTTTTTTTAAAAACTGTATTTGTACAGATTTATACAAATTTCCCAGAAAATTTGGAAGAGAGAGAAGGGAAACTAGCATTTACTTAAGGGCTACAAATTTGTTAGGTACTTTACATATGATATTTGATTTGTTTTTCATAATCATCCTGGGAAACTGTGATTATAAACCCCATTTTATAGATAAAAAAACCTAAGTTCGAGATGCAGAACCAAACTCTGAACTCAGGTGAACCTGACCCCAATCCTAAGCTTTTCCCACAATACCACCTGAATCTCTGGAAGGAATGCAAAGCTATCTTCCTTATCATTCCATTTCAAGGAAAAGGAGTGCCGAAATCAGCCAAGGCCCAATTAGGTCATAATTCCAGAGAGAGGAGCTGTCAAGGGGTGGCACAGAGAGGTGACAAGATCTGTCTTCCCTTGAGGATCCCCCTCCTTTTCTTTGTGGGAAGGTTCACACGGCTTTTCTGTTCCTCCCATGAGGCTGGAAGGAAAATTTTAGGGCCTTTCTAAAGAAGGGAGGAAGCAACTTCTCCTTGGCTCTTCTCCTTTCCCCAGAAGGTCAGATGGGAATCAGGTTATGATTCAGAGAAAAGATGGCAAGGAAGCAGCCACATAGGTCCACCTAGAGGCCTTAAGGGGGATTAGAGAGGGAAGTAGCCCCGAAGCTTACATTTCCTACAAGCCAATTCACCAAGTTACAAACCTACATAGAAACGTGGAACTAAAGTCCTAGTTCCTAGCTAGCAATACATATGTTCCTTTGCCTCAAATGTCCAGTGTGTAGAACGGTGGCATCTAATTGAGATAAGGAATCAGCCAAAGTGTTTCCCCAAAACATGACTCACAGGTTGACTTGTGAGGTATACAGCAAATAGTTCTGGGACAACTGGATATCCACACACCAAAGAATGGATTTGGACACCTACCTCACACATATACAAAAATTAACTCAAAATGGATCAAAGACCTAAATGTAAGAGCTAAAACCACAAAACTCTTAAAAGAAAACATACAGGTAAATCTTTGTGACCTTGACTTAGGCAATAGTTTTTTAGATATGACACTGAAAGCCAAGCAAGAATAGATATACTGGACTTCATAAAATTAAAAACTTTTGTTCCTCAAAGGCCACTACCAAGAAAGTAAAAAGACAATCTACATAATGTGATATTTGTAAAACATCTGTCCGACAAGGGTCTAGTATCCAGAATATATAAATTAAAACTCAACAATCTAAATAAAAAATAAACAAAGGATTTAAATAAATATTTCTCCAAAAAAGATACACAAATGACAACAAACACACGGAAAGATGTTCAACATAATTAGTTATGAAGAAAATGCAAATCAGAACTATAACAAGGTACCTCTTCTCACCTACTGGATGGCTATAATCAAAAAGACAGACAAACAAGCACTGGTGAGGATATGGAGACATGAGAACCCCTGCACATTGTGGTGGGAATGCAAAATGGTGCAACTACTTTGGAAAACACCTTGGCACTCTTCAAAAAGTTAAACACAGAGTTATTATATGATGAGCAATTTCACTTTCAGATATATATACTCAAGAGAAATGAAAACATATGTTTACCCAAAAACTCGCATGTAAATATTCATAGCAGCTTTATTCATGATAGCCAAAAAAGGAAACAACCCAAATGGCCATCTACTGATGAATGTATAAGTAAAATGTGCTATACCTATACAATGGAATTGTACTCAGTCATAAAAAAGGAATGAAGGGGTACCTGGGTGGCTCAGGAAGTTTAGTGTTCTACTCTTAATATTGGCTCGGATCATGATCTCAGGGTTGTGGGATCCAGCCCCATGTCAGGCTCTGTGTGGAGCCTGGAGGCTGCCTGGGATTCTCTCTCTCCCCCTGCCCCTCCCCCGACTCACCCTCTCTCTTTCTCTCTCTCTCACAAAAAACAAAAAACAAACAAAAAAAAAAACCCTACAACAGAAATGATTCTGAAAAACACTGTGTTAAGTGAGAGAAGCCAAATGCAAAAGGCCTCATATTGTATGATTCCATTTATGCAATAGACAAACCATAGATTAGTGTTTGCCAGGTGCTAGGGGAGGGGAGAATGGGGGGGAGGGGGCAGATTGACTGCTAATAGATGTGGGATTTCTCTTTTGAGGTGAGGACAGCTTCTGGAATTAGATAGTGGTGATGGCTGCAAAGCCTAGTGATACACTAAACACTTGATTGTACACTTTAAACAGGTGAATTTTATAGTATGCTAATTATATCTCTATAAAAGAGGTGCAACTATAAAAATGAGCTAAGTGTACACCTTATAACATATGTACCATCAAAGAGATTTGACAGAAAAGCAATTAAGTTAACTTGAAAATCACTGCTGCACATTGGTGTTTACTTTCATAATAACAAATATGAAAAGCATTGAATTTTATTGCCGTAAACTGAACACCAACATAAACTGAACACCAACATAAAGGTTGGGAGGAAAAATTAATTTGATTTCCATGAAAAACATCCAAGGATAAATATTTGCTTTCTTCCCAATATCTCAGCTGGTTGCAAGCTGAGCTCCCTAGAGCAGAGAGAAGAGCCTCTGTGTTAGATCTGCTAACAGCAAACAGACTTGAAAGAATTCAGGTATAAGAACCTGAGCCTCAGATGCACTGCCTTTGGTAAATGGTAAACGGATTCTCTCCCCGCCACCTCTGCTGCTGCAGATGAGCATTCCACCGTGGTAACGACAATGTAACAGAATAGCACTTCCAATTACCAGCATCTCAACCTCGGAGACTGGATGAACATTTTCTATAAGGCTTTTCCTAGATTCCCTGAATGAACATGTGTGAGTCCAAATGACCAATTTTTCCAAATAAGCACAGCTCATGTTAGGAATATTGAATCACAAGCAAACTTTGTACACACACTACATAAAAGTGAAAATATAATGCAATATTCTCATCATACACACTCAATAAATATTTGAATGAATATTTATAATAGTTAATAATGTTTACCAAATTGTATAGATCAAAAATTAAGGCAAATGATAACAGTATTTCTTTTTTTTAATTTTTTATTGTTATGTTAATCACCATACATTACATCATTAGTTTTTGATGTAGTGTTCCATGATTCATTGTTTGTGCATAACACCCAGTGCTCCATGCAGAACGTGCCCTCTTTAATACCCACCACCAGGCTAACCCATCCTCCCACCCCCCTCCCCTCTAGAACCCTCAGTTTGTTTTTCAGAGTCCATCATCTCTCATGGTTCGTCTCCCCCTCCGATTTCCCCCCCTTCATTCTTCTCCTCCTGCTATCTTCTTCTTCTGTTTTTTTTTTAAAGATTTTATTTATTTATTTGAGAGAGAGAATGAGAGACAGCACAAGAGGGAAGAGGGTCAGAGGGAGAAGCAGACCCCCCGCTGAGCAGGGAGCCTGATGCGGGACTCGATCCTGGGACTCCAGGATCATGACCTGAGCCGAAGGCAGTCGCTTAACCAACTGAGCCACCCAGGCGCCCTCTTCTTCTTTTTTTTTTCCTTAACATATATTGCATTATTTGTTCAGAGGTACAGATCTGTGATTCAACAGTCTTGCACAATTCACAGCACTCACCATAGCACATACCCTCCCCAATGTCTATCACCCAGCCACCCCATCCTTCCCACCCCCCACCACTCCAGCAACCTTCAGTTTGTTTCCTGAGATTAAGAATTCCTCATATCAGTGAGGTCATATGATACATGTCTTTCTCTGATTGACTTATTTCACTCAGCATAACACCCTCCAGTTCCATCCACGTTGTTGCAAATGGCAAGATCTCATTCCTTTTGATGGCTGCATAATATTCCATTGTGTGTGTGTGTGTGTGTGTGTGTGTGTGTGTGTATACCACATCTTCTTTATCCATTCATCTGTCGATGGACATGGACATCTTGGCTCTTTCCACAGTTTGGCTATTGTGGACATTGCTGCTATAAACAGTGGGGTGCACGTACCCCTTCGGATCCCTACATTTGTATCTTTGGGGTAAATACCCAGTAGTGCAATTGCTGGATCCTATGGTAGCTCTATTTTCAACTTTTTGAGGAACCTCCATACTGTTTTCCAGAGTGGTTGCACCAGCTTGCATTCCCACCAACAGTGTAGGAGGGTTCCCCTTTCTCTGCATCCCCGCCAACATCTGTCGTTTCCTGACTTGTTAATTTTAGCCATTCAGACTGGTGTGAGGTGATATCTCATTGAGGTTTTGATTTGGATTTCCCTGATGCCAAGCGATGTTGAGCACTTTTTCATGTGTCTGTTGGCCATTTGGATGTCTTCTTTGGAAAAATGTCTGTTCATGTCTTCTGCCCATTTCTTGATTGGGTCATTTGTTCTTTGGGTGTTGAGTTTGATAAGTTCTTTATAGATTTTGGATACTAGCCCTTTATCTGATATGTCACTTGCAAATATCTTCTCCCATTCTGTCAGTTGTCTTTTGGTTTTGTTGACTGTTTCTTTTGCTGTGCAAAAGCCTTTTATCTTGATGAAGTCCCAATAGTTCATTTTTGCCCTTGCTTCCCTTGCCTTTGGCGATGTTTCTAGGAAGAACTTGTTGCGGCTGAGGTCAAAGAGGTTGCTGCCTGTGTTTTCCTTTAGAATTTGATGGACTCCTGTCTCACATTGAGGTCTTTCAGCCATTTCGAGTCTATTTTTGTGTGTGGTGTAAGGAAATGGTCCAGTTTCATTCTTCTGCATGTGGCTGTCCAATTTTCCCAACACCATTTGTTGAAGGGACTGTCTTTTTTCCAATGGACATTCTTTCCTGCTTTGTCGAAGACTAGTTGACCATAGAGTTGAGGGTCCATTTCTGGGCTCTCTATTCTGTGCCATTGATCTATCTGTCTGTTTTTGTGCCAGTACCATACTTTCTTGATGATGACAGCTTTGTAATAGAGCTGGAAGTCTGGAATTGTGATACCGCCAGCTTTGCTTTTCTTTTTCAACATTCTTCTGCCTATTCGGGGTCTTTTCTGATTCCATACAAATTTTAGGATTATTTGTTCCATTTCTTTGAAAAAAGTGGATGGTATTTTGATGGGGATTGCATTGAATGTGTAGATTGCTCTAGGTAGCATTGACATCTTCACAATATTTGTTCTTCCAATCCATGAGCATGGAACATTTTTCCATTTCTTTGTGTCTTCCTCAATTTCTTTCATGAGTATTTTATAGTTTTCTGAGTACAGATCCTTTGCCTCTTTGGTTAGATTTATTCCTAGGTATCTTATGGTTTTGGGTGCAATTGTAAATGGGATCGACTCCTTAATTTCTCTTTCTTCTGTCTTGTTGTTGGTGTATAGGAATGCCACTGATTTCTGTGCATTGATTTTATATCCTGCCACTTTACTGAATTCCTGTATGAGTTCTAGCAGTTTGGGGGTGGAGTCTTTTGGGTTTTCCACATAAAGTATCATATCATCTGCAAAGAATGAGAGTTTGACTTCTTCTTTGCCGATTTGGATGCCTTTTATTTCTTTTTGTTGTCTGATTGCTGTGGCTAGGACTTCTAATACTATGTTGAATAGCAGTGGTGATAGTGGACATCCCTGCTGTGTTCCTGACCTTAGGGGGGAAGCTCTGTTTTTCCCCATTGAGAATGATATTCGCTGTAGGTTTTTCATAGATGGCTTTTATGATATTGAGGTGTGTACCCTCTATCCCTATACTCTGAAGAGTTTTGATCAAGAAAAGATGCTGTACTTTGTCAAATGCTTTTTCTGCATCTATTGAGAGGGTCATATGATTCTTGTTCTTTCTTTTGTTAATGTATTGTATCACGTTGATTCATTTGTGGATGTTGAACCAACCTTGCAGCCCAGGGATAAATCCCACTTGGTCATGGTGAATAATCCTTTTAATGTACTGTTGGATCCTATTGGCTAGTATTTTGGTGAGAATTTTTGCATCCATGTTCATCAAGGATATTGGTCTGTAATTCTCCTTTTTGATGGGGTCTTTGTCTGGTTTTGGGATCAAGGTAATGGTGGCCTCATAAAACGAGTTTGGAAGTTTTCCTTCCATTTCTATTTTTTGGAACAGTTTCAGAAGAATAGGTATTAATTCTTCTTTAAATGTTTGGTAGAATTCCCCTGGGGTAAACAGTATTTCTAAATTAACTTATCTTCATCAAAAGAAAGCTGTTTCTTTTTGCTTTATCTTCCTCATGTAATACCACATTCTCACTGATACTCAAACTGACACATCAATGGCTATTAAGAAAGATAATAGTCCATTGTAAGTAGAAAAGATATTCTGATTAAATATAAAAGTCACTGCCCCTCACCTTATAAACTTTTCTGAAATAAAAGAACTTCAGGTGGGAAAAACTGCAGGAGTTTGTGAGGTGATCAGGTTCTCTACAATTTATTTTAGTTAATAAACTAAGGAAGGATATATCAATGAGGTTTAACAATAAGTTGTCCACTCTTCACATTCTGGAACCCTAAGACATATCCGAGCAAAACACAATTTGCCTCACTGATCCGTACTGAAGCTTGGCAGAAAGGAAAATTCTTTCTGAAACTCATCTTAAAACATACTAATTTACCAGCACCAAGGTCAGCAATTAATTTTACATTACATTTTCCTTTTTTTAAGCCTCTTTTAAAACAAGGAAATTATTTCTCAGTATCTAACAATTGTAAGTGCTTGAAATACTATATAGCATCATATAGAGGACAAAAGAAGTAGAAAGAATCTTCAGAGATCACATTTTCTCCTTTTAGGACACTTCTAAAAGTACCTCAGGATATGATTCTACAAGTTCACCATGTGTGACAGACCACATCAGAAAAAGTCTTCCTCAGCTCGCCTGGAGCAGTGTAGGCTCTTCCTGAAGGAGACATGAAGATGACATGAGGATCTCTCTTTGTATCAGCATCTTTTAGGTTTGGAATGGAAATCACACTACTCAATCCTCTTTTACTTACTTGCATTAACTCTTCCTTGATATGCTGACATCACAAACTAGCATTTTTTAAGAAAATACAGAGTTCTTTTGTCTCTGCATGGGAAGGGCTTTCTAAGCATAAAAACAATGAATCAAAGAGGAAAATATTAACAGGTAGACAACATAAAATTGTTTTAGTTTCTAGAAATCAAAAACCATCATCAATGAAATGAAATGGCAATTGTGGGCGGATGCCCCCATAGGACAAGGAAGGGTTAATAGCCTTACTCTAACAAGAACCCACACACCTCAGTGTCTGACCAAGACAGTACCCCCAGCATTCCCCTCCTCAGCCTCACAAGAAATTGCACGGTCCCTACGGAAAGGAGGTTAAGGCTTCTCCCTCCCAGATTTCAGAATCACTCTGCCTCCTTCTGCCTTGGCCATTTGCCTCCTACCTCCTGCCCTCTTTCTTCCAAGTCCTGTGAGACCGAAGAGTCAGATAAACACACAGTCAGTTTCTGGACCTGATTTCAGATTTCCCCAAGGACCTAGCCTCTGAAACACAGCTTTCCACATTGCTCCGGAGCTTGCAGGCAAGTAACAGCTCGCCCCAGCCTCCAGGGAGATCTATCCAGCGAATTCCAACCAAAGCTCAGCATACTGATTTCTGCCTGGGCTGGGGGAGGCAGAAATCAAACAAACAACTGATTAAAAAAAAACCTGACTCCAAGATAAAAGCCACCATTGAGTTTGTGCAGGTGATTCACAGAAACAACAAGATTTTTGTAATGCTTAAAAACATCAATAATGAAAGATGTGAGTTAAAATAGGGAGGTGCTGTTTTTTTCTGTGAAATTAGCCAAGATTTCTAAAAATGATAATGCTAACGCAAGTATCACACAAAACTGATTGTGGGGTGGCAAATGGGTATAATCTTTCTGAAGGCAGCCATTCGTTTCAAGAGCAGTCACAATGATCCTGCACTTTGACCCTAATTGCATTTTTAGGAACTGATCTTCAGTTATCAAAAATCTAGTCAAAAGACTTAAATATAAACTTTTTCTCTTCATTTTTGTACTTGAAATATAAATACCCAACAATAAGTAAAGTGCCATAAGTAAATAAATAATGGTTCATGCACAATGTGGATTATGATGAAGTCAATAAAAATGATATAATAAGAGTTGATCCTGCTATAGCACTGACTAAAGACCATTCACTGTTCTAAGCAGTTAACATGTACAGTTGACCTTTGGACAACACAGGTGTGAACTGCGCAGGTCCATTTACATGTGGATTTTTTCCAATAAATACAGTATAGTACTGTATATGTATTTTCTCTCCTTATGATCCTATTAATAACATTTTCTTCTCTCCAGCTTGCTTTCTTGTAAGAATACACTATGCCATACATCAATTAATCAATTGTTTATGTTACCGGTCAGACTTCCGATCAACTGTAGGCTATTATTAGCAGTTAAGTGCAGGGGAGTCAAAAGCTATACATGGATTTTCAACTGCATGGGGGATTGGTGCCCCTAAACCCCATGTTGTTCAAGGGTCAATTTTTTTTTTTAAGATTTTATTTATTTATTTGAGACAGAGAGAATGAGAGAGACAGAGAGCACATGAGAGGGGGGAGGGTCAGAGGGAGAAGCAGGCTCCCTGCCGAGCAGGGAGCCCGATGCGGGACTCGATCCTGGGACTCCAGGATCATGACCTGAGCCGAAGGCAGTCGCTTAACCAACTGAGCCACCCAGGCGCCCGTGGGGTCAATTTATATTAACACATTTACTCCTCACAACAACACAAATGGAATCTGTGGATTAGGTTCCCCTCTGACCCTCTCCATTTTACAGCTGAGGAATCTGAGGCACAGGGAAGTTAAGTGATTGCCTCAAGGTTACGTTGGGACAGACTCACGTGCCCTTATCGGAAATCCTAAAATCCAAAAAGTGCTTGCAACACTTTGTAGCAAACTCATTTGTTGGCAAAACCTGACCTGAAGCGATACAAAACTATGTATAACCTTTCTCGCACTTAGAGTGACATCATCTCACTAAAGAAAAATCAATGGGTTTGATTACATGGTGCTGCCCCAGACCCCACTCACAAGGGATACAGTATATATGCCATGTTATCTTTCTATAATCAGAAACACTCTGAACTTTAAAAGACAACTAGCCCCACCGGTTTCAGATAAGGGAATGTGGGGGAGCTGAAATTCAAATCTAAACATCCATCTATCTAGCTCTGCAGTCTGGGCTCTAAACCACTACGTGATATTTCCAGAAACTAATGACATGGGAAATGTCTATAATTCAAATATTCAAGTATTTATTAACTACATACCAGGTACCAGTCACACAGACAAATAAAATTGGAATTGTGACAAGGGCAAGGAAAGAGAACTGGTGTCAGAAGAGACTATAGCCAAGGGGGTCTGCCCCAGACAGAGTGGTCAGAGGCAGTTTTCCTGAGTAAACATTTGATCTAAGATATGAAGGATGAGCAAGAGTTAAATAGACTAAAGAGAAAAGGCACGGAGAAGAGCACACACAAAGGCCCTTGGTAGGAGGGAAAATGACGACAAGGGACTGAAAAAGAGCCGATGTAACTGGAACCCAGAGAACCAGGGGCTGGAGAAGAGGAAGGTACCACAGGGCCTTATAGGAAGGGTTCCATTTGCCCCAGAATGCTGAGAAACAATCCCCATGTAAATAACAACAGTGTCTTTTATTCTCAAAAGTATCTTGGTCTGGCTGTTAAAGTATATAGTCACACAATTTGTAGGCCACATTAAGGAGTTGTATCTTTATCCTAAGAGCAATGAGAAGTCATGGTGGATTTTAAGCAGGGGGCAATGGGGGAGAAGAGAGGTATCATAATCAAATTTTAATTTTTAAAAGATGACTCTGGCCGCAGGGCAAAGAGCAGATAGAAATATTAACAGGACAGGATGAATACCTTTGAAACAGTTAGGAGGCTACTATAGGAGACCCAGGAAGAGATAATGGTAGCTTGGTCTAGGGTGACAGTGGTTAAGGACAGAAATAAGTGGATGGATTTGAGATTGGTTTGAAGAAAAAATGAACAGACCTTGATGATGATTTAGAGATGGAAGGAGAGGGAAAGGCAGGTGTGAAGGATGAGTCCAAGATTTCTGGCTTGCAAACTAGATGGAGGATGGTGTGATTCACTGAGATAGAAAGACTAGAGATCAGGGCGCTTGGGTGGTTCAGTCAGTAAAGCATCTGCCTTCAGCTCAGGTCATGATCCTAAGGTCCTGGGATTGAGCCCCACATTGGGCTCCCCACTCAGCGAGGAGCCTGCTTCTCCCTCTGCCTGCTGCCTCCCCCTACTTGTGCTCTCTCTCTCTGTCAAGTAAATAAATAAAATCTGAAAGAAAGAAAGAAAGAAAGAAAGAAAGAAAGAAAGAAAGAAAGAAAGAAGAAAGAAAAGAAAGAAAGAAAGAAAGAAAGAAAGAAAGAAAGAAAGAAAGAAAGAAAGAAAGAAAAACACTAGAGATCCTTTCTCCATTTTGAGTCTATTTTTGTGGATGGTGTAAGAAAGTGGTCCAGTTTCATCCTTCTGCATGTGGCTGTCCAATTTTCCCAACACCATTTGTTGAAGAGACTGCCTTTTTTCCATTGGACATTCTTTCCTGCTTTGTCGAAGATGAGGTGACCATAGAGTTGAGGGTCCATTTCTGGGCTCTCTGTTCTGTTCCATTGATCTATGTGTCTGTTGTTGTGCCAGTACCTTAACTGTCTTGATGATTACAACTTTGTAATAGAGCTTGAAGTCCGGAATTGTGATAGCACCAGGTTTAGTTTTCTTTTTCAACTTTCCTTTGGCTATTCGGGGTCTTTTCTGATCCCATACAAATTTTGGGATTATTTGTTAAAGGGTTAGTATCCAAAATCTATAAAGAACTTATCAAACTCAACACTCAAGGATTAATCTAATCAAGAAATGGGCAAAAGACATGAACAGACATTTCTCCAAAGAAGACATACAAATGGCCAACAGACACATGAAAAAATGCTCAACATCACTCAGCATCAGGGAAATACAAATCAAAATCACAAGACCTCACACCAGTCAGAATGGCTAAAATTAACAAGTCAGGAAACGACAAATATTGACGAGGATGTGGAGAAAGAGGAAACGTCTTACACTGCTGTGGGAATGCAAGCTGGTACAGCCACTCTGGAAAACAGTATGGAGGGTCCTCAAAAAGTTAAAAATAGAGCTACCCTACAGGAGGGGAAGAATGAAGCGGGGGAAATCGGAGGGGTAGACGAACCATGAGAGACGATGGACTCTGAAAAACAAACTGAGGGTTCTAGAGGGGAGGGGGGTGGGAGGGTGGGTTAGCCTGGTGATGGGTATTGAGGAGGGCACGTTCTGCATGGAGCACTGGGTGTTATGCACAAACAATGAATCATGGAACACCACATCTAAAACTAATGATGTAATGTATGGGGATTAACATAAGAATAAAAAAATAAAATAAATTTAAAAAAAAAATAGAGCTACCCTACAACCCAGCAATTGCATTGCTAGGTATTTACCCCAAAGATACAAATGTAGTAATCCGAAGGGGCACCTGCACCCCAATGTTTATAGCAGAAATGTCCACAATAGCCAAACTATGGAAAGAGCCCAGATGTCCACCCACAGATAAATGGATTAGGAAGATGTACACACACACACACACACACACAGCCATCAAAAATGAAATCTTGCCATTTGCAATGATGTGGATGGAACTAGAGGATATCATGCTAAGCGAAATAAATCAGTCAGAGAAAGACAATTATCATATGATTTCACACATATGTGGAATTTAAGAAACAAAACAGAGGACCATAGAGGAATGGAGGGAAAAATAAAACGAGACGAAACCAGAGAGGGAGACAAACCATAAGAGACGCTTAATCATAGGAAACAGAGGATTGCTGGAGGGAATGGGGTAAATAGGTGCTGGGCATTAAGGAAGGCACGTAATGTAATGAGCACTGGGTATTATATAAGGCTGATGAATCACTGAACTCTACCTCTGAAACTAATAATACACTGTATGTTAATGAAATGAATGTAACTAAAATAAATTTTTTTAAAAAGGACCAACTTTTTTTGTAACCTCAGTGCCAATTGTAACCTCAACGCCAAGCATGTAATAGATCCTAAATAAATGTTGCTAAATGAAAAAACAGAAACGAACAAAGAAACTCTAGAGATTTACGGGGGCTAGAAATTTAAAGGTGTGAAGCAGCCGTGTACTGGTTGTAACCTGAAGCCATGCGCCTGGGGAAGTGCAGAAAGCAAGGGAGAAGTTTAGGTTCAAAAGCTGTTGGTGTTTCTTTCCATTCACAGAGCCCTCCTCCGACGCACGACCACCCTATTTTCCAGTTGGATATTGGAGCTGTTTGGTGGTCAAACAAAAAAAGAAGGTCTGTCTTAGCTGGTGCTGTGGGACCAGGAGGATGAAACCACTGGTAGCATGCAAGTATCCCTAATGCCTAACTCTCAAGTGCTTTACATTCATGGTTCGCAAAGCAGTTTGACAGGCTCCAGCAAGCCCACGACTTTGTCAGAAATTACAGTCTGCACTGTCGGATGAGGAAAGAGGTAAGAGTGCTGAAGTTACCTTTCCACCTAGCCAGTAAGGGGCTGCTCGTAGGCCATTCTAGCTCCTCGAATTGCATCTACTGCGTGCAAGAGGCTAGATCCAGTGCTGTAAGAAGTACCATATAATGAGGCCCTACCAGGAGCCAGGCGCTAGGAGATTAAAAAAGAGAGAGAGGGGCGCCTGGGTGGCTCAGTTGGTTAAGCGACTGCCTTCGGCTCAGGTCATGATCCTGGAGTCCCGGGATCGAGTCCCGCATCGGGCTCCCTGCTCAGCGAGGAGCCTGCTTCTCCCTCTGACCCTCCTCCCTCTCATGCTCTCTGTCTCTATCTCATTCTCTCTCTCAAATAAATAAATAAAATCTTAAAAAAATAAAAATAAAAATAAAAAAATAAAAAAGAGAGAGAAACCTGTAAGGACATGCTCCTTTTCCCAAATCACACTTACCCTACAGTCAGTTCGCTTTAAACCTCCAAAAAGGGTCAGGTCCCAGGATGGGTGAGGTAAGAAGGTGGAGCTGAACGGGACGACCCCACACCTCGGACACCCGGGGAAAATGGGGTCCCAACGGCTGGGCCCGGGGAGACACTGGGAGGGGAGGCGGGCCCGCCCGCAGCGGGAGGCCCTGCGGCCCGTTTGCCGGCGCGTTGCCATAGCAACGGCCCGGACCCTGCGCTGCGGCGACGCGGGAGGCCACTCACCCTGCCCGGGGGCCGGCCGGCCGCAGAGGGGCGCGCACGCTCGGCGGGGGCGGGGGCGGGGAGTGGGGGGGGCAGCCGCGGGGGGCGGGGCCGGGGGGGGCAAGCGCGGAATTCCGCCCCTGGAGAAACTTGGCGGCCGGCGGGGCGGCCGCGGAGAGGTGGACGGGGGCCGCGCGGGGACACGGCGCGTCGGCTGCGACGAAGCCCCTTCGCCCGGCGGCCGGGCTGGGGAAAGGCGCCCGCGGGCCCGGCGCGCAGTCCTCTCGGGAACCGGCCGAGGAATCGTGGCTCGGGGACGGAGAGGCGGCCACCCGTGACACGAAATGAAAGCTTGCTAACAGTGCCGTCCCGGCACCGAGGTGAGGCCCAGCGGCGGTTCCCAGGCGGAGCTCGGGCGGCGGGGGCCCCCTGGGCGCCCCGCGGCGCGTGCGGAGCTGGCCCCTCAAGATGGAGAGATGACCCCGCCGTCGGGGCTGCGCGGAGGCCCGGGGCGAAGGGTGGTAGCGCTCGTCGCCGACCCGAGGACAATTCCCAGAGAGAAGTTGCAACTCTCTTCCTACTGGCCTAATTATTTCAGGCAGATATCCTGTAAAAGTTATTTGATTAGTAGCCAATAACTCGGTACAGCAGGTCCATTCATTTTATTGCTTAGAAGTGGGGCTACCTTTGGCAACTGGTTCACGCTGTCAGGTTCCTTAGAAAACTCAAAATGGCCCGGGGGGGGGGCGGTTTACTTTAACTTCAGTTTTGCAAATTTAGCAAGCGTAAATAATCCCCACCATATCCTGAACTGTAGAACTTTGGGGCCTTGTTCTGGAGAAATACAGAACTGTTGTTTAACAAGGGTCTGGAATAGCCTGCAAGAATTTTCTCCTCGTTCTTCCCCCTCAACGCTGCCCCATCCCAGCATGAGTAGTGGCACAATGTCCCACAAAAGAAGATGAACTTGGCCATCTGTTTCATTTACTGTGAAGTGTACAGATTTCTCTTTAATCAGCAGCGGTGATTCCAGATCATTACCAAGAAATACATTTGAAATGTTTACCTCTTTTTTTTTTCAAATTCAGTTTCTTTATTATATTTGAATAAACAAACTATAGCTGAATGTCATAAACACTTACCCCCATTCACCTAACCGCAGTGAGAATGTCAATTATGTATTCATTAACTTATTAATTTCTGTCTTATATTCGGAGCTTATCCAGCATGAAGGTGTTGTTGTCATAAAGCAAAATAATTTTTTATATTAAATAAAAGTTTCAAGAATATCCTCTGGGGTCAATGTCAGTTTGGGGATACTTTATGACTTTGAGAAAAAGGTTTGGATTACTCTCAAACCTCCAGAATTTACCTTACATGAAGACTCCTTGCCTTCAAATAAAGATTCAGCAATACCAAGAGGGTGTGTCAATGTACCCAGGAGAAACCAGTCTGAATATGGCATTTCTCTTCTGTGTCACAGAATTCTCCCCACTCTGGCCAATGAAAAGCCTGGTTGAGAGAAACTGCAGTTAGGACAATTATTTGAAAGGTATGCAGATGACCCTTCCCCTATGTCGTCTCTGGGTTAGTGAGTCCCGAACCTGACTACCTATCAGAGACATCTGGGGAGTTCTGTTTGTTTTGCTTTATCTTGTATTCAAATACAGGTTCAGGTTTGAAGGTTACACTTACAGGAATTCTGATTCGAGAGATCCCATGAAATCATTTTCAAGAGGTCTTCAAGTGAGCGTGATGTCAAGCCAGATTGGAAACCACTGGACTATATTTTAGCCTGAGTCAAGCCAGACAAAGACCACTTTATCATCACCCTTGCAAAATTGCCCATACCAAGTCATGCTTTATCGTTATGCCATCTGCTTATATTAAGAAATGCTGTTAAAGGGCGCCTGGGTGGCTCAGTTGGTTAAGCAACTGCCTTCGGCTCAGGTCATGATCCTGGAGTCCCTGGATCGAGTCCCGCATCGGGCTCCCTGCTCGGCGGGGAGTCTGCTTCTCCCTCTGACCCTCCCCCCTCCCATGTGCTCTCTCTCTCCTCTCATCCTCTCTCTCAAATAAATAAATAAAATCTTTAAAAAAAAGAAATGCTGTTAAAAAAGAAATACGACATTATTTTATAACTCTGTAACAGAATCCTACCAGATTGCCCATCCCAGAGTTTCCCAAACTTTTTAGACCATAATCCACCCAAAGAAATACATTTTATGTTATCATCCAATACATATGCACCTATACCTTTAATAACTGAAACAAGTTTTATAAAATATCCATACCACATGCTATGCACCCAGATATTTTTATCTCTTTTTAATGTTGGTTTAAGCCCATTAAACAGTTTCTTCACCCCCTACATGAGTGTATTTAAAAAACAGCAGAACGGTGTCTTTTTCTGGAAACTAGCCTTGGATCCTCAGACAAGGTAACTAGGCCACCAGGCTACAGTCGATTGCTCCAAGTAGGTACCTGATTCAAGCTGAGCCAATCATCTCTCTCTCCCAGGAATTTGGAAGTAGGACTGAGAGATTTCAGTTTTTCTCTAGGTAGCTAACATGGAAACAGAGAAAATCAGTTGATGTCCACAGACATGCTTCCCACCACATGGCCTGGAGAAATACAGAAGACCAGGCTGCAAGAAAAATGTGAAAAGAATAGGAAGGATGAAAAAGATCCACAAAGAGAAAGGAAAAGAGACCAAAGAGAGTTCTGACAGTTTTCTATCCCCGATCCTAGTATTTCCTGAAATGAGCTGCATTCCTAGAATTCCATGGAATATTTCAAATCTTTATATTAAAGTGCCCTCTTTTGCTTAAGCTAGTTCAAGTGGCTGAGTGTCTGTTATTGCATCCAAGATGGATCTAATTATACTAGTTTTATACGGCTGTTGTAACAAATTATCATAAAGTTGATGACTAATACAATCACTCTATGTTCCTTACAGAAAAGTCCACACAAGAAATGTATTTCCATCCTGAGTGCCAGAAAAAAAAAAAAATCTTTTTCCCCTTGAAGCACTGACACCTCTTTTCCTTATGAAGAAAAGATACCGTGAAATCGGTCATACTTCCCGTCTCACCTTGGCTTCCAGGAAGATAGGAACGAAAGTTGCAGCTCAACTCTGATAACTTTGCTGAACATTATGGCTTGCATACCAGCATTATGACTTTCCCGTGTTCTCTCTCTTCCATTTTCCCTCATTTCTACCTTCATCTTTTTGTATTTTTTCCTTGTATTGACTGTATTATTTTAAGCTGCTTCCAATACCGTGCACGTACTATTTCCTCTACCTACAAGGATCTGCCCCATACCTCCCCAAGGCTGGTTCTTTTTCATCATGTAGATTTCAGCCCACTAGCCACCTCCTCAGGGAAGCCTTCCCTGACCCCTATATCTAAAGTAGTCCCACCTCGAAAGTCAATCACATTACCCTATGTTGTCATCTTAACATCACCTAAAACAATCTTGTTTATTTTCTTTCTTTCCTCACCAGAAGTTAAGCTCCAACCTCTTTGCTTATTGCTTGTTCCCAATGCTTGGGACAGTCCCTGGCACTTAATAGTTATTTAATAAAATATCATGGCATTAGTAAATGAAAGAATGGAAGGAAGGAAGGAAGGGAGGGAGGGAGGAAGACTTTGTAGAACATGGTAAAATATAGACGAATAAATAGGTAGATAGGTAAACTGGACAAATAGACAAATATTCATTTCTAGTGTGCAAATATCACTAACATTTGTAGAGAGGACTCAGAGAAACTACACGAGGAAATAAAACACAACTCCCTAAAATGTGTACATATAGGTACTGGGTTTTCCCGGGAACACTTGATGTAAATGCCTTAGAGAAAAAATTTTTTTCAAAGTTTTCAAGTGGCTCGAGGCAGCTACATTAAATATTATGGTTAGTTACCCTAGCTGAAGTCGTCAGTTCTCGGTAAGGTAATGGATTGCAACACCATGACTACCAACGTGACAAACTCTCGATACTGCCAAGGGAACTGAATCTATTGCAGGGGTCATTACTACACAACAATCTTCTCTCAGTCCCTTCCAGTAATTATTAATGTCACTGCTGGCCACAAGCATTATATGCTGTTTACTTAAACCCTCCATGTGGTAACGTCATTGTTAAAGTGCAATATCAAGTTTCTTGTCATTTAAGGAAGAGGGATCAGAATTGAAGTTTGTCACTATAACAAAACATAGAAGCAATTAGTACAGTTTGTTCCAGGGTTTGCTGGCCCTGTCAGTAAAAATTCCAAAGTTTGGGGGGAAGGGATGGACTTCAGTTTTCTTAAGCCAAGAAGAGTTGCTTTATGCATTAATTAATATGTATCTCTCTTATTCAAAAGATTTCTGAGACACTCAACATCACAAAAACCATCCTATAATTTTTCTGTTCTATAAGATAAATTCAGAGATGTTTAGATCATTATGTGTTATCTTAAGATTTCTTGAATGGGTGCATGTCCTTGAAAAGTATATAATGCAAAATGTAACTTTTTCTTAATGAGATCTATCTTTAATTATTGGTAGGATCTACCAATTTATACAAGTCTTTCCATCTTTTCTCTTCTCCTACCTTCACAAAAGTAGAGGTGTACCTTATCCCCACGGTTCAAAATGAAACATTTGACAATTAACTCAGTTTTTCTGATTGACTGAGGATGTCTGACCCAGCCTCCTTATCAAATAAATCTAATTAAAGGTCAGGTTAGTGCACACCAAAACTAAATTAATGTTTATGGACTGGAAGACTTGACATTGTTAAGATGACAATAATCCCCACATTTATCTACAAATTCAAAATTTCAGATGCCTTTTCTGCAGAAATTGACAATCTGATCCTAAAATTCACAGGGAGATGCAAGAAACCCAGAGCAGGGAATACAATATGAAAAAGAAGAACAAAGTTGGGGGGCTCACAATTCTTAATTTCAAACTTACTATAATGCTACACTAATTAAGACTGCCAGACTAGGGGCATCTGGGTGGCTCAGTTGGTTGGGCATCTGCCTTCTGCTCAGGTCATGATCTCAGGGCCCTGGGATCGAGCCCGGCGTCAGGCTCCCTGCTCAGTGGGGAGTCTGCTTCTCCCTCTCCCTCTGATCCTCCTCCCTACTTGTGCTCTCTATCTCTGTGTCTCAAAATAAATAAAATCTTAAAAAAAAAAAAAAAAAAAACACTGCCAGACTGGCATAAGGATAAACATATAGAACCAATGGATAGAACTGAGAGTCCAGAAATGAACCCATGCATCACTGGTCAATTGACAAGAGTGCTAAGATAATTCAATGGGGGGAAGAATAGTCTTCTCAACAAATGATGCTGGGCAAACTGGATATCTACATGAAAAGGAATGAACTTGAACCTGTACTTCATGCCATACACATTGGCATATCCATACAATGGAATTTATTTGGCTATAAAAAGGAATGAAGTACTGATACATGGTACAACATGGATGCATCTTGAAAATATTGTGCTAAGTGGAAGAAGTCAGATGCAAAGGTTCATATATTGTATGATTCGACTTATGTGAAATGTCAAGAATAGGCAAATCTATACATAGGGAAAGTAGATTATGTGGTTGCTAGGGACTGTGAAGAGGTGGGGAATGGTGAGAGACTGCTAACAGGTATGGGGTTCTTTTTAGGGTGATGAAAATGCAGACTCGACCTCCCTCTCCTCTGAGAAGGTCTGGGTGAGAGTCAGGCCCAGGCAGGTCCCTGCATGGGGATGAAGGGATGAAGTCTCTCTTATTCACATTTGAAGTGTATGGAGCCCGGGCAAACACCACCAGAAGTCATCCCAGGAAGAAGTGCAGGGTCAGACTTGGGGCCAGTGTCCTACCTCCCTATCACCAGACATCCCATGTTGCTGATTTAATGCAAAGGAGATCATTGGAAGATTGGAAGGACTCCTGAGGAATCAGGGGTGTCCAGCATGCCAGACTCAGGAGAGAAAACGGATTGTGTCACTTCCAAGAAACTGTCGGCAGAGGGAAAGGATAGTGAGGCCCTCCCTGTCCCAATACTGCCAAGGCTCTTCCCATACCCAGCCCAGTTGAGCCCCCCAGGTACCAGATGCCTCGTCAGAATGGCTGGGGAAACCCAGCCTGAGCCCGATGACTTCCAACGAGCTGATCCCACAGATACCCTCAGGCCCCAGAGGCCAGAGTTGGAGTGAAGACAGGACTCAGAGCCTTCCACTGCTTCTCCACATTCCTTACAGAGGCCTCAGCACCTTTCCCAGCCATGGACAGAGTAGTTCTACCTCTTTGCAGCTTCAATCTCAGCCTCAGGGGCTGGAAGCCAAACTTAGTCCTTTCAGGAGAGAATGACTGAAGCAAGGGACAGCAGAAGACACGCTCGAGTGAGGCAGGACGCCAGCTCTGAATCGGGCAGCAGAAACAGGGCAGGCAGAGAAGGTGCCTGCAACCACCATCCTTCACTTTGGTTTTGCTTCTTACATGTTTTTCTGGAAATAATTTCAGTTACAGAAAAGTGGCAAAGATAAAAATAATAAAAATAATATCCAATAGTAACAAGAATAGTTAAAAAGTAAAAATAGTAAAAAAAGAATCTTTACCCAGATTCACTTATTAACATTTTACCCCATTTGCTTTATTTATATGTATATATACAAATATATAATTTCTTTCTAATTTCAGTATATAAAGTATATACTCCCAATATATAATACATACTTTCTATATTTAAATATACATATAAATATATATATATTTCCTGCACCATTTGAGGGTAAGTCTCATACACTATGGCCTTTTACTCCTAACTACTCCAGTGCATATTCCCTAAAAATAAGGATATTCCCTTATATACCGTTACATAACAACAGTACAGTAATCAGCTGTAGTATATTTAACATCGATACACTAATGTAGTCTACTGCCCATATTCCAGTTTTGTCAGTTGACCCGATAATGTCCTTTATAGCATCTCCCTCCACTACAGGACCCAGTCTAGTCTCAGGTATTGCATTTTGTTCTTTAGCCTCTTTTAATCTGGGACATTTTCACAGTTTTTCTTCATTGTTTGTGACACCATTTTTTTAAAAAATCCAGTCCCCTATCCCCTGGCCCTTATATGACATTTCTCATTTTTAGCTTGTCTGATGTTTTTCTCATTAGATTCAGGTTGTGCATTCCGGGCTTCAATACTGTATAAGTGATGTTGTGTCCTTAACAGTGTACTTCTGGACTCACAGCACGTCCATCTGTCCTCATCCGTGATGTTTGTTTGGTCACATAGTCAAGGTGTGGATTTCTCCACTGTCTAATTACTGTACATTTTTTCTCCCTCACAACTAATGGGCAGTCGGTAGAGAGACAAGACTGTCAAATACCCCGCTTCTCATCCAAGTGTGCCTCTGGAGTTTGCCTGTACCCACTTTTTCCCTTTCCCTAGAGCTAAAGGAGCGCCGCTGGCGCCACCTAGGGGCTTCCGGTACACTGCAACAAGGGGAATGCACTGTGCGTCCTCTCTCACTCCTGCCACCTGCCTGGTGCCCAGGAGCTAGTTCAGCCTGAGACATTTTGAAAGAAGAGCCTATAGAGACCTGAGTCACAGAGCCTGAGTTCTAGTTCTAACATCGCCACGAACTCATGAGGGACCTTGGACAAGTTCTTCCCCTTCTCAAGACTTCGGAGTGCCCGGTAAAATGGGAGGTTGGATGACAAAGACCTGAGCCACTCATTCATCCAACACATAGCTATTGAGCAACTATAGGCACTGTTCGAGGGTCTGGGCTAGATTTCTGCTCTCGGGAAGCTTACATCAGATGAGGGGTGATCCAGACAATAAGCAAGAAAACAAGTGACATAAAAGGAAAAATAATATAGTAGAAAGTGCTAGGATGACAATAAAACAAGATTGTGAGAGAAAGTGCTGGGGGTCCACTTCAGATTGGGTGGTTAGGACAAGCTCTCTGAGGAGGGGGCTTTGAGCTAAGACACACAAGATCATATGTGAAACATTCCATGATAAAAGCTTTTATATATATATATATACACACACACACATACAATATAACTTTTTAGTGCAAAGTTTGGAGAAAAGACAACCACTGGCAACATTCTAATATATTTATATCTTTTTTCTTTTATTTTATATATAATTCTGTGTTCTGCTTTTTTCTTAAATTGGCATCATCTCATAAGTATTTTCCATGATGCTGTTCTAGATGCATGCTTCATATTTCATTTATTAAATTTTCCCTTCGCTTCCCAAGAACAGTGTAATGAACACCCATATACCCTTCATCTACCTTTACCAATTGGTAACTTTTTGCCACATTTCCTTTAATAATACAACACAGAGTTCTTCTGAACCCTGAAGAGTTGCAGGCAACATGACCCTTCGTCCCTAAATACTTGAGCATGTATCACTGAAGAACAAAGCCATTCTCCCCTGTAATCACAGTTCAAATTATCACGCTCAGGAAATTTCATATTAATACAAGTTACGGACACATACTAAAATTTTCCCACTTGTCCCAATAATGTCCTCTACAACTGGGTTTGTTTGTTTGTTTTTTGATCTAGTATCTAGTATTTGATCTAAGTACCAGGTATTTTATGTAGTTGTTCTTTTCTGTATTATACACTTAAAACTTCTTAGACAGGAAATTTTGTCTTAAAGTGAAATGATAGAATTTTAGTGCTTAGTTTTGAAAATTTAGGCCATTCTAACTGCTAGTGAAAATCAACCCAGTCTAACTAACACTAAAGACTAGACTGTGTTACCCTCCTGTCCGGTGGGGAGACTGCATGAAAGTTTCAAACAAAACACAGAGCAGGATTGTTCAGTGAGCCTTGGAAATGTTATTCATACAAAAGCATCTTTTAAGAGGCTGTGCTTCAGAAGGTGTTATGATGTTCTATAAAAGGTAATCTACTCTGCAAATCTGTTTGCTTGTATTAATAATTTATTCCTCTTTTGATAATTTTTTAAACTGACGTCTCTGCTGTCAGAAATAAGAACTTTGGAATTTTCTTCTCCGTTTATGCATCCCATTACTCTGTTAGATTCTTAATCCAAACGAAGACTTTGAGAATCTTTGTCTCATTTAAAGTATACCCTATAGACTCCTTAAATATAATTTAAATTATATTCTATTAATTATTTAACCATTTTCTACAGGCTTTTCATTATTTTTAATACTCTACTATAACAAACCTTTATAATGCCTAAAAAACATAAAAATTTAAAATAACAAATTCAAATAACATAAAAAATAAGTTTTTAATATCATCAAATATCCTGTTAGCATTCAGCTTTTCCCAATTATCTCATGATATTTTTAGTTTCTTTAAATCAGAATGTAAGTAAGTTCCATACTTCGCAATGGGTTTATATGGTTTTTAAGTCTCTCTCTTTTTAAAAAAAAAAAAGATTTTATTTATTTGACAGAGAGAGACACAGTGAGAGAGGGAACACAAGCAGGGGGAGTGGGAGAGGGAGAAGCAGGCCTCCCGCCGAGCAGGGAGCCCGATGCAGGCAGGACTCGATCCCAGGATCCTGGGATCCTGGGATCCTGACCTGAGCTGAAGGCAGACGCTTAACAACTGAGCCACCCAGGCACCCTGTTTTTTCTTTTCTAAACCAGGTTTTATCCATGCAACTCTATCATAATACCATCCCATTAGCATGGAACATGTGGATGCATGGAAGAAATCTAACAATAATCTTGATTCAGAGCTGATACTTAAAAATATGGAATGCTTCATGAATTTGCATATCAGAAGCAGTGATGTGTACAACTTCCAAGATACAGGTTTTGAATGAAATTGCTTATTTCCACTTCCTCTCTCTTTACCCTTCCTCCAGACAGGAACACAGATAAGCTACTGCTCAACCACTTCAATCCCACAGATGAAAGTGACACCCTAGAGAATGGTAAAAACAGACCTTATAAAGAACCTGGGTTCTTTGACAATCTCACAGAGCAGAGCCATCTACCTACCTTAATCTGTTTGCTTACCTCTGGGACTATTAACCTGAAAAAGAAATACATTTCTATTTTTTAAGCCCCTTTCTTTGGATCTTTTTTGTTGTCATTACAGCAGTTGAGCCTATCCTCTTATACTGAAAACAGAGCTTTATTTCCCCCACTGGACTGAAAGGATATTCCTAAGCTTCCTGGGGGTTGCTGTACCCCTGGCCTCCATCTGTGTAGGAGAAATATTGTGAAATGGTTATAAAATTAACAAGGGTTTAACATTTAGACACTGAATAGATATTTATTTAGGTTTTCTTATTTTTAAATTTTCTTAGGACTTATTTTTATCAGGCCCTGAATACTCTTCCTATACTGCCCGGTGGATAAAACAATCCACAGGCCATGTGTGCAAAAGGAAGGGGTCTGCTGTAGGCCTGCCTGCCAGTGTAGGGCTTGCTCTGGGGAGTGGGCTTGCTATAGCAGCTTGTTGTGGAAGCTGAGGAGTGGGGAGTAGTCAGGCTGTATGTCCCTGGGACCTGGAGAAAGACAGCATTGGAGGACAAACATAGCAGAAAGCTCGGAACAGGCATGGGTAATGTTTTGGGTATTTGGGCCACTCTGGGAAGGGTGGGGGTCAGAGAGACTTCCAGGTCTCGTCTTAAGCATTAAAAGTGATGATCATCTGGGGTGCCTGGGTGGCTCAGTTGGTTAAGCACCTGCCTTCGGCTCAAGTCATGATCCCAGGGTCCTGGGATCGAGCCCCACGTCAGGCTCCCTGCTCAGCAGGGAGTCTGCTTCTCCCTCTACCTCTGCTTCTCCCACCCACTCATGTGCATGCTCTCGTGCTCTCTCTTCCAAATAAATATTTTTTTAAAAGTGATCATCCTTCCTTGAAACACAAACTTCTCTGATACCACATCCCCCTGGTTTTCTTCCTAGCTTCCGAGATAGAGACTACATAAGGAAGAATATGTTAAGGGTGCTGGGGACTGGCTAGTATGTCAGGTGACATCGAGACACCGAAGTGTACATGTCCAATAGACAGCAGGACTCTGGAGCTCAGAGAGTGGGTCGCTGACTTGATGAGATTCTCCGAGATCTCTGCATCAGTTAGGGTGCTTATTTCCAATGAAAAGAAACCAATTCTGGTTCATTTAAGCAGAAAATGATTCTATAAAATATTTGTTGAGAGAGTTCACAGAATTGTTGGAAAAGCGAGAGAATTAGGAGCTAATGGGTCTACTGTAGAAACCAGCACTGCCATCAAGCACCAGGGGCTTCAGTTCATTCTGCTGCTCTCGCTGCCATGGAAACCTTGCCTCACTGCAACCAATACCATCACCACAGATGTCTCTGTGGTCCCTGGTGTTTTTCTTGTTGTTGTTGTTGTTTTGTTTTTTTTAATGACTACCATTAGACCTGTATCCTAGCTACAGGGCATGCTGATAAATCAAGATTTTAATATATTTAGCTACAGTGGTGAAGAGTGAGCTCTGCTTCCCAAGACTCCTGAAGTGGGGAATTCTGCCCAAATAGGAAAGGGGTTCAGATTCTGTGCAGTCTAAATGAATGAACAATATTCAAAACAACGTCCTTCTCCCCCAGATGGCTAGAAACCACAGGCGTAGACCGGGCAGAGAGGAGAGCTCAGGCTAGGTGACTGGGGGATGGCACTTTATAAAGGACATCCTTGAGGTATGAAGTGCCTGGAAGTGGTGGGCACTCAGAAGATGGCTTTCCCCTAACTCTGCCTCAGACTCATTGCCTGAATCTTGAGGAATGGGCTGTGTTCGTGCAACAAGAAGCGCAGAGTTGAGTTCTTCCCTGGATGGAAGGTTTCCCAGTCTATTCTTGCCCACCTTGTGTTCTTCATGATGTGGAGTCTAGGGGCAAGAAGACCATGAAGTAGGTTCGACCATAATTACTGAAGAAACACTCCAGGACACAATTATTGGTAAAGAAAAGTGCTATTTTTTAATTTGTTCTTGAATGTGTAAGTCCTTTTAAGATCAGTGACATTTCCCTTTACAATATTCCTCCCTCCTGCCCTCAACCACTTGGGATCCAATGGCCACTTCTGGAAAAGGCCCAAGAGGAACTCACCCTAGATATCCAAGAAAGAGGTGCAGCTTGAGGAATGGGCATATGGCTCAAGAAGCAGCTCAAAGCTGCTTTCCTCAAAGCAGCTCAGTCTAGCCTGTGAGTCCCTTTGTCCTGCCTTGGCCAAGACTCCCCAGCTATGTCCTACCCCCATTAATTGCTCCCGGTGGGGCCTGAGCTTTAGAGTTAGAATCACTACCACCAGCTTTCCAGTAGCACAGCCTCTGAGAGATCACTGTTTTCAACCCCCTCCCCCAACCAACTTCATAGATGGGGAAACTGTACCCAGTGTCACATGGCTCATAACTGGCAGAGCCAAAATTGAGGTGTTCAGCATCTCAAATCAGGTCACTTTCTACTATCTCACCCCACCTCCAAGAAAACACCCGACATCTGCGTCCAGCTCTAGGAACAGCTGGAGCATGCCGGGGCTGATATCAGTACAGATGGGACAGACCTGGCCAAAAGAGGCCCAGCTGAAGCAAGGGATGAATCCCGGCACTTCTCAGTTTTCCCTCGACCAGAACAATACTAGTGGCAGACAGCCACCCTGCCAGGATCCTCCTCCTGACCAGTAGCACAATGACCCATGCATGGAAACGTGTTTTATCATGATCCCCAGTGCCTCACCAACTGTGGCTGGCTCTAACTGGTATGGGGATCATGGCGACGAGCTGCCCACCAGCCTGGGAATCCCATTTACCAAACTGCTTCTTGGTAAGACTCAATCCACATTCTCAGGCTGATTTGGATGGGACCTCTTGGCGAATATAGCTAAAATCTGTCTCCATGCCACACTGGCAAAGGCAGAGGGAAAGGCTTGCAGATGCTGTCCTCCCAGGAGAGCTTATAAACATGACTGGCATGGGGAGAACAGAGTCCAGGGAGAGAAACGGACTCAAGGAAAACAGGCGGACCCAGAGGGTGGGGGGCAGGAACAGCCAGGCTTCCTCCTGACGGCCCAGTGACTGAAGAGGGGAGACCGCAAGGAGCTGCAGATGTGTTCCCTTGTCAAGACTTCAAGAAAGGCTCAGCCTATGTGGCCGAGAGGTAAGAGAATAACCCAGACACCTGCAGTGTCAGAAAAGCCATGTGGGGCGCCTGGGTGGTTCAGTTGGTTAAGCGACTGCCTTCGGCTCAGGTCATGATCCTGGAGTCCCTGGATTGAGTCCTGCATCGGGCTTCCTGCATGGCAGGGAGTCTGCTTCGTCTTCAGACCCTATCCCCTCTCAGGTGTTCTCTCTCTCTCATTCTCTCTCTCTCAAATAAATAAATAAAATCTTTAAAAAAAAAAAAAAGCCATGTGAAGGGGTTGTCTCAAAGAGCAACGGGTGGGTGGTGTGAAATGTGGAGACATCAAGACAGTTGAGGACTGAAAGGTATTCTTTCGATTTGGTAACTGGGTGGTCACTGGTGACTCTTATGAAAAGCTGTGGAGGGTTGAAAAGTGAAAAGGATTAATGAAAAAAATCCTTTTTTAAAGAAACTTGGCTAATAAGGAAAATGGGTAAGGGGCAACCGACTCTAAGAAGCTTTGTTTTAGTCTGGGGGAGACCTCTGCTTGTTTGGAGGCTTTGTGGAGCCACTGATGGAGAGGGAGGTTGAGGCCCCAGGAAGTGGGAACGGTGGGATAAGGGATAAGTCTTGGAGGCCATAGAGCAGGATTCAAGAAACAGAGCACCAAACGGGAGCAGAAGGCAAGGATCTGCGGAGGGATGCAGACACAGACAGATGGGAGGTAGAGAAGAGCAAGTGGGCAAGGAGGTTCTCACTTTAGGGACTCTGTTCTGTAAAGTAGGCAATGGGGTCAGTCACTTGCTGAGAGCAAAGATGAGGCGCATGGACAGATAGCAGCATAATTACAAGCCAAAGATATACCCATCAATGTTGACAGCCCAACTGAAGGTGTCAACTATGAAGCTGTCATGCTTAGCAACCCAGGAGGAGGGATCAGAAAATAAGCAGATGCCAAAAATGGAGAACGGTTGACAGTTTCAGGGCAAGGTTTGAGTTGGGGAGGATAAGAAAGTTCAGGATCCTGATAAAAATGTTCGTGTGTGATGGGCCACGGGTTTAGGCTAGGGAGAGGAAGCAGCCCAAGTGAAGGCTGAGACAAAGAGAGGAGGTCAGGGAACTGGGCTAAAGGAGCAGGCAATTTCAGTTAACAGCAGTGAGGGAGTGGGAGAAGAGGAAGCATGGGGGAGATGATCCCGAAGGAGCAAAGTCTCATTTCAGGAATTCAGGAGAGAAGACTACAGGTGACATGACATCACGGAGTGAAAGAGAGCAGAGCAGAGCCTGGGAACAAACGAGGAGAGGTCTAAGTCTCAGGAGCAAGGCAAAGACCTGTTGCCACAGTGAGCCAGAACCCACCAAATCTTTGAGCAGAGCCTACAGAGGGTCAGGCAGCTGCCACTGTGGGAGGGGGACCTGCAGAGGGGGTGTAGTTGGCAACTGCTAGAAGTCAGGTAGGGCCAGCCTACCCATGTTCTGGAAGAGTACTGTGCAATTCATCCTGCTCCAGTTTTTGCACTAAAATCCCCCTCATATCCACTGAAGCCACTCTGCTCTCCTATTCCTCAGCACATCCAAGGAGCCCCATTTCTCCACTAGGACTGCATTCTGTACTGTGAGGACCCAGAACTCACTGTATTTCCATTTCATGACTTAGTCAAGGGCCAAAGGACTTGACTGACTTCAAAAGGGGCCATTATGGGAGTAAGTCAAAAGCAGGATCAGCTCAGACATTAGCAAATAGCCAATGAGGTCAGTCACTCAGCTAGCAGCTTTTTCTTTTAATTTCTAAAAAGTCATGTTCTGCTTTCTGCATGCAAAAACAAAACAAGACCATGACGCAAAATGCTGGTGTTAAGTCCACAGGAAAAGCCCGGGGAGGGGGGGCAGTGGTGTGGGGTAACCAGTGCAGGGGTGGTGTGGTGGGTCACAGCCTCGCCCCCTTGCAGGAAAGGACACCCTACGACTGCTCAGGTGCCGAAAGTGGGCCTCTCAGCATGCAGGGTCTCTGCGATGGGAAAGGAATATGTGACTCTCTACCACATTACTAAGATCTCCTGGCCCAGCATGCTATACGTAACAGAAGGGAAGCCAAGCAGTTAGCCAGGCAATTCTGCTTCGTATCTGTGGCCTCCAGTTGGTCCTGTGGAAGGATCTCAATCAGATTTGAGGCTGACACAGCCCTTACCTGACTGTCTGGCACATAGCACCATGATGCTCACGCAGGGGAGGTGGGGGTGGGGGGCCACAACAAAGAAAAGATGACCAAGAGCATAAATTAGTGAGGTAAGTACAGAGAGAACCTTGCCAAGTCAACTAAACAGGGGAAAAGATTCAAAAATTGAAAGGGAAGTAGCCAATGCCCAATCCAGAGAGTCATGTGCGCCCCAAAGAGCAGAGGGCTAGGTCTAAAGATTGCCTGGCTACTGGCTCATTAAAGACTTAGTTACCCCAAACTCGGAAACAGGACTATGGAAGCCCATCTGTGCAGGAAAGCCTGGCAAGGGCTGATGAAAGAATGGTGGGCCAAGGGCGTGGTTGGCTCTGAAGTGAAGACAGCCTCCCAGCCTGGGTGTCGAAGGAAATGAGCAGTACCACCAACTGACAAGGAGAGAAGAAATATTTTCTCCGAGCAGAATGTTCCCATTGACAAAGGTCCTACACACAAGAACTTCCTTAAACTTCATCTCTTAGCAAAAATAAAGCCATGACCTAAGACTCCCTTGAAATTAGCCAAGCCACGACGAGACCAGAGACAGCGGCGTCTGCAGGCCAGGCCACGGGAGTGCCGGCTCTGCAGCTCCCCCAGCATCATCAGCAGTAGCTTCCTTCTCAACTGAGTCCTTGCTGGCGAAGTAGCCTGACCCCCAGCAACTGCCTGGGCCTCCTCCTCCCAAACACCCCGCACGGACCATGAAGAGCCAACTCTATCCGAGATGCAGTCTGGAATTCCCATGCCTGTGGCTTCCAGAACATTTCCCTCTGCATTCTTAGTTGCTTCAAGGTCACCGAAGGACTCTGGCTCCTCACCTCTCAGTTTTCCCCTTCTCCACCCTAGACAGAACATCTCCCCATGAGCGGTTGGATCGGGCTCCTGGTTCACCCTCTGGCCTTCTCCAGCCTCCAACAGAAAAGGGTTACCATTAGAGTCTTGGCTTTTTCTGGGCTGCGGGCAGCCTGGGGGCAGGCGAGTCAGAGCACTCACCTCTGATCTTTGGCTCTGTGAAAGTGGGGAAGCTGGGGACTAGGATCTCTAAGAGGAGGAGAAGCCCAGCAGGGTGAGCTGGTTCTGGGTCAGCCTCCTTGGCCAGCCCCTGCCTCTCAGGTTTCCCAGGTAGACTCAGAGTCCGAACCTCCGAGTGGAGACACCAAAGGGATGGCCACTGACAGTCACTCCTAGGAAGGCAGATTCTGACACTGAAGAAGAGCTATGAACCCAAAGTCAGTGGCACAGAGGACAGGCTCTGCCAGTGAAATCTGAGCCTGAAGCTGTCAGCGGCCCCTGCACAGCCACCCGGCCCCGTTGAGAAGGCCATACCACCTAGAGCACATCAGCCACCTAAGTCAACATCGGGAGAGGGGGCATGAGAAACAAATACCCTGAAAACCGTTAGAACCCAAATAGGCACCAATTGAGACCTCTGGCCTCTAGAAGCCTCCATTACCCTGCGCAAGGCAGCGTCCTGTCCCGGCAGGCCAAGCAAAGGCAAACAGTGACAGTCTTTGGCTGTGCTGGGCCAGGGCTCATGGGCCTGCCGTATGTCAGAACCTCTCTCCCTTCTTTTCCTCCCCTCGAGGCCCAAGAGGACTTCAGATATATACATTGCTCCCGAGCCCTGCACGCTGAAAGGTGAGAAAAGTCTGCTTTCCTCAGCAGAGAGAGTCACCAAGGAAGTTAGGTCCTCCCGAGCCTGACCGGGCATGGGCTCATCAAGTGGACCCTACACATCTGATTTTTCTGGTAATCGGGAACACCTCCCTCTTTGCTGTTTATTACTGAAATCTTCTCTGTAGTGGATGCACTATGGCTCCCAAATGAATGCTGTAAAATGCAAACGGCAAAGAAGAGCACTACACAGCTCGACAAGACTCGTCTCACATCCACGATCCGAAGAGAATGAGCTGAAAGGTGGGGAGGAGTGGTCGACAGGATGGGGCACCAGCCACCAGGCTGCTCACACCTGGGAGACACTGCTGGCCAGGCGGAAGGACATTCGTTTTGCTCTTTCGTTCTCCTGAAAGGAAAAAAAAAATGTGTGGCATTAACATGGCCCAGTGTAACACCTGTCAACGTGAAGGCCCAGTGTCCAGACTGGGGCTCCCCAGAGCCCAGGTGTTCTACTCTAGCCCAGGAATGCAACAGCCACTACACACTACGGTGTGCCAAGCACGGTACGCAACAGGGGGCGGCTGGTCGGGCCCGGCACCCAGCAGCCAGGCGGGGCGGTTCCGTGGAACGAAACAGTACCGAAGTGATGTCTCGAGTCTGCCCATGTAGGACCAGACCCAAGGTCAGAGGAGCGCTCTTTGCTGCGAGCAGCACCTCTCCCTCCTTCTCTACACCAAGGGGATGGAAATACGCCTTCCTTCCTCCCAAACCCAAGCTGAGATCAGACACTGAGACCAGGTGTTTCTCCTCTCCTGGGGATCACAGTACAGAATAACCAGCACTGAGCTGCGAGTCGGGAGCCCTGGCTTCTCGCCCTGATTCTGCTGCTAATTGGCTGGGTGACCTGGGCAGGTACATCCACCTCTCTGAGTTTCAAGTCTCAGCGGTAATCGGACTTACTGAGCCGCACGCTGCCCTGCCTTCACCTTAGACTAAGGGGCTGGGAGCGAGGGTTCATTGTCACCACTCTCCTGTGCCTCCCGAGCAGTCTGGCTTTAGGTTGCCCTGTCCGTGGTGCTTGGGTGCCCCCTGCCTGCCCAACTACCCCCCGCACCTGCCCACCACCGGGCAGCAACTCTTTACCATATGTCGCCGCCGCCTCTTGGGCTGGATGCCCTCCTGCACATAGGGGGGCCATGGGAAGCCCTGGGGAGTGGAATACCCACTCTCGCTAGACACCTCCTCGGAGTCTGAGTCCTCCTGCCTTGGCTGGGCAAAACGTTTCTCCGGGTAGATCTCCTTCAACCAGCCCTCAAAGAACACTTCCAGGCAGCGGCCGGCCTCCGCAACTTCTGAGTCAGGCTGAAGGGGAAGGAGAGCAGTGATGGTCTGGCCCATTTCCGCCAGCCCATCTCTACCTGGCCCCTCAAGAGCTGGCTCTACAGAGAGCACAAAGCCTGGCTGGTTTCCTGGAAGTCTAGAATGGGACATTTTCTCCTGAAGACTCAAGACAACCAGTTTAGTACCATCTCTCAAAGCAGAAGTGGCCCTGACAGTTACCCACAGATGGCCAACCACTACCACTGCCCCCTGCTTCCTCCTGAGTTCATGCTGAGACCCAAGTGCAGGAGAGCGCTCATTAACACTCACTACGGGGAGCCCCACAAAGTCTGCTCCCAGGTCCTCATGGCAACTCAGGACCAAACCTGATATCCCCATCCAGCCAGGAGTCTCGGGGTCCCTGGGAAATAGGGGAGAGGGAAAACAGGCAAGACATACATAATTAAACTTCGCACAGTTCCAGAACATGAGGCGGACGTCGGACACCACCTCCTCTGGGGTGGTGTAGTGAGCTGGGTCCTTCTTTTGCAGCTTCCTCCGGATGATCGACAGGTCCATGGGCCTCTTGATAATCTGGTAGTAATGCCGGGCCTTGGGGGAGGAAAGAAGGGGAAGCCAAGCAGGAAGAGAGAAAAAGTGGAGGTACAGATAAGGAGGGAAAGATGGAGAATGAGGTGGAACAGAAGTGAAAGAACACAAGAAAGGGAACGGCAGCAAGAAGAAAAGTGGAGAGAGAAGACAAAGGGAAGGGGAAAAGGAGGACTGGCTCACTGTCCAGTCAGGTGTGGCGCAGCGGCCGTGGGGTTGGGGGCTGTGGTGGCCACAGCGGGGTCCGCTAGCCCAGGCACGAATTAACCCGACTTGCAGTGGCCATGTGCTGAGCCCGCCCCGGGTACCCCTGGGACCCGCCCCAGGCCCAGGACCTCGGGAGCCGGCAGAAACGGGCAGCCCTCCTTACCAGCGGGCTAACGGGCTCGTGGAAGGGCAGGCTGAGGCTATTGCAGCACAAGGACAGGACCAGCTTTTCACACTTCTGCAGAAACCAGAAGGCAGCAGGTTACTTTGCCCCGGCCCCACCTCAAGAAGGACTGAAGAGAGTGACCCCGGAAACTCCAGCAGGGTCTGCTCTGTCCTGCAGGGCATGGGCCCCCACCAGAGGAAAACATTTGGCAGGAGGGGGTTCCCTGCAAACACCCACGGGCCAGGCTGTCAGGCATCGCTCAGCAGAGTCGCTCATGCTCTAAGGCAAAAGACAAATACCTCCGGGTATTTATGACCCATACCTTCCACTCATATGTCCTACTCATGGAGAGGCTTCCCATCGCCTCAGAAAGGCCTCAGCTGCTGGCATAGGGAGGCTGCCACAGGCAGGAAACATTGTCCCCAGAGACCCCTCCCTACCTTCTGGTCACAGACGCTCAGGCCAGGGGTGGCCCGCATCCCAGGCTGGCAATAGCGGGCATTCTCACAGTCGTATTCCATCTCGGGCTGGGTCAGGCTGCGGCACAAGGTACACACCCAATCTCCCCTGCAGAGGCAGGTGAGGCCCAGTGAGGCCTCAGCACATGGCCCAGAGCCACCTCCCCTGTCCCTCTGCTCCAAGATACCCAGGGCGGCGGGGGGGGGGGGGGGGGGGGGGGGGCGGGGCTGGCGGCGGAGGCGCAGTGGCTTGGGAGACTCGGTCCCTAGCCATGCCCTGTAAGGAATGGCTTCCTAACCACCAGCTTGAAAGAAATTCAGTAACTCGGGATGGAGTGAATCCAGAAAATCACAGGACTCAGCAAGGGGCTGCGACAGGAGTATGGGGACAAATCTGTGTGTGTAGGAGGAAGAAAGGAAGCCACTCAAATCTCAAACATCGCCTATCAGTGCGCACAAGGCACACAGTAGTGGGGCCACTGACTCCCAGCCTGCAGTTCACAGGGGCCCAGACCAGGCAGGAAGCCCAGCCCAGGGAGCTGCGCGGGCCTGGGAGAGGCCTCCTGGAAGAGCGCCCTGCGAGGACCCGCACGGCTCACCCCGGGAAGCTGAGCAAGGCTGGCAGGTGGCAGGAGAGGTGGAACACTTTGGGGCAGCGATCACAGCACAGCAACTCCCCCCCATTGAGGCACACGGCGCAGAAGTCCTCGTTCTCTATGGGTACTGGGGGCCCCTTCTTGGCTCCAGGGGTCCGAGGAATCAGTCTTTGTTCCTCAGGAGATGCGCCCTCCGCCTCTGGGGGCTGCTGCCCAGCCAGAGAAGTGACAGTGACCTTTCTTCCCCCCAGACTTGGGGCCTGGACGGCATTAGGCAGGTTGTTCTGGCTGACCTTGGAGAAGAAGGGAGTCGGCAGTCAGAGCACAGCACCAACAAGTTGTGGAGGGTGGGAGAGGATGGACTCACCAGGCCCCCGGGCCAGCCGAGCCCCAGGAACGCTGGGACAGCCCCCTCACAGCCAGGGGTAAGTCCGGCCAGGCTGCAGCCCCACGCAGACCAGACTCGGGACAGGGCCAGCGCCAGAGCCGGAATTCTGACAGAGGCAGAGAGAGAAGAGGGGCTTCCAGGGTGGGCCAAGTTCAAGGACAAGACAGAGCAGAGTGGTACCTTAATGGACATGCTGGAGGACTCAGTGCCACACTCAATGATCAGCAGGAAGCTCCCATCCTGCTCATTCTTCTGGGGCTTCAACTTGAACACCGGCATCTCTCCTGAGGAGGCCGCACAGATCTTGAGCCGCTCCAGCCGCACGTAGGGAATCTTAGGCTCACTACTGAAGGGCCTGTGGCAAGAGAGACACCTCTGGGTCTCTGGAGGAGCCTCCTCTGACCCCAGCCTCTAAGTCAGCTCCTCCAAGATCCCACATGCCGCTACTCCAGATCGCAGTCCCACCCTGTGCTGGCCCACGTTTCACTCTCCTGCCCCAGGGGAGCGCTTTGCTCAAAGAAAGGGGAATTCCTAAAGAGGGAGGACCTCACACAGAGTACATGCCCCCTGCTGCGGGAGCCAGGATACCCTCCCACAAGATCCCAGACTCCCAACCACACAGATCCCACTTGAGCATCTGGGAGTTGAAGAAGATGGTTGCAGGTAAACTTCTGCTTCTAGTTAAGTCATCAAGGATGCCGACTTCCTGTGCCAACCTCCCAGGACATGAAGTTGGAGGGTGAGAGAGGGAGATTGGGCCAAGAGCCTGTTACCTGATACTCTGGTTCTCTTTTGCATCCAGCTCCAGGGCTCCTTGCTCAAAACTCTCATGCTCTAAGGCAAAAGACAAATACCTGTGATGTACATTTATGACCCATACCTTCCACTCATATGTCCTACTCATACCGTTGGCCACACACCTGTCACACAATTGTTACCCACACTGTAATCATTCGTAATGGTGGCATCCTACCATGGCTCTCCTTCCTGAGAGGGGAAGAAGGTCACCTTCTTTTAAAAAGACAAACAGGGACACCTGGGTGGCTCAGTCGGTTAAGCATCCAACTCTTGGTTTTGGCTCCCGTCATGATCCCAGGGTCCTGGGATTGAACCCCACGTCAGGCTCCACGCTCAGTGGGGAGTCTGCTTGGGATTCTCTATTTCCCTTTCCTCTGCCCTTCCCCCCACACGCTCTCTCTCTCAAATAAATAAATAAAATATTTAAAAAGACAAACAGAGGGGTCTCTGAGTGGCTCAGATGGTTAAGCATCTGTCTTTGGCTCAGGTCATGATCTCTGGGTCCTGGGATCGAGCCCACGTTCGGCTTCCTGCTCAGTGGGGAGCCTGCTTCTTCCTCTCCCCTACAACCTCCCTCCCTTACTTGTGCTCTTTCTCTCTTTCAAATGGGAATAAATAAAATCTTTAAAAATAAATAAATAAAAAGAAAAACAGATATGGGGTGCCTGGCTGGCTCAGTCTGAAGAACATGCGACTCTTGATCTCTGGGTTGTGAGTTCAAGCCCCATGTTGGATGTAGAGATTACTTAAATAAATAAAACTTAAAAAATATTTAAGAAGTTGGGCGCCTGGGTGGCTCAGTCGGTTGAGCGACTGCCTTCGGCTCAGGTCATGATCCCAGGGTCCTGGGATCAAGTCCCACATCGGGCTCCCTGCTCTGCGGGGAGCCTGCTTCTCCCTCTCCCACTCCCCCTGCTTGTATTCCCTCTCTCGCTGTGTCTCTCTCTGTCAAATAAATAAATAAAATCTTAAAAAAATATATTTAAGAAGTTAAAAAGTTAAAAATAAATTTTATTTATTTATTTATTTATTTATTTATTTAGAGATTCATTTATTTATTTGAGAGAGCGAGAATGAGAGAGAGTACATCAGAGTGGGGAGGGTCAGAGGGAGAAGCAGGCTCCTCGCTGAGCAGGGAGCCTGATGTGGGACTCGATCCCGGGACTCCAGGATCATGACCTGAGCCGAAGGCAGTTGCTTAACCAACTGAGCCACCCAGGCGCCCCTAAAAATAAATTTTAAAAAAACAAACAGATAATACTCAGAGGCTATCTAGGGATGAGTATTGGGTCAGGTGCTGAGGGGCCAGCTTCTCATCTTCAAATTAGTTCAGAAATCTCTTGTTCTCCATATACTGGTGTTACCTGCTCTCAGCTGTCATTCTGTCCAGCCTCTGCATTTTCAGCCCAGTGCTGGGATTTTAGTACTGCCTGAGAGTCTAGTTCATACTCCATAGGCAAAAGGTTCCCTGCCGCCCTGCCCTGAGTGGTGCAGTGGAGCCTGTGTAGATGGGCAGGAGGCGGTGTGCGGAGGAAGGAGGGAACTAGCATTGACCAAGCACCCACTTGGCACCGGCACTGTCCTAGGCACTTTCCATGGGCAAGCCGGGTCCAAAACATTTAACTGCTTAAAATTTAGGGTCCCATTACTATGCAGTTAATAAGAACCAATCATTGTTCAGTTGGTCTTTCAGTCAGTGCGAAAAAACAAGGAGAAAAATTATTTCCTTTTTGTTTATTAAAGGTATAGGAAATAGAGTGGTCATTATGGACTAAATATGTATCATACACTAAACAGAACAAGTCCCAAATCCTCACTCGGTGGTTGCTTTCAAACTCCCCGACGAGCCCTCGCCTATGACAGAAGAAAGGAAGCCCCATTTGAGGAGGTGGTGTGGGTAGCTGAGAAGAGAATCAGAGCCAGTGTCCACTGGTCCAAATTCCCTTTACTCTGGGGCACAACACGAATCCAAAGGACTGCCGGGCGCGAGGCAAAGCAAGGCCAATTCTCGTTACTACTAGCAAGTGATCTCACTGTAGTTATTTGTCCCGGTGGTCTATGAAGTAGCTATGATTAGCCCCATCTACAGAGAAGGAAACCAGCTCAGAAAGGTCAACCATAAAAAGACAGAACTGGTTTTCTAAGTGACATATACCTGACTCCAAAGTCAGATACGCTCTTTTCCCTAAAATATTTTGCCAAGGCTAGCCCTTCTGAGATGAGTGCTCCCTGCTTCCCCCGCCTCTGACCCAGACCTCCAGAACTCTTTGCATGGAAATGTTACACGAGGCTAAGTCCCGGCCACAGTGAGGGAAACAGAAGAGGTCCCAGTAAGTCAGTTCTGGAGGGAAGAAGTGAACGGAGCCTGAGAGAAACGCTGCTCCCGCCTGCCCCTAGCCTGCCTCCTGCCCTGCATCTGACCCGGCAGTGCTGAGCTCACGTCTGTGGCCAGCACGGGTGACAGGCTGCTCTGCTGACCTGTGCCTCACCTTTTGGGTTCTGGTACTGCTGCAGAGCCATGGATGTGCTGACCGCTGGCGCCAGGGGAGGTTTCTTCACACAGAGGTTAATTGGCTCCTCCAGTTCTGCAGGCATAGCCACATCCTTGGAAACCTCCAGACCCGGGGTTGTGGGGTCTTGTCCCAGAGAGTCAGTGAAGCGGGTAGAATCCTCACTTTCCATCTTTCAAAAGCAAAAGGCCAACCAGAATCAAAGAAATCAAGCGGCTTTGCTGTTAGTAGTCATAGAGCTATGAAGCTAAGGCCAGGATAAGCCCTTCAGGGGCCACCCTGTTGCCCAATGATGAGCAGAGGCAGTTGAATGTCATTTCCCCGGGACTTACCTTACACAGGGCATTCCCAAGAGAGGGGTCAGCCCCATCTGCAGGGCACAGGCTCCCTCCAGCTCGGCCAGAGCCTGGACTGCAGCTGGAACCACTTTCCGGTTGCATGTCAGCTGCTGGAGGCATGCTCTGCAGAGGACAAGTCGCCAGACTCGGCACAGTCTGGGTGAGACCGGACATCGGGTTGGGCCTGGCCGGCAAGTGATTACTTCCTAGGCTTGGGATGGCCTGGGAGGAATCACTCATCAGACCGGGCATGGGCTGGGGCACGCTGCGTATGAGGCTGGGTATGGTCTGCAGATGACTGACTGTCAGGCTGGGCATAGCCTGGTTTTGACCGCTCATCAGGCCGGACACAGTTGTGGGCGTGCCGCTCAGCAGGCTTGGGACCATGTGGGAAGGGGCAGCAGTCAGGCTGCTCACGCTCTGGATCTGTGGCTCTAGGGTCCTTGCCAGCCTGGTAGATGACAGCTCCATCTCCAGCGTGTTGGAAAAGCCCATGATGCTCACTGAAGTGGAATGCTGCAGGAAGGAACACAGGGCAGAGTCAGGCTTTTGGCAGGGGATGGGGGAGGGGTTGAGAGATGCAGCCCGAGAGAGCGCCCATGCTCAGATTTCACTCTGGCCTCAGAGTCTAGGAGCTGCAGGGAACTCAGACGACTCATGAAGTCCTATTCCCAATCCCCTATGCCAAGGAGGCTGCTAGGCTCTGACAGAGAGGCGGACACAGACTGAGGACACTCCTGTGCATGTGTGTTTGTGAGACAGAGACGAAACTGTGGGAGAGTGACCACACACACACACACACACACAGCCACCATCAGCCCACACGCCTCACCCCCTATCCAGTACCTAGGCAAAGGATCAGACTGTGGGACTGCCCTCCAACTTCACATTCCCCTCTGACTACACCACTAATGCTTTCTCATCCCTTCAGGCATTCCTGCGGGCTAGTTTCTGCTACATAAAAATGGAAGGAAGTCCAGAAGGCTCAAACTCTGATCTGCCTCAGGCCTTCTCTAAGATAATGCCAAGGCCCGAGGGGACCCAATCAGTCCTGGGGAACCTGGGCCAACTCGGCCCTTTTCACAGGCCTGTTCAGATCAACTCCAGAACCATTAGCATTAAGGGAAGGCTTTGACCAAGAGATATGAAAGTCTTTCCTAGCCCCACTCGATCTGCCAAAGACCTTCTAACTGGAGGCAGAGAACATCAGAGCAGCTAGGTCTTAATATAACCCAGTCCAGACAATCACTGGATTAGGCCATAACTTCCCAACCCCAAGAATTACTTTCTCCTGTCTAACTGCTTGGTGATGTAGGGAGAAGAGACGTAAAGGTTCACAAAGAGAAGTTAAGACATACAGATTTCTGCACTGGATGCACTCTGTTTCTCAGATTGGAGAAATATATTTGATGGAGGGGGGACAGTGAGAGACTGGTTCTAAATGTAACCTTTAGGAATTTAGAAGTTTGATATCCCTGCCTTTTTTTTTAAGACTAAAGATAGAACAATTTGACATCTTTTGAAAGTCAAAGGGGAAACAGAGTAAACCTCTCTAAGCTTCCAAAATCAGTGTCTTCAGCCTTTCCCTATGAGTAACATATTCAAATTTCCACAGGAAAGTAAATACTTCAAATATCTTCTCAAGTTTCACTATAAAATTAGCAAAGCCATTTAATGGTGAAGAAAAGGCTGTCCTCACCTCAGTGAATGTCACTCCTAGTCACCCAGTTCAAGTCAGATGCTAGGAGGGGAAGCATTAGTGGGGCATCCCTCCTCCCTCACCCAAGCTAATTCCAAACCTCATCACATTCTACCCCTTAAACAATTCACACATCTTCCCACTAATTCCTCTCTCTATTGCTGGTGCCCAAGCCTGGGTTACACTCCCGTATTTTCCCAGACTACAGCAGTAGCCTCCTCAGTGGAGAAATATTTTCAAAACACAAATCTGACCACATCATTCCTTTGCATGAAGCCCCACAGTGCACTCCATCGTTCTTACGACAACTGTGAAAAAGACTGCCCATCCCCTGTCCTATTCACACAACAACCCTCCCATTCTCTGAGCTCCAGCCACTCAGACATTTTTTTCAAACCCTGAAACATGCCAAGCTCTCCTTTCACCTACAACCTTCATCCCCTTCAAACAGACTGCTTCCCCTCCATGGAACATTCTCCTATCCCTGCCCCCGTACCACTTACATCCTTCTAAACTCAGCTCACCTCTGATTTTTTTGTATCAAAGCCTCTTTTCATTCTGTGGCCCAGACCCCATTCCTCCCTTTTACATTCTTTTAACTCCCTTTTTTTTTTTTTTTTTTGCTGTATTTTAATAGTTGTGAGACCATTTGATGGATCTCTATTTTCCCCATAAATTGTAAACTCCACTAGGGCATGGATTTTACCTATTTTGTTACCCACTGTATTTCTAAATCCAGGAGCAGTGCCTGGCTGAATAAATGAATTCATGAGCTGCTTAAAATTAAAAAAAAAAAAAAAACAAAAAACAACAAAAATGTGTGACTGTTCTACAAATCTTAAACTAAATAAATAGCAGCTTTGTTCTATTAACAAGGGGGTCTTACGTATTATTGAGCACTTATTACATGCAAGGAAATTTGCTAAGTGTCTTGGGTACATTTCCTCACTGAATCCTCATCACAAATGTTAAAGGGTGGTTGTGAAGGTGACAGGAATGAATCCAGGTAAAGGTTTAGGACGCTGTCTGCCACATGGCAGGTACTCAGTGACCCCCAGCTACTGCTGCTGCCCCCCAGTGTCGTGACTGTTAGTGTTGTTCTTGTGGCCCGAACTCAGTAAGGCATCTGAAGCTTTTTATGTAATTGAACACATCACTTTGTAAATTTCCATTTCCCTTTATTTGTGCTCACACATAGAAATGCAACTGATTTTTGTAGATTGACCTTGTACCCAGAGACCTTGCTGAAGTCGCTCGGGGAATTTCTGTGCACACAAATCATGTCATCCGTGACTAGTTAAGTTTTACTTCTTCCTTTCCCTGCATGTGTTTTTCAGCCTTACTCTGCCAGCTAAGTACGGGAGGACCAGGTCAAATGGAAGTAGTAATAGTAGCCATTCTAGTCTCATTCCTGATCTCAGGGGATCCTTTCAATACTTCACCAACTAAGCATGATATGTGATGTGGGATTTTTACAGGTTAAGAATCCAGATCTCCGGGGCCTACGCCACACTCTTGACTGTGGCCTGTCTGTCTAAGCCCTTCTCTGTATGAACTCCCCCCTCCCACACTCTGCGCTTCAGCCTCTGTCCTTCCCTCGCCTGCTCTCCTCGACCTTCTCTCTCTTCCTCTCCTGTTTTTTTCTTATCATCTCTTTCTCTTCTCTCCCAATGCTTTTCCCTTATTATTTCACTGTTTTAGCAAAGTTTATGTGTTCTATTCTTAATTCTCAATTTTAAAGGCAGACAAGCTAAATATAAATGCCCTTTGTCTCCCCAAAGAAAAGTTTGTTTTTTCTATGTTCCTTGGTAGTTCAGTAGTGTTCAATAAAAAGGCTCCAATTTGCTCTACAGTCTAAGTCCTAAGATAAGGAATATCGAGGGGAAGGAGGTCTGGGGAGACTACTCAAAGCGAATTGGGTAGATTAAGCATGGAAGAGCTATCTCAGACATGCCGTGACCTGCCTCCCTTGGCATCCCAGCTGTCCTGGTTATATGCTACCACAGCTTTCTAAGATACTATCTTTCCTTATCTACGGACAGGAATGCCGGTAGATGGCTGCAACCCCTTTTGTAATATATGACAGTCTAATCCTTTGAACTGGTTTCTTTCACCCTTTCCCCATTTGATATGTATATTCCCTGCAGCTCTGGTGGTCATCTCATCTGCTAATGACATAGATGACTCTATGAGATTCTTGGTGCCAAGCATGAAGGGCACCCAGGTCTACCTGGGACAATTCCAATTGTTCCCATTCCAATAATGGTCAGGTGCTATATGTCACAAAATAGGCACAACATTAAATTCCTACAGACAAGAACTCCCCAGATTAGAGGTATGCTATCTCCACCTCTATCTCCAGATTAGAGGCATGATATCTTTGTAGGATATCAACTCCCTTGTCCTGATTACTTATTGCATATCATGAAGTGTGACGTAATACAATGATAGAGGAGGGCATGCACACTGAGCCATGGAAGAACTATGGAAATTCTATCACAGTTTATTTTGAGCTGGGCCTGCTGAACCTGCTCCTATAACACCCAGCACACAGCACAGGGTCAATAATATGTCCTAAGATCCTGCAGACTAGACTAGTCTTCCTCATGTCCACATCCACAGCCAACATCCAGGAGACCAAGGCTATCAGGAGGTGGGAGGAAGCTCTGGTAGTGGTAAAAAGAACCTGAGAAATATCCATGGGAGAAGTCTGAGAAGGATCTCAGAGAAAATGCAAGGAAAGTGCCAGCCCCACCCTATTTCTACAGGTTATACAAATACAGTGGCATTTCGGGAACATAGGTACACTGTGTGTTGGTATTTTTGATACTTCATTTGGCTCTCTGGAGCGAAGAGGTACAAAATACAAAAAGTAAAGGAACTATTTCTTGTGCAGGAAGAAAGAGAGGATCGAGAACCTCCATCCTACTCTGCTGCCAGGGATACCAGGTGAGTAGGGAGAAGGGGAGGGCCAAATTTCAGGGCTCGGAAAGGAGGCTGGGTCTCCAGGGACTGGAAGGAAGGACGGGGCTTCCTGGGAGCATGCCAGGCTTGGGAACATGGCCGCACTTGACATCTGGTGCCGCACACACAGGAGGAGCTCATCAGTCCATGGAGATGATGCTGCCTGCCCTCTCTAGCACCCAGGATTGTTCAGAGGTCAAATGAGAGGAGGCAAAATGATATGGCCAGGTGTAAGGTCTGTATAGGCAACCACTTCCAAGTTGTCAGCTACATAACAGACACCTTGCCTTCTTCACATACAAAACCTACAGATTTCATGAGGGAAAAATATGTATTTTGAAGTTTGCAAGTGAAAATAAACTATTTTCTCGTTCAGGGGAGGAAGAGAAGTCAAAAATGCCAAAAACATTCACTCCGATAATCAGCTCAGGTCATCGCTGGGGTACGAGGGGAGCTGCCCTGAGCCTCCTCACTTGCATCTCCTTACTTGCTCCTAATTTTCTCTCCTTTCCCCGTACTTGTATGTTCCTATCTCTGTCCCTTTCCTCTTCTTGTTTTTCTTCCTTGATCGCTGTTTGCCACCTGCCTGACCTGTGACCTGTCTGAACCACCTGCCTCCATACGTTGCCTGACCTGTGACCTACCTGAACCGCCAGACCTTCAACCTCTTCTACTAGTCATTATGCAGTTCTTCACCCACCTAGCCTGTCTTCTGTTTGACCTCTGCTCTTCTACCTGCCGCCTCCCTCCCCATCCTCACCATTCAGATCTTGTTCTGGAAGTCAATGTGCTTACATTATTGAGATGATTGGTACATGGTGTTGTCAAAATTCAGAGAAAGCACTGTTCCTTCATTCAACAGAAAAGGAAACTGAGACACAGAGTGATGACACAGATTTCCCAAGCTTATATAGGCCAAAGACTAGGAATCTGGGCCCAGCCTTAAAAATCTACTGGCTGGTCTTGATTTTGTGTCATTAGCCAGAAAGCTAGTAGTCTAGTAAGACATGAAAGAGAAGTCAATAAACAGACACTTAATGCACTTGCCCTGAGTTTAATATAAATTCCAGGTTCTTACAGCAAGATAATATTGCTGGGGATAAAGTAGCACAAATAGGGTGGTGTTCCACAGAAATTAATTTTCCAAATATCTGAAACATACCTCTTTCAGTAAAAAATGCAATTGGCTTTAAAATATCTTGAATAGGAGTACTTCTAAAACTCTACACACCACCTTGTCATAATAGAGTACATGGAGCCTCATGAGACCATTCCTTAGTGACATAAAGGAACTTGGATGGACCTCTATCGCTGGAGTGGGCTGTAGTTCAGTGATGCTTTAAGGCCTGTAGGGCTGAGCCTGTACTTTCACCGAATGACCTCCCAATGTGGCACTTGTCCAGGTGATGTTTCCTGTCTTCTCCCTTGTCATTAGCTGCATTACAGAAGTCCTGACTTCTTGCTTCTACTCTGCTTACTGCTCTAATGTAGGAAAATGAAAATTTCCAGAGGAAACTATATAACTAAGCTTGTGGTCAAGACCTCTGACTAGACACCTGAGCATGGACTTATGATCTTATGCCGAATAGAATGTGTGGGCTTTGTGACTTCTGTTCTCGTTGCTGCTCTGAAGCTTCGCCTGCTCACTTCTGGTTTTAGGATTTTGCCCCAGTAGATAGAATTATCACAGACTGACCACCCTGTAAACATACAGAGAAGAAGGGAGCAATGACTTGGAAACTGTGTCTTGGAAACACAGAAGGCCTTCACTCTGGTTAAAGGAAACAGATAAGGAGACAAGGATTGAGGTAAACAGATTTGTGAATTAAATCTTGGAATATTTGAGTGTTTCGACAGCTTCAGATCAGGTAGACTGGCTGAACATTAGTAGATCTTCAAACAACTGAATCAGATACCTGAGGAAAGAACTAACTTTCCTAGCAGGTGGTTTCACGAGTTGATTTTTAATAGCAAAGTTGTTCTTAATGACAGTGAGCACTCCCCCCAGCTGAATGAAAAGCTCTTGTACAAATTAAGGCTATTCCTGTGGATGCAACTATGGTAATATATGCTAACTGACCAGAGTCAAATGGGAAAATATTCATGGGTGGTGAAGAGAGAAAAACTGAAGGGTGCCCAGCACCCTGATGATTCAGGGAAGACAGAAAAAGCAAAGAGGATCCCAGAGTCTGAGGGGGAAGGAAGAGAAAAGAATGAGTGGAACCCTCAAAACCCAAGCCTTGGAGACCTAGGAGAATGAGACCAGAGATATTTTTGGCCAGGCCAGTGTAAGGAAATTTAGGGCCCTGTTTTCTCATGGACCAGGAGACCTTGACAAAGATCTTGGATTTGGTGAAATGAGTGAATGAAATGAGTGAGTGAAATGAGGCTAGAACTGAGGAAAGAGCCTAGTTCCTAGAGGCTGTAAAATTCAGGGAGCCAGACCTGGGGAATACTTGGCTGGCCTCTGAACAGGACAGAGCAGATCTCTATACAGTTCTGCAACTGCTGACCAGAACCCAGGCTGTGCCCTAAGAAAGCCTCCCGAGGCCTGGGAGGGTTCTGAGCAAGCTCTGCTGTTGAGGCCAGGCTTTGAGGGAATGATCATTGCTGGAGTTGAGAAGCCATGATTTGGCCCACAGATGTGGATCTGGAGACTGTGAAGGCAGGACACCCTGTATTTCCTTACGTAAGCCGGGATTTAGAGCATGAGTTTAAACAAGATACTTCCCATCTCTGGGCTTCAATTTCCTCCTCCACAGGTTAATGTACCTCTGAGTTATAAGAATCAGATTACGAGCTCAGGCATCAGAGTGCTTTGGTAATGATGTGAATGCTCTTCGTGTGAGTCATTATCCCATCCTCTTCTGCATCACTCTTACTAACATGGACCACAGGAATGCCTACTGCTTAGGCACTATTTGCTAAAAATACATCTCAGACTCCTCTGAAGCCATAAGCAGTATTCTGGTGGTCTCTCAGTCCCCTGTGGGGGATGTGGACCACATGTGAGCAGAAGAGAGGTCCCCCTCGCAGCTGAAATAGGGCTCGGACAGCTCTCTGTGATGCCTACAGCCTTGACTCCACGAAAGCTTTGAGGAGGAGAGCGTGTGTGTTTTTCAGCAGTCGACTTGTTCAGAAATACAGATGAAGTCGTCAAAATGTCTTCCGGTTTCCACGGGGATATAAGACCTTCTATGGTCACGCTGTAACTGTGGTCTCTCTTCAGGGTGGCTAAACCAAGATGAGGCAACCACGAGGGCCAGACAGATGTCAAAATTCATTCCAGAACACCCTGCTGAACGCAGGGAAGGTAGTGGGGGAAGCTGCTTCTGAGACTGCAGAGCTCAAGGCACCAGAAAACCCATTCGAAAACTTCCCTATCTCACTTTTCACCAGCAGCTCAGTTAGCACCAACTCGAAAGTACGTGTGCACAGCGGCTGTGCTGTAACTGAAGTCCTCCTCATGGAGATGGAACATCAGTCGGCAGCTCAGAGCGTGAATGAGTCCCTGCGGAACACCCACAGAGGAGCCTGGTGCCGCAGCTTCCTCCGGTCCGTGGCCTTCACACAGACCTCTGACTTCCCCGGTCCTCGCAGGTCAGAACAGGCTCAGGAGTAGGCTGGAGGCTAAAACACTTCGACCAGACAGAGATAACCAGATGAGGCTGGGTCCTAAGCCCTCTCCCTGGCAGGGCCTCGGGCTACTCCAACGAGTGTAAAGAAGAAAATCCAGCAAGTCGGAGGCCAGATGGAGTCCTGGTTCTCCCACTGCAGTGCCCAAGGAGAGGCAATCTAGCCTAGCCCCTGGGGCACTGCCACAGTCAGGAACCCATGCTCTGGTCCTAACTGTGCCAATGTTCTGCTGTATAGCTCCTAGGTGGGTCACTTAACCTCTCTGTGTCTCAGTTTCCACATCTTTCAAAGGGGAATATGAAAGTGGCTTCCTCATAGTACTTCTAGGATAAACAAAGAGATAAAATGGAATAATCCATGTAAAAATCTAAGGGAACAGGTAGAAAAATGCTATGCAAAGTATTATCACATTCAATGATAAGATGCTCAAAATGTTGTTCGGTGTCCTCAATCGTCACGCCCTCCGCCATACCCAATCCCAGCTTCAAGGCAATGAATTCCCTCAAAAAGAAAGCCCTTTTTCTTATTTTAGTAGCTTTGGGTCTAACCAGTACCTCTCTCAGCCAAGTAGACCCAAAGGCTCCTCTGGGCCAGGATGGCAACACTGAGGTTCCTTTTCTGGGGAGTCCAAACCATGAAGAGGCCTATAAAACATCAGGAAGGGGCCAGGCCACCTGTCCCTCTGAACCTCTCCCTGAACCCAGGTTAATAAGGGGCAGGGGCAGCTCAAAAAGAACAGTTAAGAGCTCCTAGGACCTTCACTAACCCCACCGCCAACCGATAGCCACACAGTCGGGTGGCATCCCCTGATGCTCAGAGAGCCCTGTGGGCCAACGCACGGGCAGCACAGACTCCACGTTTGCACATGGCTCACCTCCTTTCCTCTGTACTGTGTATAGGAACAGAAGCAAGCCCCATTAAAGAAGCAGCGGCATTTTCTGCATGGCTTCTACTACCCCTTGAGCACTGGCAATCCCCGTGTTTCCTTCTGAACTACTGACATCCAGAGCTAGCTACCTTCTGGGCATCTTCTTATGTAGCTTCCACAGGAGAACACCAACAATTCAAATTTAACTTTTTCCTCCCCCCAAATAGGCCCTTCTTCCCATGCTCCCATCTCAGTGAATGGCAACCCAGTGGGCAAGACAGACCTGGGTGTCAAGCCAAAGGACTTTCTCTCCCTCACTTCCTATCACCAATCAGACTCCAAGTCCAAAAGCTTCTGTGATCTGATCTCTTGAAGTCTACGCTTCCTCCTTATACCCATTGTTACAGGTTCCATTCAACCTTTCCTCGTTCCCCTCTGTACTATTTTGGTCTCCCTTCCTACAGCTAAAGTGACCTTTCTAAAATTTAATTCAAACTATATCCCTCCTTGCTAAGAATTCCTCCCTTCACTCCTCACAACCCCCAAGACTGAATGCTAAACTCTAGAGCATAATTTACAAGGCCTTCCAAGTACTCTGGTTCCATTCCCATTCCCCAGTCCACCTCATGTTCCCACCAGGCCAAGTTATCTGAAACCCCCCTAAGTGCCCCAGGCTTTCTCTCACTTCTGGGCCTTCCTACTAGCCATTCCCTTTGATTATTTAGTCTAACCCTCTCCCTCATCCCCCTTCAGTAGCCTAACTTCTTCATACCTCAGCTTATAATCATGCATGTCCCCTAGGAAGTCCTCTGTGAACAGTTTTTCCAGTGTTATGTGCTCCTTCTCTACACCCCAGTGACTATCCCAGCACTTTATCACATTTATTGTTGTTGCTTATTTAACTGTCTCTCTACTAGTTTGTAACCTCCAATGTGAGACTCTTATTCACTGATATGTGCCTGACAACTAGGAAAACATCTGGCACACACTAGGAGACAAATCTATATTTTTTGAATATTGAGTGAATAAATAACTGGATGGATGGGTAGGTAAGTAGCCCAAGTATAAAAAGTTAAACTCATGAGAGCCACAAAGGGCCCATTTATAGCATCTCTATGGCCTCTAGGCCAAACCGTTTCCGACAGGGCAGGACAGGCCCAGCACAGACCAAAACCCACCAATACCAGAGGCCTAGCCAGATTTCAAGAGCCACCAGGGATTTCCAAGTTACAATTTCATCTTTGCCATCCCTTACTTTTCTGAAGTCTCTTCTCATGTATCACAGGGATAGACTAAGATATACGTGGCGATGGTGCTGGGGGAAACACGGTGAGGGGCAGGTACACAGAACAGCTGTGGAACTGGGGCTGCAGAGCCAGAGCCTTATTCAGGGCTGAGTGTGCAGGCTGAGGGGTACCCAACACATGACACAGCTTCAAGTGCATGGCTAAGAGGAGGCGCCAGGAGGCCCGAGGGTACCAGACCAGAGAAGGCAACAGGATAGTGGAACAGGGCCAAGAAAGACAGGGAGGGCCAAGTGAGGTTCCAGCTAGGAGGATGACAGGGGGGAGGGTGAAGGGCAGGGATAAGGGGAGGACAGCCGACGAGTTGTGGGATTCTGGCTGATGGCCAGAGTAAACGAACACCTGTAGCAAGCAGGTAAATTGGTGGACAGGAAGGGCTCCAGCAGCTTATCTTCAAGAGCTCTCAGCAGCCCTAGCTGCTCAGCTACCCCCGGAGGACACCCCTGCAGACCACTCACCCGCCAAACTCCACTGATGCAAATTCTGAAGCCAATCAACTTTGGGTCATGCAGCCACATAAAATATTTTCCTCATTTTTGTTGCAGAGAAAAAACAGTTCAGTCTTTGGATTCTGACAAACCTTGTTTTAAATAAATGTCAGCCCTCTCATGTACTAGCTATAGGGCCCCAGACCTCAGTTTCCTCAGCTAGAAAATGGGGACGGCCCCCTCACAGAACCGTGAAGCCCCAGGCACCATTCCAGGCACAGTGTAAGTGTGTCATAAATTGGCTTTCTTTCCCTTTTCCTTCCCCCTTCCATTCTAAACGAAGCCCAGTTGGTCCCGTTTGAAGTGTGCGTGCGGGAGTGGAAATGGGCGTGAAGGAGGACCTACGCTGCTGACTTATTAGGCCAGAAGGCCTGAGTCGGGGCTGTGTAATATCCAGGGATGGAACGGGGACACTCCTTCCCCCACCCAGTCATCCTCATCCAGGCCCCTGGGGTCTTGGCTGGCAGTGGGTCCCTTGCGGTCAGGAAAAGCAGGCTCCATTAGTACCTTTCTCACCACATTTGGAGAGGGGTGCCGGATGGTGCCATCCAGTGCGGGTGCACCGGGAGCGGTTTCCTCCCCAGGCGCCTGGGGCGAGCTAGCAGCCGTATTCTTGTCAAGAGGGAGAGCTGGCTTTGGGCCTTCCGATGCCGGGGCCTCCTCTGAAGCCTGAAGGAGCAAATAAGAACTTGGGTGGGTTTTCCCGCAAAGAGCAACAACAGCGGCAAAGGCTGATGCCCACCCTGCATTGCCTATTGTCACCAACTACGCATTGTGAACTGCTGGAAAATTTTTCAGAAAGACCCTCTCTTCTAAACTCTTCGTGAGACTACCTCTTAATATGACAGTCTTAGGACAGAACCCAGACCGAGAATTCTGGGCTAACTCTGTCATATTCACCAAAGCAATCCTAACACGTTTGACTTACATTTCGCCTGTGGTCCTCAATGAACCCTGGACCTTTCTCTGCCATCCTCAGGATGATTTCCTATCTCCTCAAAGGAACTGAGCCTCAGAGGGAGACATTTGAAGCAGGATCTGACATTGTCAGTGCTAAAGCATAAATGGGAGGCCTCATATTTTATAATAAAGTAAAAGTCCATAGAGCTGCTTTGAAGATATAAATGTGATTACAGATTTAAAGGAGACACCACGGGGGGAAAAGTGAGAAAGGATAGGGAGAAGGGGCTAGAATGGGAAACTCTGGAAGAAAAGAAAAGCACGGGTTACGGATGAAGATGTGGAATGCAGCAAAGATCCCAGAGGTACAATCTGCACCTCCTCAATTGGCTCTTAGCGGAGAGAAGAGAGGAGCAGTATTCATCACCCGCCTAGGGAGAGAACGAGGCCTCTCCCACTACAGTCAGCAGACCGGGATCCAAGTCTTGGCTCTGTCACTCAATGTTCTATGATCTCTAGGCAAAGTGCTTGCCCTCTCCAACCCTCACTTCTGTGCCTATAAAAAACAGATGGCAATGCCTACCTAACACTGTTGGTCGGATAAATAATACAGTATATACAAAACATACCTAGCTTCGGAGGTTTGAAACAAATTTTAAGTCTATAGCTGTGTGGTGTTACAAAGATGCGGCCCACTAGTATCTGATGCATACCCTCTCTCCACTCCCTCAGCTCTCCCCTTCCATCTGAGAGTCATACGTTCCCCACAAGGGAAGTGGGAGGTTACAAAGATGAGACAGCCTCCCTTCTGTCCCAGCAGTGGCAGGAGTCTGGCACAGCTCAGAAGGTTCTATGGATGGACAAGGTCCCTAGTGTCATCTGGGAGGGCAGGGCTAAGCCAGGCTACTCTGGAGAGTACTGAGCCCAGATCTCTGCCGGGACTACTGTGTTTTCGGGAACTTTCCTGAGATGGGCAGTAGAGTCCAGGGAGGACTTGAAATGTGAGTGCTGAGTTCAAGGCCACCCTCAGATGAAGAAACCGTGTTCCCGTGCCACCCCGTGATCGGGGAGGCTGTTTTTGCCGAGACATGTTCCCTGGCCCCAAGCCACCCTGAGGCTCACCTGCACAGCATCCTCTTGGCTCTGGGACTGGACGGGCGCTGGCTGCCTCACAATGTAGTTGATCTGCCCCACAATGGTTTGCTGAAGATGCTGAGGGGATTTGGTCTGGTTCAGTTGTAGGCTGGGCTGTTGAGCCTGAAGGAGAAGCTCCAGGTCCTTCTGCATCTCCTCCAGCTCAAATTTGTGGTGCATTATATCCACGTTCTGGGAACAGGCAGGCCCAGGAGGGCTGCCACGCTGACTCGAAGCCGGCTGCTGGGGCGGAGGTAGAGGTGGCGGCGGCTGCTGGGGTGGAGGTGGCGGAGGGGGCAGGGGGGGCAGCTGCTGCAGCGGCGGCTGCTGGAAGTGGCTGAGCTTCAGCTTCTGGTGGTGGCCGAACTGCACTTGGATAGAGGGGGTCTGCAAGGGGGGCTGGGCATGGGGCCCTTGCTGAACATCCTGCGGGGGCACGATGCATACGGGCTGGGAAGTCAGCTGCGGCCCGAGCCGCTGGGCTGGGTTCTCGTGCTCCCCGGACGGCTGGCTTTCCAGCCAGGGCTGCATCAGCTTTGGGGGCTGAGGATTGCAAGCCAGCTCCTTCTCCCTGGGCAGCAGGGGAGAGCACTGCAGAGACCCCAGTTGCTGCAGTGCCATCTCAGAGGGCTGCCTGAAGCCGTGGGCTGGGTGTATGCTGGGTGGGGGGACCTGGCCTTTGAGGGAGGGCGAGGCTGGGGAGCAGTGGGAGCAGCACGCAGAGGAGGAACACAGTGCTGGAGACTGGAACTTGTGCGAGGGGTGGCTAAGAGTCTCTTGCGGAGCCACTGGGGACTGGTGGCTTTGATAAAAAGATGACGGTCCCTGTAAGCTTCCATAAGCAGGAGTAGCTGCCTGGGACAGCTGTCCACCTTCAGTAGTTATACAGCCTGGAAATTCAGAACAGAGAGTGTTTCCAAAGGTAATCTGCACTTGTTGCCCACTTGCCGCTTCCTGCTCCTGGGACCAAAGGACATCATCCAATAAACCTGTACCAGGTGCAGAGATTAGCAAATTCAACCCTGATCTCCAAGACTCGGCCTAGAATGCTGCCAGCAATAGAATGAGTGTGGACCTGTGGGGGCCAGGGCATTTGAGAAATTAGCTCAGCTTTTTCCAGATGCTCAGTCCTCACTCTGTTTGTATCCCACTAGAGAAACCATGGGCTCCTTCAAACAGCACCCACTCCTTTTGAACACAGACTCAAACAAACAAAATAGACGTTGGGGCTGGGGAGATAGCATGCTGGGAAACTGCAAAGGAGAGAGCCCACCCTGGGACAAATGACCAAGTCTCCAAATATAGGTCTGGGGGGTTGTGTTTTGGGCAAGGAGGACGGAAGTAGTCGGGGAGCCCCAACATCATGTCAGTGACAAGTGCTAGCTTCATCCTGAGGTCTCCCGGGCCTTGCACATGAGTCTCCAGCTCAGTCTTGTGGCTTCTTCAGCTCATTGTTTTGATGAGGCTTACTTGGGGCAAGACTCAGCAACTTGAGGGCCAGAGGTGTGTTCTATTCACCTTTGGTCCCTTAGTGCCCAGCATGGGGTGCGGGCCCACAGCGGGGGCCCACCAAAGGTCTGTTGAATTAAATCAAAGGGGAAAGAGAAGCAAAATATAAACCTAAATATTATGCTGCACTCTGTCAAGTTCAAGGAACTTTCCTGGACATTAAGCACCCAGATGAAGGCAGCCAGTAGCCATTAGCATAACAAACCTACATCAGGCCAGCAACACAGGTACAACCTCAAGTTGTCTACACTCTGCCTAAGACTGAACACCAGGAAATCACTGCAGCAGGGAAGCTCAGAAATTATCTGCTTATATCTCAACTCCAAGGGGGGGGGTGTGTGACATGGCCCCTTTCCCTCCCTCCCTCCCTCTCTTTAATGCTGATACCCATTTTGTGCCTACACACACGAATACCCCTGTAGGACCACAGAGACACACATTCACCTGCACTGCCATCCAGCATTCTGGAGAACAGGGCCACTGTCTTGTCTCCTCTCCAGCAATGAAACCAAGGTAACAGGGCATTCATGCAGAATGGAAAGCTCAGATTTCAACTGGTCCTGTTACAAGAGTCCTGGGTTGCCACTGCTATTGAAGTTGTCCCCTCTCCCCAACCCCCCCACCCCCAAACACACACACAGAGGTCTGTGAGTGACTCCATGACCACTGGCAGTCTCAGGGAGTGCTTTCTCTTGGGCCTACGCTGACCTACCCAGTAAGCTAAGCAGATGTGCTCCACTCATTTTTAGTAATATGTAAAAGCCCACAGGGTGGGCTCTGGCTCACCAAGGGAAGCCAGCTGCTTGGTCCAGAAGTTAGGCTCCCAGGTGAATCTGATACTCCAGGGGGAGCCCGGATCTGTGTTACAGTTTGTCTCTAGCAATCGCTGCATCTGAAACACAATCTGACAACAGCCCAAAGGTCATTTCTGTGGACGTCGTGCATCTGAATGACAACTCCCTCTCTCTCATTCTTCGGACAGGTTGAAGGGCTTGGAGCCAGGGGTCTTTAGCCTCAGGTCTCCCATATGCTCATTTCCTTGTACCTTGGTACCTTCACATCCCTTCCCCTGCTCTTGTCCCCTCCCCCCACCAGCTGATCCCCTTCCTCTTATCCAGGTTTCTGGATTCCCTATACTCTTATCTGTTTCAGGCCTTGAATGGTTGGTAATTCTCCCTCAGGATCACCTGCCTGGTGGCCCTCTCAAGAGTTCCATTCATTCTACCATAACCTCAATGTAAAAGCCTGCTCTGAGCTCCCCACTGCTGTCCTTTCACCCACATGTAAAACTCCCATCCTCATCAACTGCCCTCCTCTTCCCTCATCCCTTGCATCCATCTCCTATCAACTCTCCCATGTATCCAGGACTTGGGCAAGTGTCCAACTCACCCTGCCAGCATCTAGTTAACCAATGTCCCAGTCACCGTCTTGGCCTCTTCTTCCTCCATCTCTTTAGTGCCAATCACCTTCACCTCTCTGTTCAGTTCGAGTAGCATACCCAGACCTCTTCTCCATCTAGAGACCTTCATCTGCAATGACTGACCCCTGCTCTAACTAGCTCTCACTCTTTCTGAGCATGCTCTCCAGCCTCACTGAACTCCCCAAGTCCCGCTCCATCAGTCCCTAGGGCCAGCCCAGCTTCCCATCATTTCCAGTAACAGTATCACTAGGGCCTAATTCCCTCCGCATCACGACTGTCCATTAACCTTAGGTCAATCCAGCCATCCCAAAGCCATGTTATCTGGGGTCGCTTCAGTGACCACTAACCTCGGGGGCACCCTGCTGTCTTTTTTCTTATCATTTCTTTTCTTGTTGGCTTCCTCTTCCACTATCCTCAGTGATTAAAGTCCTCACTTCTCTCCTCAGTTCCACTTATCCAGTGCCTAACTCTCTTATCACCTCCTACTTCAAAAAGGGTAAGAGACACAAAAAACAAACTGTCCCAAACTGGCACCCTGCCTACCTCCAAACATTATATGGAGACCTTCCTGTCCTCCCTCCTCAGAGGAAGTCTTGCCTTTTATGTTTAGGCTCAACTGGTTCCCTCTGCCTTCTCAGTATGCTCACTCTACCACATCTCTCTTTTCTCTATCATCAACCTCTTCTCCCAAATACACTTGTGCAAATGTCTTCCATACTTAAAATCAATCCCCCAACTCTGTCTGTTTCTCAAGCTACCTTATTTCCTTTCTTTTCACTTCTGTTTCTACTTCCTCCCCTCCCCTCAGTCCCCCCATTCTAGCTTTTCACCCTCCTGTCTTGCTGGGATTTCTTTCAAAAGATCACCTGGGACCTCCTGATTCCCAGATCTCAAAGCTTCTCTTCACTACTCATCCTTTTTTACCTAGGTAGCAACGATAACATTGACAGCTTGAAATTTGAAATTCTGTTAATTTCTGTGCACCACCCCCTCCTACTTTTCCTGCGATCCATCTTGGACTATTGCTTCTCACCCTCCTTCATTCTTCTTCTTCCTCTGTCTATGTTGAGAATGCTAGTATTTCCCTCGGTTCCAGATGTCTTGTCTTCTTCCTTCACACACTCTTCCGAAGTGACACCACCAATACCCCAGTGACTCCCACAATGCTATCCCCAACCCTGACTTTCCTTTTGACTTCCAGACCCATCAGTCGAAACAGATTTTGGACATCTCCTTTGAGATGTCCTGCAGGCACCTTAGATTCAACATATCCCAATATAAACCCCACCAATTTCTTTCAAAATTCTCGCTCCTTCTCCTGGTCTTCACCACCCTCACATCTTAATACCTCAACATCATCCTCAATGCCTCCTTCCCTCTTAGCCCCCATTTAAACACAAACAACTATCCATGGGATGTCCAGAACACTGCTAGTGTCCAGGCTCATGCCCAAATCCATGACCTAACACAGAACTACAAAATCTCCAACCTGACTTGCTTGAAGGAAAGCAAGACCATTTCAGTACCTGTCCTTGGCACTGTGGAGTTTGGTAAAAGATACGTTTCACTTACTAACCCAAAAGCAGTGATTGATGAGTTGGAGCTCTTACCAGCTCTTTGCTGAACAGGAAAGGGACACTGGTTTTGCTGCAGACAGCCCAATTGATGAAGTTCTGCACATGTTCAAACTGACGGTTGAGAACCATGATGCTCTGTAACTGCTGTTCCAGCTTCCGCTTTCTCTCGTTAGTAATGCCCTGGGTGTGGACAGAGAAGACAGAGTCCCTCATCCTGTTCTTGGACTTCAGTCTACCTGTTTGGGGAGTCTGGTGGCCCCGTGTCTCAGTGTGAACCCTGATGGGGTCAGACGAGACTGCGCCCCAGAAAGGATGACAGTGGGACAGACTGCTGCCATGGGCGGCAGAGGGACACAGGAAGGAAGGGAGCACGGTGGGTGGATTTTATAGTGCCAATAGGGAATGGGTGATAAATGAATGAGGACATGAACAAACGTCCACATCTCTCGGGCATAACTTGTTTCACGGCCCTCTCTTCTGAGGCTAGAAGCCTGCACAGTCCAGGAAGGAGTTGCCTTAAAGCCATAGCACTGATGGGAGTTTGAACTGACTTTCTGGCCCTTAACAAGCCATGCTTCCCAAATGAGACTGGACATTTTAAGATATAGGGAACAGTAGAGAGCTATGCAAACTGCACATCCGAATCCAGCTCAGGCATCTCTGAGCCCTGGGACTAGTTTGATATGTGCCTGGTTTTTGACCTAGGGAGAACACCAGCCCATCCATATGACCCATCTGTCCTCATATACCTCCAACTCCTCTATGAGCCCGTTGGCCTGTTTGTTCAGCTCATTCATCAGAACCATCTTGGCCATTTTGATTTGGTTTTCCACCTTCCTTTGTTGATGTTTCACCTCAAAAATCCTATAAACAGAACAGGACAGAGCATGGTGAGCTCCTCCCTCCAGGCCTATGAGAGCCTAGAGACAGAAAACATAACAGCCAACAACTTAGAGGCTGCCTATGAAGATCAGGGCCCAGCAGGCACCAAATATAAAGAAATGAGAACCTTCCTCCACCACCCTAACCTTGGTACAACCCAGCCTACTCGATCTAAGTGGGCCAACGGCCTGAAACTCAACCAGGTTTTCTCTAGGTAAAGCTCAGGTCCACACCCAGGTCAACCCAGCAGCTCATTGGTTACACAACATTGGAGATGGCACAGAGAGAGTGAGTCATGTCATCTGTTGTGTTAAAAAGGTGGATATCCATTAAACAATGCCATGCAGTAAAAATAGCATGCGCAGAGACAGAAAGTAGACTAATGGTTGCCAAGGGCTGGGGATATTGTGGGGAATGGGGAATGGACTACTAAGGTGTATCAGTTGTCTTTTGGGAGTGATAAAGTGTTCTAAAAGTAAACAGTAATACTGATTTACACAACTCCATGAATATACTGAAAACCACTGAATTGTACATTTTACAAGGGCAATGTTATGTTATATAACTTATATCAGTGAAGTTTTTTTAAAAAAAGAACATGGGCTTTGAAGTCACACAGATCTGGCTTCCAAATCCAGTTCAGTCACTGACTAGCTGTGTGATCTCAGACAAATCACCTGCCCTCTCTGAACCTCAGTCTCCTCACCCGTACAATGGAGATAATCCAACTCAAAGAATTACAAGAATTGTACAAAATCATGCATGTAGATGCCCTACCCAGTGCCCACCATATGATGAGCTCTTAGTACCTACTAATTCCTTTTCCCACATTAAATATCAATGGTTCCATATCACTTGTAGATTTATACAGAACACACTGGGAAAGGGTGGATAAAGGGCAGATTGCCACTGACTTACTGCATCCTCGTGATAAACCCAGAATCTGCTTTATGCCCTCGTTCTCGAGGACCTACCTCTGGCTATGTCATGGCCACATTCAGAAGGCATGTGCTTAGGCCCAAACTCACACTGATCATCCTGACTGAGCTTGGTTCCATCTACCAAGTGATGACCCAAAGCCCTTTCAGTGGCCACAAGACCTCTAAGTTCCAAGACATATGCCTTCTGGGACATATGCCCATATCTGCTTAACCTCCTGCATTCTTCATAAGTACTACATCTGATAGCCTGGTATCAGGATCCAGGAGGTCAGGAAACATAGCATTTCCAGCATTGGCAAGGCTGTGTTACCTGTCCTCAATTTGTTTTGCAGATGTCTGTAGACTAGATTTCTTATGAGCCACCTGTGTAGTCACACTTTCTAGAAGCATCCTCTGGTTTTGCAAAACTTCTTCAAGATGTCTGCACCTAAAGAAGGAGACAGAGAAAAAGCTGAAGAGGACCGAGTCTTCTGAGCATCCCAGCCAAGCAAGAACCTCCACTGTGCATTGTCTCAGCCAGGCCCACAGAAGCTAGGATTACATCTAGGGAAAGTGCTGAGTCTTGGCCCTTCAAGCCTTCTCCAGAGAAGGCCCACAGCGGAAGCAGAGGAAAAACTTCGGCCTCAGGGCCCCAGACTGGCATAAGCAGGGAGAACATTTTGACATGACACACTGGGAGCCCAGGGCTAGCAAAGCAGAGCCCAGAGACCTCCTGAGCCCCCTTTGGGCAGCCAGGCAGCCACACCTGTGTTCCTTGTGATCCACCATGAGGCAGCTATGGCACGTAAGCACATCACAGGTCTCGCAGAATAGCTTGAGCACTTCCTGTGTGTGTAGAGGACAGTACAAGGCGAAGTCTCCGGAACCACCACTCACTCCTACCAGAGAAGATAGACAAAGTGGGCTTCTCTTGCTGGGGAAGACTCTCAGGTAAGCTCCACTGAGCAGCCCTCACCCTCAACTGACACAGGGGAGACCCAGAGTTTGGAGGGAAGGTGGTGCAGACAGGAGAGGCCTCTCTCTGGGCCAGTGAGGCTTTAGGAGCCCAAGGAAGAATGCGAGCTGAGCCGGGCAGGATTTGCCCAGCTGTGCAGAAATCACACATCGCCCAGCCCCAGGCGCCCCACTGCCTGCCCACGGCTGAGGAAAGTGCTTGTTGCTGCAGCACGGATCTCCTGCAGAGTGGTGAATCCTCTAAAATTCACCCTAAACCTCTCCACTCACCAGGATGCTGGTGGGGGTGGAATGGGGGGGGGGGGGGGCTCCAGGCCAGATCACATGGATCATTAACTCCGGTTCCTGTGGGTGTCACAAAGGTAAAACCCCTCCCACAGTTCAAAGACCGTGGGCAAACACGGTCAAGGAGACTGTCATTTAAAACAAGCGGCACTGGATAGACAAATGGATAAGCCCTGATCTGGGCTGTTTAATTAGGCAAGTCACTAAACAGAAGTGAGGCATGACTGCTCTAAATGGAGGTGAAAGTAGGGAACTCAGCTAGCTCCCGTGATAATTCATGACTACTCCTCCCCGCACATCTTGCTCACAATCCCCCTCCCCTCTCCCTCCCCTCCGCAAGAGAGAGCCCAGCATGAGCTTGTCCTCTGGGAAAGGCTGGGAGGCCACCCCCTACCCGCACCCCCAGTAGGGAAACAAGGTGAGAAAGAGCCGCTCTCCAGAAGTCTGCAGTCGGGGCGCTGCTTCGGGGCGTGTGAGCCAGCGAGGACTGCAGGGAGAGCTACCTGGCGGTCCCTTGTGGGCCCGGGAAAAGAGCGGGCCCCCGGGGGCAGGGCTGTGCCGGTGCTCCTCGGTGCACGAGCTGCACAGCCAGCGGTTGCAGTAGGTGCACAGGATGTGCGCCACCCTCTTCTCCTTGCACTCGGAGCAGTTCTGCAAGCACAGAGGTCTGCGGTTACTGACCCGATCCTCCTCCAGGGCAAGGTGGGGGGGGCGGCCTCTGTGGAGGGCTGGGAGCCTGGAGGGCTGTTCCCTGGAGGGCAGTGAATTCTGGAGAGCCGCATGGCGGCTTGTGAAGCAAAGCATCCTCTGTGGCTAAAACAAGAGGGGCCTCAGGGGCTATGCCCCCCAAGTCCCATGCTGCAGATGAGGACACTGAGTAAGTAAGGCAAAGGGGGGCTCCCCGCATATGGGGTGGCGGCCGGTCACGGTCAGTGGGAGATGCTGTGATAAAAGGCCACAGCAAGTGCTAAGGAAGCAAAGTGGGGTTTCCCAGGGGCTCAGCCTTGGAGGTGCCAGGAACTAATTTCATGAGGAGGTGACTTCTGATTGGATAGGGAATGACAAGTAGAAGTCTGCCAGGCAGACGAGAGAGTGAGATGGGAGAGCACAGGCAAAACAGAAAATTCCATGTGCCTGCAAAAAGGGGGCAGCCACAGTTGTGGGAGTACACAGAGAGATGGTCACATATGGCCGAGAAAGAACAAGTACAGACCAACTCTCAGAGCCGTGCTTCCACAGCTGGGGCTTGCTGCGCCCAAGAGAACCTAGTCCTCTCCTAGACCAGATGTTCATTCATTCGGTCAGCAAATATCTTGCAGGGCTGATGTAAAAACATGAGTAAAAAAGGAGATTTGGAAAAAGTTGGCCTATCTGGGCCTGAATAATACAGGCCGTCAAAATGACGTGGATTCTGACAGTGCCCTCGTGCTGGCATCTGACAAACCCACAGTGGGGGAAAAAAGAAGAGAAATACAAGTTTTACTAATTAAACTATGAATTCCTTGAGAGTTAAGAACATGGGTGTCCATCTCCCTAGCACCCAGCCCAGGGCCCGGCATGTACCAGACATTCAATAAGAATTAGATACAGGATCAAGTAAGTAGATTGGCCAAGTGGATCAAATGCAGTGGGGCAAGGGTACCCCAGAGGAGAGAGGAATAGGAGGTGCTAGTCGGTAAGTGATGTGAAATTTTAGAAACTCAGGAAGAAGGTATTAGTTGCTAAATACGGGCAAAATTGAGGAACCCATTTAGTTAAGCTGGTGTTTAAGTTTCAACTCAGTGGGAGAAAAAAAGGAAATAAAAGCTCAGTACTAATATTTTCCAGTAAGAGCTATAAGAGAGAGAAAAAATACCCCCATTTTACTTTCCCCAACTCAAATATTTTGATACTCTGTGGATAGAAGGAAGGAAGGAAGGAAGGAAGGAAGGGTGGATGGATGGAGGGGTGGATGGAGGGGTGGATGGATGGATGATTAGGCAAATTGATGGGGGAGTAACAAGTCAAATGAAGTGATGGGTGAACAGGTGAATTTATGAACAGGGGCCCCAAAGATCTCTGAAAAGGATCAGCTATTTCTTTACTTGTCTGGACTTACCCTGGCCATCTTGGATCGCCCAGTAGAAGCACACAGAAAAAAATGTTCAGTTACATCCCTGGTAAGGTATACTCGCTTACACCCAGGACAGGAGATGAGTTCTGGGAGAGGGGCAAAAAAGCAGAGTCAGGGCAATATGGCAGATTATACATAAGGCCTAGACATGAGGCTTTTTAATACACAACACCAAGGTATATGCCAATACCACTTATGCCAAAATGAACTACATTTGACGTCATGGCCTGCACTTACCATCTGGGTACTCTGGACATGACCATCCCAGTAGGGGCCAGCCCTACAGACCTCCTCGCTGGTCCTACCTTCCTGCCCTCCTCACAAGCTATTCTATCACAGGCCCAGCCCTGTTCTGGTTCTGATAACTGGGTGCCTTCCTGCTGCTCCCACTCCTCATTCCCCAGCTCTGAGAGCCCAGCTCCTGTTACTGCCTAAGTTCCAAGGTTTCGGTTTAGCCCAGGGCATAGATCTAGCCACTAAGGTTCCCACACAGCAGAACAACTTTAAAGATCTCACAGCTAGAGCTTCGAGCAAGCTCTCCCCAGAGAAAGCAAGGCCTCCCTGCCTGCTCATCTAGGAGGTATTTTTCTCTTACTACCGCCAATACCAATCAGTCTGCCCATGGGGCTCAAAGAGTTTTCGCTGGGCCTTCTCCATCCAGCCATGTTGCATGCACTGCACATGTGTATCTCTCACCTGTGAACATGAACATCTTGTCCTACCCCCTTTCCCTAGAGAAATGTAACTGTCTCCAACACTTTCCTCAGCATAGGGGGTACCGGGACTATATAAGCATCATGGAGACGAGAGTGCTCTCTGGGCCACCTCAAGAGCAGGAAACCCACAGCGTGCAAGGAAATGAGGCTCCTGAGTAGGGTCAGGTGCCTCTACCCAGGCATGAGGGCCACCTGGAAAGCGGTGGCTATGGTAGCGAATGCAGCACGACCACCACAATCTTCTCGGCCCCATATCATCGAAATGATACAATGGCAGTTGCAGTCAGACCAACCAAAGTCTAAATACGGGGTTTACCAACGAGTGACCTTGGTTGGGCAAGTCAGTTAATCTCACTTAGCTCCTCTGTTCTCCAGTTTCTTCAGATGTAAAATAGGAAGGGAAAAGAAGAGTTGCCTCGAGGTTTAAATTCTGTAATCCTTGAGAAAGCACCTGATCCTCCACAAATGTTGACTGAATTCAAAAGATTTCTCATATCCCATTCAGGGCAAGGCCAGGACCTCAATTATCAATTCTCCCAGGTGATCAAAGTCAGAGCCGGAGAGGTCAAGCGAAAATATGGCCATAAGTTCTTCTGCCCCTGCATCCATGCTCATCCAATCCTAGCCATTAAAAGGTGGGGTCTATCCTCCACCCTGGGAAGCTAGGCGGCCTTCGTGACCTGCTCTGGCCAACAGAGCACCGCAGAAGTGAGACTGAACAAGTTCCAAGCCTAGACCTCAAGTGGCTTTGGATTCTGCTCTGCTCTCAGAACTCTAAGATTGTCCACATGGACAACCCCAGGTCAGATCTGCTGTAAGATGAGAGACCAGGCAGACCAATGCCTTGGTTGTCTCAAGGGCTCACTCACAAACCAGTTAGCCCCAACTGACTCACCAGCTGAACCCAGACACAGGAGTGAACACAGCCGAGGTTAGCCAAGCCCAGCCAAGCCTAACCAAGCCCTGAAGAACCACCTGGAGAGTCCCAGTCCAAATTGCTGACCTATAGAATCATCAATAAAATACAGTTTTTGTTAATTACTAATTCTTGAGTGTCTCATAATGCAGCAAAAGCTAACTGATCCTGCAAAAATCAAAATCCACAACATCATGCAAAGTAATAATTCAATACTCTTTCTCCCCTACCCCTCCCTTAACCTCCCCACTGAAGAAACTCTCCTCAGCCTTCACAGAGCCATCTCCTAGATAGTCTCCTGCCTGTCAAGAACAGTGGCCAGAGGTGAAGAAAAATGCTCTTCCCTGGGGAATCAGGTGACTGTCCCTCCCTTCCCCTTGGCTCGTCCCGGGGAGACCCCACTCATCTACCCTCGATTCAGAAATGCTGCTCTATCTGTTGAAAATGATTTCCACAAGGCTTCTAAGCCCCTGGCAGCAGATGCCCAAACATCAGTCTCATTAGCATCATGAAAAAAGAAATAACTGAAGAGATCAGACAAGGCCTCATAGCAAATCCTCCACTGCCCCTGGCCTTAAATGCCAAAGTCCTCATCTTGGTACTCATGGACCCTTCCAAGCTGGCCTTACCTCTCTCTAGTCTCATCTTCCACTTCACCTACCACACACCCTGTGTCCTTGCCAGGGCAACTATCTCTGCTGTCTTCTGAATATCAAACCTCTGCCTAACGCTGTTCCCTCTCCCTTCCTTTTCAGATAAACTCCTATTCATCCTTTCAAACCTGTTTGAATGTTCTACCTCAGAGAAGCAGGGTTGATTTCCCTCAGGATGAGTTAATTATTCCCTCTTCTGGGTTCCCACAGCACCCTGAACAGCCTTCTAGTATGACAAATATCGCATTGCATTTTAACTATCTGTTCATATGTCTGCATACAAAAATAATCCACAATTGGCACTAAAGGATACTGCGTGATTTTTAGCAGATTGGACAATTTTATTTCTTTTGGGTTTGGGTATCCCGTGCGTATTCCTTGCACTCACAGCCACTGAAAGTAGTAAGAAGTCATCTGGAAGCTTTCAGGGTGATGAGAAAAAAAGCCAGCCAGGATGATAAAGAATCAGGTCCAATCCAGAGCAGAGGTGCAGTGCTTGGGAAAGGCTGTGTCCTGGGAGATGTGGGTTCCAGGCCCAGGGCTGGCACTATCTGTGTAACCTCAGGTAAGTGATCCCTTTCCCCCTGAACCTTACTTTCTACCTCCTTAAAATGAAGGGAATAGGAATAGCAGGGAATTGTGGTTTATCCAACCCTCTTCCTCTGCTTCCTGCACCCAAGCATCAGAAATATTCCCCTGGGCAAGACTGGATGGGGCAGAGAGCCAAACAGTGACCTGCCTATCCCCTTTGTGAGCAAGTCAGGGGACAGGCTTATGGCTTAGGAGAGGCCTACATCTCAAAGCTCATCCCACTGAAGTGGGGCAGCTGCAGCAAACAGCAGAGCTGGGGCACCATGGCGGTGATACGAGCAGGTCCCAGGGAGGCTGTGGGGCCCAGAGTGGACACAGAGGACATGGGCTCTCTTTGGGTCACAACATCTTTTTTTTTTTTTTTTAAGATTTATTTATGTTGAGGGGGGTGCACACATAAGCTGGAGGGGCAGAGGGAGGAGAGAGACTCTCAAGCAGACTCTGTGCTCAGCACCGAGCCTGACATGGGGCTCAGTCTCACAACCCTGAGATCACAACCTGAGCTGAAACCAAGAGTTGGAAGCTTAACCAGCTGCACCACCCAGGTGCCCCGGGTCACAGCATCTTTGTCCAGAAATTCTTATCTTCCTTCAGAAGGTCCCTAACCCCCAACAAGCTGTGTTAACTTTGAGCTTTTGTTTCAAGAGGGTTCCCCATTCTTCAACGTGAATACCAAAACAAAATTTTTTTTAATTTTTAAATTTTTTATTTTTTATTAGGCTCCACACCCAGTGTGGAGCCCAATGCAGGGCTTGAACTCTCGACCCTGAGATTAAGACCTGAGCTGAGATCAAGAGTCAGATGCTCAACTGACTGAGCCACCCAAGTGCCCCCAAAGTTTGTTTGGTTTTTTTAAAGATTTTTTTATTTATTTGACAGAGAGATAGAGAGTACAAGTAGGCAGAGCGGCAGGCAGAGGGAGAGAGAGAAGCAGGCTCTCCGCTGAGCTGGGAGCCCGACATGGGGCTCGATCCCAGGACCCTGAGATCATGACCTGAGCTGAAGGCAGACACTTAACGACTGAGCCACCCAGGCGCCCTGCCCCCAAAGTTTTATTTGAGATAACTGGGATACATGAACCCGTATGGCTGCAGATATATATATAAAATAACCAAACATCTGCTTATGATATTTAATGCTTAATATTTAATACTTAGTTATTAATACATATTTAAATCACATATTACATAAAATATTTATATACACTTCCCTTTCTCTACTTGGATTATTCAAATAATAGCCTTAAGCTTTTATTTCATACACAGGAATATCAATTCTGAGCAATGTAGAGCCAGGACCCAAAGGCCACACACAACCATCCCTATAGGAAGTGGGGCTTCTGCCTCCCAAATGAAGAAGTCACAGGCACCAGAGTTCTCCTGGGGACCTAGGGGCCTGGGAGAGAAGCTCTGAAAGCCCAAGGTATCCAGTCTGCCTGTCATAAGAGTGAGCACTCTGGTCCCTGGGAGGCGTGGGGCAGATGATTCTCTTACCACCAGTCCCTGCACCAGACCTTTATGTGTGTTATTTCATTCAATCGTCAAATCACCTCTGAGAGGCAGGCATTATCCCCATTTCATAGCTGGGGAGACTGAGACTCTAAGAAGTTGCCACCTGGCAAAGATCATACAAAACAGGGGCAGAGCTATGATTGGAATCCAAGTCTTTCTGATTCTAAAATCCAGCCCTTTCCATTATGCTATAGCTCTCTAATTCAAGTGTAAACAAGGTAGCTTTGTTTTAATTAATTTGATAATTTTATTGTAAGTAAAATATCCCATAATAATGATCAGACTCTAATAATGACCTGAACCCAGCCTTGGATTATGGGAATCCAGAAGGAAGGAGCTGGGAGCCAGCCCCATCTGTGCTTCAGGTTTTAAGAAATACGATCTTTGGGGAAAGGTAGGTGAAGAAGATTTCTCCACCTGGTAATAAATCTGGGGACAGTTTCATATTATAGAACCAGTGGTTCTCAAACTTTGTTACATATTTGAATCCTATGGGGCACTTTAAACATCCTGATGTCCAGTCCATATCAACTAAATTGAAGTTTCAGGAGGTGGAATCCAGGCATAAGTATTTGTTAAAATTCCCCAGGTGGTTACAATATACAACCATGTTTGAGAACCAGCGCCTTAGAGCATCCCCTGCCCCTGTACCTGAGCCTGATAGCTCTTTCCCCGTACCATGCAGCTGAGAAGGGCTGGATCACCCAGTTTTAAAGAGGCTCCTCAAAGTTAGGAAACATACGGAATGCAGCTGTGATGTATCTCCCCTCTGGCAGGGAAGGGAGGAGGGCAGATTCCTGACAGACAGCAGGGTGTCCTGATACCTGGGTACCCTGGGGATTGGTGGTGAGTTGGAGGACACATCCTGCCTCCCCTAACTCCCCGCTCCACTGAAGGACCCACAGTCTAAGGGCTTGGGAGGCCGCCTGAGCTTTGGGACTACAACCACTGCTGCTGGGGCCTAGAGTGTGCTGAGCTCAGCACTTAGTGGGGCAGCAAAGGAGGGGGGGTCAAGACTGGGTAATCCACCCTTCAGACATGGACAGCAGCGCCAAGGCAACCTGGGGACCCGGGGCCTAGGCTGGGAGAGAAACCCCAAGGTTTAAGAAAGCTAGCATTGGGTCAGCTCAGCCCACCGGGTAGGGACACATAAACCCCAGACACATAAGCCTGAGCCCGGTGCTCTGCAGCCCACCAAGGGTTAAGAAGCCCTTCATTCTACAGCTCCTGTCCGTGACTCCAAGGAACTTTACAGCTGGGGCCCAAGCTCTGACTCCCACAGAGCAGTGGCATCCTCGGAAGCAGCCTGACGCTCCCTGCCAGGTCTCACCTGTAGAACCAAAGCTGGACAGACCTAGCTTTTTGCATGTAGCCAGATCCCTCACCATACAGATGGTGACATGGAGGCTCAGAGAGAGGGAGGGACTTAGCTGAAAGCCACGGAGCCCTTGTAAAATATAGGTACTTCCTTGAACCACTGAGCAGTCCCTGATTACCCACCTCTGTAACCACGAGCAAGACATTCTACCTCCTTATGCCTCTGTCAGTCACTAGGCAAGGAGAAAAAAAAAAAAAAACCCTCTGGTGGTATCCTCTGGCATGTTGGCCATCCTCACTACCCATTCCTGCCCTCCCACCCAAGGGTAGCCCAAGGTACTAGGCACCAGCTAAGCCCCCCACCACACAAGCCCCTGCAGCCTTCCTCTAGCCCGTAACTCAAAGCAGCAACCCCGTCTAGAAACACACTGTACCCACTCCCGAGATGCCTAGTCCCTGCTAGAAAGACAGACTTCGATCCTATGGGGACTGCTGCTCCTGCGCCTGGCTGCCAGCAGGCTTACCCGTGGCCCTGCTGCCTTGTGATGTGAGCAACACCTGGGAGAGAAGTCAGAAGAGCGACAGGTGAGACCACCACAGGTCCCAGAGGACCGCGCTCACCAAGTGCCCGGGCACACCCACCCTGCGTGCTGCAGCCGACTGGGCTACAGGCCTAACCCTTGGGAAACTGGGTGCTGGGTGGGGTAAGGGGAGCACCCTGGGTCCTCTCCTTTCTCTGATGCATCCTCAGCCAGGGCTGCATTTCTCCAGCTCACCTGAGACGCTCCTGCAAGAAAAGGTTGGTTGACTCCTCCTGTTCCTGTTTATCTCGAAGGCTCTGCAGCAATTTCCCAAACTGAACAGCAAGAGGGAGACCTCAAAGAGGCGACTCTCTTCCTAGCTGCATCTCCTTCCTAATCCTCTGGGTGCCTTGGAATAGAAGCTCAGAAGGAAGAAAACGAGATTTTCAACTTTCAGGAACTAGCTCTGCCGCCCTCTGCACGGCTCAGGAGGCCATCACTCTCAGCCTTTTAGGACTCGATCCAAAAATCCTTCAGCCCTCCATGTTCCCCAAAATGACAGTGCTCATGTATGGCTGGAATCTGCCGCGATCCGGCAGCTCATTTAAATAGAGCTCATCACAACAACAGTGTTGGTGGAGAAGTGAGTAGCTGCAGGGCCCTGGGGACCCCCTGTTTATACGTAGGAAGAATGATGCAATCTGGGTATCAAAATAGCAATCCAGAACGGAATAACAGGCTCACGCAGCAGCGCGGTGTCTGCACACCCAGAGCTCAAGTTGACACACTCTGTCAGCCCCACACTGCTGCAGCACGCAGATGCCAGGCACACGCTCTCACCGCATCATTTTAAAAATCAGCAGGAGCCCGAGATAGCCCTCTGTGCCCCCGGCACGGAAGGAGGGTGTGGGGGGGGGAGACCTTCGACAGACATTAAAATCTATCTCCTACACACTCACCTGCTCCTGCCACTTCACCTGAAGTCCTTATTCTGTGACGTCACAGTCAGTTGCCATAGTGACCAATTGTCCGTCACAAGTGGAGGATTAGGACTTCGGATGGGGAAGACACACATTTATGATGCACAAAGGTCCTGGAGGTGTCCCTTGGCAGCTAACTCTACCATCCCTGCCCCCACCCTGGGGAGATACAGTCGAACTCAAGCGGGGAGAGAAAAGGGAAGGAAAAGCAGGGTCGAGTTGGAGGGAAGACATTAGGAGCAGGCAAAACTACAAGTACAGGAGAATTGTAAAAGCACAGAGCATAGGAAAATTGCAAAAGCATGGGTGGGGAATGGGAGGGAATATGCTTGGAAAGACTGGCAGGAGAGTAAGCTCCCTGAAGGGCCCTGAATGCTAAGCTAAGGAACTTGACATTTATCCTAAAAGCAGAGGCTCTGGAGAGGGACAGAGCTGGGCTTTATGATTATCTTGATGAACAGGGGACTGGGGAGTCAGGGAGAACTTGTCCTGTTTAGCAGTAGTGGGATCCCGAACAAGGGTAGCAATGGAAAGAAAGGGACAGAAGAGTTGTTTCAAAGAGAACCAACAGGGCATGAGCAAAAAAGGATGTGGGAGGGAGTGATGGTGTGTGAAGAATAAGGAGTCACATGGAGGGCTGTCAGAACCAGAGGTAAGAGCAGGGAGAGGGTGGGAGAGTGGTTGCCAAACCCCATCTCACATGTGCCCTACTTTCTCTGGTATCCATAGCCTCTTTAGGTCAGGCTGCATCCTGCTTTGCTGGACCAGTGATTCACCAATCTGGAGGGTCTGTTAGAAATCCTGACTCTACCAAATTCAAATCTCTCGGGTGTGGGTGTGGGACCAAGAATCTATATTTTTGGCAAGTTACCCCAGTGATTCTTAAGCATTCAGACCGGCACTGGCTCAAGGACCTGTAAGCTGGAAGCAATGGCCAGGACAACTGCAGGGACCGCCCAACAGGGCTTTCTGCATCCAGTCTTGTCTCCTCCAGTCATTCTTCTCACTAAGCCAGAATAACTTTCCAAAAATACAGATCTGATTGTATTCCACTGATCAAAAATATCCAGTGTCTCCCCACTGCCTATAGAATAGCTGAAATTGGTCATGACCCTTCACAATGTGTCCCCAAATTTCCCTTCCAGAGTTCCCACTGCCTTCCTTCGAACAATCCTAGACTGTGGCCAAAATTAACTCCGTCCTTTTCCTCCTGCCTTGCCTCCATATGCCTCATCCTAATACTATTCCCTCCCTGCAGTTCCCTTCCAGAGTCTGGCCCTGTCTGGCTCCTACACAGATATTCCTACTTGATGCCACTCACAGGTTCAAATCCATCCAATTTCCCCAGGCAGAGCCTAAACCAGTGGTCAGAAAACCACAGCCTGCCCATTTTTATAAATAAAGTTTTACTGGAACACAGTCATGCCCATCAACTCCCGAATTATCTGCGCTGCAGTGACGGCACTGGGTAATGGTAACAGAGCCTGTAGGACCCACAAAGCCAAAAATATTTACTATCTAGCCCTTTACAGACAAAGTTTGCTGGTCCCTGGCCTAAAGCAATGGCTACTTCAATTGTTCTAGCCTCACCTTTGGGGGTTCAATCCTGGTAATGGGGATCCTGCTTATTTCCAAGTCTACCTCCATCCCTGTGTGCTCGAGTTCTGATAACTGGGTCATGCTTGAGCCAACCTTCCATTTGGCACACTTGAACAAGAAGAGGGTATTGCAGGAGGAGGGAACGTCATAAACAGAGGATTGCAGATGTCAAAATGTGAGGCCTCTAGGGGAAAGATTGGTAAAGCTGGTTCATGGAGAGGAGTGACAGAGATGAAGCTCTAAAGTTAGTCTGGAGTCAGATCGGGAAGAGCCTTGAAGGCCATGCTAAGTGTCTGTTCTGAACTGTAAGTAATTGAGAGCCTCTTAGGTAGCTAGAGCTGCAGGCCCACAACAGAAGAGAGTGATCAGGGTTGAAGCTAGAGGATTTGAGAGCATAACGCACAGAGGCAAGAGGTAAAGTGAGGTTAGGCAAGGGGATCCAGAGAGTGTGGGGCAGGGCCAGGTGGCCCATCTGAGCCGGAGTCAGAACACAGGCATGAAAGCTAAGTGATAGGCTGAGGCAGGAGACGGTGGTCCACAGCTTTCAGAGCTCATGTTCATAGGACCACCAGACTGCGAAACAAGCTTTCGGGGCCAAGAAAGAGCCCATATCAGAATGCAGAAGGCACAGGTAGGATGGAACTAGGCTCATCTCATCTGATAGACAGGCACCTCTATTTCTTTCACTTCAAATCTCAAGAGTCAATCCAAGGACTGTACTGACATACTCCATGCAAAACCACTGTCCCCATTTCCAACTGGGTCCGGACAGAGAGACAATGGGAGAACCAAGGGCAGCAGCCTACTCTAGGTCTGCAGTTCCTACTGGCCCTCAAGTCCAGGCAAGCCCTGGGTTGGCAGGCAAAGGAGCTGAATTTTTTTTCAGGCTCTGTAATAACTCTGGCATTCAGCAGAATTCTAAGGCTTTCTGGAATCCTGATGCTCCCTTTATGTAGTAAGGGATCAGAGATAAGCTCCAAAGCTCTTCCCTGCTCTCTAGCCTCCACAGCAGTCAACCATGGCTGGTCCCCCTTGAATGAGAGAGTTCCAGTAGACAAGGGGCCCTCCCAAGACCCTGTCCATCCATCACGGCTACCCTGAACTGAGGGAAGCCTCAGCAAATCTACTCTAGCTATATCCTTCCGAGCAGTGCTGGCAGCAGCTAGCACATCCCCCAGAACGCAGCCTGCCTCCTTCCCCGTACCAGGGGATTTGTTCTCCCAGTAACAGGCACCGTTCTGAGGTGCCAGTGCTACTCCCAGGGCCCTAGAGAGCCAATTAAGGTGAGGAAACTGTTCATGAACTAAAAAGCCATTGTGCTGATAGGGTTTGGGAGCTCCAGCTTCTGCACCTGCTGCACACCCAGCTCAGTCCAGCTCAACTGCCAGTCCTCCACCTAGGAGACTTGAGTCACTGCCCACAACAGACCCCACGATGGTTGGAGACACTGTTCAGCACCTGGACTGAGCAAACAGCAGTCACCTTGCCTTCCAGGCTCCTATAGCTGAGACCTCACCCGCCCCCTGCCTCCCACCCTCACCCCAGGCCATTAGAGCCCCTCCACCTGAGCTCTCATTAAGATCATCATTTCTTTCTCTGACTCTGAGGTTGTAGCATCTTGCATCAGTTCCCTCTCTTTGGATCTTCCCAAAGTCCCAAGGCCTGCCCACTGAGGGACAGAGATTGCTCCCCCTTTCCGCATCTGTAGTTTACAAGAGACATGCTGTCACCCATCATTAGCTTCAGGAAGCATGAGGCCATGGTGGTTGTTTGGGGTTCTTAGAGCTCTCCAAGTCCAGCCCTGAAAGCCAGAGAAGACCTGGGATTGCCCAGTCAATTGGTGCTGGAGTCCAGACTGAGCTCCAAGGGCCGTGACTTCCAGACCAGGGCTCTGCCCATGTCTCGCACGTCACCCACATCGATAACAGGAAAAGTAAGATACTAAACAAGTAGATTCTAAAACTTTGATATCAGAATCAAGGTCTCTCAGCTAGGATTTGTCTTTCAGTAGATTTGAAAAGGAAAAATAATGTCCCTTTTATTTACATGAGGAAGTAAAACAACAACTAGAGCTAGGGGAGTCCTGAGAATTTTGAAGACAAATGCAGCACATAGTAAATGTCAGTTTCAGGCAGCCTGTCCCTTCAGAGCTTGCTACATTAAAGTATCACTTTGCCACTCAGTGGCCAACTTCTCTGATAGAGTTTGACCTGGGACCATTTTCAATTAGGCTGAAAAGCAAATAGTCCCACGTATATTGGCTCTGGTTGGCTGAGTACACCCATTTCCCATATCCAGCCTTTCTGCACAGAGCCCGCAGCTCCAGTCGTCCCGCTGCATGGCTAAGCCATTGTGTGCTCAGCACATGGCTGCCTTCACTCTGATCCCCATCACTAGCTTTTGAAGACCTTGCCCAGCTGGTCTCCTTAGAGGCGGAGACCTAACACAGACACATTTCCTAGTGTGACAGAGTTGCTGGGGTAAAATCTCTGCGAGGCCGTGGCCGCATTAAAGATGTGCACCTGAGGACTCGGGCTGCAGTGCTGGTTCTTTCCTCAAAGATTCTCCATGGAGTCTCCCCATCCATTCAGTGATTCCAGATGAAATCTTCCTCTGAGCAGCGTGCTCACAGTGCAGATCGCAAGCTTTGAAGACAGGTTTGACCTGAACTGGCACTTAACAGTTGTTTTAGACCTGAGACATGACATATTCACAACACCCAGGGTTTTCATCTGTAAAATGGGAATAATACCTAATTATAGGGTTGTTGTAAGATTTTAAAAAAGATGATAAAGGCACAAGCACCCAGTACAGTGTCTGCCAACCAGCAGGTGCTTGATAAGTATGTTTGCCCCTTGCAACCTGAGAAATAGAAAGGGCAGCGTCACAAGTAGGACAGTCTGCCTCCCATATAAGAGCCATGGGAGATCTCTGCAGTTTCACTGATTCAATCATTTGTTCAATAAATATTCACCGAAGCCCCCATCCTGTGTCAGGTTCTGTGTTGGGCTGGGGGGTGGTAGAGATGAAAGGCCCAGTCCAGTTAAATCAGATGTCTCCCCTCGTGCCAGGTACCAGCGCAGAAGTGTAGGCCTGGGGAGGCTCCCCTGAGGGATCAGAGCTGAAAATCAGTTGGACAGGCCCTGAGCCCAGGCACCCAGCCTATTCTACACAGCAATGCTCAGCTTTGCCCAGCAACCAGCAGGCCTAGATTTATAGAAGTGGACTTACCCCATGCACTGTTGGCCCATCTGCCTGGAGGCACTGATGCTAGCTTCTTTAGCTTCTACCCATCTCCTCTCTAGCTGCTCCCATATTTTACTTTTGAAAACCCCAGACTGGCAGAAATAGGATAAGCATTTTAGCAAGTCTGGGCCCCTACTCTGCTGGATAAAGTGGCAGTGCTAAAAGCTCTTTCCAAAGAACCAGACTCCCAAAGCCTGGCTTCTCAAATTATGGACCTATCAAGTTCAGGTCTTGGGTCTCTCACTAGACTTACCAGAGATAGACGATAGCTCTCCTTTTCATAAGACAGCTCATTTGGGTACCATTCTTTCAGTTCTTCCAAAAAACATTCAGTAAGCAACTGACATCCACCAGTCCTGGTCCATGGAGAACCTCCTAGAAGTATTGCTTCTTTGCCTGAACTTTACAATCTTCTCTTCACATCCACACCACACCGTATTATTATCATCTGTCTGGTTATCTGCCCTTCAACAGAACAGGAGTTCCTTGAAGGCAAGGGCCCTGTCTTTTCATCTCTGTACCCTAAATGCCAAAGAGCCTGGTACACAGAAGTCAAATACCCGTGAAGAAGACAGACATACACAGACAGACAAACCAACTAACACCCACACAGCATAGAGTCCTAAAATCTCCAAGTAGTCACGGAAGCTGATTCTACTCTTCACCCATAAATGCAAATATGGAGGTAACAATGGCCTGGCCAGACCATAGGACATACTAAAGAATATAAGATGCCACATATTTAAGAAATTGCCTCTCTTGTTCCAAATCAGGCATATTCACATCTGACCAATTTTTTTTCCACTTCAGTTTTAAAAGTTCTAAAAAATAGTATTTTCTCATGTTTCTTGGCCTCTTACTATCTCCTATGAGCAGTACAGAATGTTCTACATATACATGATCACTTAATCTTCCTAACAATCCTATAAGGTAATTACCACTACCACCGTGTTCTAGGCGAGACAACTTGCCCAAGCTGCACAACTAGTAAGTGGCAGGCAGATTAGAACTCACACTCTGATGCTCAGACATTAACACCAAAGCTTATGCTTTTATTTTCCATTACACTCGGAATAACTTGGCGAATAAACACAATGGTTCTAATAATTGTCATTAGTATGACTTGGTTTTCTGACTTTAGAGCCATACAAAGCCTTGATACATGCATAATTAGTTCATGTTAAAAAAACGAAATGAGATCAAAGACTTAGACATAAGAGTAAAACTATAAAACACTTAGAAAATACAGGGGAAAAGCTTCATGACAATGGATTTGGCAATAATTTCATGGCTAGGACACCAAAAGCACAGGCAATGGAAGTAAAAATAGACAAACTGGACTTAGCAAAATTAAAAACTTTTGCGCATCAAAGAACACTATTAATAGAATAAAAAGACAACCCATGGAATGGGAGAAAATATTTATAAATCATGTATCTGATAAGGGTCTAATACCCATAATATATTTTTTAAAACTCCTACAACTCAACAACAACAAAACCCCAATTAAAATGTGGGCAAAACTGAAACTCTATACATTATACAACAACCCTCCATTCCCCCCCCTTACCCCCCAGCCCCTGGCAGCCACCAGGCTACTTTCTGTCTCTATGAGTTTGACTACTCTAGGTACTTCATGCAAACAGAATCATAGACTATTTGTCTTTTTGTAACTGGCTTATTTTATTTAGCATAGTGTTTTCAAGGTTCATTCATGTTGTAGCATGTGTCAGAATTTTCTCCCTTATTAAGGCTAAATAATATTCCACTGCATGTATATACCACATTTTGTTTATCCATTCAGCTATCAATGGACACTTGGATTGCTTCCACCTTTGGCCATGCAAATAATGTGGCTAGGAACACAGGTGTACAAATATCTCTTTGAGTCCCTGCTCTTAATTCTTTAATTCTCTCTGGATATACCCAGAAGTAGAATTGCTGGATCATATGATAATTTTATTTTTTAATTTTTTGAGGAATGGCTGTACTGTTTTCCACAGAGGCTGTACCATTTTATATTCCCACCAACAGTGTACAGGATTCCAATTTCTCCACATTCTCACCAACACTTATATTTTCTGTTCTTTTTTCTTAATAGTAGCCATCCTAATGGGTATGAGGTGGTATCTTGTTGTGGTTTTGATTTGTATTTCCCTAAAGATCAGTGATATTGAGCATCTTTTTGTGTGCTTACTGGCCATTTGTATATCTTGTTTGGAGAAATGTCTATTTAAGTCCTTTGCCCATTTCTAAATCAGGTTGTTTTTTATTGTTGAGTTGGAAAAGGTCTTTATATAGTCTAGATATTCACCCAACAATGCTGGAACTTTTTAAGACATATTTAAGATTCACCATGTTTATAAATTTAACTTAGGTTTCCAAGTGTCCTTTAAGTAGGAACATTTATTTGCTAGGCAACTGAAATACTTAAAAAGAAAATAAAATACATTTAATTTATAAAAGCAAATATTAGCTAGGTTTGTAAATATGTTCAAATATTAATAAAAACCCCTTTAAAGTTGTTAAAATTTGCTACATTTATAAATAGAGTAAGACGTATAAGTTAAAAAGTTTTAAGGAAGGACGAAATTTAAATTTAAAAATCAGATATTAATTTTAAAAATCAAACTAGATCATCTTTTCTGTGCTCTAAACTCACAAAAGAGCCCAAGGAGGTCACACAGCTTGCCCAAGGGTTTAGAGGGCCCCAAATTCATAGCTAAAGACAACTGCGCTGCTATGATGCTTCAAAGCACCTAGCCTTGGGCTACAAATCACTTTAATAATACTGCAGACAACAAAACAGAGATGATGTTTCTAAACGCTCTCAACTTGTTAGACCTTCTCATTCTCCAAGTTCCTTCAACAGAGACTGAAACTCCGTTACAGGCCTGTGCTAGAATGCTGAGCTGAAGGGACCTGGTTCACGCCTCCAAGGACTCACAGTCCTCCATGAGATTGCTCCCTAGGAAACCTGATATTCGGAGCAAGACACAAGCTCCAGGGCACCTGGGTGGCTCAGTCGTTAAGCGTCTGCCTTCGGCTCAGGTCATGATCCCAGGGTCCTGGGTTTGAGCCCCCCATCTGGCTCCCTGCTCGGCAGGAGGCCTGCTTCTCCCTCTCCCACTCCCCCTGCTTGTGTTCCCTCTGTTGCTGTGTCTCTCTGTCAAATAAATAAATAAAATCTTAAAAAAAAAAATTAAATGGTGAATGGTTCACTAGTCTGTGTGAGTCTGCTCAAAGTCAGTTCCCGACCAGTCCTAGCGGGGTAGCAACTCTCCCTCTGCCTGGGAAGTTTAGTGAATCTGGACAGTGTCCCCTCCATCTGGGGAGTCAGCCAAACCTTGAATCAACACCCTCCCAGATTTCTCAGTTTGCCACCAACTCAAGGAAATCCCAAACATGCCAAGTCCCAGCTTACAAAATAGATATAGTAGGCATCAGGAGGATTGCTTTGTCTCACAGATTCCCCAAAGAATTGCGTTCGGCAATGAGTCTCCCTTGGGCATTTGAATTCTGATTCTTTCTACACCTGAAATTCGGTTCCTATGAAACAGAAAGAGACCGGTTATGTGGAAGGAGGGGAACGGGCGGTACTTTTGTACTTACCATCTGGGACAGTCCCGAGAACCTTGGCCACCTGCCTCAGCTCCTGCACCAAGCCCTGGAAGCAGTCTTTACAGAGCGAATGCTGGCCGGGTAGGAACCGGGCCCCCACATTGTCCAGGTCCTGTAGGCACACCGAGCAGGTCTGTACCATGGCCTCCATCTGACCACTCGTGTGTTTCTGGTCAACGAGTGGCAGCCCCATAAAGCTCATGCCCGTATCGGTGCCCATGCCCCTGTCTGGGCCCGGGGCTCTTCCAGTGATATCCTCAGGTGTGAAGCAGCGAGTAGAGCGAGCAAGCTCCACTCCCTGTAAGTGAATCACAAAGCAGAGGGATTCATTTCTTTTGGGTGGGGGATGTTCCTGGACAGGCCAGGGAGGACTCAGAGTGCTGGAGGCTCGTGCCCTGCAGCCCGCAGGCCTCAGCCTCACAACCTCACTTGAGCCCAGAGAGAGAGAGACTTCAGCATCTCCACCCTAGAAAACAAAGCCTGCAGAGGTCTGCTAGGCTGTGTGTTTCTTACAGGGTTTGTTTGCCTTCAAAAATGTCTACCTGTGCTTCTCTTTATTAGTGGACAAGCTTGAGCCAAGATTTCATTTTGGAAAAGAGAAGGAAATGTATTAAAAGCCAAGTGGTATGCCAGGTGCTTCCTAAGCTTTATCTCAGTCCTCACAACTACTCTTGGAGATAGAGGCATTACGATACTTTTACAAATTAAATAAAGCCATGAGGGACAGGCTGGGGAAACCGAGGCTCAGAGACTTGTACAAAGACAGATGGTAAATAGCAAAGTTCAAATTCAAATTCAAATTCAAAATCAGACTCACATCCTTACTAGTGAAATATTTCTCAAGCTGAGGTCCACACACATATTTTCATGAGTTCCCTCCAATTTTTTTTAATTAGTATTCATTCTGATAAGAAGGTTTTAATGTATCAATATTCTTATCCACCATCATGAGATTTTAGAGGCAGTGCTAAGAGTTCAGGAGCTAATTCACACCATGCAGTATTAGTTTGTCTCAGGCTAATGAGAAGAGAAAAGGGGCAGCCTTAATATGTAAATGATGCATTCTTGCCACGTGAAGGCTCAAGAACAGTGTGGCACGTGGTGATGACTGTTTCATGGTACTTGGAACAGAGGAAGGAGGTGGGGAAATTAAGCCATCATCATCGCGGCAGACGTTGGCCAAACCCAGCCACACGGGGAACACCACATTCAAATTGTACTAGCAATGCAGTTTAGCAACACATCATCTGCAAATGAAATCAATATTGTTAATTTGATTGTTTTGCTTTTTTTTATAACTTGTAAACTGTATTCAGTTTTATACTCGTATAAGAGCAAAAGAAGTGACCTGGTTTTATATTTGTACTTACTTAAGAAAGAAAACAAAAATCATTTAATTCAAATCTGGAGCTCTGTAATTATTGCAGATTTGATTGAACTTTCATTTCAGGCCGTAGTTTTTGAGAGCCAAACCCATTCAGGACAAAGAGTGACAGGGCTAGAGAGGCCCCACTGCTTGGGGGCCCAGCAAAATGTCACTAAATAAAATAATGGATGTACTTTCACCCCTGATTCAGTCTGGGGCTCTAAGAGCACTTACTTCCCAGAGGGCAGCATAGTAGCCCTGTGGAGGTAAGGGTAGTCTGTCTTCGAAGGTTCAAGTGTAGCTGAGTTTATTTCATTAGACTCTGAGAATATCAAACTCTTTGGTCTCGAACTCCTTTACATTTTTTTAATTATTCAGGACCCCAGAGATATTTTATTTATGTGGGTTCTATCTACTGCTATTTACCATATTATAAATGAAAACTGAGATAACTTAAAACTATTAATTCATTCAAAAACAATAAACCTATTACATGTCAACTCGAATAACATACTTTTTAGGAAAAAATTAACTATTTTCAAAAAAATAAATTCAGTAAGAAGAGTGACATCATTTTTCGTTTTTGCAAACCTCATTAATGTCTGTCTTAATAGGAGACCGCTGGAATCCCATACCTGCTTCTGCAGTCAATCTACTCTCTGTCGTTTTGTTTATGGTGTATGAATAAAATCCAGCCTCACGGGGCTGTACAGTTAGAAAAGGTAAGACAATTTTTAATAGTCTTATCAGGTAATTGTGGACATTCTTTGATTCTACAAGTGGTAGCTTCTTAAAGGTTGGTTGTAATGTGGAATCTGAAACTACATCAGTGAACATTTCTTACCGTTACATTAAAATCCACTAGCCTATCTTGCACTGTGAACTGCTCTTTTACCCAGGCATCATTTTATAACACCAAGCATTTGCCATTTGGAAAATACTGGTTCAATGACTTATGCAGATGCTCCAAACATTGACGTTTCATTAGACAATAACAAAACATCATACTCGTTCACATCGCCTCGAATCTCATTGAAAAATTCTTTACGAGGAAGATGTCAGACTCAAATAAAGATGTCAAACTCAGCTATACCTTTACCAGAATTTTAATTTTTGCTGGGAACTCTAATTTTATCATTGGCAACAAATACTGTCAGGTTTTTTTCCTTGAAATGACAAGCTCACTTCATTTTTGAGAAAATAGCTGCCAAATTCCCAAGGCTGAATAACCACAGTCTGTTAGTTGTTCTTTCAAGTAAAGCTGGTGTCGTACAAAAAACAATAACAACAACACAACAACAACAAAACCAGGCTGGTTCAGCTTGCAATTCACACTACAGCACAAGTGCAGTTCCTCACTTTGATAAGTAGAAGTGCTTTATGCATTCTTCCAGTTTCTTCACACGGAATTTTAAAAGCATGTGTGTTCAAGGACTGATATGTAGTGAAACATTTACTGCTTCGTCATGGACACTCCTAAGTGAGACAGGCTTTTCCCTTCCCTTTCCGTCCTTTCTCTTTTCCTGCAAATGCCTGGCAGTGAAGAATACAATGACTTATACCAGCACCTTCGGCTTTTTACACACCATCTCTGGTTTTTGCTCTGGCACCACCAGGCCAAATGCCGACCCAGTGAAAAGGGCAGATAACATCTTAGTATTCATATAAAAATGGTTTTGACCCCATGGACACTTGTGATGCTGTGGATACTTGTGACCCCATGGACACTTGCAAAAGAGTCTCAGGGACCTTCCCCGTCCCCCCTGCCACCCACCCATCCTAGGTCTACAGACGGCACTTTCCAAACCGCTGCGTTAGGCTTTAAATAACAACTCTGGGGATTCAAGGAGGTGGCATGGCTTTCCAACGCCAGTGGGCACTACTCGGGATGAGTATATATAAATATTTCATTTCCGTCTTAGAAGAGCAATTGAAGTGACTCTATGAGGGTAAAGGTTAAATTAAAGGCACAGCCAAGCAATGGAGTCTCTGATTTGAGGACTGGGGAGGGGGGGGTGGTTGTCAAATGACATCTCTTCTATCCCCTTGCTCTGTCTGCTTTTCACTACCCCCTTAGCCCTTCCCTCTCCTTCCTATCTCCTCTGACCTGGGGAAGGGGATAGAGGATGGCAGAACGTACTTAAGCCAGGGGTTGCAAATTCAAATGCCTACAGGGGCCAGCGATATAAATAGTGAAGTACTCCGCCTAAAAGAATGTGGGTCCAGTGTTGCCAAACCTTAGTTTTCCAAAACGCCAGAAATCCAACTTTTTACTTAAACTCTGAAACGTTGGCAACTAATTACATTTTAAAAACATGAGAAAACAGCATGAGTCAAACAAAATATACCAGTCATCAGCCTGCAACCTCTCTTTAAGTCCCGGAGAAACATGGACTAAATGAAACATCATGTGAAAGTCTGGAAGGACAGAAAACCTCACGTATAAAATTACCTTGCTCACAAAATCCTCCTTGGAACACCCCACAGCCTGATCTGGTTTCTACAACTTGGCCAAGGAATAGCAGAGGGAGTCATTCCATGCCACCCTGGGAGTAAGAATTTCCAAAGACTGTTTGCATGCATAGGACAGAACAAATTGATCATCAAAGCAGGACTCCTTTCTGGCAAAAATGGGGAGAGAGACACACTAGGTAATGAGAGAACATCCACTCAAGCTAGACGGTGTTGAGTGTTACATATTACCTGTGTCCCTGTTTACTGTCTGTCCTGGACACAGTCCTAGGACAGGACTTAGTCTTTTTTGTTCACCCTTGTCCCCGCTCCTCACTGCCTGGCATGCATATGTAGTCTCTGAACATAGCATGCACTCAATAAATATTTCTAAAAATGAAAGAATGAATATCAGCGTTTTTCATTATACAAACAAGAAAACCAAGATCCAAAGAGAATATGCTGTTTGTTCGTATCATTTGGCTAACTGGGAAAGGAACCCAAACTTCTGTGTTCTTTCTGCTAATTTTATCATCTGAAATTAAATGAAAACCCAAATATTTAAGCCCTTCCTTATTGTGCTATTGGATAAACTGCCCTTCAGGATCCTAGAATTCCTCTCTTCACATCTTGCTATTCTGAGTTTAATGGCAACAAGGTTTTCCATCCTAGCTTCCAACAAAACTTCTAGGAGTGCATTTTCCATGTAGTACCATGATATTTTTTAAAAATCTATCCAACACAGTATGGAAAGACTCCCAGAAATTAGATGACTTTTACTTTGTGCTGAAGACAACCCTGTGGTCCTATGGATTTTCTTCTAAATGCCATATTGCCATAGATCAACAACTACTGATAGAGGCAAAAAAACAACCACAACAAAAACAAAACAAACAACAACAACAAAAACCCCTGAGCCTGGTGTAGTTGAAAGTGGTAATTATACATGCTGCTGGTGCATAAATTGCTCCAATCCATTTGGGGGGGAAATAGCATAAAATGAATTTTTATTTTACCTTGCTCACAAATGTTAGCAAGGTAACATCTGTGTTAAATGTTCATACCCTATAATAAATATATTTTATTTATTAAATAAAATGTTCATACCCTATAATACAGCAATTTCACTCCTGGGAATTTACCCTAGACAAGTTATTCAATAGAAGGAAAAAACCACATACACACAAATGCTCATTGCATCACTAGTAGCAAAGGACACAATAAGAACAACAACAACAACAACAACAAAAAACAAACTACAGGAGAAAATGGCTTGGTAAATTATAGTACCTGCTGAAGATAAATTAGTCTTAAGCTGTTAATAATAACAATCATGAAGACCAGGTAGTGATACAGAAGAATGTCATGGTATTAAATACAAGCAAAATACAAAAGGATTTGTGTGCTATGATCATCAGCTTCGTAGGCAGCTATGTCTCCGTGTAGACAAGAGCTGAAAGGTAATATTCAGACATAAAAACAGCATTGGCGGTATTATGATTCAAGATGTTTATACTTATATTTTTTAACATTTCCTTTAATGTTTCACTGGCTTTTCTATTACATGCAATTTTTAAAATTCTTTCCGAAATAAATTTGGATTTCTGAGTTTTTCTAGAATTCTCACTTAAAAAGAACAGAAACCCAGGCTCTTCCCATCTTAAATGAACAATCCTCTACTTGAAAAAGGAAAGCAACATAATATTTCCAAATGTCCAAACCTAAAGATGGAGAGCAAGCAAACAAGGCTGGATCCACCCATGCTGTGGTTGCTATCTGAAGGACTGCTGGAACTCAGGAACCCAGAGAGGAGAGGAAGAAAGAGGGATCACAGGGCCCTCTTCAGGGTGGAGGTGTGTTCATAAGGTCCCCTGGAGAAAGGTCTGGGGTACCAAAAACGTGAGCACATTTACCTGTCTCGCCAGGTTGCTGCCTGGCATTATCTCCCTTCTGCTCATTTCACAGGTATTTTCTGAGGCCCTGACTCTCTGGGGGAGCCCAAATGCCTGAGATGTATGTCACAAGGCCACGCTCTACTTCAAAAGAGATGTCACAGAGAAGCAGGCCTCTCAGAGGTCATGTCTCAGGGTCATGTTCCGTGTGCCTGAGTGGAGAAGGACAGGTCACCAAATGCCTAATGTCTGGATGCTACTCAACTTTGCAGATATAGAACTCAAACTTCCTTTGCTCTCTCAGAGCTAGTCAACCTAGGGAAACTGACCTACACTGATGAACAGCACATGAGCCTTATGTTAAAGCTATAAGATTGCCTTGGGAATGAAAGGGAGCCTGCTAGAAACCAGAGCCAGACAATCGCCCAGGGCATGCCCTCTTCCCTGGAGATCAAACCACCAATGAGAAGAATGTTAGGTGAACACAGAACCCAACACAGAGTGCTGATCCACTTAGGGAGAATTTCCATTCAGATGGATGGCCTGAGGGTTAGGCCTGTAGCTCTCTCTATACCCATGGAACCTGGCAAACCTACCCAGAAGTAGTGCCCATGACCCAGAATCCTACCTCTACCCCCTGGACAGTCTTGGTCCTTGCTCTAGGTCCTCCTTACAGGACACTTGATGGTTACCTTTCATTCCCAGAGCTCTGCCCCGCTTACCTCCATTCACAGACCATGTTCCCAAGGGTAGCTCAGTTTATCTCTTGTGCACCTACTGGCCAGATTTGATTCAAATAGGGGGTGATCTCTTCTTGGGCCTTACCCCCCACTCTCAAGGCCCCTCTTTCTGCTGGTCACAGGCAGTATGTGATCAAGGACTGAAAGACTGATGAAGACCATAATGCTGTGAGGTCAGAGAGGGAGTGGTCACTGAGGTAAAAGCAGATCTGTGGACTGCAGAGTTCTGGGAAGAAGCAGAATATAAGGTGGGCCTTAAAGGTCGAGGAAGATTCAGGATATCTGATCAGGAAGAAGATGAGCACTACAGGCATGAGAAATAGCACCAGCACAGGCAAAGAGGCAGAAGAGATGTATCAAGTCTGGCTGCAGTAGAAAGCTCGGGTAAGAGGAGAAGCTGAAGTTGGTTTGGAAAGGCAAGTGGGCTGTATTCTGTTTGTAATAGGGAGCTATCCAACTTTTTGATCAAGTAAGTGAAAGGATGAAAGTTACGTTTTGGGAAGACTAACCTGGCAGAGGTGTGAAGGATGAAGGGATTGGAGTAGAGTTAGAATGCAGGGTGACTCAAGGTAAGAAACATGATCAGGGTCTTAATGAAGGCAGCGGCACAGGGGCTTAACAGGAGGAAGCAGATTTGAGATGTAGAACAGAAGGATATGGTGACAGTGTGTATTAGGGGAAACGAAGGCTTGGGAACAATTTTCAGGTCTCCGTGACATCACTATCTAGGTGGACAAGGGTGCCATTCGCCAAGATATAGTATAAAGGAGAAGGCACCGGTGAGCAAGGAAGATTGAAGTCTTTTGAACACGTTTACCAAGTTTGTCTGTAGAATGTCCAAGGAATAATAATCAGAGATTAAGTAAATACATGAGTGTAGAGCTCAGCAATAGAGATGTGAATTGAAGCCACTCAAAATAAGCTCACCCAAGAAGATTGTGTACTGTGTTTATTTATTTGAGAGAGAATGAGAGACAGAGAGCACAAGAGGGAAGAGGGTCAGAGGGAGAAGCGGACCCCCTGCTGAGCAGGGAGCCCGCGGAAGATTGTGTACTGTGAAAAGTTAAGAGAGGCAAGGACCAGAGGCTGAAAAAGATCAACACTTAGATGGGGAATAAAGTTAGAAGAACCTGAAAAGACTGAGAAATGGCCAGAGAGTTAGGAAAAAGGCAAGAGTTTCTATAAAGAAGGGAAAGAGGTGAAGTACAACAGCGAGAACAAGTGGTAAAAGGAATGGGAAGAGTTGATTCAATTTGGTATTTGTTTAATTGATGATTTGAGTAAGAGTGGTGTGCCTGAGGGCTAGATTGCAGTGGATGAAACAATGAATGGGAAATGAACAAATGGAGAGAATTCAGAGTACTCTTTTGGGGAGCTTGGCTGTAAAGGAAAGAGCAAGGATGGTAGGTAGAAAGCAGTCAGGGAGAATTTAGGGTATTTTAGCTAAAATATATTTTAGCTGACAGGAACGAGGCAGGGAAAATACAACACAGAGTAATTGAAAGAATGGGATTTTGGACACCGGTTGAGACTTGAGAGATGGCTCGTCCACTGAGTGAGGTGAGAGTAAGTACATTCAGTCACTTAATCATTTTTTGAACATGTACTACATGCCAGGAACTGGGAGTGCGTGGGTAGAATAAAATAATCCTGAACCATTAAGGAATTTGGTTGGGTAGGGAAGACAAATGTGGTCGACAATTAAATGTACTAGGTTGTGTGGGGCACAAGTGGGGAGAGTAAGCAACAATGACCGAATGGGTCAGAGAAGTTTCACAGGGTCGAGGTCAAGCAGGGGTTCTCTGGTCCAGGAGAGAGGATCAGGCCATGTCAAGTAGGTTCAGGTGAAAATTAAAATTTGGTGGTTAGAAGAAGTATTTAGAGTCTGGATTAAAAGGACCATAAAGCAACCAGGTGTATACAGGTCCCTGAAGTATGAAGGATTGTTCAAACTGGGGATGCCCAGGATGATAGCACAAGGGCAAAGGTGAAATTAAGACCGAGCACCCCCTCCGGAATGTGGGTGCGCAGGTGCCGGTGGGTGTTGGACACCTAGGGAAGGACTTCAAAGGGAGCAGAGCGAGACACCCGGTGGGCACACTGAGGGTCAAACAGTGCCTCGCGAATGCTCACTGCGGCCAGAGGACAAGCAAGCAACAGCTACCGCCAGGGCCGAGCAGACCACAAAGAACGCGAGGCGCGGGGGACGGTTCAGAACTGGGGCGTTTGGCGAGGAGCCGAGATACGATGGCCTAAGCGGGTTCCAGCGCCAAAGCGCCGCGGCGGCGTGCACCACACAGCGCCCCAAGCCGCGGATTCCGCGACAGCTTTCAGCCTCTGAGCCTGAGGGAAAGAGGACTGCGCGGACAGGGTATCTCGGCCACCACCGCCACCGGGAAGGAGAGGACACCCCACAGAAAGAGGCTGACGGCCGAGCTTGCAGTCACGCGAGACCAGCAAGACCCGCGAGACTCAAGAGACCCCGCCCCAGGCCCGGCCTCCCTGCCGGAAGTGAGTCTTGTTGGCTCCGCCCCCGTTATCGGTACCTCGCGAGATTTCGCAAAGGCCTCCCTTTTCCGTCTGGGCTGCCGACATGGTAGGTGGTTCTTTTTGTGCGTCCGCTTCGTTGGTTGTGCAGGCCGCGAGCCTTACGGGCGTTGCACCCCAACCACCTACCCTTGATCTTCGCCCGGTTTTCCAGGCCGCGCATGGCGAGCCTCAGGGCAGGGTGGCCGGCATGGGCCCCGTAGTCTGGGGCCGCGTGTTCTGCCCGGGGTTCGGATCTCTTGAGACACGCGGGCTCGCGCGCTCGGGCGCCGCCCTGATGAGGCCGCCTGGCCCTGGGCCAGGCCGTAACATCACCTTTGCTGAGTGTGACCCGAAGCAGATCCCTGATCCCCCGAGCCTACAGACCCTTCGCAGACGGTCAGATTCGCTCTCTGTCCCACCTCCCTTTGGCCTTATCACCAAGCACCTTTTTCCATACAGCCATCCAGACTGAGGAAGACCCGGAAACTTCGGGGCCACGTGAGCCACGGCCACGGCCGCATCGGTAAGTGCCGGCATCCCATCCTGGTCGGCTTTGAGCTCTCCCCGCCGGGTGCTTACCTAGCCGGGAAGTGGGTAGGGTGGAAGTGGGGGTTCGCTTTGTGCGGTCAGTCGGATTGAATTTGACTGTTAGCGGTTGATTTTTTTTTCTCTTGGGATTCTCTACCGTACTCCACTTTTAAGAGAATTGCACATCAGTTGGGGCGAGGAAATTTGATTGGGGCAAAGTGTTAATTTGTCGAAGGCACGGAATACTGTAGATAGTGCTGTGATGTGGAACATTACAAAGAGATGTTTCACCCGGAAACTTGAGGAAATAGCTGTGCTTAAAGAGGAATTGTAGACTGGGAACAAGGTAAGAAATACGCAAAATTGTGGGAAAAGGAGAAGAATTGAGAAGCTGGAGAAGGCTACGTTAGCCATGTAGTTTTGTATTCTTGCAGGCAAGCACCGGAAGCACCCAGGAGGCCGGGGTAATGCTGGTGGCATGCATCACCACAGGATCAACTTTGACAAATAGTGAGTGTTTCTTGGCCTATACTTGGACTGGCACTGACAGTTTGGAGTTAGGGGCAGAGGGCTGGCTCAGACACCTTCAGTGGGAAGAAAGCCTCTTAACACTGAAAAACCTTGTGTTGCTGCGTTTTACGAAGTTAACATTTGATGCGAACTGAGAACTTGTCATCGAGGCTAGAGTCACGCTTGGGTATCAGCTTATTGCCTTAGTGTGCTAGAGTCCTCGAAGAGTAATTGCTGACCTTATTCACTGGCTGTGACCCTCATGGCATAGTCAGTCACCGGGTTAGTGACATCAGATTAACTATGCACCTGCTAGATTCACTTATGCCCCCAAATTTGCTTAGAAAATCTCTTATTACAAGAATGTGTAGAATTTCCATAAAATGCTGTCAGGTGATCTGGAAGACGTCTGGTCTTGGCATTGTCTCTGACATTTTTTTTTTTTTAAGATACTATTTATTTATTAGAGGGAGAGAGCGCATAAGCAGGGGGAGCGGCAGAGGGAGCAGGAGAAGCAGGCTTCCACTGAGCAGGGAGCCCGATGTGGGACTTGATCCCAGGACCCTGGGATCATGACCTGAGCCGAAGGCAGACGCTTAACCAACTGAGCCACCCAGGCGCCCCGTGTCTCTGACTTTTTCAGTGACTTCTGGTTCCATGAAATAAGGCTAGTCTCCTACTCCTGAACGTCTTTGGTGGCTTTTTTTTTTAAAGATTTGTTTTAGGGCGCCTGGGTGGCTCAGTTGGTTGGGCGACTGCCTTCGGCTCAGGTCATGATCCTGGAGTCCCGCATCGGGCTCCTTGCTCAGCGAGGAGTCTGCTTCTCCCTCTGACCCTCTCCCCCCATGCTCGCTCTCTCTCAAATAAATAAAATCTTTAAAAAAAAGATTTGTTTTAGTTCAACAGTGAATGGAGAGTACCTGCTATGTCACTGTTGTACACCAGTGAGCAATTTACACTATAACTGGGAGAGATGAACTATGAAGATGATACACATCACTTCTTAATTGGAGTCAGGTTATGAACGTGATTGCCTTTCTCTTCCTAGTCACCCAGGTTACTTTGGAAAAGTTGGTATGAGACATTACCACTTAAAGAGGAACCAGAGCTTCTGCCCAACTGTCAACCTTGATAAACTGTGGACCTTGGTCAGTGAGCAGACACGGGTAAATGCCGCCAAAAACAAGACTGGAGCTGCTCCTATCATTGATGTGGTGCGATCGGTGAGTGAAGGAGTATTTGTTGACTTTGTGGTCCATGCCTCTCAGAATTCTGGATAATCTAATGTATTTGATCTCCTACCTGGACTCTCTACCCAGTTACCTACTAGACTATTTCATCTTTTGATAGAATTTCCACAGGTAACTCACCAAAATTGAACTGTAGTTCAGTTGTAATTCACGCAAAATATTTGAAGAAGAAGAATCTTTCCAATCCCTCATTCATTCAGTTACTTTGTTATTTCTTGAATGTTTCCCAGTCAGTAATCCCATCCCCACAGTTTCTGCCCTGATTTGTACAGGTTTGCATTTCTGGCCTAAGCCTTTGGCAGTATCTCCTGTCAGCTGGCTCTGGTCCCTCTTACACAACCCTGCTTACAGGAGGCACGGCTCCTGGCCATCTCTGTCCCTTACAGAATAAAATCCTAAGATGTTTGGTTGTTATTTATGGATCTGCGTTCTCTGAAAGAGATTTCCGCACACCCCAAAACAGTGATGACAAAGCATTTTTTTTAAATCTGTTTATTCATGAGAGGCAGAGGGAGAAGCAGGCTCCCCACACCGAGCAGGGAGCCCGATGGGGGGCTCTATCCCAGGACCTTGGGATCATGACCTGAGCCAAAGGCAGACACCCAACCAACTGAGCCACCTAGGCGTCCCGACAAAGCATTTTTGTACGTTTTTTGGAGTCCTTGTGTCAGTTTTACCTCCCATGGGTGTGGAGGTAGTCTAAACCCTAAAGGGGCTTTTGGTTAAGTTTTAAATCCCTTGTCCCAGCCTACTTAACAGTCCTTGAGCAATTTTGATGGTGAGGACCTTCTTGGAACATGGTTGGGAATGTGGTCTGTCTTTTTGCTTATCACGCGGTAATTGAATAGGATGGGGTGGGTGTGCTTTGCTTGAGGCTAGAGTCACATCCTGACACATCTCTTGTCCTGGTGTGCTAGAGTCCTCAGAGAGAATCTGCTGGTCTTGATTCACTGGCGAGGGCAGTCAGTGCCCCCGGTAGTGCCCAGATCAGAAACATGCCCTCCCAGCTCCTAGATGGTGTAGACTGGGAGGCATCTTTCTTCATACCAGGGAGTTGGTATCTGCTGTGGTGTGTATTAAAGTTTGTGTTTTTTTCTATTCCTCTAGGGCTACTACAAAGTTTTGGGAAAGGGAAAACTCCCAAAACAGCCTGTCATCGTGAAGGCCAAATTCTTCAGTAGAAGAGCAGAGGAGAAGATTAAGGGGGTCGGGGGCGCCTGCGTTCTAGTAGCTTGAAGCCACGTTGGGGGGGGGTTCATTAAATGCTAACAAGTGCTTTTCTCTTCTGGTCTGGGTGTAAAGTCTTTAGCACCCCTACCTCCTTACCTGTACATCAGAAACCCACCTAACAGATTCTAGGAGTGAGGGTATGAGGGCCTGAGACCCTCTGCCAACTCCCCTCAGAAAGTGTGAAAGAGAGCGCCAGCACTTAGAGGACTTGGCCCAACACCTAACTTGAACATTTTCATTTATAAAGTGAGAATGATAGCACATGTAGTGGAAAGGCCAGTTTGCATTGTATATTCTGAATTTACAATGAGGGGGAGACCACACCCTTTAACTGTAATATGTGGCTCAAAAGGGGAAAACTCAGGGTTTGTTAGGTTTTGTTAAAGTAAGCTCTCCACCCAACATGGGGCTTGAACTCACGACCCTGATTAAGAGTTAATTGCTCTACCAGCTGAGCCAGTCAGGCACCCCAAAAGGGAAGACTCAGTTTTGATGGGGCACATTCTAAAGAGTGGACAGAGTGATAGGATTAAGGTGATTGTGAAGCATATAATTCCTGAACCTAAAGTTTTTCCTCCTTGACCGCCCCCATTATTTACCATACTGTTCCAGAATCTTGAGATGGGGCCCAGCAGTCTGAATGTTAAACACACCAGGGCTTTTACACATGAAAGTGGTTTGGAATCTAAAAAGCATTTGTCAGGATTTATGTATCCCTGTACATTAATGTTCAAAGAACTACATCATGAAATGCTAAAGATTCTAGTCTGAAATGTATTTAGCATAGAATTTGGAAAAAGCTAGAAGCTGGAATTGGGTTTTCTAGGGTTTGTATCTCCTACAAAACCATAATGATGACCAATGCTCGTGTGCAGATAGGACCTTCAGATCTCGGTAAATTGACTAACAGTTTTTCTAGTTCTTTCCAAAACTTAAAAGTTTTCTTTGGCCCAAAATAAAAGTTGCTTTCTAGAACCCTGTCCAAAGGAATAGGATGATGCTTAAAATATAACTAGGTTTCGTTTGGCAGTGTTGTTAACATAGTCCTCTGGGGTGATACATGGGCTGGGAACCATGAGTTTCTATGGGACAAGTTTGTGACAACCTTTAGAGGATTTTGCAGACCCTCAAGTAAAAGGAAACTGGACAGCAAACTTAGCTGATTTGGTTAAGTGCCAGGAAGGTTTTACTCAGTTGGACAAACAAATGAATAATTTGGATGTGATCTTTGATGGGCCTGATGGAGAAAGGTAAAACTGGTTGTCCCTTAGTGTCTTTTGGAGGACATATAATATGGAAGCTGAGGTCATGGATCTGAAATGGGTTGTAGTTAAGAGAATTTAATGTCTAATTGGTTACAGTTAGACACTGAAGATACAAACATGTAGAGTATCTTAAGATTCAGATGGGGTTTGAGTTTTTGATCCAAACCTTAACAGCTGTGTGTGGCTTAAGCTTAGTCCAATTTTCTCATCTTAATTGAGGATTGTGTGGATTAAGTAAAATGGAAGCATTTACTGAACCTTTTTGACTTATATTGTGAACGATTAAGGGGGCAGACAAATTAATCCCCTTGGTCTGATTAAGTCAAGGCAAAATGATCCAAGCAGAGGGAAGAGCAAACATGCTAACCAGTTCAGAAAAGTTAAAATAAGAATGTAGTTAGGGGGCGCCTGGGTGGCTCAGTTGGTTAGGCGACTGCCTTCGGCTCAGGTCATGGTCCTGGAGTCCCGGGATCGAGTCCCGCATCGGGCTCCCTGCTCGGCGGGGAGTCTGCTTCTCCCTCTGACCCTCCCCCCTCTCATGTGCTCTCTCTCAAATAAATAAAATCTTTTAAAAAAAAAAAAAAGAATGTAGTTAGGGACTTGGTTACAGTGGGAGTTGGGACAAAGAAAATGGGAATGAGAAAACGAGGAGTAGGATTCAGAAAACCCAATGGACAGGACTTGGCAAGTGGATAAACTGGGGTGGGGCTGACAGCTAAATGGTTAGGCATGGACAGGTGGGATTTAGTGGACCATACATGAAAACTAGTCCCTTAGTAGCCAGTTTCTTACCCAGCAATTCACTATTAGCATCACTATCCATAAACAGGACGGGGTTGAGTGGGATAATACTCATTCCAATCCTGTATGCTGATGTTAATATTGCCAAGGAAGCCAGGAGGCAAAGCCATACTTTGATGTTACAAATGAAGGGTGCAGACCTATAGTGACCACTTGGCTTTTTTGATGGGACCAACCACAAACCTTACGTTTTGACTTTGTATTTGCGTGAAACGGACCACTGCTGAGATTAATATAGAGTCCACGCTGAGAAAACAAACGAAGCTGCCAAGCTTTGATTAGTCTGTCCTGCAGGCACAGAGGCCCACGCTGCTACTGGTCTCTTTAGTGGCTGATACGTGCACAGGGTTAATGGAAGTCCTCACAAAAACGGAGAGCAGAGCTTTGTTAGATGCCCCTGTACCTCCGTGGTCTTCAACCATTTGTTTACCTCTTCAAACCGGTAAAGTCACGTCACCCAGCACATCAGGTTGACATGCTTATTTTCTGTAAGCTTGAATTGCTAAGGATGTCTGTCTGGCCTAATGTACATGTGCTTTAGATACATTTTCATCCAAACCTCGGAGCTGCAGCTCTAACAAGATCAGTTGGCGATATCGGACCCGACCCCATTATCAAAATCCGCTAAATCGAATTTAAGCTTCCAATTCAAATACGCGTATTCTTACTTGATGGCTAAGCCAAACGCAGTCAGCCCCTGGCCTGAAAACAAGCCGAAGGGCGCACCATCGGCGGAAAGCGTGCAGCGTTGGAAGGCGGACGACGAGGATGGCAGCGGCCAGAGCCCTGCAGGGCCTGGCGCTCCCGCGGCTACCCCTGTGGTTTACACTGTCCGACCTCTGCGACGCCGTCGCACAACAGCCCTACTGGTCAGCTCCTCTCGCCTCAGGCCCGGAGAACCACTTCCGGAGCGTGTGAGATTCTGGTTCCGGGGTCACGTTAACCTTGCCCACTCCCACGACCGGAAGCACGCTCGGCGCCGGTTCCCTCTGTGGGCTCAGCCAGTTCCGGAAGGGGCGGGGCCGGACTAGTCGCGCGGCGGAGAGACTTTCCCAGGCGAGGCGGAAGGTTAAACTCGGCCGGCTCCCGGTGGGCGTGGGCTCCTTCAGAACTGGGGGCCGGGCCAACCTTGCGGCGCTTGAGGTCGTGCTTAGGCCGCGCTTACGGGAACATGGAAAGAGGGGAATTTCCAAACTTCTCAGAATTAGCTTGTTAATTAGTTGTCAAAAAGATGAGCGCCAGCTACGGTGTTCAAGGTACCTTGGACACCTGCTTGTACATACATGGAAATGGAAATGTTCTGGGAGAACATAAAACTGAGAAGGCATTTCTTCATGAGCTGTGGGAGGTGAGGGAGATGTATGTTTTGATAGTTTGCGTTTCTTGCTTAACCAAATTCATATTTATATTAAACGGCAATATAAATGGACAGAAAATAATTTCCAAGTTACCAGTAACTTGCCAGTACCGAAAAGTAGTACTTTCTCTTGGTCTAGAGTTTTCATGACTTTTTAAGTGACACCCACTCCCACCTCCATAGGCAAATAAACAAGATGTTTTGGAATGCATACTACCACTTTGGCTCTAGAAACTAATTTTGTGGTATCACCCTTAGTAAGAATAGAAGTTCAAGTGTATGTTTCATTCTGGCTCTATTTTACAGCCCAAGTTTTGTTTTCCCACTTTGTTTTTTAAATATTGTTTATTTATCTTTATAAATAAGTCACTTTGGGTTCAAGTTACAAGTCTCCATGTAAAATAAAGGGTATTATTTTTAGCAAAAATTTGAACTGAGCTGTGATTGTAATTAGAATGATTTGGGGGGAGCCCTAATTCCAGTATGAGCTGGAGTTGGAATAATATGGTTTCCAAGGGCACTCCTTCAAAATATTGCCTTTAAGAAGCCCAGACTCCTCATTTTGACACTATAGTTTACCAGAACATGTGTATTTAGTTAAAAAAAAAAAAAGCATTTAGGAAGATGTAATGGCAGCCCGCCCTGCTCTAAAAGTCATCAAACTAATTAAGGAGAAAACCCAGGGCCTTTCTCGACTCCATAATAGAGGAAGGCTGACATTCCGTAGGCACTGGGACTTCTGGGAGAGGGGAGACAGTATTGTGTTGCCCCTGAGTCATTGCCCTAGGGTTGTCAGAAAGGCAGTTTAAAGAGACTTGCTCTCAATAGTGGCAAAACCATCCTCTAGGGGGGGCAGTTTGGAAATGAATGGGGCAGTTTTTGTTTGTCACAATCGTAGAGGGGAAGCAACCAAAGTTGCTGAACATCCTGCAATGTATGGGTTGATTCTAAACAACAAAAAAATCTAGTTTAGGTCTACCTCCATTTTATACATAATAAAAAAATCCCCCTCCCCCCGCCCCCCGTTTTCATATACTTCTCTGTTTTCCAGGATTGCAAATGCTGCTTTAGTCAAGGGAAAGCTCATCCTGTGTTTTGCTCAGAATATTGCCAAAAGTTGTTCAATTCTCTGGGGCGCCTGTGTGGCTCGGTCAGTTAAGCATCTGACTCTTGATTTTAACTCAGGTCATGATCTCAGGGTCTTGAGATTGAGCCCCACGCTGGGCTCCATGCTGGGCACAGAGCCTGCTTAAGATTCTCTCTCCCTCTCCTCTCCCTCTGCCCCTCCCTACCCTCTAAAAAAAAAAAGTTGTTCGACTCTCTTACCAATGGTAACACTTAGTAGAATCTGAGTTGCTAACACAACACACTTTTATCTGTGCATGTGTAGCTGCTGCCTTCACAGTAATTCTATGTACAGGTGTAAGCATCTGACCTCATTATATATTCTAGTATATTTGTACCCAAGCATTTACATATTTAAATACATGTTATAACAAAATACTTCCTTTTATTTCTCCCCATTTACATGAAAGTTAAGGCGTGTTTAGGTTACATTATCTATGAATTTCATTTCAGGATAGTAAGCTGGTGGGGGGGGGGGGAGTTAGAGTATTTGCTGTAGAAAAGGAGAGTGCTGGATCTGACAGGGTTAAGAACCATATATTTAGGGGTTGAGAAATCATGTGAAACAGAACTTGGAAAGAAATCCTGACCACTTTTTGTGAACCCCATGCCAGGCCCCCTGGACACACCCTCCTCTATATTCCCCCAAAGTCTTCTGTACCCTGCCCATAGTACTTACAATGTATGGACACTTGCAGCCCATCCAGAGCCATTATGTGCCAGTATTGATTTTCTGAATTAGGATGAAAGCTGTGGCCATCGTAGGAGGAAGGAATCCTTAGGATTAATCTTAGGTATCTTAAGATTTTAAAGATACATAAAAGTTTCAAAGTTTATTTTAAAAAAAGCAATTTATACCTATATCTCTTGTGATCTGATCACATGTCTGTGAAGATTCTTTGGAGTCATGTTAAAAAAGAGGGGAGTGGGAGAAGGAAAGGAGAAAGAAATAGCACCTTTTGGAAACTGTAATATTATTATTTGATTGTTAAGGACTCTACTTCTATGACTGTCATGAAGCCCAGGCTGGGTTAACAGTAATGAGTCCTGGAGGTAACTACACCCGACCTTGGAATTCCTGGTGATAAGCACTGTCTTCTCTACCTCAGCTGAAAACTCAGATTCATGAGGCCTCAATCTCTGCCTCCCTACTGGAAGATGCCAAAGCCAACTATGTAGGAGGCTTTTTCAGAGGAGAAGACGACCTTGTCTTCCCAGAAGACAAACCCTCTACCTTAGGAGGCAGATAGCAACCTCAAACCCCAGACAGGTTGGGACCTGCGTGGGCCTCAGTGGAAATGGGGAGAAGGAGGGAAGGGAATTCAGGATAGGACTGTCTCCTGTTTAAGTAGGCCAGGGTGGAAGGACAGGAAAGATCTACTCCTTGGTTCAAATCCTGCCAGCCCCAAACTGAATTCCAGTGAAGAGTTCCGTTTTACTGCCTCATATCTCAACTTGGAAATTTTCACGGTCTCTGGGTGGAAAGCCTAAGCCACCCATATTCCCCGCCCTGCTTCTCTTCTTGCTTTTCCATGGAATATTGCGGAAGTTTCTGCATGCAAACCTAGGGTTCCAACAGGAGAAAACTAGTCACAGAATGACAGAAGAGCTATAGGCAATGGGCCAGGGTTATGAGTAAGCCTGGGTTGGCTTTCGCTGAGCTTCACCCCACCAGTGTCAGGATACCCAATGATATCTTAAGGGCTTCATACTAAATAGGAAAATGTTAAGATTCACCTAACAGTGGAGTTGAAGCACTGAGCATTCTTTCCATCACTGGGAACACTAAGACAGTCTGAACAGTTGAAGAGGCAAGCTGAACAAGAACAATGACAAGGTATCTTCTAAGACCAGTCATAATGGTTCAAGCCAGAGAATTTGATTTCAGGGGAGGTAAGTGACTCACACTGACGCTAAACTCTCAATGAAGTCCTCAGTTCCCTGCATGATGGTGTTTCGTTCCTGATTGGCCTATCTCAGCCCATCCCCCAGGAGAGAGAACTCTAGAAAATGAAGCCAAGGAACACGTAGGGCTCTGGGCCCAAACAACTGTACACTGTTTATTGAGAACACCCGTAGATGGTGGGAAGGAGGGATGCCCTGTACCGCATCGTGGCCACCACAGACTGGGAGCTGGGCCCGGAGAGCACTGGCACTGCCGGGGGTGGGGGGTGGGCTTCCCGTGACTCACTGACCATCACAAAGGTGGGAGAAACAAGAGAAGGCCAGGCCGGAGAGCCTGGTACCACGCTGCAAATGGGGATTGATTGGCCTTTGCCTTTCAAAAACAGAGGGTTGGGGAGGGGGACTACTAGAAAAAAATAGAAACTCTAAGATTAAAAAAAAAAACAAAACAAAACAGCATCTGCTCTCCAGGCCCAAGACTGGCAGCAGGGGCCTCAGGCAGGCAGGCCAGGAGCCTGCAGGGGAAGATCAGTGGTTCGGCTGAGACAGTCAGCTGCACATAATTGGCCAGTCGCCAGCACCCAGCCCCTTGGGAATATACAAATATTTACCAGATTCTCTTTGCTTGTTACAAAAAGAGATAAGAAAGCTTACAGCAGATTATTTACAAACAGTATCCTGGGATATCGTGAAGGCAGAGGTGGGCTGGCTTGGAGGGTGGGGTCTGTGGGGGGAGAGCAGCCACAGAAGCCCAGAGGGCCCCAAGCCGGCCCCCTCCCCAGGCTCCAGGCTCGGCAAGGCACTGGACTCCGTTACTGGAAAAGAGGCTTAATTCTTCTTGTGGAGGAACTTCATTTTGTTGCCTGTGGGTCAGAGAGGGCAAGAGTGAGAAGGTTTCAGTATCAACTCCTGTAACAGCCCTAACCCTCTCAGCGGCAGACAGGGCTATAAAGCCTGGATTTCAGCTGTGACGGGTCTGATCCAGGGCAGGGAAAATATGCTAGAGCTCTAATTAGGGCACTGGTATCAATCACTCTGGGGCTGTGGGCAAGCTATTTAACTTCTTTGGGCCCAATTTCCCTTTAAACAGAGACATGCTATGATTCCATGATTTAGCTGGCTGAGCTCTTTGAAGGGAGTAGAAGTTTTCAGAGAAGGGCACTCCGGGACCAAGACCTTTGTAGACCCCTTTATGATCTAGAGAAAAGCTCACTGCCCCTAGCACCCTCATATACACTCAAGAAAGAGCACATGGAAAAAGACCTGGTTTATGTAAGGATCTGTAGTTTCTCCTGGTTCTGCAATTTGGTAAATACTGTGCTAAATGCTCTTGGAGGACTGGGCTGGGAACCTCTTCACCAGGGGATCTCTTACAGTTCTGTCTACAGCCCCAATATAAATACCCACTGGCATTGGTTTAGAGTAGTTTGGGTACAGATCCCCCAGCCCCAGCTTCTTGCTGAACACCTATTTCATCAGTGACCATGCTACTTACCCAAACCTCGGAGAAACTTATTCATCCCACTCTGCTCAGTGTCTGGAAGTTCCTCTAAATACTGTTCCACTCGCTGCTCAAACAGGCCTGCGGAAGAGGAGGAACAGGGAACAGAACCGTTATTGCGGGAAGGGAAGGGGCGGCCTATTGGGCACAGAGAAACCAGGATCTGCAATTACAATTTACGGGAGCATCTTATTAGAATTCAGATTATCTCATCAGAACTATAATTAATAACATCTCACTGTGCTCACTGCTGAAGCAAGAGGCCCTCAGCACCTCCCAGTGCATGTGCCTGAGCTGCATTCCATAAGACAAAGATGCCACTCCTTGTTTCAGAGCTGGGCGCCTTCTCTAGGTCCTCTTAGATCACTCTACCATGTTGTTCCAAAAGGCTTGTTAGACTAAATGGACAGTATTAGTGGACAGAAGATGTAATAACCCTGAGGTTAGACAGAAAGATCTTGAGATGTAAAAAAAAAAAAAAAAAAAAGTCCTAGAGTGAGCTGAGCTGATGAAGTAACTAGAGACAAGGTGACCTTCTATTCTGAATGGAGGCTGCCAACAACCTCAGAGAGCTAGCTCAATTTTCATCAAGGGCTTCTCCAACCTGTGGTTCTTAGAACCCCCTAAATTGCTCAGTCTGGTCTTTTTCTCTGAAGAAGAAGAGCATCTGAAGAGGGGATGGGCTACCAATGGCACGCTGCCTGGGGTGGAGAGGAGCCCTACCAGCCACAAGGCTCCAGCCTGTGCACAGCCTTGGGAAGGCATTTACTGTGACAGGAGGAGAAGAAAGCTCCCTTGGCAGTTTGTATCAGAAGAAAGGGATGCTAGGAGGCCTGGCTCTAGCTGATGGCTAAGAGCTTCCGTCACGGTGCCCAGTTATTCAGGCCTGCTGGTAGCAGAAGACGGCCCACAGCACCCAACCCCAAGCTCTTCTGGCCTTACCCTTTGCCCGACACTTTCTTAGCTCCCTGTCTTGGATGAAGCCTGCAAACATCTGAGACTCCATAAAAACCTCAAGGAAACGGCGGATGCTCTTGGAGGCCACAGACTTGCGGAAGGCCTCTCGCTGAAAGGCCCTCTCTCCCTTCTCGCTCTGAGTCAGGAAGAGGGAGTAGTGCCCAACAGTCTCCACAAAGAACCGGATAAACACCTCCGACACCAGCCCATTGAGGGTATTACATTCTGGAAGAGAAAAGACAAATCTTTGAGGTTCGGGTCAAGAAACGGTCATCTCCAACCTCCAACCCCAACCTCTAGCTGTTATTGTCTCCCTCTCCCCAAGAGAATTTCTAGCCAGAACCACTTAATCTGTTTTTGAAACTTTATCTCTTGTGCTCCTGGGCTTGTAACTAGCCCCTGAGCTGGAAGGTCAGAAACTGTGCTCTGCACATGGAAGTTGGCAAATATTCACTATGTGAATGAGAGTGGAAATCAGAGACCAGAGGATCACTTTCCCCATACCCGTCACCCTTGGTGGTATTCCTGGACTTCACAAGAAGAGGAAGTTCCCTCCATCTCCTGCAGGGACTCAAGGCAAGGCCCCTGAGGGAGGAATAACTAGCTTCCTATCAGCAAGAAGAGTCTAGGCGTTGCCATATATCTTTGGGTTTTCTTTCTCAAACCTTCTGAGGTAGAGAAGAATTAGAGGGAAGAGGGTAGCTTTCTAGCCTGGGCCACCCTACAAGTGCCCCCAATGTTGTTTATGTTTCTCAACTCCCTCTGACAAACTACCACAGTACTTCTCTCTCCTCAGGCCCATTACTCCCTGAGCCCACTGGTAGTGGGGCTAGAGAATTCTAGGCTGGCTTGAGACCAAGGTCCTATACCTGGAGCCTCATCAACCAGAAGGGTCTGGTGTATAGAAACAGGGTCCTGGTACCATGAGGCCCGGGGCCAGAGCAGAGGGAGTCCCGGGGCCAGAGTTGATTCTGCCTGGGGCAAGCCTCACTCACCATCATCGGAATCGCTGTCAGAGTCCTGGGAGATCAGTTCGTTCTTCCTCTCTAGAGCCTGCTCCAGAGCCGCCTGTAGCTTCCTCGGTAACAGCGTGTCCTCATCATCCATCTACAGGGGAAGGAAAACACACAGTCATCATGATCACAGACACTGACTGAGCACTTACTATATGCCAGGCCATCCGAAGAGCTTAAATATATAATCTTACTCATTCCTCCCCCAAATCCTGATACAATTATCGACCTCATTTTACAATGAGAAGCTGAGCAGAGAGAGGTTAAGAAACTCATCCAAAGTCACACAGATAAAAAGTGGTGGAAGCCATGGCATTCACTGTCCAGGACCAGCTTGGGGTTCCTCGCCCAGCACCCTGATGAAGCCTCCCTGGCTCCTCCATCTCCAGCTCCACGATGGGAAGCAGAGCTGGCTCAGGGCAGGGAAATGATGGCCCAGCCTGTGTCTCAGGTATGAGGTTAGGCTGTCGTTCCTGTCTCTGCATTCTGGTTCCGTGTCTGTACCTTGATCCCTTGTACCCAGGAGTGGCAGCTGTCAATGGTGTGTAACAGACTGTACCTTCCCAGAGGGTACACCAGTGGGTTGTGCTCCTTAGTGGAGAGCCGGGAGGATTTCCATGACTAACAAAGGCTTTCTGAAGTTACAATGATGATTGCAAACCTTGACATTCCATAGCATTCTGTGCATGATGTGTCATCCCCCAGCAACATTTCAAGGCAGGTGGTGTCACCATGCCTGCTTTAGAGATGAGAACTCTGGCTCAGAGAAGTTCAGAGGCCCATCTGACATTGTGTGGCTCAAAGGTGGCAGAGCCAGACCTCAAGTGTTCAGACTTCCAGGCCATGCTCTTCACACTCCCACATTCCCATCACACTGGATGATCCCAACCAGAAAGGCAGATCCTGCTGGGGTCAAGACTTCCCAGATCAGCTTCTCCCTCCCCACCCTTGTCTAGTCTGTGAATATGGAGCCCAGAGAGCTCAACAAATAGGCTGTGAAGGTTGAACAACGTGTATAACAGTATTGGGTGCCTGGGGGCCTGCATCAAACAGGCACCTACCCTAGGGCAGGCCATATTCTCTGGTGTCCTGCTCTTTCTTACCTGTCGGATGAATCGGTCGGATCCCAGATTCACCATCAGTGCCTAAGAGAAAGAGTCATTAGTGACAGTGATGCAGGGAATGAGCCCCTGCAATGCCCTCTCTAGGCCTCCAGACCTCCTGGATTCCCAGAGTCAGACAACAGGAATAACTCCAACCAGGGATAGAGCGCCCAGGGAAAAGGGACAGGAGCTGGGTAGAGAGGCCCAGGGGCCACAAGTGAGAAGATCCCAGTGGTCTTGGTCCCTTCCTTTCCCCCTCTGCCCCTCCCTCCCTCCTGGGAGTTTCTGTTCCTTCGGTCCCTTCCTTCCTCCACCCCTCACCCAGCTGGTCCCCCAGACAATGGCCCACCTCCTCCACGGGCAGCTCCTTCAGTTTGGGGAGGGAGCTGGAGAGCAGGCCAACCAGGAAGGGTGTGGGACAGCAGACGATGTCAATCATGGAGGCCGGAAGGACAGGAATGAAGGTGTGCTGCCAGGAGAAGGGGTAGAGCAAGGCTACCACGGCATGGGAGCAGCTGGAGAGGGTACTGGTAGACAGACAGAGACAAGCATCTGAGCCCAGGCCCAGGACCTTTGGGGAAGGGGAGTTCAAGCATCCTTTCATAGGTTAAACCACCCAGTGCAACAAAAGTGCTGATGGAGTTCAGGTCAGGATCTGACCCTGCAGACTGGTGAAGCCCCCACATTCCCACCACTCAGAGCCTCAAGGACACTGGTACTGACCTTCTTTGGGACTCAACCGAGGAACAGCCATGAAGGTACATAGCAACACTTAAACTCACAAACGACTCACATACATACCGCCAAGGGCCACCCTAATCACAGACAGGCCTAACCTGGTGGGGAAGTATCAGCTCAAGCTAGGGAATATGAAGGCAAGGGGAGCAAGAGTCGATCACAGATTTGTAATGTGTAAGAGCTGGAAGACCCTCAGAGGTTGTCTTATCAATTCTACATGTTATAACTGGGGCCACAGCTACTAAGGGTCAGTTTCATAAGGGGCCAGCCTGGGACACAGTTGTCCTGTCTCCCAGCCCAGTGTCACTTGACTACTCTGCCGTCTATCCAACCCTTCCTCGCTGTAATCGCAAAGAGTAGTCTGAGGACCACTGACCGAGGTGAGGAGCCCGGCACCATTCCTACCAAGCTGAAAAAAGTGCCCACGCCCATGTTTCTTCTCAGGCTCCAAAAAATAACCTAAGGTCTCAGTGGGGTCATCCCTCTCTTGGCCTAGATGGGGCTCCGGGCCTCTAGACCCAGCAGCACTCCAGGACCAGCCATCTGAGCAGAATGACCAATGCAAGAGGGGAGGAAGACTTCTAGGGTGCTAGCTAGAAGGAGCAGAAGTGAGTGTGCACTCCCCATGTGTGTTGAGGGCTGGTGTGGGGCACTGGTAAACACAGGAGACACACCTGGCTTGAACAACCCATCTGCTGGGAGGAGAATCAAAGGCCTTCCTCTGGGGACCATATTATAGATGAGGAGGCAGAGGCCCACAGTCAAGTTCAGTTTTAAGCTTGATTTTCCCACTCTGACCCTCTGCCTCTATTAGTCCCACCTATTAGCCACAATAGACTCTACTTGATGAGCTCCCTCAGGAATTCTCCCCCTTTCCTGACTAATGCCCCACCAGTCAGAGAACATGGTTCCAATCCATGACAGAAACAAACCCCCTTTTCTAGAAGGACCCCTGGATGTTCACAAGTGTTTCATCAGCCAGTGCCTTGCTTGGCTGTCCTGCCACCCTACAGACACCTAATAGTGCTGGGCCTTGAGGCAGAGACATAGGTATCCTGGCTCTGACAGCCCCTCTCCTGGGGACAGCAGCTCCCCACACCTCGAGCAGAGCCATCTGCAGAAGATCTAGAAAAGGGCTGTCTCAGTGTTGAGGGACACACTGATCTCCACCTTCCCCTCCAATAGGCCTGGCTCTTTGGAGACAGAGGGTTTTGTAGAGCCCCTAGGGCTAATCACTGCAGCGCACCCCTTCCATATACTCAGACATCAAAACTAGACCTGGAGGGACAAAGGATTTGTGGACAACCTAGAATGTGAGCAACAGAACGTGAGCTGGCTGGACTCACTAAGCCCTGACCCAGTCCAGACCAGGTGCCATCACTGGGCTGCCCACCCTGCCCCTCTCCAGTCACAGGCAGACCCTGAGGAGAGTGGGTATCTCTTCTTAGACCCAAGAGTGGCAGAACTTGAATGCTGAGCCCGGCAAAGAACAGAGCCCTGGGGAACTTTCCTTCCAGAATGGTGCAGGAATGTGCTCAGAGCCCTACTGGAGCTGGGCTACGGGAGGGGGTGGCAAAGAGGAAGCCCTGAGTGAGGGAATGGAACCTTCAAGAAAAAGAAACCTCAGGGTCTAGGCTTCGGTAGGGACACCACAGTCTGGCCAGACTAGAGCCTCCCTCGTTGAGGGACAGTGAACACGGGTGGCAGGGAGGCAGCAGACAGGGCTCCACCGGGCTGCTGTCCTGAGCCCCTTCCTGAGGGACAGCAAGACACACACAACTGTGGGATACAGAGACACTGAGGCTGGGGCGGGAAGTGAGGGCCATTTTCATTTCTAAAGCGGGCCTTCTCTGGAAAAGTCAGCAGCCTGGCATTTCCTCCTCTTCCTTCTCCTGGGCCAAGGGTGGCCTGGCATCCCGCCCAGTGCCCCGTGAGGGCATGCAGGAGTCCCTTTCTCCTGCTCCCCTCAGTAGCCCCTCACACAGACAGAAAGGAAGACCCCAGAGAGCCTGGGCCTACTGAGGACCAACCTGAAAGAGGACTGTCCTTTTCTGCCCCTCCTATCAGCACCTGGCATATGGTACGGCACAGAGCAGGTGGGTTAATAAATGCCCAAATGACATGAATTAATTCCACCATTCTAAAGAAACCACTTCTTCCCGTGATGGATCCTCTGACCAAAAAAATACGTGACATGTTGCCAAGATCTCATCCTCTACTTGCCTGTCCACTCCCCACATATACTCCATGCTATGGTTTAAGTATTTGTGCCCTCCAAAATTCCTATGTGGAAACCCTGAGCCCCAAATATGAGGTGGGGCCTTCGGGAGGTGCTTAGGTGATGAAGGTGGGGCCCTCATGAATGGGATACATGTGCTTATAAAACAGATCCACAGAGCTCCTTCGCCCCTTCTACCACAGTGAGAAGGCTCTGGCTGTGAACCAGGAAGCGGGCCCCCACCAGAACATATCCATGCTGGCACCCTGAGCTTGGATGCGCAGCCTTTGGAACTATGAGAAGTACATTTCTGTTGTTTACAGGCCACCTAGTCTGGTATTTTGCTATAGCAGCCTGAATAGACTGAGACACTTTCTTGTAAATCTTGACTGCCTAGGAGAGCTCAACTCCTTCCACAACACCCCATGTTCTGTGACCCTTCTACCACGCCTCCCAAAGCCACAACCAGATCTTGGCATCTGGAACTCCTCTACCTCTAAAATCATAAATGCCAACATTTCAGACCAAGACCTATGATCCATCCGGCTCTTTTCTTATTCCTCCTAAACCAGCTCCCCTGCCTCACGGGCACCTCCTGTCCCTGGACATCTTTTCCCTCTCCTGGTTTGACTGGCCAACCTTCCTGCAACCACTCTGCTCCCCAGCACCCTCACTGCCTCACCTTGTCCTTCTCCACAAATCCCCAGGTGACCTCTCCAGTCATGCCCTAACTGGCTCCTCCCTGGGGGGCTCAGCGCTCCTCTGACGCCTAGTCAGTGCTCTTGCCCCTTCCTCACGTGGCTCTGCCTAAGAGTTCATCACTCCCCTCAAACTCCGCATCCCACAGAGATGGCCCTGCCTCCCCTCCCAGAGGAAGTGCAGCCATCAGCCAGAAATCTCCTTATTCCACCTTTCTCCAAATCCACGTATTTGCATCTGCACACTCTTGGCTGAGGCAAAAGAAGACATGCCCCACTTCTTCCCTCAGGCCAAGTCCTCCCTTGGGTTCTCAATCCTGCCACACCAATACCACAGCAGCTGGCACATAGTAGGGCTCATAAATACATGTCAGATTAACTAGTGGACGTGCCTTCCCCCTCTTCTTCACCTGGCCCTGCTGGGCCTTACCTGAGCTTATCTGCCACAAAAATGACTCGGCGCTCCAGCAGCAGCGAGGCAAAGATTCGGATGAGCTGGCGCACGCTGAGGCAGGTGAAAAGGCACTCGAAGTCCACGTGCTCCAGCCGGGAATCCATGGGCCGCCGCAGCTCTAACACCTGTAGGAAAGCAAGGGGGGAAGTGGGTCAAGGCAGGCGAGGTGAGTGTCACTCCCGGGAATAGCCAGCCCTTCCCTTGTGCCTTTCTTGGGCCTGGCACAGAGATTAGACAGGCTGATAGAGACAGAGGCCAGAATGGTAGGACAAACATGACCTCTGGAAGGAAACTCGAGCAGGAAGGGGAGAGGACATGGCAACAAGGACACTAGCATTGCCTTCTGAGGGGTTTCCCTCCCCACCCTCCCTTTTCCAGCTTTCTAATCTACCCCACTATGCAATAAGACCCAGTCTCCCTCTCCCCTCAGACCACAGCTCTGTTCCCACAGTACTCAGACACCTAGCCTGTGAGCAAGAGGGCTAACTGGAATGTGGGGGAGGCTCCAGAGAGAAGCAGTTGATGAGCCATCCCTCAGGCTCCCAGGAAAAGGAGGAGAGGTGAATACTCTTACAGATCAGGAGAATAAGGAGACCACACAGCTCCATCTGTGGGGTGCCCCCCGCCCCCTGGTCCATCTCCCCAAGCAGAGGTCTTGGCGCCCATGCTGACCGGATCCCACAACCAATCACTACTCCCCAGGCCATAGGAAGACCAGCATCTCCATATCCCTGGGCTGCCATCTCTCAGAAGGCAATGCTAATGTCCTTGTTGTCATGTCCTCTCCCTTCCTGCTAGACTTTCCTTCCAGAGGTCATGTTTGTCCTACCATTCTGGCCTCTATCTCTATCAGCCTGTCTAATCTCTGTGCCAGGCACAAGGAAGGCACAGGGAAGGACTGGCTATTCCACCACCATGCCAGGAAGCAGGACTTTATCAGGGCCAGACCTAGCTATCCTCCCTCCAGGGGGGTTGCAAGGCCACTCCCAAGGTCAGTGCTATGCCAGAAAAAAGCCACTTCCTTGGGGGCAGCCCTGAGGGTGAAGGGTAGCAATTGACCCTAGCAGTGAGAGCAGGAGGAGCTGCTGACGCTCAGGCCAGGCCTAAGCAGCTACCACAGGGGACTGCCTAGTCTTCTCCTTGGTCTCTCAGCGCATGTGGGCAGCAAGGGTGTGCAGGCCTCCTGCTAAGTAGGGTGAAAACTGACGTCCCTTGCAGAGCCCATGGTGTCAGAGCTCTCTTCCAGGGGCTTTTACCCCACATCATCTCATTTATTCCTCAGGGTCGAAGCAAGGGAAGTTAAACTCCTAGCTCAATATTCATCCCTCTGGCTCCCAGAGAAGCAGCAAACGGGGCACAAGGTGCCCTAACGATCAGCAGACACTATCTTTCCCACCGATGGTGAACTCCTAGAAGGCCCAGGGATGAGCACAATGCCATGCCCACACAAAATGCTCAGGGAATGTGGCCTGAAGGAAACCCACACCACACGGACACCAGAGGCCTCTGTATGAGCCCCCCGTCCTTGTCCCCAGAAGTCACAGTGATGCTCCCCCACACCCCTCCACCCCCAAGAGCCTCACGCAGTCTGACAGGCTCAGCTCTGCAGCACAGCGCCATCCTCCTACGACCCCTGGGGTCCAGGCTCCCTGCAGCGTGTGAGAATTCACAGAAGCAGCTGGTGGGACCTGGGCCTCTTCTCATGCATCCCTGCCTTCAAGGATCGCAGTCCAGTGGGGCCGACTGAGTCAAAGTAACCCCAGCTGTGAGACTGGTGTCCGGACCGAGGAAGCCATGATTCACGTCTGCACGGTGGGGGCGGAGGGGGGGCCCACGAGGGTGGAGAAGAAGGGCAGCAGCCCCAGTGGAGGCAGGGAGTGGTCAGGGCAGTGGCTCAGAGCCCAAGATACTTCGTTTGGGCTGTCCAAGGAGAGAAGGGAAGAGTCTTCAAGGCAAAAGGAAGCAGGGTTCAGCGACAGTAAGCAATTCAAGTCAGAGTGATGAGAAGTGAGGCTGGTGAGAGTGGGGCCGTCCCGAAGGGCTCCCAGGCATGCTGCTGGGCTCTCGGGGCAGGGCCAGCCATCCTGCGCCAGACCTCTCAAAAAGCCTAAAGTCCCTCCAGAGGAGGGTGGGGGAAAAGAGGCTGAGAGAGAGCCCTGAACTGGCATTTGCGCCACTCCCAGCACACCCTGTGTTTCTTTAGTCAGACCCTCTCCTGCTCTCTGTAACAACGAAGTCATTTCTTCTTCCCTCTCCTAAAGCCTAGCACCCACCTCTCACAGAGGATGACCTTCTTTTCCATTTTGAGAAAACCGAAGCTATCAGATGAGAAGCCAGAATCCACAAGCCATGGCCCTTCCCTGCCATCACACAAGGAAGGGCCCATCTCTCCTAACCGAAGCCAGTCCTTCCCTGGATCCCACAGCCCTGCCGCCTCCTCGGCCACAGTCTGACTGTCCCCTCCCTCTCCTGACTATCCGCTTTCACCTCTGCCTCCGCTGGGTCATTCCCACCAGCCTCCAGACGACCATCTTCCACAAACTCCCCCCTTTCAACCACTGCCCTCCCCCTTCCCAAGTCCTCTTCACAACCAAGCCTCTCGAAGAGAAGTCTATGCAGGCTATTTCCACTTTCTCACCCCTCTTCACTTCTCAACTCACTCCACTCAGGTATCTGGGCCCCTCAGTTCCTGCTCCACTGAGATCCACTCTTGTCAAGGCAGCTGGCCATTCCTCATCCTGACCTCACCTGAGCACCCCTTCCTTCTTAAGATGCCCCCTTCCTTGGCTTCCAAGCCACGGCCTGCTATCCCTCCTGTCTTCTCACTCCTGGGGGTTGCTCCTCCTCTTTTGCAGGATCCCCAAACGTTGGAGTTCCCCAGGTCCAAGGAGGACCGAGTCTGGGCTCTCTTCTCTTCCCTATCTACACTTTCTGCTACGAAACATCTTCTCTTGGGTGCCACCCAGGTATCTTAAACATAACACCTACAAAATCCACTTCCCTGCTTCCTCCTTGGAGCCCACTCCCTCCACAGGCAGTACGCCGGCAACTACCCTGAAGCTCGAGCCAAAAAGCTGGGAGTTAGCCTTAAAATCTCCCTAACACTGCATATAAAAGTACTTCTGATCCTAAGTCTAAAACGTATCTCAAATCCACCCACTTCTTACCTCTTCTACCACTCCTTAATCCAAGCTACTATCATATCATCTCCTGTCCTACTGTAGAGGAGCCTAGCAGGTCTCCCTGCTTTCACTCCGATCCACGATCTCCACAGCAGCCAGAGTGAGCTTTTAAAATTATCTCTCAGATCTTATAACCCTGCTTTAGATAAACTCCAAAATCCTTAACTTGGCCTAGCAGGCACACTGTGATGTGGCCCTCGCTGCCTCTCCTGCCCTGCTCACCACCCTTTCAACCATCTTGGCCTTTTTTCAGTTCCTTGTCACTTTGCCGACATGTGCCTTTGCAGGTGCTGTTCCCTCTCTATCTGGAATAACCTTCTCCCATCCACACCCTTCTCTTTCAGTCCCCCTCCCCCACTTCATTTAGCTGACTCTACTCACCTAAGTCACCTTCTCAGAGGAAGCCTTCCCGGGCCCCCTAACCTAGAGCAGGTCCCCTGTCACACACTCTTACTCCCACGCTTGCACTTGGCACTTAAAATGTTCAGGAATTATCTACTTAAAAGCAGACATATGTATTTAATATTGGTCTCTCCCACTAGATTATGAACTCCACAGGGACAGAGCTGTGGCCTACTTCAACTTCATGGCTGCCCCAAGGTCTGGCGCCATCCCTGACTGTGAGAGAGCACTGTCGGTAAAGAGCCGATGAATGAATAAAAGGAGGGCAGGTGGAATGTCGTTGAGTCCAAGCAGGTCAGGGAAGGCCCCCTAGGAGCTGCAGGGAGTTGGGCCCCAGTGACAGTTCTGTCATTCACTTTTCCAGTCCTTACTGATTAGCTGTACACACACCGTGAGCAAGGAAGGGGCCGTGCTCTGCCCCTCCCAGGGACTGCAGCCTTAGCTAGCCCCCATCCATAGTCTGAGAGAAGAGGCAGCAGAAATCCCTACCTCATTGCCAGCACCTGGAAGAAATGTCTTCACTTTGATGGTCTTCCCTGGGGCAGGGAAGGGCGACTCCATGAGACTTCTCATGAAGGGATAGACCAAGGCGGCAGAGATCCCACGCCGGCGCTCCACCTCATCTAGGACCTGTGCCCAACCACCGGCAGCCCGAAGAGGAAGGGTGTCAGGACGCTGCCCTTCCCTACCTCCTGGGCAGAGAAGAGGGCAGCGTGGCATCTGACCAGCCGGGGCCAAAAGCTAGGGGACAGGAGGACTGTCTCGCCAGCAGCTTTACACTCTAGCCTTCCTGCTTCCCTTGGCACTCGATGACTGCTCTGCTCACTAACTCGTCCTTGCCTCACACCCAGGAGCTGGGCAAAGAAAACACCACCTGTAAGTCGGGTCCCTGGGCACTTGGCTTCCCCAGGTGGGCGGGGGGGGGGGGGGTCCTCTGTCCCCAAGGACTCCGGCTCTGCCCATGGCCCAGGGTGGACTGCGACATTGGCAGACCATGTTGGTGCAGGAGCTGGGGAGATGCCAGCTGGCCAGATGGGGAGCCAGACTTTGGAACAGGAAAGAGTCCAAGAGCTCCCTGTACTTGCTCTTGCATTCTCTTGCTCATGCCCGCTCGCTTGCTCGCTCATGCACACAGGTGGTTTTCTCATCTGAGCTGACTATAGATACTCCTGTGGGAGCTGTCAGCTGGGGAAAGGGGAGGGAAGTAAGCCAGAGCCCTCTTACCTTGGAAAACAAGCCGAAGCAGCCAAGGCGGCTGATGACACAGTATACCTCCGGCAACCGAGGCCCTTTCCCACTCGGCTGGGTCGGGATGAGGCGGAGGAGAGACAGACAGATACAGAGAAGGCACGATTACTACATCCGGCTCCTTTCCTGGGGAATTGAGGACTAAGGACTGATCTTCTAGTGGACGACTGCAAACCTCTTCTAAACCGCTACTCAACCAGGCCCCCAGAGAAAAGGCTGACACTCTTCGGGGGCAGGCTTCAGCCTCCACTGGGTCTTCCAGCCCAAGGTGCCAGACTCCTGCCGAGTTCCTCCCAGGAGGCCGCTGGCGAAGGAGGAAGCAGCCTGGCAAAAGCTAGATGGTGATTCGTGGATTTACATGGCAAAAGCTGGGAATCCAGAGGACACAATGGTCATGAGAGGGACCTGTGTACATTCCTCGGAGTAAGCCCCCCTCACAGGGGACATTCTGTAAAACATCCCCATTCTAGGTTCCCCTTGCCTCCCTTCCTCGATCCACCCCACTCTAGTAAGACAAACTGAACAGAGATAAGGGCGGCAAACTACTATTTATTGAATGTTTACCATATCTGAGGCCTGGGCTTGGTACTTTACAAAAAGCCTGAGAGAGATAGTACACGGGCACTATCATCTGCATTCTATAGATGAGTAAACTGAGTTACAAAAAGAAGAACTCATTGCCCAAGGACATGCATCTAAAAGTCATGGAGCCAGGAGTCTGTTTTGGCCTCTGATTTGCTATCTCACCGCTAAAGCATACTGCCTCCTGACAGGACAGAAGGGAAAGGGACGCAAAGACAGAGAACAGAAGTGTGCTAGAAGAGGAGAACAAAGGAAAAGGGGGATTGAAAAGGGGAGTGGCTGGAGGAGATGTGCCCTGAGAGCTCCCCAGGCCTGGAGCCCCCAAATGCAGGTTGGGGTGACGCCACCAGAGTCTACGTCTCCAGCAAGGGGCTGGCAGGGCTCTGTGGCTGCCTCTGGCTCAGAGGCCTGAGTGTCTGGCAAGGCCAAGTAGGGAGGGAGCACAGAGCAGGTGCTGGCCCCTCATGCAGGCTGCTAAGCAAATGCAGATGGGCCCATTTCAGTTTCCAAACCTGCTGGCCGAATGTCACAGATCTAAAGAGAAGGCAGAATCTGTTTTTGTCCATATTAGGCCTGAAACTCACTCCTCTCTCTTTCCCTCTCCCCCGCCTCCTCTAAAGCCCCAAGTGATTAAATCAAGTATGTGGGATTTGGGTTAGAATCATTGTGTCCAATCTGCAGGAATGCCGAGCTAGTGCCAGCCCCCTTGGCAGGGACCCAGCCCAGGCCCTCTCTGAGCACGCCAGGACAAACATGCTCTTCCCTGGGGGCAGCAGGCCCGCTGCAAAGGAGCAGCTCTGCTCCATCACTATTCCTGCAAAGGCAGCCTTCGGAATGCTCGTCTCCAGGCCCAGGTGAATCTGGGGCATGCTGGCCTCTGCTGGCTCCCCACCTGGGATCTGTACTGCTCCACATTCCCTTAGCCCTACTCACCGGGCATTCAATATCCAAATATCCCCAGACTACCCTTTGGGGCGATCCAAGAGTATCAAAGAACTTAGAGTCAATCCTGGCTCTGTCTCTCACTGGCTGTGTGATCCTGGGCAAGTTATTCCCCCCCGAGTCTTGATTTCTTAATCTATAGAAACTGACGGACATAGTACTACTTCATGAACTCTCCCCTAAGGATTAAAGAAGATGACATACCTAAGGCATCCAGCCTGGAACATAACAGGTCCTAAATAATAGTTTATTCCCTTTGTCTTCCCTTCTACATTCAAAGTCTGACCTCCTCTACTAGACTATCTAAAATTCCTTGAGGATTGGATGGGATTCATGTCTAACTCCTTTTTAGGTGCATTTAACATGTTGCCTGACCCTCAACAGGAGTATGGTATGTGTTTCAGAATGAATGAATGAATGAATGAATGAATGGCCCAGAATCCTTCATCTGGGGTCCCTGCCTAGGATCCTTCTCATCTGTGCTTAGACTGGCATCTAGTGAGTCTTTGTCCCATTAAGGCATGAACCATGAAACACTGCTGACACCCCAAACCAACAACATCCTAGTGAACTCCAGGGGAGAGCGCAACAGGACTCCCTCTTTACCTTACCTCCATCTGATTATTTCCCAGGACTAATGGGAAGGGAGACGGGGAAGGGTTTCTCTCTCTGTAACATGGCTTATATTTTCAAAATCCTCCCTTTCCCCTGTGTTCAAGGCATCTCTCCCAGAATCCCATAGAAGGTACTGCTCTGTCCCTCCTCGGCCTCCAACATTACCAGACCACGGACAGGATGCCTCCTCACGTCAGCTGGCCAGGTATGGGCATGAGGAAGGTTGTCCTCCACCCCTGTCCGATGCACACACATAGCTGGGGTGATATGATCCCGCACTCCAGCAACAGCACCAGAGCCCAGAGCCCGAGGGAAATGAAGGAGAAGAAAAAGTGTAGGAAAGTTAAAACCATAGGACAGCCCAGTAGGAGGTGATCCACTCTCTCCTCTTACCACAGTTTATCTTAGATCCTGGGGCCTGAGCAGAGGGGTCACTGTGAGTCCTGCGATCCTAGGAGTGCCTCATCCGGGTGCCTGCGTGCGTGCGTGCGTGTGCGCGTGCATGTGTTGAGGGTGGCCTCGAGGAGCACACAAGGAAGCAGAACGTAGAATCCCACACAAGCCAGAGTTGAGGAAGGCGCACACACACATACTGTGCAGCCCAGTCCCCCCAGGGCTGCACGGCTCTACTCACCAGTAAGCGCCTGCAGTAGCCGAAGCGCCTGCTGCCGTCTTCCCCAGTCAGCATGAAAGAGAAGGTCTCACTGGAACGGGGAGGGGCCTGGCGTCAGGGAAGGTCAGAGGACCCAGGAAATAGCACCCCAGAAGAGGGAATGCCCTCCCAGGGAGGAGGTGAAGGGCCAGCTGGCGGGAAGAGCAGAGGCCAGGATGCCGGCATGTCCTGTGCAGTTGCCCCTGCCGTGGGAGTCACGGAGCCGATGCCCCCTTCCTGCCTCCGGCCAGACCGGGCCAGGCCTCACCTGCTGTACTCTGACACAGGGAGCCAGTCCTTGGCATCAGGGAAGCAAAACTGGGGGATGGCCTTGAGCCTCTCCTCTGCCTCCCGCATCTGCTTGGTGGGTCGGTCCAGCTGCAGGGAGAGGGATTTGGGGAGAGACAGATGAAAGACATGGATCCTGGGATGGAGGGGGGTGGCTGAGAAGCATCTCCTCCCCTAAGAGCTTTAGATGGCATCTGGCCAACTGGCATGCTTCTCAGCAGTCCTGTCCCCATTCCCGATTCTTACAGAGAGGTCTGGGTGCGAGCTGAGACATCATTTATTCATTCAGTAGGTGCCAAATGAGTGCTTTCTATGTGGCACCTGGCACTGTGTCACGCGCTGGGGCTACTGATGGAAGACAAAGTGGGTAAGGTCCCTGTCCCTGCACATTCTGGTCAGGAGACTGAGACAATTGACAACGAAATCCCCAAGGGTGCCACAAAGGAAATAAAGAGGGCACTATGACAGAGAGAACTGGACATGGGGATGGATACTTTAGGTATCTGGAAAGATCTCCTGGAAGAGGTACTATCTGGGCAGAGAATGAGGAATGAAAAAAAGCCAGCCACCATGTGTAGAGCTGAAGAAAGAACATTCCAGGCTGAGGCAGAGAGCAAGGAGGCTAGGTTGGCTGGCTGGTGATGGACAGGGAAGGTGTGGTAAGAGGGAAGGTAGGTGGGGGGATGGAGAGTGACAGCTAATGGGATACACAATTTCTTTTTGGGGTGATAAACATGTTCCAGGGACACCTCGGTGGCTCAGTTGGTTAAGCACTCGATTCTTGGTTTCAGCTCAGGTCATGATCTCGTGGTCGTGGGACTGAGCCCTTTGTCAGGCTCCACGCTGGGCATGGAGTCTGCTTCATATTCTCTTCCCCTCTCGCTCTCCTTTCCCCTCTGCTCCCCCAACCCTGCTTGCTTGCACTCTCTCTCTCTAAAATAAATAAACTCTTTTTAAAAAAATGTCCTAATATTGATTGTACAACTCTGAATATACTAAAAGTCATTGAATTGTATACTTTACTTTTTTTTAAATTTTTTTAAAATTTTATTTATTTATTTGTCAGAGAGAGAGAGACAGAGACAGAGAGAGAGCACAAGCAGGCAGAGGGAGAAGCAGACTCCCCACTGAGCAGGGAGCCCGATGTGGGGCTCGGATCCCAGGATCCTGGGATCACGACCTGAGCTGAAGGCAGACGCTTAACCAACTGAGCCACTCAAGCATCCCAAATTATATACTTCAAATAGCTGAATTAAACAGTATGTGAATTAGGTCTCAATACAGTGGTTAAAAAGAGAGAAATAAAGTATGAGAAGTACCTGGGGGCCCTTCCGCAGGCCCCTTGCCATCCTTATAAGCAATTTGGGTTTTATTCTAGGCATACTGGGAGGTGTTCTCTGCGCCCTCATCCTCTGAACAAGCACTGGCCCAAACCCATGCCCCGGAAACCCTCTCTTCCCTGCTAGCTGGCAGGCACCATGCTCAGGGCTGTCGCAGCGAGGTGAGTGGCTATGGCAGGAACAGGATCTCTCTTGCCCCAGAGATGGGCCAGGCAGACAGAAGGTGCTAGAGGAGGGGTGGGATGGGGGAGAGATGGCCTCACCTTGGGAAACTGGTAGGAGACTTCAGGGAGGTAGGTGTTTCGAGATGGCTTCTTCTTGAGGGACACCACCACAAAGTACTCAAAAAGCTCCCGCTCCTGCCACTCGAGCAGTTCCAGCTCCAGAGTCCGATAGCTGGGTGCACGCTTCAGCATGGACTGGATGTGGACCAGGCGCTGCGTGTGGGCTGGGGGCAGGGTGTATGTCAGGGCTCAGGCAGGCTGGACCATCACAGACCCCACATCAGCCCCCTTCCACCCCAGTCTCAGGCTCTGCCTCTGTGGACCACCTCTAAGCGCAGAAGCCTGGCCTGACACCCTCTCGCAGCTGGGTCTGGGGCTGAAGTGGCAAGAGCAAAGTGTCTACGCCTGTGCAAAGGCTCTGCCCTGCCACAGGGAGCTGCTGCGCTGGGCCTTCTGGAGCTTCTGGAGGCTGGGCGGGGACTGACAGGACTGCCTAAGCCAGGCAAAACCCAGGCACCCACCTACCCCTGCCTAGTACCAACACGAACCTCCACGAAGGCTTTGTCCTGGGTCCCTCTCAGAGTCCTTGGACTTGGACCCTTTGTCCCTGTCCCCAGCCCAAAGTCCATTTGCCCACTTGCCTGGGGGACCAGTGGAGGACGGGAGGAGGGAGCTAGCTCTCACATACTTTAACCATCCAGGAAAGTCTAGACAGGTTTCCCAGTAGAGAAAGAACAGAGATTTAGCCAAGGCTGCTGGAACGGGAAGTTTCCAAAACCTTTTCAGGGAGGTGTCAGTCCTCCTCTCTATGGATATGGGGCGTAAGTGGTCTCAGGGCCTCCAGAGGACCAGTTTCCTCAGGCTGGCACAATTCTTACAGCCAGGAGAGGTACTTGTAATCTTCTAAACCCACCTCTGACCCTCCAGATTTGCAGCATTTACCAGGCAAATCTAGCACCCAGTTCTTGTGGACAAGACCGTGGGGAAGTCCAGGTGAAGGGGGACGTCTGAGTTCAACCCTCCCAGGGCTGCCTTGCACGCAGTAGGAGGGGACTCCCCTACAGCTCTTAGCTCTGTTGGCTGCTATCCTGCCTGCCTCTTGCCTCTTCAAAGCAGGCCACCTGGGGACGTTGGAACTCTATGTGCAGAAGAAGGGGGGTGACTCTACAGCCAGGGCTGGGAAGGGATTCCGTGCTCTCGGGGAGCCACGCCTCACCTTTGAACCTGTCGTCAGAGTCGCTCTCGCTCTCACTATTCTCATCTGGAAAAGTAACAGTAGGAGTGCACGCTTGCTGAGCCGCTGCCCCACAGCCAACGTTTCCTGCGCCCCCCTCCCAGCTCTTCTCACGAGGGATGGATCATACCTCTTCTGGGCCCCCCTGGGCCCAGGGTCCCTCTGAGCTCAAACCACAGGTGCTAATCACTATACAAACCCCTATCCATCCAGTCCTGCTCTGGGGGAAGCTGCTGAAGGCCTGAGCTGGAGGCCGAGCCAGCAGAGAGGCCTACAGGCCTGGATCACAGGGCCTGCCTCCAGGACGCCAAGATTTGAAATGGGAAACAGACCACAGTTCTCAGTAAGTCTGGCCTTTCCTTTTGCCAGAAGCAGATTCCCACACCCACCTCCCTCATCAGGGCCTCACAGCCCAAAGCCTGAACTAACCCATCCCATGGTTTCCTTCCCTCTTTGGCCCTCCCCTTCTATGGGCCACTTCTTGGTTGGACTCTACCCTCCTAGAAGGCAGGAGGATCCTGGGATTGGCCCACAGAAGGATAAACTAAAGCTAGATCATGCTTCTCCCTGTTCCTACTGCCCAAGGGCCCCAGACACCTGAACCAGCTCAGACATCAAGGCCTACCTCTCAGTGATGCTGTCTCAATGCTGGACATTGACAGTTTTTTTAATCTCTTCTTTCCCCTCTTGGCATTATAGATGGAGTTAATTCTTTGGACAAGCTGGGTGAGGAAAGCAGAGAAGGTGAGATAACCTTAACATCAGCTGCCCCTATTTCCAAGAAGGCTGATTAGTAGCCCTTTCGTTCCCTCAAGGTGCACACTTTCTGCCCTCCCCATACTGGACCCAGTACTGGTCTCCCGGCTGCACTAACCCCAAGTGCAGACAGGCCGGTAGCTCTTCTCTCCCTCGTCCCCTCAGTGGTCTCCTGCCCCTACACAAGGATGTTAAACTTAGCTCCCCAGAGGAAGGAACTGTGATCAAACTACGCAGGACGGGAGCTTCTGGGTCCCCAGAGTCAATGAACCAACGGAGACAAAGAGCCTCTCAGATGTAATAACAGGAACAAGGACTGGAGCCTTTCCCTCTAGGCTATAACCTGGGGCCACGACAGGAAGGAGCTAAATTCCCAATATACCCAAGCATTGTTTGCAGGCTAAAAATACCATTTGGCTAAATCCTGCCGCTTTGGGCTGGGGATTTGGGTCTGACCGCCTGTGTGTGCAAATCATTGCTGAAAACTCTCAATTCTGAGAGTCAGAGAAAGGAAGACTCAGGTTTGAGTCCTAGGTCCTTCAAAGCCTGGAAGTGTTTATGTGTGCACAGAGCTCTCCAAGTGCACACCTCACACTCACTAATGGGGAGTCTCCTAAAGGACTGGTTTCCGGTCACTCGAAGGCATGGAGTGCTCCTTGGGAGATAGGCCTGCCTGTCCCTCCTCTAACGTCTGTGCACCCATGAATCACTTAATGCATCTTTGGTAATAAGACAGGGAATTAACCAGATGAAAAAGAAAGGCCAGTGCAAGGGCGCAGAATTTATTCAAGGAGAACTGAGGAAGCAGCCCCAGATTAGGGAAGGAGGGGAGGGAGAGAGCTGCCCACCTGCCCGCCCACCTGCCCAGCCAGCCCCAGGCGGCTCCCCTGGGGAGGCTACCTTAGGAATGCGGCGGGCCCTGCGGCTGGACAGCAGCTCACTGGTGGTGCTGAGGCTGTCCTCGTTGAGGCTGGAGGGTGAAGACGGCAGGCTCAGCTGAGCCAGCAGCAGCATGTCGTCATGGCTGTGCCTCTTGGGTAATCGTGGCAGCCGGTGGCTCTTCCTCTCTGACCAGTGCCCACTGCGCAGGGACTGGCTGCTGGGTTTCAAGGAGAGCTGGCATGGGAGAGAAGATGGGGGAGAGGGGTTCAGCACAGATGCCTTGGCTGGCATCCCTGGCTCCCCTGAATCCCACCCTGGAATTTCCCTCTGCCTGGGTTTCCTCTCGTAAGACCTCAGCTGCTAATCAGCAGGTCAGGGCTAGATGAGATATGGGCTTCCATAAAGGAAGCTGAACCACCTCTGCCAGAAAAAAGAAAACAGAGGCTAAGAAAACTGGGCTCTCATCTGAGTGGAAAAGAGAAGGACAAGCGGGAATTCTGGGGGCTCCTCCTGAGCTTTGGGACAAGGCTTAGCCTTTACTCATTGTTCAGCCTGGCTGATAGAGCTCATCTCCCTCCCACAGCCCCTGATCCAGTCCTAAAAAGCTTCCTTAGCAGGGGCCATAATCCACATGGCAGCCTGGCCCCGCTCACCTCTTCCAGGCAGTACATAAGGGCTCTGGGCCCTCACTCCCAAAGCCTGGCAAGGTGGGCCTCACAGGTGGCTCCTTCACTGCAGCTGCCCCTCCCCAGCCCTGATCTACTCCCTCCGTTAAAACCAGCATCCTTCTGCCCAGGCACCTTACTCTCTGCAGATCCTGCTCCCTGCTAGAAAGGCAGCACCCCTGCCAACTCGGCCCACCTCCCACCCGCTGTCTGCATCTGGCATCGTCTCTCATCCCTCTTCAGCCAGTCCTCCTTCCTCCCGTCCCCCAGCATCCTCTTCCCACCCAATCCGGCTGGCCGCACAAATTCAGTGGAAGCCTGTTTGAATACAGCACATGAAAAAGGTGAATCTTTTATAAAAATGATTACATCATTCCAAAGCCAGAAGAAATCATTTCTATATTCTCCAGCCAATGTTATAAAATGTCTAGGTCACTCCATTTGCAAACAGAATTAGAGTTGCCTGGGTAGGTCCGAGAAAGCGCCTCCCCCTTCCTTCTCTTGCCTCCTGTCCACCGTGGACAAGGCCAGAATGAGCTCAAGTCTAACGGTCTCCTTTGACTCTCCATCTTTTTTCTCATTCTGCCTTCTATCAGTCCATTCCTTGAATATTCAGTCTTTTATTCCCTCCGATACGAGTAGCTCCAGGTCTGGTAGACACCTGTCTAGCTCTCCAAATCTGGTTCTTGGGCCTATGCCTGGCCCCCAAATGCCAGTACTGAGATCGTTTCTGCCAGAGCTGCCAAATACCAAGACTCCAACCAGGGCCCCGTCTTCCTGCTACCCACAGAAGGGGAGCAGGAACAATGACAGGCCAGGAGGCAGCCGGGGCTCATGCCTCCGTGTTGTAGCACAGAGCTCGAGTAGTAAAGGGGAGAAAGGAGGGCAGGGTACCCAGGGAGCACCTCTCGCTTGCCCACAAGGATTTCAACATGGCAGAAGTCCCTGCATGCAGAGCTCTTTCCTGAGGTCACCTCCTTTGCCAAGCACTAGTGAGGGAAAGAGTGTGAGTGGAAGCAGGCCCACATCCTGGTAGGACAGGCCTCCACTGTGGCCCTTGTGCTGGCCCAAGTCGGGGCTGCCATTACCTGAGTGGGTGGGTTGTTGTACTTCCTGTCCTGAGGACCCCACATCCTGTGCAAAGAGTCCAAGGAGTTTTCAGACAGTTGCTGGGATTTTCGTCCTGCTCTTCGGCTCTTTAAGTCCACATCCTCATAAGGATTCTCCTTGGGCAGATCTCCTGCAGAGGGGGAGAAGTCAGAGACTGGGAGAAGGGAAGGAGGAAACACACTCACAAATAAACAAGCAGAATTCCTGTGAACCAAAGAGAATGGCTTCTGCCTGGCCCTTCAGCCCATGAGTCATACAGCTGCCCGTCTGCAGCGGGGAGGCTACAAACAGATCCCGGCTCCAAGTCCAGAAGCAAACCACCCACCCCCAGTTCAGCTCAGCCTCGTCTGGCCTCTGCTTTATAAATTCAGAGATTGCACAAGACTGGTTCAGCTACCCCTGCCCGTGCCCAGCCAGAGGACAAAGCCAACACCAGGCTTCATTCCTTGGCTCCAGTCCTCCCGCTGTGAAAGCCCCAGAGATGTACAGTTCAAGGTAGGAAAGGCTTTCAGAGGTCACACGGCTGTCCTGCTACCGATGCTCCCTGAGGACGCACTCTGGGGGCTGGGCATGGAGGAACACTACCGAACTATAAGGAGCAGGGGGCTGCCAGGCCTCCCTCTCGCTTCCTATACTGTGCACCGACTCTCTCTGGGCAGCTCTGCCATTTGGTCCACAGGTAACCCCACACCAGAACAGGGCTGAGCCAAGTAGTGACAGCTCAGTCATTATCTGCTCCATGCACCGCTCTCACTACAGGGCCAGTCTGTTTCTTCCACCGCTGGCCTCGCAACAAGAGATGGTCTTCACTCCCCTTTTGGGACAAGCCCTCCTGCTGTGACACAGGGGAGGTGTGAAAGGCCTGATAGCCATCTGTGCCAAAGAGGTGAGAGTGGGCAGTTTGGGCTTCTCAGGACTAATGGCTAAGAGCCCTGGAAGCAGGCACCATACGGGCACTGCCAGCAAACCTCAGGGAGCAGAGAGCACAGTCCCTGACCATGAAAGCATCTCCTTCCCAGGGCCTTACCTGCCTGCCCCTTTCCCCACAACACAAACCTGGACTTCCCTACAGCCCAGAACATTGTGCACCGGGTCAGATCCGTGGGCACTGCGAGTGAGCGCGGCCATCTGCTCCCCTTCCCCGGTCTTCCATATCCTCCCTGCCACATGGATGCCCCTGTCTGAGGCTGGGGACCCGGCAACCGGTGACCAACATGTATATGCTACCCTCTACTAGGGGCGGCACACACGAAGAGAACAGGGCTCACTCCTCTTCTCTCTGTTCAGCAGCAGGATGGAGCCTGGTGACCGCTGAGCCCTGCAGATGCCCGGATGTGTCTCACGCCCCAGAGGAGTTCAGATACTACTTCTCAGGGAGCAGGCAGAGGAAAGAGCTATAGGACTAGAAATAAGGCCACTGGGAGTGTAGGCTTTCCTAAGATGGGACACAGGAGAAAAACCAATCCTTAAATGCTTACAGAATTCTCGATTTCCAAAGTCAAGATTCCCCCCAAACTGGGGGTATCTACTTATTACTACCATGGAAAACTACACTGAATTTAGGAAATGCCTTCACAGAGGTAGGGGGAGGGAGGAGGTGTGAAGGAAGGATTTCTGTCACAGCTAATCAAGCTGCCAGGGGAGCAACACAAATCCCTTGAAGGTCTAGGTCAAGAATGGGTCAAGGGCGCCTGGGTGGCTCAGTTGGTTAAGCGACTGCCTTCGGCTCAGGTCATGATCCTGGAGTCCCGGGATCGAGTCCCGCATCGGGCTCCCTGCTCGGCAGGGAGTCTGCTTCTCCCTCTGACCCTCCCCCTTTCATGCTCTATCTCATTCTCTCTCTCAAATAAATGAATAAAATCTTTAAAAAAAAAAAAAAAAAGAATGGGTCAAGATAGGATCTGGGACTGGATGAAGTGATTCCGAGCACCAAGCAGAGTCCAGGCCCCAGCAACTGAACAGACGTTTTCCTGTAACACAGCCATGCTATAAAGATGACTGGTCTCCATTCCAGAGTCCTGACTAAGCAGAGCCAGCCCAGCAACACTGCTCAAGAAGCCAAGCATCAAAACTGGCATCCAGCCTACCCCACTCTGGGCACTTAGAGAGGAGGCAGGAGAGACTCAGTACTTCCTGGTCCCTCTCCAATATATAACCTGTATTGATGACGTGGGGGGGAGGGGGGGAGGCTGGGTCACGGACTCAAGAATGCCAGGACACAATCTTCCTGACCCTTGGGAAACAGGACCAGAGCATCACTGTTCAGATGGGGGCAGGAAGAACATTTATTCCAAGCTCATCAAATCCAAACTTCCTTGGGCTGGATGACCAGCCAGAGTACTTATCATCATCCCTGAACCAACAGGATGACCTTGTCTCAGCTCCTTTCGATCAGAGTTTCTCCAAAGTACTGACATTTGGGGCTGGATGACTCTTGATGATATAGACAGGGACGTCCATGTGGCAGGGAGGATATGGAAAGACCGGGGAAGGGGAGCAGACGGCCGCGCTCACTCGCAGTGCCCACGGATCTGACCCGGTGCACAATGTTCTGGGCTGTAGGGAAGTCCAGGTTTGTGTTGTGGGGAAAGGGGCAGACTCTCCTGTGCATTTGGGGGATGTTTAGCAGCAACCCTGGCCTCAATCCACTAGATGACAGTAGCATCCCCTCCGTTGTTAAGAACCAAAAATGTCTCCAGACACTGTCAAATGTCCCCTGAGCAGATGGACAAATCCATGCATGGATGGACTTGGGGGGAGAGAGGGAAGGATGGAAAGAAGGAGGGGAGGGGTGGGGAGGGAGGATGGGTGGATGGATGAAATTATCCCCCTGCCCTGTTAGGGACCACTGCTTTAGATAGATGTTTCTAGACCTCCTAATAGATTCTGACTGCCGTGACATAACTCCCCAGGCAAACTCTCTTTCCTCCATCCTTCCTTCCTTCCTTACTTCTCCCTCCCTCCTTCCTTCTCTTCCTTCTTTCTTCCCCAGGAATCAGAGCTTTGAACAATGATACAAAAGCCAAAGCTCCAAGAAACAGATGTAGGAGACTGAGGCCCAGGGAAGTAATAGATGCACAACATTGAGGCACATCAATGACAACCTAGGAGAAAACAGTTGGGAACACCAGGGTCTCACTACTAGGGCCTCTGGAAACAAAATTTCAGGAAAGCCTCAAAAGCCTGTTCCTCCTGCCTTCCCAGCCTTAACACCAGCCTCTTTCTTCTTCAGCAATGTTTAAAATCCTCTCTGATAGAACCAGGCCACTCATCACTGCTCCAAGAAATGACTGCTGGCCGCAGCCCAAGCCCTGCCTCCCCAGCTTTCGCTGGGACCTCAAAGCCCTTGTTCACCTGCTACTCTCCATGTCCTAGATTGGTCCTGGCCACCGTTCTGGAGCTGTCTCATGGACGTACTCCCAGTCATCCTTCCAGGGAGTAAGGATGCTCAGGGGATGGGGATAATATGCAGAGACCAAGCAGGCCCCGAGGAGAACCACACCTGAACCTGCTGAGAGAAAATTAATCCCAAAGCAATGGCTCAGAGTCAGGAGAGGAGGAAGGCTGGGGAATAGGGCTCAGATCTTCCTTTGGGGGAACAGGACTACAGCAAGGCTAGAGCAGCCACAGCTGAGTGGAGAAACACGGTGAAGAGTTAGCAGGGGCGTGGATGGGAGACAGGAAGCCTGGCAGACCACCAGACTGTCACCTGCATTCCCACCCACACAGATTCCTCGAGGGCGATCCGCACTGACTGCCTGACGAGAGAAGAGGGAGAAGAGGTAGGCCCTCTTCCCCAGAAGCCTGGCTCTGAGCAGCCCCATCTTATCAAGCCCAGCTGGGGGAAGCCAGAGGTCTCAACCCTTCCCAGCTTTGCTGATGAGATATGGAACAAGGGCATCGCCAAGAATTTCTGCTTTGCACTCTTTTAAAGGGGCTTGTCAGAGCCCAAACTTATCACACTGATCCTCTTGAAAGAAGAAAGCAGCCCTGTCCCATTCCTCCCCACAGCTCCTTTGGTCATTAACCACACACACCAAACAGCACTCACACACACACAACTAGAAGAACCAGTTAGGAAAGAGGTGTGTAAGTGCACAGACACTGAGAATTTCTCTCAACAGAATCCTAAGCTTCCTGACCACACCCTGCCTAGGGCCCTGGGTCTGTAGCTTCCCTGTCAAAACCTCTCCTGGTTCCAACCAGCTGTTTATCCTGGTGCTCAGCCTCTTCCCCTCCTTCACACAGTGGAGAAAGGGCCAGGGTAAAGGCCCAACTCCCTCCTTCCTCCGCCAACACACAGCACATCAGATGCGGAGCTCTAAAGGGCCAACTGTTACCCACCCTCCAAGCCTGGACACCTTTCTCTAACTGCCCAGGCACCGTTCCCCTGGGCTGCACCTCTGGGCTGCAGCCTCAGTGTTGTTAGGTACCCTCTGTTCCTTACTACTTTCCAGCCTGGGGACAAATGAGAGAAGATGACAGAGAGCAGAAGCTCAAAAAGCTTTGCACTCAGGCTGACTGGCCCTGTCCCCAGCTCCCATCCCACTCAAGTTCCTGGAAACTCTCCCTCAGCCCCAACTAGCTGATGGGAGTGGGAATCTCTGCAGGAATGCAGTCCAGGCTCCCTGGTCAGGCGCCGAGGCCACTCCACATAACTCCCTAACAAGCTGCTTCCTTGGGTGCATTTTTAAGTGTCAGGCTCAGAATGCAAATGATTATAAGGCTTTGTGGAATAGCAGCATCTTCCAGGGGCAGATGTCAAATTCGACAGGCAAAAATTAACAGCCCTAGGAAGTAAGGCACTAACTTTATTTTTGAACCCCCCTATTGCAAATTAGCAGGATAAACCTCAGCCTGTCTCGGAATATCCCACCCCAGGTCCCCAGGCGTCATGCCTGATGTGGGCGGGAGGCCAACGAATTCCCCAAGGCCCCTCGTTCAAGTCCACTGCTCATAGAAAAGACATGTTAGTTTCTGGGCCAACTGATCCTCAACCTCTAACCGACCAGAAACTCCAATCCAATCAGCTGGTCCCCAAGATGGAGATTTAACATGGGTGCTCCGTGCCCCCCACAGCCCCATTATCACACACCCAAAACAAAGCTTTGTCTGTCCCTGTGCAAGCAAGGCAGCAGAAGAGTTGGTTAATCCAAACAGAACCAGAAATGACCTTAACCTCACAGAGCACAGGCTGGGCCAAGAACAGAAGAGAAGGCTCCTGGGAAGTCCCAGGCACTGGTCAATCCCAGGCAAAAGTGAAACCGACATTCAGAGTTCAGCAACAAGGGCCCCCGTGAAGCCTCTGGGGGGTCCAAATTCTTGGGCCTGTCTCCAGGGAAGGAAAAAGGGATAGATCAACCAGAATCTAAGAGAAAGAGATATTCTCTCTTATATTTCCCTCTAGCCTCCCTGGTCTAGAAATTTAGCCAGTGCTATTGTGGGGGATACAAAGGAGGAAGCTGTGTCCAGGGCAGTGAACTAACTACAGATGCTGAACAGCCCCCCACCCCCACCCTACAAGGCTGAAGCAAAACCCAGGTGCCTGGGTCACTCCCTGCCCTCCTTCCAACACCCTCCCGAGTACTCCACTCCTCCCCTTATCTGCACAATGCTCCAAATCCACAAGCTAGGTGAGTAGCAAAGGAACACACCCCCACTGCAACTTCATCCCATCCTAGCCCTTACCCCTAGCTCTAGCTCATCCGTTCAGGAAGCAGCTACGCTGCTCCAGGATTTCCTTCCCTCCTCGTGCAGCATCCCAATGTGGCAAAAAGACCCCTCTACTGAGTCTGGAGCCTGAGACCCAGACACCCTTGCCTCTCTCCTCCTCTTCTCTCTAAGCTGACTGAAGAAAGCCCAGAGAACGGCTCTGTTGCCCAGGACAGCGCCCCCCAAATTCTCATCTTCCCCTGCTCCACCAGACACAGTCCCCAAACAAGCCCAAACAGAGCCTAGGATCATGGAACTCTGGACAGGGAGAAATGGTTAAAGCATCTCTTTTTCTTAGTTCAGTTCAGTTGATGCAAAAACATGCATCTCCTCACCTGAAATCCCTGGACAGCCCAGACGGGCTGCAAAGCCTTGTCAGAGAAGAGGATCACAGAGTGGGCAGAGACCACCATGCTGGGGGAGGGGGCTAAGAACGAGAGCCTCCCCTGCCCACTGCAGCAGCTGCACTGGGTGCTCCCGAGGGCCCTGGGCAGCAAGAACACATTCCGATTTCTTCTCAACTAGAGGAAACAGGAATGTACCCTGCAACGGGAGTGGGGAGGAAGATGGGGTTGTGCCTCTGACCCCCACAGCTCTTGACCTCAACTCTGGGGACCATGTGTACAAAGCTTTTTCCCAGTGTTAAGGGAAAGGTCTCCCTCCCTAAACCCTTTTGCTGTTCTAGGGATCCCACTCCTACAGTCTTCCTGTTATGACCTAATTTTGGATGGCTATATACTACGCACTCCATTCCTGGGGAAGCAGTGCCTTTGTGGATCCAAGCACTCTGCTATTTCCCCAGAAATGCCAGCCCAGCAAGTTGTAAGGAAAAAACGATGAAACTGATGGCTCAAACCAAATGAGGGAATAGATGACCTCCTCTTCCGAAGATTCCCTAGTCTTAGGAGAATCTGGAGGATTCTCCACTAGGGCCACTTCTCTCTCTAATGTGTTAACTAAGACTACAGTCTCCAGCCTCAAGTCCTAACACAGAGATGAGACAGAACCAGAGATGAGAGAGGAGGGGTCAAGTGCAGAAGTACACTGCTTCTCTTCTCTTGAATGATCTACACTCACACACAGCACATTACTTGAACAAAACTGAAGCACCCACTGAAGAGAATGAGGCCAGAATTAAAATGAAAGCCCAAAATAAACCCAACCCACCCCATTCTGTTGGTTTTTCGTTGACCCTGAAACACAGGTTTGCCAACACCAAGTCTTCCCAATTGGAGGACAATTCTCCATGGTACCTTATCTTTCTGACTTTTGAGCAAGAGGAATGAACCATCCAGATTACCGTTTCAAAGGTGTATAGCAAACAACCCCAGAAGACAGAGAGGAGAGTGTCTCCCCGGAGGGCAGAGGCAGATTTGTTTCCTGACCAGAATGAAGATAACATCTCTTTGTGGGGCAGGGGTTGGGCACGTTTGCTAGCCATCCCCTGAAAAGACTGGGGTTCCTTAAGCTTAGAGCTCCTCAGCTGGGACACAGACCCACTGTGCGTACAGTCTCTACCTGGACCTCCTCCACATTGCCTCATGGGACCTGGGAGCAAGGGGAACCCACGTTAACACGGAGCTCATGCTTCCTGCTGTGCCATGAGCAATAAAGTCCTTTGTCTTCGATCCAAGAGTCTTGTGTCTTCTGTCAGCATCTGTGAATCTGGGGAGGGCTAAACTTGTTTGCAAGCAGAGTAAAATCTCAGATGCTTTTTTTTTTTTTTTTTAAGATTTTATTTATTTATTTGACACAGAGAGACACAGCGAGAGAGTGAACACGAGCAGGGGGAGCGGGAGAGGGAGAAGCAGGCCTCCTGCGGAGCAGGGAGCCCAATGCAGGGCTCGATGCGGGGCTCGATCCCAGGACCTGGGGATCATGACCTGAGCTGAAGGCAGACACTTAATGACTGAGCCACCCAGGCGCCCCTCAGATGCTTTCTTGACACCACTTACTTTAAGGGAAAGTAGGAGACAGATATTAAGGACCAGGCACTGTGCTAGGTACTCTGATAAACATTTTATCTCATTGAATCCTAACAATAATCCCTTGAAGTATTATTACTATTATCATTATCATTGTTAACATCATAACATCATCATCATCACTTTGTAAGAGAAGACAGAGGTCTGAGAAAAGTGATTGCCTAAGGACACACAACTAAGGAAGGACACACAGCTAAGGAAGCCTTGTGAAAATAAAAAGAAAGGATGATGTGTGGTTTTCCCCTTTTTGTGCTCCCAGAAACCCTTTGGGTTTCAGTTCATTCAAGGTTAGGCTTTAATTTCTCAGCTGCTCAGTCTTTGCTAAGCTGCTTCCTCTGGTGCCCATTTTCTTGAGAAGTTCCAGAAGCTGGGCCAGGTCTGCCCACAGTGAATGAAGTGGAATCTGGGAGTGTTCCTCCTGTTCTTGCTCTGCAGCCCCCAGAGACAAGCCAGCCCACCACCTCTGCCATAGCTTACCCACAATATCTTCATAGGCATTCTCTTCTAAAGTGCTTTTGGATCCAAACTTGGGTTGGCTCTCAGTACCATTCTCAGTTGGAGAAGAGGGGTACAGGGACTGGAGACTGGATGCATCCTCAAACTCAAAGGATTTTCTGTAGATAACAAGAGCATGAGTCATTCCAGCAAAACTAGATTCCGACTGCCTTGTTGGGGGAATGGCCACGGGCAACAGCAAAGTCCAGAGGTCCTCCTCACCAACCAGCTACCAAGCAACGCATCAAGATGGATCAAAACTTACCACTCAAATGAGGAGAGAACGGTCTGAGAGGCCCAGACTGGGTGCCTGCAAATAATACCTGTAACAACTCCCACAGCTAAGAAGGGTGTCGTGTGTCAGATGCTCTATCAAATGCCTTGCATGTGAACCTCATTTATCTTCACAATGCTGCTATGAGCTATTGTGCCATTTTATGAATGAGGAGGTGGAGGCTCAGGGAGATGAAATGACAAGAGGCAGGACTCACCCAGGCTGTGTGGCTCCAGGGTCTAAGCTTTGACCTGGGCCTCCAAGTCCTGGAGCATGTCATCCTTGAGAAGCACCTGCCAGTACCACAAGAATAGAGTACTTGTTCTGCCTCTGGAGTCTCCATCACACCTGCACCATAGCAAGGGCCCCTGATCTGAACAGGTGGTAAGGACTCAACAGTGGACGGGTGGTGCCCAGGGCTGTTTGGGGGTCAGGGAAGCAGTTGGTGGTAGGTGGGGTGTTGGAAGAGGAAGGGCTGAGACTTCCAAACAAACCACACTGCTTCTGAGGTGGAAGTAGGAGGGCAATTTGTAGTCAGAAGCTACTTCCAAGAACCAGTTTCCCTTCAGCTAGTCACCTGCTCCTTCCCACCCCACAAATGGCCATCCCCTCTACTGCAGAATTTTTAAACCACAGCTTGTTAGCTCCTCAGACAGCTTGAGCCCAGAGTACTCTCTCCTCCTCTCCTCCATTAGCTAAGGCGTGACCCCAGCTGCATCCTCTCTCTCTCCAAGGCAGGTCCTGGCAAACCCCCGGGGAGGGGGAGAAAGGAAAGGCACTGACTGAAGACCTCCTCCCACCCATTAACACCTCCCTCTTCTTTTGGGTACCATTAGACATCTCAGCCTTTCTCTCTTGTTTAATGAAAAACTCCTGAGAGTCTTGGGGTGCAAGTCAAGAACTGAAGGTGTCCTAAAAGCCACATTCTATGCTCAGCTTGTCTGGCTACTCTGGAGCACTTGACACAGCTGAACACTCTAACTAGCATTCTCCTTCCTTCGTCTTGTATGACACGGTCAACAGCCTCTTTGGCAGTTACTTTCCAGGCTCTTGTGAGGAGTTCACCTTTTCTACTTGTCTTTTAAATGCCAGGGTCTCTCAGAATTCTGTCTTTAGGATTCTCTTTCTCACTCTGTACTTTCTGGGGCCCAAATACTGATGGCCATCCCTCTATCTACCACTCCTACCATGATGGCTCCCAAATCTGTCTCTGACATAGACTTTCCACCGAGTTGAGTGCAGTGGTTCCTGAATGTAGGCCCACAGAAACTGGTGGTCTGAGATCAAGCTCTCATGGATCTACATACAGTGAGGTCAACATCTTTTGCAGGTAGTTCTCAAGTTAGCAAATAAGACACAAATCATGTTCAGCCAAATTACCCTTGAAAATCCCTCAGGAAGACCAACACACTGTCTTGGATTAAGACTAATATTGTCAGTTTCTCCACAGATTTTTTTTAACAGATTTCTTTTTCTTTGGTTGAATACCCAAAGAAATATGGCTTGCATTTTTTTAAATAAAAAGGTATATTAAATATAAGAATCATACCTGACACAATAGAAACAAACTCACCTGCTCCTAGAGGGAATATGCTCACTATGTGAACAGGCAAATAAAACAGTCTGTACTTTTTGAATGGTCTTTTTTATCCCCAAGAGCACAGATTTTTAAATTTCCGAAGTTACTTCTTATGTGAAGTGGCCCTACCATATATGGTGTGTGTGTGTGTGTGTGTGTGTGTATTATGTATAAATGTAATGTGTGTGGGAGTATGTGTAAAACCTTCAGGCTGATGTACTCTCCCGCACCCCCCTTTTCCACCTTGCTAACTGCAAATTCTTTGCTCTTCTAAATTTAGTTCAGCAACTCCCTCTATAAGGAGGCTTCGCTCACTCCCCAGCCTAATTTAGCTGCCTCTTCCTTTGGGTCTCTATAGCACCCTACATGGACAGGGATCACGTCACATAGAACAGCATCTAGGATTTATTTGTGCATCTATCTCCTATACCACATCAAGAATGGAAGAATGGAAGAACCACATCTTATTTGACCCTGTGTCCCCTTAACCAGTACAAGGTTTGGTGCATGGCAGGCTCTAGATGGGTGTTTAAAGAAATGGATAAAGAACAAAGCAAACACTCTTGGTAGGCTGTTAAAGACTTAAGAGCCAGTGAGCATGCTGGGGTGAGCCAAAACATAGGATTTCCCTTAGCCAAGGGCTCTTCTGGTCCACGGATCTGAAACTTTCTGATATCTTCCTCTCATGGCTGAACAGTTATCTATATGAGATGGGATATGCTGGATGCAGCCTGAAGTATGGGGTCCAACGGAAGAATCCTGAGAAGGGAAATAAACCTGAATGCCATCTGACTTTGGTTTAGAAGAGAAAGGCAGTGAGGGAGAGAGGGATAGGCCTTCCCAAGGAGGCAGGCTCCCAGCCTACCCCAATTCAGAGAATAAGACGCCAGTCAACCTTCCCAAACCCTAGCAGCTCCAGCTCCCGGTCACTATAGGACAGCCCAGGTAGTCCAGGGTCAGGAATGCGGAGACTGACCAGGAAGACAATGAGAGTGTCAGCACAGGTCATTCTTGGACATGGTGAAGAAGCAGTAAAATGTTCTTCGACTCGTTTTTCCATCAGTCTCCCCTTTCAGGATCCAAGAATCCCCTCTCCCTATAGGCCCAGGGTCCCTAAATGGCCAGGAAGCCCTCAGGAAAGAGAAAATCACCTTAAATGTCTCAATACTACCGTGTTAAGGACAACATGCAGTATTCAGATGATGATTCCCTCAAAGAAATAAGTTTCTAATGCTGGCATTTCAGGTGGTCATGAGGCTAAGATCCTACTACTAGTCTTCAAGGGACTGCCCATTTTATCTAAAAGGAAGGTGGCCCTCCCCCTCCCCCAGGGACCAAGGAAGTTCCAACAGCGTTCAAGACACAGCCCAACTTTCCCCCAAAGGCCAAATCTAGCCCACACCTTCAGTAGACAGCATTTGGAAGAACCATTTTCACCCTCCCACTCACATTTACATATCCTTATCCCGGCAAGAGCAGAACAATTTCTTTTTCATCTAACTCAGGTTACCGCCTAACAAGGATTCACTGCTTCGGGACCTAGGAAGCACTGCTGACTGAGACCCACAATTACAATCTGCTTTTGCATCTTCAAACGAGGAGAAAGCCACTGTGCCCGGCTGTTAAGACACTGGAGGAGCATTCGTTACCTGCTCTGGGACTTGCGGTGACCACGCATGTCCTTCTTGGGTCTCCGGGTGACTGGTGGGGCTGGGGTGGAGGGCAGGGGGGGTGGAGCAGCAGGTGTGGGCGAAGGAGGTAGACCATTGCTTGGCTTATTCTTGGGGTTCTTGTCAGCCTCATATTCAAAGGTGCGCTTGGGTTTGGGGACAGGGTTCACAGCGGGATCAGGGGAGCTCTTTGATGGCAGCAGCTGGGAGCTCGGGCTATTTCCAGGGGTCCCTGGCTTAGTGGAGCCACTGCCTTCCCTCTCCAGGGGTGGGCCTGCCTCCCCCCCAACTCCAGCCACTCCTGCCCGGCTGCCAGTGCTCACACTCGTGCTCCCTGTTGGTTCCTCCAAGGTGCCCAAGGTCCCAGTCTTCCTTCTCCCTCGGTCTACACTGTAGCAGCTGCTGGGGAGCTGGGGGAGTCCCCGGCCTGGCTGCTCCTTCAGGGCCTGTTCAATTTTCTGGATCCGACTCAGCACTGCTGAGCTCTCTCTCCTGCTGCCATGCCCCCTGAGGAAGGCGCTGGGCTCACTCCGGCCCGCCCGTCTCTCTGGCCGATAGAAAGAGTCCCGGACAGGGAGCGCCTCTCCTTCCTCCTCGGTCTCAGGGTAGGAGCACTCTGAGAAGGTCCTGCTCATCCTCCGGAGGCCCTTGAAATCGAAGGCTTTTTCTGAGCTGCAGGGGGATGGCGCCACGCTGGGACAGCCCTCACTGAGCGCCCATTCGCCCCCAGAGCCCTCCCGCTTCTCCCCGCACATGCTCATCCTGGGCGAAGCCTCTCGGCGCCCCTCCCATGCTGAAATCTTCTCCCGGATGCCCAGGCTGTGGGCACGGGTGCCAGTGCGGTTCAAAAAGAAGCTCCGTGGGCCAGCTGTTGGCCCTAGGGATGGGGTGCTCTGGGCAAGGGGGAGGCAAGCAGCTACTCCCTCTACATCCTGGGCTACCCCTTGGACGTTCTCCTTCTGGTCCTCTCTCTTGCACACTGAAGGGCTTCTGTCCAAATAACTGAAGTTGGTGGCCTTGAGGGGACAGATGGGTGGTGAAGTGTCTGGGGAGGGAGCTTGAGGATTTGGGGGTGAAAGATCACGGGGGTGCCAGTCCTTGAGGAGCAACCGGGAGCTGGAGCGGCTTGGGTACCTGCAGGCTGACGTTTCACTATCACTGAGCGGGTAGATGGGACTCCTCGGTGGGGAGAGAACTGGAGGTGGAGAGACTGACTGAGACCTAAAAGCAACAAAAACAAAAAAAAGGAAAAGAAGAGAAAATGGCAGTGAGTGGCCTGACAACCAGAGACATGGCGTTTCGTTTTGGCCCGCTCAGTATCTCTTTCCTGCAGGGCATCCAAGCTCGAAGTACTCTATTCAAGTAATACACCTTTCAAAGCCGTCCTCAAGGGAAGGAACACTGCTTATTCACGGCCGGCCAAACTCAATGGGTCTCTCTGCCCAATTCGATCCCAGAGGCCCTGAGTGCTGTCTGGAACAGACCAGCTCTGTGTCAGGTCAGAGGATCCCAAGAAGCTACATGGGCCAGCTAGAGAACAGTAAGGCCAGGGGTGCGCTGCGAAATGTTTAGCGGTCGGCCCTCTGAAAGAGAAAGCACAGTTCGGTAACATCGGCCAATCTCCGCAGTATAAATACTCCCACTGCAGCTGATTTCAAGCTGCCAACATGGCCCCACGGAATGTGGCACTGGGAAGAAATGCTGGTGATCAGTTCCCAGGAGCTGCTAGAAAGCATCTCAAGCACGCTACTTCCTGAAGTACCCCAAATATACACCCGAGCCCTTTGCTCCGTCTCCTTAACAAACCCCTGTCTCCCGAGACTTCTGTTACCAGCACAGCATACTGCACCTCAGCTTGGGTCTTGACCAGAATTCAGGTCCCTGAGAGTCTCAAAGAATCAGGGTCCCTCAAGAAAGAGTCCTCTCTATGGGGATTAACATAAGAATAAAAAAAAAAAAAGAAAGAAAGAGTCCTCTCTGCCCCATCAGCGAGGATGCCCATGGGGAGGAGAGGCCAGCTCCTCAGGAGGCTCTACCCTCCAGCAGTGGCCACTTCTCAGCACTAAATCCACTTGCAGGTCTTAGCCAATAGGGGGAAGAGTTCGAAATAACTGGTTTTACACATATTATTAACTCATTTGGTCTTCACGAAAACTCTACACAATTATTATTGTTTATTATTATCTCCACTTTACAAATGAAAACCACAAAGGCACAGAGAGGCTAAATATCTCATCCAAGGTCCCTCAGCCGGTGAGGGGGGAAGCCAGGAAGGAACTTATAAAATACTATGCTGCCCCTCTCAAGAGGAAGCAGTGTCCTCTGCCATCTTTGTGAACTGCCTAGGCTCCCAGACATAACCTGGCAGAAACCCTCAGAGCCCCATGCATAGCCTTATCTCAAATGTAGCATTTATAAGTAGCAGGGACCTCTTCCCCTTCAAGACCTCTAGACCTCTTCCCTACCAGTCCACGATTTCTTCCAAGTGGAAGGACACATCCTCAGTATCTGGAAGGTGCTCAGTGAATGGAGGACAAATAAAGGAAAAGGTAAAGGTGGGCTTATTGACAAGAACCATGAGCAGACTTCTCTTTCAGTACACTTTTCTAATTGTCTGCTAGGGTCATCACTCTCAACTCTCGGCGCTCTCCACAAACAGTTTTAGTTCAAATACAGCAGGGTCTTGCCAACACCGCACACTACGAAGGCCTACCTGACCCTCATGCCGTGGCCCTTAAAGCTGGGCGGGAGCCTCACAGGCTCCAGAGGGCCATGCCATCCACAGGAAGGCAGCCAGCTGCCCTCGAGCCAGCCTGCTGTCACTACTTGCTCACACACAGAAAACTGGAGCTTGGGTGAGTCAGGGATTGGCCGACAATTCCCTGTTGGGTCATAGCCTCTGGCTGCCCCCGATCAACAGGAAACCTCAACATGCTTAAGTTGTTTTTAAAAGGGCAAGTCAAACAAGAGCCATCCCACGTGTACATGGGCACGGATGGTAGAAATGCAGTGCCCAGCCAAGGCAATGACCAAAGAGACTCTGCACAGCAAGGACGTATGAAAGGAATAAGCCTCAGCACTCCCTAGGGTAGGCAGCAGCAGGGCAATGTGCCAAGCTCGAGCCTGGGGAGATCCCAACCTACTCACAGCGAGGGAGGCCTTAAGTCCCTCATTTATTTCATAGAACCATGGATGCCAAAGGTCATCATCAGTCCAGCCCTGCGAGCCAGCAGTGTCTGGACTCCACAAAGGACTCTGTTTCCGTTATTCTCCTTTGGAGGTGGGAGAAGGTGCCGTTAATAGAAAACAACCTGGACATGTGTTTATTCATTCAACAAATACTTAGTGAGCACCTACTATGTACCAGGCCCTGCTCTAGGTGCTAGACACAAGAATAAATAAAAGAGGCAAAAATTCATGTCTTCATGAAGCTTAAATTCTAGTGGGAGAGGAGAGTCATCTAATGAGACTCAGAATCTCTTAGGAAGCCTCTTGTATATGCCTCATCTCTCCAGACATTCTGATATATGCTCCCCTACGGACGAGTCTCCTCAACCCCCAAGGTGAGAATTCACCAGGCCATGAAGCCACTGTATTTATTGGGGGGGGGGGGGAGAAGCATAGGTGTGTATGGCGTATGGCATGGCTCCCACAGGTGGGAAAGAAATATGGTAAGGATCTCTGGTCTGTCCGATTCCAGCATGGTTTTAGAACAGATGACTCCCTAACTTCCCTTGGTAGTTCCCGCATGGAAAAATCTCCACAAGGTAAGAAATTCTCTCAAAGCCTAAATACCTAGCCTGCTTTAACTAAAGTTTAGTTTCTCTCCTCTCATGAAGGATCAAATAGAGAAGAGACTGGCCCTTCCCTTTAAAGGTGCTGGTCTTTGTATCATTGCTGAGTTTCGGGCAGAGCTACAGGGGCTCCTTGAGCAGCCTCCCCACACAGGCCAGGCTCAGTGTGTTCGAGCAGCTGGGGATGGGAGAAGGGGCCTGCCCAAGCTGACCTGGAGCCTAGTCATCCCCAGGTTCATCACAGAGAAGGCAGCATTCACTCACTCCAAGGTCCTAGGGATAAATCTGTAAACAATATAGATAAGGCCTTGCCCTCATGGGATTCTCACTTGACAGAAGAACTCACTGCTATCTCTCCATGTTTCTGATTCTACCTTTTTAGGAATGTGACTATAAGCAAAGCCACTCATTCTCTCTGAGCTTCCAGCTTCAATTCCTCCAAATTGTTCTGACTATATCACAGGGTTGTCATAATGGGCAAATGAGACTGGATGTGAATTGATATCATATACTGTAACTCACTATGACTGTTAGTTATCATTAGTATTAAGTTCTTCACCAGGTTATGCTAGGCCAGTTCTTCTCAACAGAGGGTAAAAATATTATAAAGCCTTAGGGTTCACATTTCAGAGTAGCCACTAACAAGTTACATGACCTTGAGCCAATAGCTTTATCTCCTTAAACCTTAGATCTGTAAAATGGAGGTTAAAAGAACACACGTCTCAGGGGATTATTGTAAGGAACAGAGACAACACACATCAAGTGTTGAACCCAGTGGCTAACACATAGTACTCGGTTTTAGCTTGATAATTACTAATATTAACAAGGGGCTCACTATTCAAAATAATCACTTGGCAAACTTTTTCAAAGAGCTTACCTTTGTCCTTGGATTCTAAACATCTGGAGTGGAAGAGAAAGGGAGTAATTTAAAATGGCCATAAATCCTTTGCAGCTCATGATATCAAAAGGTGGATCCAATTTTTCTGCCCCTTAAATCTAGGTTTACCTTGTGATTTGCTTTGACCAACAGAATGGAGTAGAAATTAAACTAAGTCCCAAACTTGAGGCCTCAAGAGGCCTTGCAGAATCCCCCTTAACATACCTGGAATGCTACCCTGAGACTGTCATGTTAGGAAGCCAGTCTAGTCTTTTAGAGGATAAGAAGCCATGTGGAGCACAACCGAGGCCCCTACAGCCAGCAGCCAGCCCAACGTGAGCTGACACTTGGACCCAACTGAATCTGGCTACATGAGAGACTCCAGGAAAAACCAGCAGAGGGACTGCCCAGTAAACGCACAGAAACGTGAGAAGTAATAAAGTAATAAACTGTTCTAATAGTAAAATGATGCAGGTGGGAAAGGTCAGCCATGTGTATAATTGGCCTGCCCTATCCCAATGCAGAAATACTGCCCTGAACCTTCCATTCCCATGCCTCTCTCCTCCACTTGCGCACAGAGCAGCCTCCATGGTCTTGATGTTTGGATCTCACTCTCTCTACTAGGAGCTCTGGCCTGAGAATCTCCTCTGAGCACTCCCTGCAAATGGAGCTAGTTCTGTAATCCCAATAATAGAATCAGCTTCCATCAGTCTTTGCCCCAAGTGGAAGGAGGGCTCAGGACAACCTGTTAACCCAGAAAACAAGGAGCCTTAAGGGGGGCACATGATGGAGACTGGCGATGAGGATGCATGGTTCTTTGTGGCAGTGTTCCCATGGCAGGTGGCATCTCCTGAGCATGGATGGGAGGGGGTGCTCACTCACTCATACGTACCAATCCCCACTAGCTATCTTCCAGTTCCTCAAATGCAGGCTGGTAGTGAAGGATAATTGTCCCCTGTTGGACAGTGGGAAACTGTAGCCACATGAATGGTGGTGCCTGGATCCAAATACATACCAGGTGCTATTTTAGGCATCATGGATCAGCAGAGACTAAAATTAGACAAAGTCTCTCTATAGGTTATAGTCTAGTGGAAGGAGGCAGTGTGGCTTTATTTGTTTAGAGTGAACAGACAATAAACAAACCAACACTGAGAGATGGATATGGAGCCAATGAAGAAGAATAAAAAAGGGGAAAGGGAGAAAGATTCACAGTGAGGGAGATCAGGGAAGGCCCCTCTGCCGGGGACAATGTGAATATAGCCTTAAGGAAGTGAACAATGAGTTTATCCAGGGGACAAATGTTGTAGGCAAAAGGAGCAACAGGGCAAAGGCTTGAGGCAACTACATACTTACTGTATTCTGGGGGCAGCAAAAAGCCCAGTGTGGACAGAGTCGAGTGAGAAGAGGCAGAGGGCTGGAGATTAGTCAGAGAGGCACCAGAAGACCCTATGGACCAATAATAAGACTTGGGCTTTTACTCTGAGAGAGAAAGGAAGCTCTTGAAGGGGTATGAGCAGAAAAATGATATGCTCTGACTTCACATCAGAGAACGGAGTGCAGGGATGCAAGCATGGCAGCAAGGAGATCACCTAAAGGACACTGCAATAATCCAGGCAAGAGATTATTATGGCTTGGATTAGAATGGTAGCAGAAGAGATGAATCTATTTTGAGAGCTGTGCCAATAGGATTGCTGATGAACTGGATAAAAGGTATGAGAGACAAAGAGAAGTCAAGGATGATGTCAAGGTTTTTGGCCTGAGAACCTGATAGAATGGAGTTAGGGTTATAAACCTCATCTAGGAGTCATCAGCAGTATATAGATATTACTTAATACTATATGACCAAGTATGGCTAGTATCGAAAAGACAAGAAATAACAAGCACTGGCAAGCATATGGAGAAAGGGAACCCTTGTGCACTTTTGGTCGCAATGTAAATTTGGTGCAACTACTATGGGAAACAGTATGGAGGTTCCTCAAAAGATTAAAAATAGATGGGGGGATGGGCAAAACAGGTGAAGGGGATTAAGAGGTACAAACTTCCAGCTATAAAATAAATAACACAGAGATGAAAAGTACAGCATAGGGACTATAGTCAATAATATTGTACTACAAGACACTGTGGTGAGCATTGCATAATGTATAGAATTGTCAAATCACTATGTTGTACACCTGAAACTGGCATAATATTGTCTGTCAACCACACTTCAGTAATAAAAGACAGAAAACTATATGACTATATGAGCTCATCTAGGGAGTCAATAGCTACAGAAACCCAAGGCCTGAACTGGAGCTTTCCAGTGTTTCAAAGTCACATAGAGAAAGGAGTAACCAGTGAAGAAGATTGACTGAGAAGAGCATGTAATAAGGAAAGAAGAAAACCATGAAGACTGATGTCCTGAGACCTTCAAAAAATAGGGAGTGATCAACTGAGTCAAATTTGCTAACAATCAAGTAAGGGGAAGACTGAGAAACAGTTGATCATTAGATTTAGCAATGCAGAGAATGCTATGACCTTGGGAAAAGAGATTTTGGTAGAGAGGTAGGAAGGGAAGCCTGACTGGAAGGAATTCAAGAAAATGGAATGAGAAGTGGAGACAAAGAATTCAGGCATCTCTTTCAAAGGGTTTTCCTAAAAGGGGGAACAAGGAAATGAGGTGGTGGGTAGAGGAGAACGTGGTGTAATAGAAGCATTTTGTTGGTTAGCTTGAGCCAGGAGATATGACGCAGCATGTTTGAATGATGACTGGAATGATCCAGTTAGAGAGAAAAGCTGCCAATGCAGAACGAGAGAGGGCAAATGCAGGAGCAATGTCCTTAAGCAGGCAGTAAAGGGGATGGGGATCCCATGCCCATCTAGAAGCATTGGCCTTAGACAGGAGAACCCCTTTTGCTCTCATTCCCACCCACTTGGGCTGAATGTCTTTTCGCATGGTCTCATCCCTATGCTGTTCTATGCTTCCACCACTGGCCTTTACTGCCTCATGTTTTCCAATGCATTCCACAGAGAAGAGAAGAGGTCCAGATTTGTTCTTTGTTTCCCACTCCTTCAAGCATCTGTACCCAGCTCCTTCCTCAAACACACTGATGTACTTAATGACTGAGTCCTATCAATTCTATAACCTTCACCTTTCTCAGACCTGCCCCCTTCCTCCTCATCCCCTCTGCTACTGCTACTTCCTCAGTTCAGATGTGATCTTTCACCAGGACTCTTAAAACAATCTCTTAATTTCTCTCTCTGCCTTCAATCTTAATCCAGTTCTAGTCAGTCCTCTAATCTTCTGACATCTTTCTAAAACACAAAAATCTTCACGCTTGAAACTCCCCATTATCCACAGAAGGAAGTGCAAATTCACTGGCATGGATGACAAGGCCTCGTGATCTGTTCCCTATTTTCACTTTGTCATCTGTCTTTTCCTACATACAATCCCAAAACCACCCACATCAAACTCCCTGCTTTTCATGCCTCTAGGCCTTCACACATTGTTTGCTTTCCCTAGAATGTTGGCTTGTTCCCTTACATATCTCTGTAGCTCTGCTCTGGAATCTCTCTTCACCCTACCCCCTTTCATCCAGGTGGAGATGGCCAAGTTTTGACGCCTCCACTGCACCTGGAAAAATGTCTTACGGTACTTGTAACATGTTATTGGACTAGATTGTTTCCTCACTTGCCTCCCTTCCTAGACGATGAGTGGACCTAGTTGAAGGTGGTGATGGTGTCTTATTAATCTTGATACCCCCTACTCTTTGCACTGCATCTAGAATTTAGTAGGAATTAATATTTATATTGAATGACTAAATGAATGAATAAAAAATAAATAGTTAAAACCTAGGTCTCTTTATGCCTGCCCAGGATATTCACAGACGCCCCCCTACCTCCCCCTCTTTGTCACATATGATCTGAAAAACAACACAAAAAGTTACACAAAGCACTTAGTGCAGACCAGCATTGGCTGTCAGTTCCCAAAAATCTAGAAACCTGGGTTTCCTCTGGTCCCAGTTCCCTCACTTTCCAGATATGCTCCTGGAAAAGTCATCTAAATTCTCTGAGCCTCAGATTCTTTATCCATGAAACAGAAAAAACACTTGCTCTGAGTATCCATATATACTAGCTGTGTGGCTAAAATGATGTACAATTAAAAAGTGCTTGAACACCATAAATAGCTCCAGGGAGGTAAAAGAAATATAAAAGCAAATACAGCACAGCTAAGAGACACCTATGACTGTGCTCTGATCATCTTTTGCTCTTTATTCTAAAAATCCCAGGCTTGCCCCTGGGGAGGCAGATACTGAAACTGGGCACTCATGCCACCACCTTGTCAGCAGGCAGCCAGATCTGCTGCTCATCAGGCGTGGGTGCCAATACTGCAGCATGTGACTGGCCAAAACCAGCATTTACAGGAGAGGGAGTAAGACAAAAAGAAAAAAGGAGAAAGAGAGAAGAAAGGCGGGGGAGAATGCAAAGGAAATTTAAATGAAACAGAGGGGCATGAACACTCACATACAGACAAATATGTAAGACAACTGAGTAGAAAAGAGAGTATGAACTAAGGGTATGGAAAGAGGTATTTAAAGAAAAAGCAACATGTGCCGTATGTGTATAAACAGACAGAAAGTGAGAGTCAAAATGCAAAGTATGTGCCCTTCTCTCTGGTATTGTTTCATAAGAACACAACCCAACCCTTCACTTAGTGATCTGAGCCATTCTCCAGGAACACAGCAGTAAGCATTCATGCCAAGGGATGCCCCATATATTGCCAAGTGCACCCAAGAACTCTCTGGGAGGGAAGGCTATCTTTAGTCCTTGATGACAAGAGGTTTCTGAACTCAGCATGTTCTGGAGACAGGGCTTCTGAGTGTGTTGGTATCAGGAAGATGACCAAGTTGGAGCCAGTTAGGGAAGATTCCTATGGGTCCAAGAAATAGCCCCGGAGGTAACAAGATGGGCTGTGGATGCCATGAAGTGAGCCTGTCTGCAAATTAAGGTTATACGGAGCCCAGTTTCCAATATGCTTAGTCTCTACGAAACAGGTGTCTAGCCTGCTTCCCAATGAAACTGCCTGGGAGTTGGCCATTCACCATTCTAGGGCTGTTCAATGAAGGTGGGCCCTTGTTGACTCAGTGGACATCAGCATCCTCCCACCACACAGTGACTGCCCTAACTCTGGAGATGACATTCTCACTATATTCCCTCAAGGCCATTATCTGAGGCTCCCAAGGAGGAGAAAGGAGAGGAAGGCTTCTCCTGAGTCCCATTAGCAAGCCCAGAAGTTTGCTCCCCAGGCCAGAGCAGGGGCTCAGCTCAATAACTCCCACTGACATCCCACTCTGGGACATGGTCCTGATAAAAAGCCAAAGAACAGGGTGACACTCACAATTTGGCCTTCCTGTTCCCAAAGCAACCTCATCTCAAATGGTTGGAAGCCCTCAACAGGGTCCAGGATAGCCTCATCCTCCAAGTGGGGCTACATATGGACCACCATCTATAGAGACTCTTGAGGTCAGCCATAGCTTGTCAGAGTAAGTAGAATGGTAACTAGGGTCAGAGCAGAAACTGAGTCATCTTTTCACTTCCAAAAGTACATCTAAGAATCTACCAAAGCCATACCTGTCTACCTTCCAGCTGATTTCTAGGGAAGCACAAAGAGGATCAGTGAGCTCTTCTCTGGGTGGGAACCCCAAGTCCTCTAAGTAGTAGCTGCAATGAACACAAGAGTACTTACAAGACAGAAGTCCTCCCTGTGGCAGGTTAAAAATGATGCCTTACAGGAATATCCCCAAAGCCCTAGTCCAGTAAAAATGGGACTGCCCTATGAAGCAGAACCAGGTACTGTGCAAAGCCAACAGGGAGAGAAATGTAGTTCCAGGAAACCATATTAAAGATACTTGTAATGGTTTTAAAACATGGTCCCCCAATTTTTTGACATGCCTCCTATAAAAATCACCTCTTCTCTTGAATCTGGACTCTGCAACTGCTTGACCAATAGAATACAACTGAAATGAATCGGTGCCAATTTTCAGTCCCAAGCCTCAAGAAACCAGCAGCTTCTACTTCCTATCTCCCATGCTGTGAGGAAGCCCAGGCCATGTACCGAGGGTACATATAGGTGTTCTAACAGTCTCAGCTGAGGTTCCAGAAAGAGCTAACATCAACCCCCAGACATGAAGCAAGACACGTCTATGTGACACCAACCCCTAATCAATGAGTCACCTTACGCCTTAAAGTCTTTCCAGCCAAGATGCCAGACATCATGGAGCAGGGACCAGCCATCCCTGAAGTATTCTCTGAATTCCTAAGCCACAGAGTCTGTGAGCATAATAAAATGGTTGTTCTATACCATAAATTCTGGGGTAGTTATGTCGCAGTAGATAAGTGGAACAGTTTTTGGTACCTAGAAATTTAGTGCTGTTGAAACAAAATCCTAAATCACTGACTTGGGGACTGAGTGACAGGCTATCAGGAGAGGTTACAGGAAAGTAAGGAAAATGTTAGTAGAAGCTGGAGGGAAGGGGACCCTCGTAAATGTTGAAAAGTTTGGTAATTCTGTCCCCAGTGGCGACAAGGAAAATAGGAAATCTACCTAATTCGACGATCCAGCTTAAAGTATCTCCGAGCAATGCTGCAGGTGCGGTCCAACATCTAGCTGCCTACAGTACAAGACAGAGGAGAGGAGCCAAAAAAGGGACTGTTCCATTTTCAAGCAACACGGAAAGGAAACAGAAACGAGAGAGGGCTTTCCGGGTTAGAAAATAACACTTGTTTCTGTCTCTCTAGATAGGAAAAAAATTCTCAAATTAAGAAATGGCTTCCAGATTGTAGTGGCAGTTTTAGTGTGTGTGTGTGTGTGTGTGTATGCGCGCGGGTGTGTGAACTAATCAGACTGTACACTTTAAAAGGTTCAGTTCAAGTTTAATTATCTGTCAATAAACCGCTTTAAAAAAAAATCTAGAATAGGTCTAGTACTAAAAAATCTTTGTCAAGACCTAAAAAAATGGGGCGCCTGGGTGGCTCAGTTGGTTAAACGACTGCCTTCGGCTCAGGTCATGATCCTGGAGTCCCGGGATCGAGTCCCGCATCGGGCTCCCTGCTCGGTGGGGAGTCTGCTTCTCCCTCTGACCCCCCTCCCCTCTCATGTGCTCTCTCTCTCTCATTCTCTCTCTCAAATAAATAAATAAAATCTTTGAAAAAAAAAAAAAGACCTAAAAAAATGGTTTCAAGCATTCCTCTGAGAATCTTACAGACAGACAGACAAAAGGCCTTCTAATGATTTGAAGGGTGGGCCGTGCAGATCCTCTGTAAATGGTAAGGCTTCCAAGACTCGTGAGAACCCTTGTCCCCGAGCAGTCTCCCAGGGAACCCAATGCGGGAAGGGGCTCACCGTGAAGTGATCTGTACACGTGCCTTCTGTCCACTGCAGTGGGTTATAAAGGGATTCCGAAGAAACCCACCAAGTTTTAAATGAAGTATATCGGCTGGGACTGGGAAGCACAGAGACCATATAAAATGAAGGGAAGACTCTGGACATTTGAAATATTATGGGTATGAAGCCGACGGAGAAAACTACTCACCTGCACAAATGGGCTACTTTTGATTTTGATAGAAAAGGAAGAAGGAATCAGAGTCAGGGCAGAACCCAAAGCCCTAAGCGGGGAGCCAGAGACAAGGTAAATGCCTCCGAGGCAATAAAACCACGACTTAGCCAAGGCTTCGGTCACTTGTGTCTCACTGGATATAAGAATTACAATGGGCCAGTAACTGCTGCGTGGCCTCCGGTTTCCCCCTGTGTGAAGAGGGCTATCTACAGTGGTTATTCTGGGCCTGTCCCACCCGGGTATCTTGGGTGGCAGATACATATTCTCTCTAGTTTACAGGTCTTCACATCAAGAGAAATAGGATATTCTATGCTGTGAGGAAGCCCAGGCCATGTACGGGGGGTACATATAGGTGTTCTAACAGTCCCAGCTGAGGAACTGCACACAATGAGAGAAAGGGACTGCACCCAAAGCGTTTCATCTATACCTGAACCTGACTCACATGATGAGATCTTAGACTTCAAGCTGATGCCATTTACAAGATGAGACTTGGGAACTTAGGGGAGAGACTGAGTGTATTTCACATTGGGCAAGGATGTGAATATTTGTGATCAGAGGGCAGACTATGGCAGATTGCATTTTCCAAAGACAGTGATCATGACCTACCCCATCTCACATGTCCTAGCAATGTGAAGTGGATACTCCTCTCATCAAGTGGCAATTATTTTCCCTCGGCTTGTGTGATGTTGTGATTTATAATAAGAAATATAGAATTGGTCTTAGTCTCATTTCTGGCACAGAGTTCCTAAAACCCTTGGAATTGCCTAAGAGATGACAGTGATCAAGGTGTCTTTTGTCATGTTAATGAGTGACTTTTGGACTACACCTAAGCATGGGGGCTGTTTGCTGGGAAAACCAACCTTGTGATTAGAGGGTTGGAACTTTCAGTTGTTCTCCTCCCCAGAACTCCAGGGAGGGGAGACTGGCTGGAAGTTGAATCAGCCACCAATGGCCAATGATCTCATCAATCGTGCCTATGTAACTGAAGCCTCCATAAAAACCCAAAAGGGCAGGGTTCAGAGAAGTTCCAGGTTGGTGAATCAGAATGCTGCCGCATGCCACTATGCAAGGCCCAAGCTCCCCAGGACAAAAAATCCTTTGTTTGAGACCTCGCCCTATGTATCTCTTCATCTGGCTATTGATTCGTATCCATTAATATCCTTTGTAATAAACTGGTAATCTAGTGAGTAAATGGGTTTCCTGAGTTCTGTGAGCCACTCTAGTAAATTACTGAACCCAAGGAGGGGGTCGTGGGAACCTCTGATGTTTAGCCAGTCGGTCAGAAGCACAGGTAACAACCTGGCTTGAGATTAGCATCTGAGGCAAAGGGCAGTCTACAGGACTGAGCCCTTAAATTGTGGGATCTGATGCTCTCTCTGGTAGATAGTCTCAGAATCGGGCGCCTGGGTGGCTCAGTTGGTTAAGCGACTGCCTCCGGCTCAGGTCATGATCCTGGAGTCCCAGGATCGAGTCCCGCATCGGGCTCCCTGCTCGGCAGGGAGTCTGCTTCTCCCTCTGACCTTCCTCCCTCTCATGCTCTCTGTCTCTCATTCTCTCTCTCTCAAATAAATAAATAAAATCATAAAAAAAAAAAAAAGGATAGTCTCAGAATCAAGTTGAATTGTAGGGCACTGAGCTGGTGTCAGAGAATTGCTTAGTGGTACGGGGGAGCACCCTCACACACACCACCACGTTGGAATTGGGGTGCAGAGCTCTTTACCTTGAACTCAGGCAGAATTTTGTTCTCGCCTTAATCAACAGGGTAAAAAAGAAAAGACACCATGCAACTTCGGAGGCTAGGTCATTAAAATGTCATGCATTTCTGCCTAGTTCTCTTGAGATGCTCACTCTTGAAACCCAGACATCATGCTGTAAAAGCATGCAACCAACAGAGGCCACACATAGGTGTTCCGCAGCTGAGGCCCCAGCTGACTGCCAGCATCAGTGGTCAGACATGTAAGTGTACAAGTCTTCAGATAATTCCAGCCCCTAGCCACTGAGTCACCAATGCTGCGAGGAATAGAGACAAGCTTTCCCACCCTACCCAAACGGCGATTTGTGAGCAAAATAAATGACTGTTAATGTTTTAAGCCACTAAGTTTAGGACCGGTTGCTATGCGGCAATAAATAACCAGACAAATATTACTGACGTCACAGCTGGATTCTCGGGAGCATCTCAGGTAACAGGGGGCTAAAGCCACAGGTCCTCCGGACAGGTAGCCTGCCACACTCAGACAGGCTCTGCAGCACTATCTTTTACCCACAGCCACCACTCTCAGGAGATTTGCCCTATCTGCTAGCCCTTCCCCTCTTCCTGAAATCGAAGGCAGAGCGTCCAGATCGGTGCCCACTTTAGCAGTGGGACCCCAAGACCTCTCTGGACTTTACCATATTACAAACCAATGCCTTGCTCAGCCCGGAAACCTACAAATGTGAGTTGAAATTATGGTTCCACTGTCAGTTAACTGTGGGTTTTAGCTTCCTCGCATGTACCATCATGAAACTGAATGAATCCCAAGACCCCTCCAACTCTAACGTTCCAAAAGAGTATGTGCTGGGCCTCAAAGAGTTCCAACAGAGTAGGGGAAATAAGACCGCCATGAAAATCCACCCTATGAGGTACTATGTGATAAGTGCCATCTGGAGGCTCCAAACCACGGGTTCTAAGAGTGAATACAGAGGGGAGGGAAATCCTTCTTTGCTGGGTGGCTAAGAAAAGCACTGGGAAGGAAGTAACACTTGCATCTAGACTGGCAGAAATGTAAGGTTTGCATTAGACAACAGTGAAGGATAAGAGTAGAAAGAAAGACCAGGGCTTTTTATGAAAGCCTTACAAGCCAGGCCAAGTTTGACCATATCATACTTGACAATAGTTTTTGAGCAGGAAGATCCCAGGGATGTTTAGAGGGAGGTGAATGGAGTGGTACAATAAAACAACAGAAGGACCAAGAGAGCTAGCCTTGAGTTCTTTCTCCCGTTAGCTTTGTATTTGGAGGGAGCACCTCTCCCTTTCTACGTCTCAGCTTCCCAATCTGTAAAACACGTGGGTTCGACTGAATGAACTCTAAGGTTCCTTTCAGCTCTGCCCTTCTAAGAGTCTGGGGACTGAGTGGAAAGGGAGCCCAAAGTTGGTAAGACCTACGAGAAAGGTACTTTGAGGTACTATGAGGACTCAAATAGCACAGCAGCCTATGGTAGAAGAGGCTCCTCTCCCAGACAGCTAATCAACTGGTCAATAAATAGTTATCATCTTCCACATACCAGGCATTGTTCCAGGCTCAAGGGAGATGAAAAGACAACCAAGAAGTCTACACTTTTATAGGCACCCAGGTTTCTCACACCTCCATCCAGAGGCAAGGTTCCCAAACACAATACTGATAGCCTGAACCTCCAATGGGGCAGTGACCCGGATGCTAGAGGTTCACAGTGAAAAAGCTGTCCAGGAAATCAGCAGGCATGACGAGTCTTCTGAGAACTGCCCCTGCTGCCTGCCAGGCCTTACAGCACAAGTGAAATCTCCTGAGAGCAACACATAGCAAAGTTCACCCTGTTTAGGTGGCTGAATTAGCTTTAAACATAACACTTCCTTGTTTGCAAGTCACCACACTGCTTCTAGTCTCACCCCAGGTCATCAACACCAACATCATAAAACCTGGCTTCTGAAATCCAGGGGAGCTTGGAGAATCTCACCTCCCACTCCCAGAATTGGGATGCAGCCAAATCTTATGAGCTGGAGTGCGAACCATATGTAGGGAGGGTATATCTGGCAGCTGAGGGTGAAGCAACGTGCCCATGCTGCCTCATCAACAAAGAGAAAGGGAAACCTGCTCCAAAAGACCAAAACCTAGCACTTTGGTGGTCAAATGAAAAGGCTTAGATTTCCTCCTACATACCCTGCCAATCAAAACTGGGCTACAGAGGAAAAGGAAGGAAATATATTAGCAAAATACCCATAAAAGTCAAAAAGCAGAATGGAATACAGGATCTTTAACCCATACTGGCTCAGGTGAAGTCTCATTCAAGTTAAGGACACAAACGCAAATACCTATCTTGCCAGTTCCACAGGGTCCCATCTGCCCTTCCCACCAGTTTTCCATGCCCCAGAGTACCTCCTACCCCCAGAGTGAAACACAGATGCCTCTACTACCCCTGGGTTCCTCTGCCTCCATGTGGATGACGTGGGGGTCCCCAAAGCAGCCATCAAGTCAAACACCCAGCTTTCCCAGGCCCTAGCACCCTTCCACTCCCCAACCAAAGTTCCCAATACACCAAGGAGTCTTTTCCCACTGAGACCCCTGGGCTAGTGATGATAAAAAAAAAAAGGGCCTCAGGTCACTGCGAAACATCTACTGAAAGGTCAGACTAAGAGATTCAGGTGCCAAAGTCGTTAATACAGGTTGTACATGCCTTGAAGAAAGAGAAAGGATCATTCCTCTTTCTCCCCCATTGTCCACCACAGAGCCTGGTGCCTGAGAGGAAAGCCCTCAGAGCTCACTGACAATGACTTCCTAAATGAACTGGTGATTTACTGCCCTCCTCAGCCCAAACAGCAACTCCCAGATATGGCTGGGGGTGAAGACAGCCAGCAAACCCACCAGATGACACTTTCAAAATATCACCCACGGTCCAGCAGTAGCCTCTGAGAGAAGGATATAGCTAGCCACAGAGGCCTGGGACTCCATGCCAAAAGTCCAGGAAAGAAAATTGGAAGGAAAGCAGAAATATGGCAGAAAGGAAGGGAAATGAAGACCTAGAGGGGAGGCTGGAAGAATGCTTTTTTAAGGCACATCAGAGGCTCAGATATTTACAAACATCATCTATCATGTTATGATGGCAAGCATGCCGGGAAGCTAAAGGAAGAGCAATTTTTAAAAATATTTAAAACATGTAGGTACATATTCCAAATAGAAACAGGTACTTGTTGGTGGTCCTGATTCTGCTTTGTGACTTGATGTAAAACCTGCTTCTCCCACTCTAACCCCCACATAGTGGAAATTGGGCAGGGGGGAAGAATATTTTAAAAAGTTAGGCCTTGACTCAAAATTGAGAAGCCCTGGTGAGAGCTATACATCCATCTTCCAGTTCTGGCAACTTTTATCCCATCATAGGAAGGGAGTTAACATTTATTGAGAAGCTTTATGCCAAAAACTATGCTAAGCACTGACATATATTATCTCATTTAATCCTCACAGCAACTCTGTGAGATACTTACTATTATTATTACTTCATAGATGAGTATCCAAGATTTTGGAGGGCATAAGAAAATGCCCTGAGATCTTACTATTTGGGGAGTAGAGCTTGGGTTTGAAGCCAATTGTTTATGATTTCAAAATCTGTGGTTTTTCTATCATTCTACATTCTACTTTTTAAAAAAAGACCAAACCAGGAAAGTGGATTATAGCTGACACTGACTAAAATTCCCCAAGCTGCTTTGTTTACAGCCCAGCCTAAATTCTTGTAGAACTAGACTTCTGCCTGCAACTTGTGCTAACATGCATAACTGTCTCCCCACCCCGACCCCCAGTGTGGTCAACCTCCCTCACTACAGTGTAGCCTAGCTCAGGCACAGGCCCAAGCTGTCCCATCTTAAGGAAAAGGATATAGCCAGGAGAATGTCAGCTGCTTCTTGCTGGCTCCATTCCTGGAGCTCTAGGCTCCTCCAACAGCACAAAGCAAAGTCTGTTTTAGGGTCCCTTTGCTTTCTCCTATGGACACTTATAGAACTGGGAAATGGCATAGATATTAGAGATGGCTTTTGCTTCATAGTCAGCATGAGCTGGGCCCAGATCATTCACCTGGACAACTGTCAGAGTCTTGATGATAAGCATTTATATTTTGCACCCAAGCCATTTGGTTGCCTCTTGATGCCACCCTCCAGTGAACCCCACTTCCCTAGAAGTGCTCCCCTACCCACCTGCTCAGAGTCCCCCGAGGGGCCTTAGTGCCTCCAGCTCCATGGGTGATGCTGGAATTCTTGTTGGCAGTCATGGTCATTTCTGCTCTCTGCAAACCCAGAACCCTGCAAAGAAATCAAGGCCTATTAGCCAAGTTTCCACAGGCAGCCAAAAGTACCTCAAGCATTTCCAGATGACCTCCAAAACTGCCAAGAGGGTTTCTGTGGCAGGTAGCAGGAACCACTTTCCCACATAGATTTAATTCCATGTGTTATAGCTTAAGAGCCTCAAGGGATCCCTGATCTGGGTTAGGCAATGAGTCTGTGAGCTAGCAGATAACTTATCACTTCACAGAGAATGACAAAACTCCATTTCCATCCTACCTCTTCTCATTTTTTAAATATTCCCAAACTTCAAGCGTGCCATAAAGCCTTGGTAAATTCCATCCTATTTGTATACCTCCTGAATAACTATTGATTCAGTGTTTTTCTTGAAACAACTTGAAACTAACTTGCTTATCTTAAAAGATATAACCTTGTTCTATACAATTAATCATTTAGTCACTCAACAAATATTTACTGAGCACCTATGTCCTAGGCACTGCCATCCAACAAAGAATGAAACAAAGTCTCTGCCCTTCGGGAGATTCATTACAGGAAAAACAAACAATAAGCCTGCACATGTCACATGTGTGTGATACATCAGTGTACATTTATGTATAATTTGTATGGTGATGATAAGTGGTATGAAGAAGAAAATGAAGCAAGGTAGAGGAAGAGTGAAGAAGGTCTGTTATTTGAAAGAGAAGGTTCAGGGAGGAATATTCTAATAGAGTAACATTCGAGCTAACACCATAAAGTTATGAACTATCATATTTTTTCTAATATACATTATGGTATTTAAGTACTGATGAAGTGAAAAATGTCCATTCATGTACCATACAGAGTTAGCAAATATATCATTATCCTTTAGGGAACATCATTTTATGTTAAAATAATAAAAGGAAGAAAAAGGTTAAAACTTAAGAGTACATCCAGATTGGAAAGGAAGAAGTAGAATTATCTCTTATTTGCAGATGATATGATCATATACGTAGAAAATCCAAAGGATTCCACTAAAAAACTTTTAAACAAATATATAAAGTCAGGCAAGTTTGCAGGATACAGAGTAATATTTTAAAAATCAATTTTACTTCTAACCACTGGCAATGAAAAATCTGAAAATGAAATAAAAAAATTCCATTAATAATTTCAGCAAAAAACCCCCAAAAACCTTAGTATTTCTAAGAATACTTAGAAAAATACTTGGGAATAAGTTTAACAAAAGAAATGCAAAGCATGATTATTGCAAACTATAAAACATCATTGAAAGAAATTAAAGAAGACACAAATAAATAGACATCCCATGTTCATGGATGAGAAAATTCAAAATTGTTAAGATGGCAATATTCGCCAAATTGATTTATAAATTGAACAGAATATCCATCAACTGTAGAAACTGACAAGCTGGTCCTAAAATTTTATGGCAATCCAAGGGATCCAGAATAGCCAAAACAATCTTAAAAAAGAAGAATAAAGTTAGAGAACTCAGACTAATTTCAAAACATACTACAAAGCCACAGTAATCAAGACAGTGTATATACACATAAGTATAGAAATAGACATCAAGGGAATAAAATTGAGAGTCCAGAAATAAACCCAAATGTTCATGGTCAATTGATTTTCAACAAAGATGCCAAGACTATTCAATAGGGAAAGAAGTCTTTTCAACCAATGGTGCTGGGACAACTGGATATTCATATGCAAAAAATAAAGTAGGACCCTGACCTCATACCAAAAAAAAAGGAAAACTGGATCTCAGACCTAAATGTAAGAGTAAAAATTTACAAAAGCAAAGCCTAGAAGAAAACAGGGGTAAATCTTTGTAACATCAGATTAGGCAATAGTTTCTTAGATATGACAACAAAAGGACCAGCAACAAAAAAGACATAAACTGTATTATACCAAAATTAAAAACCCTTGTGCTATAAAAATACCACCAAGAAATTTAAAAGACACCCACAGATGGGGGGAAATTATTTGCAAATCATGTATCTGCTAAGGAGCTGTATCCAGAATGTATAAAGAATTCTTTCAATTCAATAATAGAAAGACAAATAACCCAATTAAAAACTGGACAAAGGATTTGCATAGGCATTTCTCCAAAGATATAATATCATCCAGTCAGCTGATGAAACAATCACTAGTCATCAGGGAAACAGAAATCAAAACTACAATATAGTATTATACTTCACACCCACCAGTATGGCTATAATGAAACAGACAGATAAAAACAAATGTTAGTAAGGCTGTGGAGATACTGAAACCTTCATTTATTGCTGGTGATAATGTACAATGGTGCAGCCATTTTGGAAAACAGTTTGGCAGTTCAGAAAAGTTGTACACAGAGTTACCATATGACCTAGCATGATCCACTCCTAGGTTTATATCCAAGAGAAGTAAAAATACTGTGTCCACACAAATACCTGTACACAAATGTTCATAACAGCATTATTCATAACAGCCAAAAAGTGGAAACAATCCAAATGTCCATCAGTGGATGAATGCATAAACAAAATGTGATACATCCATACAATGGAATATTATTCAGACATAAAAAGGAAGGAGAAGTACCAATACATTCTACAACATGCATGAACCCTGGTGCCATTTTTACAAAATGTAGAGAATAGGCAAATCTGTAGAGACAGAAAGTAAATTAGTGGTTGCCAAGGTTGGGTTGAGAGTGGCAGAATAGAGAATGGCTGTGATCAGTATGGGTTTCTTTTTGAGGTGAAAAAAAAGTACTGGAATTAGATTATGGTGATGGTTGCACAACTCTGTGAATAAACCAAAAACAACTGAAATGTATGCATTTTACAGTATGTGAGTTATATCTCAATACAGCTGTTAAAATAAAACTTAAGGGCAAAAAAAATTTTTTTAAGTGCCTTGGAGAGTGGATGTGAGGGAGAACACAATTGAGACACCAAGCATATTTCCAGTGTGAATGTACACTCTGGCCTGGACTAACACCCCTTCATGGAAGCTGAATAGCAGTTCTCACTCTGACTGGCATTCCCATCACAATGACCAAAATGAAGTGCATTTGGATGTGAGAGTTAAACATATTTATTTACAGCCACTGAAGACCTTAATCCTAGAGGCCATCTTACTTATTAATAAGTGATTAGTCTCAACGACAAGAAAACCAAACCTGAGCCTCACTTCTATCCTTCATAAAGTAGAGAAAAGCCTTCTCTACCTGTCGGGGGAGAAAAAATCTTTATAAACCTAAGTATACAGTGATGATGGTGACGATGATGATAATAATGAGGATGAGGAGAAGTCAATCCTGCCACCCGAGCATCTGTGCACACTGGCTCTCATGAGATCTTCTTTATCTGCCCCAGCCCAGTGCCAAGTTAAGCTTTTGGCATATGGCTGTGTGTGCACTAGAAAGAAGGGGGAGAAGAGGCAGCCTCTGGAAGCTTTCCCAGGCCGGTTCTCAGGGTCCTCAGGGAGCACAGTGTTACAAGGAATCAACTGGCTAAGCATCAGCTTTCAACTGTGCCCATGGTAACAATGGTCACAATAACCATCATAACCCATCAAAACAACACTAGACATGCTCTAGCGGCTCCAGGGCAAGTCCTCAGGGAAAGGGCAGAAGATCTGTGGAAAGACCAGAAACTGAAAGATATTAAAATAACATGATAAAAAATATATTCTTTCTTTCCCCGAATTTCCAATCTAAGGAGGGTGGGCCCACTGCTCAGAAATGCTTTTATGTAGTTGAGTATGAGAACACAGAGTCAACTTAGTAAGAAGGAAAAGTACAGATGACTCTGACATTTGCTTGGGCCGAGAAGAAAAATCCTGTGAAGAGGTAACCATGAGAGGAGTGGACCAAAATTTTGTGTGTGTGTGTGTGTCTTTTTTTTTTATTCTTATGTTAATCCCCATACATTACATCATTAGTTTTAGATGTAGTGTTCCATGATTCATTGTTTGTGAGTGGACCAAAATTTCTACAAGGCTCATGGCAAGGATTCTTGATCACACTTCTGCAAGAGCCCAGCTGCAATTCTCAAAAGTAGCCTAGGAGTTCAGGCATCTTGGGCAGGCACTGCTGAGAACCCCAGACAGGCCCACTCAGTAAGAACAGAGATGCCAACTTGTCATCCTTCCTCCCACCTGCACTCTCTAGGCCAGGTCTATCAGATCAGGCAATAATCTAAGGGTTTGAGGTACTAAGGACCAGGCTAACTCTTTACACCTGAAGCTCAGACTTGCGTACTGCACATGGCTGGCTTTCTGGGGGACACTGCTTCTTCCAGGGCCCTAAGAGCAACTCCAGGCTCTCAGGTATGCTTTCAGCCTGACGCCTTAACTAGCCTGACTGCAAGGAGAGAAGATGCTCTAGTTAGGAAAAAATACCCACTGGGCATGGAGCAGAGAAGGGGGCTGAGAGGCTGTTTCGCTAGTTTTCAGGCCCATCGATGGCAGAAACTGCATGTTTAGAAAACGAAATTGTTCAATTAGCATCTACCACCAGTCACGAGTTGCTCAAAAACCCAGCTCTGACAAATTATAGACAACCATCTGAAGAGTCAGGACTATCCAGAAAAAGGACTACAGTAAGGTATTCCTAGACTTGTTCTACAAACTCTGCATTGAGACAAAGAAACCACCATCCCAGGTACTTGAGGTCCAGTGGGAAGAACACCTGACTTGGGGTCAGATAACTAATTCTAACCCTGCCTCTCTCAACTGATAGTTAAGTGACACTGCACAAGTGAGTTTCAAAGACTCAACTTTCTCACTATAAGAGCAATAATAATAACATGACCTACCTCATGTGATTTCCTGGCACACAGAAGTTTAATAAATGGTTTTTCTTCCAGATCATGCTGCTGTAGGTATTTGGAAAGCAACCAGTCCATTCCCGACCTTGAGTCATTTTCAAATTCCCTGTTACTACTGTCATTCAGTCTATTTGCTCTACGCAAGCACTGTGCAAGGTACTAGGATATAAAAACGTTCAGACAGTCCCTGCCCTGGAGGATATAAATATAAAGGGAGAAAAGTCAAGTAAAAAGTGGACCCCAGGAATGCTTCATAGGGAGGTGACATTTGAAGTAAACCTTAACCTATTTGCTACCCACAGTAAGAGGACCTAAGGAAAAGCAAAGGTACATTTATTAAGACATGTTCCTACATTCTTTATGTAATAGCTGAAGTTATAAGCACTTCACAAGTATTAAATCATTTAATCCTAGTAACAACCCTAAGAAGTAGGTACTATTATTATTTACATGTTACCAAGGAAACCAAGGTACAGGGCAGTTAAATAGCTTGCCTCGAGTCACTTGGCTAGAAAGTGGCTCGGCAGGAACTTGAGCCGATAGCCGGCACCAGCGCCCCAGCTTGGAGCCATGACTCTGTATTACCTCTAATCATCTGCGAATTCAGCTCTCACAGCTCTGCAAGGTAATGACGATACAGGCCCATTTTTCCAATCAGAAAATTTAGGGTCAGAGAGATTAATGACTGGCCCAAGATCACTCACCTAGTGAAGGAACAGAACAGGAATGTGGGTCAGCATCCACTCACTCTCACATCAATGGGGCACTTGTTAAAAATAGAGTCCCAGGCCCCACCTCCACCTCCTGAATGGAAATCTATAGGAGTGGGGCCTAGGAATTTGCATTTTAAGCTAGTTTATATCGCCGAAAGTGTGAAAGCTTGTGTCCTACTGCTTTCTGAGGACTTGGAAAGGTACAAAGGGTCACTACTGACCGTCTTCCTAAGGTTTCCGAGCTATAAGCAAATGAAAGATGGATGTTCGTTCAGTCCCTCTTCGTCCTCCCACCCCTCAGCTTCTTCCACCCTGCACAGGAACCACCGACCCTCAACAACAAAGGAGCAGGTCCAACACGAGGTCCAGTGAAAGCATTACCAATGTCTCCTCTAAACAGTTCCTCAATTTTCAGGTGTGCTCAGTGTTCTTGCATCTCAGAACAATTCTTCCTGCCACCCACCTCTAGTAGCTAACATCTGCTTCTGCACTTTCTCCTCACTTTCAACTCCAGCTGTAAAAAAAGTTTACAGCCGAAGACATAAGCTGATGGTTTGTAAGAGCAAAAATATGTCTCATCTGGCCTTCTCTTTATTTTTAAGAAATTTGGATTAGTTATCAAACATTTTAAAAAGCGTGTGGGTACAAATAAAATACAAATAAAAAGATTCTGGCCTTTCTCTTGAAAAATTAGAAAATCTGACGTCACTGTCTGCACCAGCAACAGTTGGCTAGGCTGAGTAGAAGTGGCCCATTTAGATGCAGCAAGCTCTCCAATTTACGGCTGTCCCTCCCCACCCAGTGCCTGCAGCTGGCCAGCTTTACTCAGCTCTCTGACCTGACTCTCGGTCAGCAGGTGAGTGCTGCAGCCCTAGCCTGAGTCCCAGCAGGGGAGGGTTAAGAGGTACTGTACCAGGAGCATGCTCCCTGTGGAGCATCCACAAGAAGCCTCTGGACAGCTGGGCCTGCACAGTGCAGGGAAGAAGAGTCTATTCTAGTACAGGGCACCGCTTCTTAGCCACTTGAACCGCCCCCCCGCCCCGCACCATCTATTCTCCTCACTGCCACTGGAGGAAAGACCTCTGAAAGGCTCCCAACTTTTGCTCAGGCCAGCCTTCATCTTGCAACTCTCTCTCTCCTGCTCCTTCTCCCTATAATCCAATCCCATGACCACAAATGTTCTCCAGGAAGGGCCAGATCAAGTCAGGCTCTGAAAAGCATACCTTCTGAGGGATGCCCAACCTCTAAGAATGAACCTTCCTATCCTAGAGCAAAAAAATGTTGCCCTTGGTTAGGTGATATTTCTAAATGTCTGTGTGATACTGTTCCATGGGCCTAACTGTGGACGTGACAAGATGCTTTGCCCCTGAAGGAGGAGACATTTGAACCCTGAGAGTAAGCATTTGGAAGGAAGCCTCCCATTCTGTTGGGGTTAAAGTTGCCATGTAGAGGAAACACAGACCCTGCCAAGCACTCTGCTTTACTAGTCCAGGTAAGAAGTCAAGACACCCAACAAAGGAAACCTCTAAACCACATGAGAGAATTTCTGCTAACAACTACATTCCACTAATTTCTTAAGCAATCTCCCCTGTGGAAGTGGCAGCCTGGAGGGAAGGAAAAGGTGGGAAAGGGAACAGAGCTCTATGTGTGCCCTGAGAACCTGGAGACTGCAGAGCTCTGTACAGCTGTAGTCTGACCACGGTGAGGTCAACACGCCTACTCCCCCAGCCCAGGGAACACCCACTCGGACCCTCTTTCCCTTCTTACTGACTCCCCCCTGCAACCTTTTCTCATTGCTGGTCCTTGGCCAAGAAAAGGACTAGACAAACCAGCAGCTACCCCAGAGGAGGGCTTAGGCCTTTAATTTTCTCCTTCAAGAGTCCCAGCAACCAACACCGGCACTACCAGCTTCAGGGAGGGTCATCATTAGAATGAGTTCTTTTTTTTTTTTTTTTGAATAGAAAGTTTTATTTTTGATATATTCAAATTTATCAGGATTTCACATTATGATTCATACTCCCCTCCCCATCCAAAGTCATTTTATTGTCATAAAATATCTCTCTACATTTTTTCTATTAACTTTATTTATAGTTTTCTTATGATCAATTAGTTATTGTTCCCAATTATTACTCACCTCTTCAAAAACAATATCATTAACCCTAACCTTGCCATGAGTTCTTTTTTTTAATCTTTCTCTGACTTTTTTTAATTATAATGTTAATCACCATACATTACATCATTAGTTTTTGATGTAGTGTTCCATGATTCATTGTTTGCATATAACACCCAGTGCTCCATGGAGAACGTGCCCTCCTTAATACCCACACCAGGCTAACCCATCCTCCCACCCCCTCCCCTCTAGAACCCTCAGTTTGTTTCTCAGAGTCCATAGTCTCTCATGGTTCTTCTCCCCCTCCAATTCCCCCCCCTTCATTCTTCCCCTCCTGCTATCTTCTTCTTCTTCTTTTTTTTTTTTAACATACAATGTATTATTTGCTTCAGAGGTACAGATCTGTGATTCAACAGTCTTGCACACTTCACAGCACTCACCATAGCACATACCCTCCCCAGTGTCTATCACCTAGCCAACCCATCCCTCCCACCCCCCACCACTCCAGCAACCCTCAGTTTGTTTCCTGAGATTAAGAATTCCTCATATCAGTGAGGTCATATGATACATGTCTTTCTCTGAATGACTTATTTCGCTCAGCATAACACTCTCAGTTCCATCCACGTCGTTGCAAATGGCAAGATTTCATTCTTTTTGATGGCTGCATAATACTCCATTGTATATATGAGTTCCTTTTAACTACCCAAACCAGAGTTCTCAAAAGGGTGAGTGTTTGAGTCTTTCCTTCTCTCTGGCAGATGTCCTGGCCTTGGGCTAAGGTGGCAACGGCTGTGTCTCCCTTTCCTGTCTCTGCCTGGACTAACAGCTCACCCGCTCAGCCTCTCTGCTGTTTGGCATTCCTAGTAAGTTCAGCCATACTGCTCTCCTGCCATGCTGGCCCCCTCTGTCCCCACATGGCTGAGAAAGCTAGAGGGCAATTTTAGCTAGTTCTTCCCTGATGCTCAATTTAATGTTAACTGACTTGTTAACTGATGACAAAAGAGGGTCCCCAGAGAGTCAAAAGCAACGGTGATAAAGGGCCCTAGAAATTCCACACTGGCCATATCCTTCAAAGTGCGCTCCTTCTCTTCCCAAAGTCACAGCTGCTATAAAACCGATGAAAGGGAGTTTTCCAACTGTGGCTGCCACCCAGTCAGACTGTCAATGGCAGGCCTTTCCCTCCCACCCCTCAGCCGATCTTGTCCACCTCAGGGCTTTCAGTCAATCTTCTCACAAGTGTCCCTATTACTTTCCGGAACGCTACTGCACTAACAGGTTCCCATCCAACACACCCACAAGGAGAGGCTGTTCTGGGAAACCTGCCTTCATCTCATTCACGTGGGCTTCTCCTCCTTCATCCCCCTCTTCCTTTTCTGATTCATTTCTCACTGGTTATCTGCACACAACCTGTCTTTGGCTCTGCTGTGCCTAAAAGCAAGGGTTTCCAAGGGAAAGGGGACAAAGTGGGCTCAGAGGTTGGATGGGTGGGCAACAGAAGCTTTAGAAAGGGAGCCAGGAACGATTTTCTCCCCTCTATCCCATACTTCCCTCCAAAATGCCAGACCCTGTTTCTCTGTCACTACTTCTATATACCTTCTACCCTAGAGCGTCTCCATTCCAGCCCCAGGTCCTGGGATTCTAGATCCAGAAAACCCTTCAAGCAAAAATGTCAAGGGGATTATGAGCTTCGTCAAGTGGCGAGGAACTGAGATTTGTTTTGCTGGGAAGTCAAATTTTACAGGTCCTGGTGAGGCTGAAATCCTCCTCAACCAGCCATGGGGAAAAGATGGGTTTTTTTCTGTTGTTGTTGAATAATAATCAGAAAAAAATTAAGCTCTTTCCATCTCTTCACTGTCCATTCATCACTCCCACATCCTCTTTCCCAACCCTCCTCCTCAACCTCAAAGAGGCCTATAAGTTTGGGTTTTCAACCTCAACTATTTTCAGTCCCTTTTCCTGCCAGATGGTCCTTCTCCACTTCAGTACAGATTCTGTGGAGGTTGGAAGCTGGGTTTAAATGTTTCCTGAAAGCCTGAAAAGGGGTGAGGGCTTGTTAGGCAATTCTAGGCAAAGGAAATCTGGTGGCTTCCAAGATAGTTTTAGAAAAACCCAGACACGGTCTGGAAACTCAGCCTCTCAGGAAGCAGCTGATCCCAGCTCTGCCAGGACAATGGAGACTACTCTGTCCGATGACTTGGCAACACTTGAAAAAAGAAAGTAGAACAGAGGCTTGCCCCACAAAGAGCCCTGCTCCTGAGGGCTAACCACTGCCCTCTTTAGCTTTCGTGAGAAGAGCCTGTGGTCCTGTCATCATGATGCCGATTCAAACCGATCTCACACCAGCGCCTTCCCTCTGGCCAGCTACAGTCGTTGCCATTTCCTGCGCATGCCAGGGACGTTCATGCCTTCAAGGTTTTGTTCAAACGATTCCTTCTATCTTAATGTCCTCCTCCCCCATTCTTTCTTAAATATTCATTCAAATGTCAACTTCTTCTGAAGCCTTTCCTGATCCTGAATCTTGACCTCCTTCTCACCCCTCCCACGCTCAGCCAGTCTAGCTGAACTCAACCTGACCAATGGCAAGATGCCTCCCCTGCTCTAAAAAACAAACCACCCACAAGCCAACTTTCTCAGAAGGGGACTAGGAAATAGTAAGGACCAAAGGGATTGGCCAAGTCTCAATATTGACATTCTCCTATCTGTAGCATAGGGAGAAGACCCCACCTCTATAATGAGAAAGAACATGGAGACCAACAAGAAGCCATCTACAAGAAACAGAGGATATTCAGAACCAAGAGGGAACACACCTGAGGTCTCTAGGCAATGGGTTAGTTTTTCCCCAACTCTCAGCCTTCAAACCTTTTCCCTTGTCCTTAATCTTCTGATTTTGCTTCCTGTTTCACTGAGAAAACAGAAACTAACAGAACACACCCTCACAAAGCTACCACCGACATCAGTGCAGATCTTGTCACTTCTCTGCTGAAAACCCTGACATGGCTCCCAATCACTCCAAGTAAAAGCCAAAGTCATTACAATGACTCACAAGGCCCTCATCAGCTGGGGCCCTATGATTTCTTTGACCTCATTTCAACTACTCTTCCCCTTACTCTTTCCACACCACTCCCACTGTCCCCTTGTCACTTCCTCAAACAGATGAGGCACAGTGCTACCTCAGGGCCTTCATACCTACTGTGCCCTGTAACTAGGGCACACCCCCTGAGAGAGCCCTCTCCCTCTTCTCCCAGGACTTTGGTCAGATGTCACCTTCTTAGGGAGGCCTTCCCTGACCACACTGTAAAAAATTAGTATTAACAAAATTGCTACTAAAAAACCTTCCTCCGGGCGCCTGGCTGGCTCAGTCAATAGAGCATGCAACTCTTGATCTGGGGGTTGTGAGTTTGAGCCCCATGTTGGGTGTGAAGATTACTTAAAAATAAAATCTTAAAAAAAAAAACAAAAAACCAGGGGCAGCTGAGTGGCTCAATGGGTTAAGCATCAGACTCCTGATTTCAGCTCAGGTCATGATCTCAGGGTCATGAAATCAAGCCCCACATCAAGCCCTGCATCAGGCTCCACACTCAGCAGGGAGTCTGCTCAAGATTCTTTCTCTCCCTCTCCCATTGCCCCTCCCCCTCCCATACTCTCTTGCACAAGCGCTCTAAAATAAATAAATAAATCTTAAAAAAAAAAACCACAAAAAATGAAAAAACAAAAAACCTTCCTCCATCCTGTTGTCCCTCAGCACTCCTATTCCCCCTTTTCTGGTTTATTTTTCTCCATATCATTTACGGCCACCTAAAATACTACTTTTCTCTTCCACTTATTATGTTTATGTAAGCTAAGGATTTTTGTGTTTTAGTCACAGCTGTATACTCAATGGCTACACAGCAGGCCCTCAACAAATATTTTCTGAATGACAAAACATTTGCCACCAGCTTAGAGTGACCCTCCCTGGGCAGGGTGAGCAGCTTTGGGCTCTGTTATCCAGGCCCATCTTCCAACCCCACCAGTCTTCCCAGTTCAGTCTGACCTACCTGCAACAATCATACCCACTCAGAAAACTCAAAAGGGACCAGTCTCCTGAGCACCCAAAAGATTCAGGGCAGGGGTAGGTTCAGCCCAAGAACTCACCTGAAATTGCTCTCTGCAAAGATTACAATGATTTCCCAACTGCAAAATGCAAGCGTCCTTTCTGTGGATCTTAATGAATCACAGGACCTTCCCTTTCTGATGTCTACTGTTTTGGATACAACTCGTCAGCCCTGTCTGAAGCACTGTAATGTAGTTAACTCTCAATCAGGAGCACACTCTCTGGGGTATTCACAATCTGTCCACAAGATCTTTATGCTCATCAAAAGAGGGAACAGGTTGAAAAAGGCTGGGAAATACTGTCAGAGAAGTAGAGAAGAGGGACAGGTGCAGGCACCCAAGGCTTTCATTCATTTACTTCCTGGAGCCCTTTGAGAACATCTTCCCAGCCAGGCCCCCATGCTACTGTGCTTTACTCTGGTCCTTGTGCTTGAGCAGCTCCCCATCCTGCCCAGGTAGACTAAAAAGGATTTGGTACAATGTAACAAGAACTGTGAAAGAAGTATGAACACAGAGCTCTGGGAGCAAGGAGAAAGACACCTAATCAGGTGGACAGAATGGATTTTGGGGAGGGCTTCCGAAGGAGACAGGGAGTGACACTGGGCTGAGTCTTGCAGGGCTTGGGAAAGATAAAGAAGGCAGAAGAAGAACACTAAAAGCAGAAGAAAAACCACAAGCAAAAGCCAAGGAGACAGACCTTGGAGCAGGCTGAGATTTCTTGAGCTGAACACAAAGAAGCGATAACCTAATGAAAAACACTGATAAATTCAGCTACATGAAATAAGAACTCTGTTCATTTAAAATATGCCATTTAGAGAGTGAGAAAGGGATCTACAGAGTGGGTACACAGGTTACAGGGCTCAGCAGGGCTCAGCAGATCTGGGAACATTTGATACAGAAAGTTTTCAAGAAGAAATAGAGTCTCATACTACAGACCTTGGCCAGATCATTAGGGCTGAATTTCCCTTTGGAGAAAAGCCCTTTGTTTCTCAATTTTGGAAGGTGGTAGAAGAAAGTGCACATATACTGCCAGGCTCTGCTGGCTCTATGCATGCATTTATCTCATTTTTTAAAAGATTTTATTTATTTATTTGAGAGAGAGAGAGAGAGAGAGAGAGACACATACGGAGAGAGCACAAGTGGGGGAGGGGCAGAGGGAGAGGCAGGCTCCCCGCTGAGCACAGAGTTTGACACTTGGCTCAATCCCAGTACCCCAAGATCATGACCTGAGCCCAAGTCAGATACTTAACCGACTGAGCCACCCAGGCTCCCCATGCACTTATCTCATTTAACCTAGCTGTCAGTATTTCTATTTTATGGGTGAAGAAACTGAGGCTCAGGTTAAGTAATTTGCCCAGGGTTTCATAGTAAGTGGCAGACACCGGAGTCTGGAGAGGTTGGCACTGAGCTCTATAACGGATACCAGACCACATCTGCCCCTTGGTCTTTGTCATATCTTGTGGCAGGAAGCCATCCTCCATCCCAAGTACAACCCTGCAGCCCAGCTCTAACTGGATAGAGTTAGAAAAGGATACTAGCAGAGGTCCCACACATGGCCCCCAAATTCTTGGTGTTAAAACCCCATTTTTCTTAAGCCATCTAGTTCAGAGGGCCCTGAATCAACAGAAAATAAAAATCAGAGATGCCCCTCTAGTGCTGCTCTTCAGGCCTTTTCTCTTCATTCTTCCCCACCTAGGGACAGAGGCCCTCACAAACACAGACCCTAGTCAAAGAAAGGCCTTCCCCTAAAAATGCAGTCACACTGGAGCACAGACTGCAAGTAAGGGGACTCTGTCCATCCATCTGTCCAATTTCTTTAAGAGTCATGATGGGGACAGAATTTGCCTCTTTATCCTCCTTTAAACAAAGCAAGTGTTACTTGGCGATTGCAGGTCTGTGGTTCTCAAAACTGTGTGCTGAGGGACCCTAGAGCATTGCAATGAACTCACAGGGGTGCTGCAAAATATTTTATTTTTTGGAGGGAAACAGAGCAATATTCAACATTTGTTGGACACCCCACAAGTTCACACTTTTAACATCAGATTACACTACATTCTTTTCAGTGATGTCTTTTCTTTGTGAGGCTGGGTTTTCAGCAGCTACAGTGATAAAAAGCAAGTACCATGTGCGAAGCAATTTAGAGCAGGAAATGAGATGGCAATATTCACTCTGATTCCAAGATGTGAGCGGTTTTGTCGACTGTAGTTAACACCCAATGTTGCATTAGTTTCAGGTGCACAACACAGTGATTCTACAAGTTCCTAGGATATGCTATGTTCACTGCAAGCGTAGCTACCATCTGTCCCCATACCAAGAGGTGAGATGTTGTATAGGGCTCAGTCCGTCCCATTAGTTAGTAACTGTGATTCTTTAAGAATGAAATACAAATATTTTTCCTTTCAATTTATGTGTATAATTTTTTCAAATGGCTACTCAGTTGTTAGGATATAAGCTCTTTCTACATGGTTTGGACCTAAACGCTTCAAAAATGAAACTTAGGTATTTCTTTTGGCGTCTGGACACTGTGAAAAATTTACTGAAACGCTAAGGGCCCAGGAACTGAGAAAGTCTGGGAACCTCTGCAGCAGGTGTTTTTACATCTCTGCATCAAGGAGCCTAGGAGTTCCCAGGGCAGGCCCAACCCGGCCCCTCAAGGAGGTGGGCAGCAAGCACTCGGGTCTATGGAAGGCACACTCAGGCACACAGAGGCTGACAGAGCAGCTGCACCCCTTCCCCCCCCCCCCCCCCCCCAATGCCTGAGGAGAAGTGGCTGCACACCAGCTCCCTCTCAGCCGAGAGCCTGGGCACATCTGTGTCAGCTTCACCCCAGGCTCCCAGGTTCTCCTCTGAACTCCCTCCCTAAAAACCTCTATTCAGCACTGACCTCGTGAACAAAACCCCCAAAGCCAGCCCGGGAGCCAGCCAGGCCGGCAGGGGACTTCCACACATGCTCAGACTTGGGCAATGTCCACAAACCAAACCATTAATCCAGAGAGAGGGAGCAATGGGAATCTGAGTGAGGGCTTCCATGGACAGACAGCCCATCCAGAGAAAGGCCAACTGGGCTTTTTGGGTGAAGATTTGCATGAGAATAACTCCTTTGTTCCCAAGGAGTCTCTCGCCTGCTACACTCCCTCCCTCCATTCTTCCCTGAAGTCATAATCCTCTGTTGGTGACATCACTGCAGTTGATACAATAGCTAACTATTGTGATGTCACAAGACTCAACTTCTGTCAGTTTTGATGAGGGCTGGGGTAGAGAATGGGACAAAGGGCTGGTACAGAATAAAGTTATAGAACTAGAATTTGCTTTTTCATGCTAATTTCCCTGGAAATGAAAAGCAGTGACTCAGAAAAGGAAAGGCAAACCACTGGCAGCAAGGCTGTATGCAGACTGTCGATATCAACTGGAGAGCGGCAGGGGTGAGGGGCGAAGGCAAAAAGGAGACAAAAGAAAGTTTTCACTTCTAGGATTAGCCAGCCAAATATGAAGACGTTCTCAGTCGGGCCAAGTCCAGGACCTTCTCTTTCCATCATCCATCACCTGGGCCCAGAGCAAGCAGAGAAAAACGGAAACGCAGGAAAGGCTCCAGGCTGGAACGTTCCCTGGAACCTAATGTTTGGGATACTGTGTTGAGTTCTGGACTCCACACTGTCAGAGGGACAGACTCGGCTTGGACTGAATCCTGAGGATAGGGACCAGGATGGAGGGGGCACTCAGAGGCATGTCACAGGAGAAATGACTAAAGGAATGGAGAATGTTTACCCTGGAGAAGACAAGACTGGGGATGGAGGAAGCGGGTAATTGCCTTGAGAATTCTGAAAGGCTCTCATGTGAAAAAGGGATGACATGTGTTTTCTATGGCCCCCAAAGAGACCTCAGACATGAGAACATCTAGAATGGACAGAATGAGGGAGAATTTTTTATTCTTAAATTCGAATTAAAGACTTTAAGTTCTTTTTAATGCCCAATGTCTCCATTACAGACGATGCTCTTGAGGACAAGGACTGTCTTGGTCACTGTAGTATATCCCAGATCTTAGAGTAAATAGCACACAGTAGGTGCTTATTAATAGTTGTCAAATAAATGAACAAATGAAGCAATAGCAACGGTCTGCTGAAGTTGTTGGTGTTCACAGGGGCTCACTCTTCCAAAAAGTATTTTTTGAATTCCTACCACATGCCACTCAATTAAGATGCTGGGGATAACAGCAGTGAATGAGGTAGAAAAGGTAGGTCTATTTCCCCTCTTCCCCTGCTTTGTAGTTTATTAGCATAGATGCCATGTAAGGCCCCTTCCATATTGAGATTTCTTGGTTTTAGAGTTGACTAAAAAACTTGAAACTGAGAGAAAAGAGGACCCCAAAGGCCACAGATGAACCCTCCCTACCACCTCTACTGCCACTTACAAGCTTAGAAATCTAGACTGAGCTCAGGCTGCCTTCTCAGCTAGGGAGAGGCCTCATGCTGAGACAGCAGTATGCTGGACCAGACCAGAGCAACTGGCTGGGTATTTATTAAAGCCGCCCCCCCTGCACCCCACCACCACCAAAGTAGGCTCCTATGTGAACCCAGGCTCCCTTAGCCCAGCAGTAGGTAAGTATGGTCCAGCTAGGTAACATGAGGTATTTTAAGATGCCTTCACTTCTCTTTTAAGGAGCTTATAATTTCCCCATCAGCCTCAGGCATTTATCCTGCTAGAGGACATCTGAATGACAACATAGTTACTACAGACCAATTTTCAAAGAAATAATTCCAAGATCTTCTTTGCCTAGCTTGTGCTAGGGCTGTAGGCTTGGTTCCAACTGCTGAGGGCTGGAGAGTTATAACTATAGGTAATGAAGCAGATTATTTAACAATAACGATACACAGATTCACAATATACCAGACATTATCCTCTTCAAAGTAGTTCTTAGAGGCTTGGATGTTTATTCCAGTACATTCTCAAAACATTTCTGAAACTCCCATTTGGAAACTGCCCTCAGAGGCTTTGGAACATGATTTGAATTTTCTCTGAAGGAAAATCTGCATTCTTCAAGGGTGCTAACTCATTCAGAGCCATATGACAAAAAAAAAAAAAAAAACCAAACCCACAAACTAGAGAAAACCATCTTAGGTCAGAATAAACAGTAACTGTCAAGTGTACCGTGGAGCCTTTATATCAAGGGAGATGCATATGGAAACTGCCCCAAATCTCCACTTTTTAGAGTACAGCAGTTACTCACTCTGAGGTCCCAGAGACCTGTGGCTATCTAATAAACCCCAAGAACTTCCACAGAAAGTTCATAAGAACATAGGTTTCTGTCTACCGTTTTAGGGTTTTCCTTTCATGGGGTTCACAAGCTACTCCACAGACTCATTTTAAGAATCCTTATCCTAACCCATTTTACCTTCCTCATAAATGCAAGGGTAATTCTGAATGGAGGTCTACGAGCTCAGCAGATATGCCAATGCTGGGCACAAAGAGAGACTGACTTGCAACAAAGCCCCCTGCTCTCCTGAGTCCTTGCAGCACCATGTTTCAAACTCGGACCTCAGGGTGAAAATTAGTAAAAAGAAACCTCATTTAAAAATGGAGTCAAGAGGCCAGAAGGGGGGCTCTCACAACTGCAGGCCCAACAGGAAGTCCACACTACCTCAGCTACTTTCCTATCCCAGCAGGAGGAAAAAAAGGTTTTTCTCCTCCCCCAGCAACAGCCCGGCCAGTGAGAGACTGTCACAATTCAGCCAATAAAAAGCCACTACAGGGGCACCTGGGTGGCTCAGTCATTGGGCGTCTGCCTTCCGCTCAGATCATGATCCCGGGGTCCTGGGATGGAGCCCCACATCGGGCTCCCTGCTCGGCGGGAAGCCTGCTTCTCCCTCTCCCACTCCCCCTGCTTGTGTTCCCTTTCTCGCTGTGTTTCTCTCTGTCAAATAAATAAATAAAATCTTTAAAAAAAAGCCACTACATTTTGAACCATCCCCCCAACTTCCCCTTTCCCTCAAGAAAAGAGCATCCCGGCTCCTGGGTGGCTCAGTCAGTTAAGCCTCCAACTCTTGATTACAGCTCAAGTCATGATCTCAGGGTTATGAGATGGAGCTGGGCATGGAGCCTGCTTAAGATTCTCTCTCCCGCTCCCCCTGCCCTTCCTACCTCACCCTCTCCCCATTGCGCACACAGGGGATGGGCGCGCACGCTCTCTAAAAAAAAATGTTCCTCTCCTTTGTTCTTTGGAATTGCCTATGGTTTTGCCGTAGCTTACTTGTGGTTGACAATCCACAATCTACAAACTACTACACTTCACAGGACTTCAGGAGTGTCAGAAATGGTTAAATCCAAGAATGTTAAAGACTCACAAATGCCAAGGGTCCTGGGACTCAAATGTGACATTTCCTAATGTGGTTTATAAACTGGTGCTGGAAACAATTCCCAAAGAGGAATTGGCAGCCACGTTCATTTATTTGTAAGTGCAGATACAAAGAGCAAGCTATGGTCTCAGCATATGTTCTCTCCCCTTTCCCTAAGTCCCCAGTCTCCTCATGGGAAGCACACGGAATACGCCTCCTGCAACCTTCTGGGCCAGCCAGCATGCTCACCAAGCAGCTCTCACATACTAACAACCACCCAAGTCACATCTGACTCATGCCATTGCTCTTTGTAATGAGGTATGACATGTATCTAATCTCTTGTATATTTTCATATGTGTAGCCTACAATTAGGCATTTTTGAGGGATGTAGCTGACTAGTGGTTCTGTTCAGCGACCTATAATTATTCACACAGGCATCATGGCCCATCCAGGCAGCTATCAGGCTGGAGGCACTCCGAGCTCAGACTTCATGGAGGAGGCCACTTGGCTCTAAGGATGTCCGAATACTGGTTAACAACAGGCTTCAGAAGGGCCACACTGCTCTTCCTTGGCTGCACATGGAGATACCCCTACTCCATCCCCTTCACCCCTCTTCTTTATCTACTGCCTGGCTCAACACAGCTCACTCCCAAGCCTAAGTATTGGCACGTTTGTGGGCCCAATGCCCACAAAAACGGACCACTTTCTTGGACACAGTCTCCATTAACAAGGCAATAGCGATGTAAATCAATTACTAAAACTCCCCACAAATTTCTCACCTGAGAAAAAACTGGGTCACACCCACCAACCCACAGAATCCTGCAGTCAGTGCTGGGCAGCTGGGCTCTCGGAGCTAACACAGGCCTCTTCTCTGACCCAGCCTCTCCACCACCAGCTCAAGTGGTCTCACTGCTCCTGAGGGCCCGACAGAGTAATTCTCCCCCATGCAAATGTCCACCACCCTGCTTCCGCACTACTTCCCTGACTAGGAAGGAAGAACTGGTGAGCCTGAAGAATCTGTTTCTAGTGACTATTCACATATACACTTGGCTCCAATAAAAACTGGTTTCTTGGGACGCCTGGGTGGCTCAGTTGGTTAAGCGGCTGCCTTCGGCTCAGGTCATGATCCCAGGGTCCTGGGATTGAGTCCCACATCAGGCTCCTTGCTCAGCAGGGAGCCTGCTTCTCCCTCTGCCTGCCTCTCCCCCTGCTTGTGTTCTGTCTCTCTCTCTGACAAATAAATAAATAAAATCTTTAAAAAAAAAAAAAAAAAAAAAAAACTGGTTTCTTGATTCATTAATGACGGCTCAAATCCTGATTCTAAATATAATCAAAGATGTAGCCCAGGGCAGCCGTGAAGTACAACTGTGGCCCCACACTCAGAACGGCATACACATTAAGTATGAGCCCAATATCTAAACCACAATTACCATGCAAGTTTCCCTTCTTCCCAAGCACTGGCTCCAAAGTAATATAGAGTACTTTATACTTTTCAAAACCACTTTCACATGTTATCTCAGTGGAGCCTACCAAACAAGCCTCAGAGCTTAAATGCAGTAGGGATTTTCTCCAAATTTTTTTTTTTTTAAGTAATCTCTACACCCAACTTGGGACTTAAACTCACAACCCCAAGATCAAAAGTCATGGGCGCCTGGGTGGCTCAGTTGGTTAAGCGACTGCCTTCGGCTCAGGTCATGATCCTGGAGTCCCGGGATCGAGTCCCGCATCGGGCTCCCTGCTCGGCGGGGAGTCTGCTTCTCCCTCTGACCCTCCTCCCTCTCATGCTCTCTGTCTCTCATTCTCTCTCTCAAAATAAATAAATAAATAAAATCTTTAAAAAAAAAAAAAAAAAGATTGTTAAAAAAAAAAAGATCAAAAGTCATGCGCTGTACAGACTAAGCCAGCCAGTCTCCATTTTACAAAGGAGACTGAGCCTCAGGGAGCTTGTCTTGCCCCAAGGTTGCTCAACTAGTAAGTGCAGAACCAGGTCTAGAACTACTTCGTAGCTGTGTGACCTCAGCTCTTCATATGGCAACAAGGAACACCTCACAGGGCTTACTGTAAGGATAAATGGACTCATGTATGGAAAGTGCCTGGAATGGTGTCTGGTCCACAGTAAGGATTATGTTGTTATTATTTTATGTTATTATCGTCGTTGTTGTTAATAATTAGTATGAGTATTACCACCACCACCACTAGAATCCCCAATTCCAAACCTAGAGCTTTTTCCTCTCTATCCTGCTGAAGCTTTGCACAAATCACTGAGGAAGTGGCGTCAGATATCTAACCTTGAATGAGTCTAGACTCAATCCTTATAATTTGCCCATGGAACTTAGAACTCACTGGGCTCTCTATCTTACCAGTCCTCAAACTTCTCCGTATTTTTGTGCACACACACATGCATCACCGTTTCCATAAATCTGACTCTCAAGTCTCAGGGCCTCTGACATTACTTCTGCTGTGTGAGCCACCACTCTGTGGCTCGCCCTGCCTGCAGCACCCAACTTTTGCTCACATCCAAGTCCTCATTCATTCACTTCCTTCCTTCAACAATCATTTAATGAGCACCTGCTCTTTATGATGCACAGTACGAGGTCCTGGGGGAAATAGCCTTGCCCTTCAGATACACCAAGGAGAAGTACAGGAGAGTGGGATGCACAAGGGGATGATAGCACAGAGGCACCGAAAAATAACTTTGTCTCGGGCAGCACAACAGAGTTCAGAAAAGGCAATGCTGACATAAGTTTTAGAGAGTGCCCAGAGTTTTCTAGGCAGACAAGGGGAGAGAAGGGCATTCTGAGAGGAGGGAACAGTATTTACACAGAGATACAAATCAGAATCATATAGAGTATATTAATCTCATCATGTCAGCATGGGAGGGCCGCGTGTGCGTATGTGTGTGAGAGAGAGACAGAGACAGTGAGAAACAGAAACAGAACAAGCTATGATAGAGAACAACGTGGGAGGGTGAACCCATACTGCCTGGGGGTGGCAGGCAGCTGGGACAACAAACATCATGTCTGCCTTTCCAGGGTCTGAGGGGCAATCTCGACTCCCCGGGGATGCTCACAGTGTACCAATTTCCAATGCAAGATCCTTTAACAACTGTTTTCTCTTTCTGTCTTCTCCTCCTTCTAAAGAAGAGCTATTTTTTCCCTAGCCTCACTTCTGCCCTGCTCTGAGCCCTGAGTTTTAGTGCCAATGCTTTTACACAAATCCAGTTTCACGTCCTGAAATATAATTTCATAGGAATGTAATTCTGAAATGATCTCATTGAAAAAGCACATCCAGCAAAGGCCATGAGCAAACTCTGGGCCAGCCCATTCACACCCAGAGCCAAGGAGATTGCAGACCCCTTTCCCTTAAATGGAGAATGTGCCTGGGGCCCAAAACAAAGCACACCAGCTGCCCACGGACATTATCCTGCCCACAGCCAGCCTGCCTGCTTGCATACTGAGGCCTGGGCCCAGAGAAGTGACGGCCACAAGACACTCCGCGTTGTGCAAGGGCAGACTCAAGAGAGCATCCAAGCAAACAGGCCTCACCACACTGATGTTCGCTGAGTCCCTCAGGAGGACTCTCGCTCCAGGCCCTGAAACACCAGCTCAAACTATTAACACCCCCCTATCACAGTCCCATCAGACAGAAGAATGTCCAGGAGCCAAGCTGCTAGGGACCCACCCCACAGCGACCTGCCTTCCCTAGCTCCAAAACTCAACTGCTATCTGATTCTAGTGAGAGCGTCAGAAATTAGGGTATTTGACTCTGAAACCAGATGTCAAAGCCAGGTCTAGCCTAGTCCAGCAGAGCTGAGACACAGTGGAACTGGGTAAGGAACAATGTACTCTGATGGGACTTTCAAAACTCCTAGCTGAAAACTCTCCAAGTTAGGATCTTTGGAAAAATGTCCTTACTCCAAAATCAGTATACCCCCCCTCCCCCACCCCATGAATTCTCATAAAATGGACCAGAAGGGGAAGAAAAAAAATTAATGGCTTGCAGGTCTACAGGAACTCTCTGTACTATCTTTACAACTTTTGTGTAAATCTAAGACTATCCTAAAATAAAAAGTATATTAAAATTAATGGCTTGTCATGGTTTCCTCCATAAGGAATAATGGAAAAGAGTGGTCTTGGATATAAATTCCACCTCTGCCTCTACTAGCTCGGAGTTCCCCAACCTCTCAAAACTTTGGTTTCCTCCTCAATTAAATGGAGATGACAGTTCCCACCGTGAAGTGTGGCTGTGCAGATGAAGTGAGGCATTGCGCAAAAAGAATTTACCGCCGCCTGAGGTGCTTTCCTTCCGGGCAGGAACCATTTCTCAGTTCAGTCAGCCTTCACCTGGGGCTGGGGGGGAGGCCCTGCCTCCACTCCACAGTCATACCCGTCTCTATGAGTTACAGCCTCTTCCACATAAGCATCACACTTTAAGCCCACGGTAATCGCCCGAAGGGCTGACGGCTGCCCCACAGCGAGTTCCAACTAGTGAAAGCACACCACAGGAAACATGTTCTTCTCCTTCCTGCCTTCCTTCTTCCAGGAGGATCCAATGTCACCTTTATGAGCTCAATTACTTTCCTGAGGCTCACAGAGGTCAACCACAAGGAGAGGCAGAAGTTGAAGGGGCTGAGCTTCGGTATAATTAGCTTTCCACGGTGGGGTGTGGGCAGGAAAGAAATATGTTCTCAAAGTTACCACAAAAGATTCTTCACCCTCAGCAGCACCACGCCATCCACCACCACCACCCACCATCCACACCCTCCCCTGCACCTTGCTCCCCACCTTGGCCCCACATGGAGCTGCGCTGATAAACCACAAATCCACCAAGTCATGCACAGAGTAAGTTCCCCAAAGCCAAGAGATAAGCCCCAAGGCTGGGCATGAAGTCACCCCCAAGCCCTGGTGCCGGGCTCTCGAGCCTCAGCCACCCTGACTCTTGGCTTCATGATGTGTTACCCAGTTTTTCCCCTAGGAAGACTGAGGTAAGTGGACAGGGCCCCATCCTGGTCTTGTAAGTGGATGGGCTAGAGGCCAAGGAAAGAATCAGGTGAAGAAAGGTATGGCTCTGATGTCACGTTCTCTCTGAAAATCACTCACAAGGATATCAGATCCTTAAAAAACTCTCCTAAACCAAAGGAGAAGTCCAATCTCACCCTGAAAATTTAGTGTCCAAATAAGGGAGTAGTCAGTGCTAGAACAGTTAGCCTGTTCCAACTTGGAAAAGCCCTGTGAGAGAAGCAGTTCCCAGGCTTAAGATTCCAGTGACAGGTTGTAACCCCTGGTCGCACTAATGGGCACATTCTAGTGGCTAATTTCTCTGACCTTCCAGCTGGCTGGATTGGAGACACACCCCAGCTGAGGCCAAAGGACATTAGTTCCTGGGAGGGAGTATGCAGAAACTCAGCAGCCCGGCTGAACCAGATAATAGCCCCAACTCCAGCAGCCTCAAGGACACGTTTTGGGAAGCAGAGCCCAGGAAGAAGATGTCCTTGGAGCCATTTCTTATTTAACCAAATAAAAGCCAAATATAGCTAAATATTAAGAGGCTAACTATGTCATCTTCTGTGCAATTTTTCTCTAGCTTATCACCTCGCACTAAATAAATGTGAAATATTACTACTATCATTACTAGTTTCCCTTTATTCTTTCATGTCCAGTCCTCCCTGCTCATAAATGACAGAATAAGCATCCTGGAACATCAATATCATCATGTCATTCCTCTGGGCTCCTTAAGTGCCAATCATACCAGATCCAGATTCCCCAGGTCCTCTAGAACCTTGTCAAATGCTACCAACCAATCATACTGCTCTCTTCTTCCTTCCTCTTCTTCAACCATCCCACATCATACCACCACACCCTCCATTCCCCTCCCCACAAAGACACACAGACCTGCACAGAGACACACATACAAATGCACTTCTCTCTCCAGGCAGAATACGTCCTGCTACAAACATGTCCATTTCTGCCTCCATGTTTTTGTGCTCAAACCACTTCCAGCCTGGAGTACTTTCCTTCCTCTCTGCTTATCATCCAAATCCTATCCAAACTTCAAGGCCCAGTCTAAGGTCCCTCTCAAGTTTAGGTTGGGAAACTGCTCAATCCACAAACAATGACCATGCACTTCCTCTGCGCCAGGCATGAAGCCAGACAGTGAAGACACAGTAAGGAAAACAACACAGCCCTACATGCTGCTAACTTGTGGGAGGGGCTTCAGCATCGACCTCCTTGCCCACTTGAACTGGGCAGGTAGGGAAGTCAACGACCAGACCTCACTGGCAACTTGTTGTGATACTTGTGGGGGAGGAGGTGGGGGTGAGAGATGAAGTCCGGTTGAACGAGGTCTTCATGCCTCCCCCTTAAGCCTCTCCAAGAAGGCACCCAGGCTTGGTAGTCTAGCACATAGTTTATTACAAGAACCATCATTCTCTCTGACCACTTGGAGTTAGTACTGCCTCCTGCTTTGGAGTTTTATCAGCTTCAGAGGTAGGCTGAATGCAACCCCATTCAATAATAGCCCTAGTCGACTACCCCTCCTAAGCCAGGGAATAGAGAGAAAGTGACCAAGTCTCCTCAAGAGTTCCCAGACCTTGTGGCACCGTGATTGCACAGCTGATGGAGGTCACATGGGAGGCAACCCCTTGAGGCCCCTCCAGGGTAATGTGCAATTCTCAGACCCTGACAGTAACTCTATTCCTCTCTCTCCTATTCAAAAAAGGCTATCAGTATATAAGTCAGATTGCTGTTATTATGGGGATAATCTTGCAGACCTTCTAAATTAAAAAATGAGTAACCCATTCACCTGTACCTTGATCCTTTAACTCCTATAGGAACAAATGCAGTATGAGACACAGCCTATCAATGCAGTTTCTTTCTTTCCCCCTAAACAGAAACAGAAAATGTTCTCCAGATGTAATCTTAGATGCCTTCTGGACCCAGGAATAAAGGAAGAGAGAATACCTAGCCCACCCCTAGGTACATTTCCAGCAATGGAGACTCATTCCTCATTACCTACCTTCCTCACAATCTATCTGGACCTCAAGTCTCTAAAATGCTCATCTCACGTGAGACACAACTATTAGCTCTTACGTTTAGCTCCTGCTGGTAGGATTACCCTCCCCAGCAAGGCTGAAGGGGTCTCAGTCCACGCTAAGGAAGATCACAGCTTTCGGGACATTACCCAAAACACCAGTCACATGTTTAAGTGTGCAGACCCCAGGGGGCTTTGACAGGTCAAGACCACCAGAAAGGCCACAGCTGCTGCCGATCAATGTACACCACATGTAGCACCACAAGGGATCAATGAGCAAAAAACCTTAAAAGAAAGGCAGGACAGACAGGAAGAAGCTGCCACCAGCCTTCACATAACCAGCATCTCCCTCGGAGGAGTGTCTGCCTGAGTGAAGCTTCGCATCCAAGTGTTAACAAGCACCTCCTCTTTGACACCTGTGGTATCCAGGCAGCATCTTATCCTACTCAACGGCCCAGGCTCCCCCACTCAGCTACCCTATCGCCAAAGGCTGGAGGAGGACCCAGCACAAACTGAGATCTTCAGAGACTTAGCTACACGTTTTCAGTCCCCTTCCACCTCAGCCCCTCCTCCTGCCCCCGACAACTCAAATTTTCAGTCTCTACATATGTGTCTATGTGCCTGTGTGTCTGTGTTTTATTTACACTACCCATGTCTGTTGTTAGCAACAGAAACAAAGTACTTTAAGGCAAAAAAGGCAAGTCAGCCAACTGGCTTGCTGCTCTCTGTCCTGCTTCCAGCTCGGGGAAGAGGCTGGTGAAGGATCCTTCAAGCTCCAATCTACCATGTGTGCCTACAGCTCCTACGTACGTACAGAGGAACTGGCATGGTGCCAGCTTACCCCAAGCTAGCCACTACTCTGTGGGGCCCCTGCCTTCGGCCCCCCTTCTTGTTCCCTGGAGGCCAGGCCTTGAACACCTCATCCCCTCACCTGCCTGGATGCTGAGTACTATTCAAATTCAGAGCTTCAAAAGCCAGAATTCAGGAAACCTACTCTCTTCTCTTGTACACTAGGCGATTGTAAAGATGAACAGGCATTGCCTCCCCAGACCCAAACTCTGGAGAACCAGCCCATGACAAGGTTTGACTTTTATGCCCTTTTCCATCTTCGGTTTTTCTGCTACTGATAATCTTCCAAGATCTAGTATCAGGCTGCTCAATAAAAGCAATGCTAATTACCGATCACTGCTTTGTTTTCAGCAGAAGGAAAAAAAAAAAAAAAAACAACCCATGAGATGTGATTCTTGCACTCAAGGAGCTCACAGACTAACTTAGGGAGACAAGATAACAGTAGGAAATAATTCAAATGTGAGATACAGAGTAAAAGTACTCTAAAGTACAATGGGTAGGAGTGGAGGGGCTAGAGTAGCTCAGGACAAGTTTTCTGTGGGAGAGGAAATGTGAGCCAGACCTTAAAGGACAAACAGTAGTTGGACAGAATGAGACAGGAGGCTATTTGAGATGAAGAGTTAAGACTATGACTCAAGGTCCCAAGGCAGGAAGAATGGCAAATATCATGCCCACATGTTTTCCCATATTCAACTGAGGCTCAGCCCTGGGAGGTACGGAGGAAAAGGACTGGCCTGACTTGATGAAAATAAAACCCTCCCTCCAGGGTCACCATGCTCTCCAATCCTTCTGCTCCTACCTCAGCCAAGAGCATTCTCGGTGTTTCCTTTTTCTGTACTACTTTGAAATCGTCTCCCCTACAGTGCACAGAATGTAGCCAAGCCAGCCTAACTCCCTCAACCTGAAATATCCTGCTAGAACTCTTGGTACTCAAGGCTCCTGCTCCCACAGTGGGACAAGCTTGGTGCTTCACCCATTGCAATGTGGGTCAGGAGCTTGGTCTATTCCTCTACGGGGCCAGGTCAAGCTAAGTCTGATTCTTTACTCACTAGAACAGAAGAAGCGGTAGGAAATTTTAAGGGCAGTCTCTGGTAAGCCAGGGGAATTCACACTTAAAATCCTTCCATTCACACAATCATACATGCATTCAATTAATACATACTGAACACCAACATGTGTAAATTAATGTGCTTAGTGCTGGCTGGGACACCAAAATGCCTCAGGCATAGGTCCACCCTCAAAGAGCAAACATTCCAGTAAGGTGGTTATAACAGAAACATAAATATAATAAATACCAGGAAGCCTATTTTAAGGGCCACTGGAGAGATGAAATGCTGTGGATTTAGGTAGAGGGGGATAACTTCCAACTGAAGAAGCAGGAGGGATTCCTAGAGAGGGCTGCCCTTGCACTCACTGGGCCCGGAAGGTCAAATGGCAAAAGAATAAAGGGGCAATCCTGGGTGGATGGAGCTACATGAGCAATGTCTTGGAGGCAGGGAAGTAGAAGACATATGAAGGACGGCAAGATGTTCAGTCTGATGGGAGTTTAACTGGAAGTAGACCAGGGAAAAGGAGAAGTAGAAAGACTTAGAAATGTCAGATCTCAGAGGTCTTTGAGAACTAAATTAAGGGTCTTGTCTTTTCTCTAGGAAATCATAGAAATTTTCTGAGAAAGGAATGATGGGTAAGGAACTGTGCTTCTGAAAAATGAGGCAGCCCTCAGAAATCCAGGGGCTGTAGCAGCAAAATCTGATTATGGAGCCCACCAGGACTGAAGAGCACAGGAAGGAGAAGTGAGGGAGGGAACTTCAGGTAATCCAGCACATGACTGGAATTCTTGTCTTTGGGGTTTGGGCTGAAGCGGAAAATAAGCGGGCAGTCCTGAGGGCGCTCAGAGGCTCCACCAGCAGGGAGAGGTCAGAGAATCAGCTGTCCAGAGGGGACAATAAAGAGTGGGATGTGTAAACATTCAGAAGACTGGGGAGCGAAGGGAATTTCCAAGCTTAGGATCCTGAAAGTGGAAGAGCTCCAGGTGATGAGGCCAAAAGTATGGTCAAGCTATGAGATGAGACCATAAGAGGATGGAAGATGAAGTCTTTAGAGCTGAAAAGACCGAGGGTCTGTGAGGCCAGAGTACTGAAGGATTGGCAGTATGAACTTCCAAGCAGGAATCCACAATCCATCACACCCTCAAATCTCTAGCCCCTTCACCTTCCACCGGACCTACTTGTAAAGCCCTAACTCAGGATCAGTTCAACCATCAGCATTCTTTGTTCCTTCGTGAGGGCAGCTAAATCCACTGGTCAGAAATCAGTATGTCTAAAACGTGTCTGAGAGGTCTTTTAGAGAGACATTGTGAAGTATTTATGGATGAAATGGTATGATGCCTGGAATCTGCTCCCCAAAATCCAGTGGAGAAAGAGGAGGGGTAAGTGGACAAGGATGGAGATAAAACAAGCTGGGCCAAGTACTGATAACTGCTGAAGATGGACGATGGATATATGGCTGTTCATCTTTGATTCTCTCTACTTCTGTGTATGTTTGACATTTTCCACAATAAAAAGTTTAAAAAATAAAACCACTTAAGTGAAAGATTGATGGGGAACAGTGCCAAAGGTTACCCACAGATTATCTGCTGGTTATAAAATGAGAACTATAATTTTACAATGGAGAAATCTGGCTGGCCCTACCTTAAGAAGTGACCAAATTTAGCATCAATAACAGTGGGAAAACCAGACATTATGTGCCTCTGATCTGCTGCATCATTTATAAAGGGTTTTTTTTTTTTTTCAAAAAAAAAAACAAAACAAAAAAAACGCTTACCCTAAATCTAATCAAGCCTCTAGATCTAATCTGCAGTTCACAGAAAATACAGGGGAGAGAGGAAGAACCTACACAATACCCCAAAGAAACAATCAGACAAATCCATAAAGTGCCAAGTGAATTCATGTTAAAAAAATTTAAGAAAAAGAAAAAAAATCTTTTTTAAAAATTTAAAAAAAGGAATGCCTAAACCAGAACTCATCATTTCCACTCCACCTCTAATAAAACACTTTCCCTCCTGTACTTTTTCCACAGCCTTTCTCCACTTTTCCCCAACTCTATAAGCTGTCTCTGACTTTCCCTTCTCCTTCTTCCTCCAGCTCAGTCTGTCCCCAAGTCCGGCAAACCCTGTCTCCTTAATGCCTCAGGCTCACCTCCTCCACTCCCCGGCCACTCACTCACCCTGCTTTTATTATCAATTGCTTGACCTTCTGCCATAATCTCCTAAGAACCATCTCCTTGCTCCTACTTTTACTTTTTTCAAGTCTACTTTCTACACTTCAGCCAAAGCGATCCTGCTACAGTGCAAATTTTACCGGATGACTCCACGGCTCAAGTTCTTCTATAGCAGCTCCATGGCCCACAAGGGAGCGTCCAGGAGCGTGGTAAGGAACTGCAGGGCAGGCCCTTGGCAGTATCAAACCACAAGGGGATCAAGTCTTTCCTCTGCTAGTTCTTTCGAACCTTCTCATTTGATTCAGAAGAAAGTCTCCACTCCCTGCTACTGTCCCAAGCTCTAACACTCCAGGTCTTCAGAGAGACTTTCATAGGCAGCAGTATCTGGCTAAAATTTTTTGTTCTCACTGTATTTACTTTAAAAGTTATCTTGTGTGTATGGCAAGGAATATTGATTTTCCACCTTAAGAGAGTGAGATAACATTTCCTTTTAAAATAAATTTAAGTTCGAACATGAGCAGATTCAAACACTATGTAAATAACAGGTCAGGTATTAAGAGGCCATGGTTATACTGTAAAGATGGTAAGCAATGAATTAAGTTTGGCAAAGACTGCCCTATAGCATAAAATTCAAGTTTCTTTGTATGATTGTGATGATTTCAAAGCAAGTTTGCAAACTGATATTCCTCTTCTTGAACCAGAAAGGCCCCTCTACCTCAAGGAACAGAAGGTGGCCCATGTGAGAGTGCTTAACTTCAAGGCCAGGTTAGATAAAGGCCACGCAACCTCCACCAGCCTCTCTGGGGCACTGACTTTCAAGTCCTGAGCCACCCTATAAGAGGTCCAGCGATCCCTGAGCCCACCATGCTAGAGTGACGCCAGGGAATAATGATGGAGGGTCAGGGAAAGATGGAGTGAGAGCAACAGAGCAGAGGAGCCTCAACTGCTTGAATTTTCCCAGCTCAGGCACCACACATGGGGGGAGTCAGTCTTCTGAAGACTTCAGCACCAGCCACCGTCTGTCTTCAGCACCAGCCACCATCTCTACATGAGAAGACCCCAAGCAAGACCCCCAAAACCATGAGAGGTAATAATAAAATCGTTGTTGTTTAAACACCCAATATGTTTGGGTGATCTGGTGTGCCATGGCAGACCCAGCCCTTCAAGGCCTAGTTCCTGAGACCTGCCTCGACAGTCTCATCTTGACACTGCTCATCCTGCCCTACTATGCACAGCCAAAATGACCAACCGGTAGTTGTGTGCACATAACTTTGCACATATTGCTCCACTCCTCTCTGTCTTTGCATATGCTGATCCTCTACCTGGAATGCCCTTCCTTTGGCTTGGCCACTTAAAAAATAACTCTTCATGGCGGTCAAAAGGAACAAACTTAAAAAAAAGAATCTATTTATCCTTCAAAATCTGAATCAGCATTAGTTCCTCTGTGAAACCTTGCCCTTCATCCTCTTCCCGCTCTTCCCACCAGGGACTTAACGAACCCTTTCCTCCTGGTACCACAGATACAGCGACATAAATGACACTACAGTGTATTGACCTTTTCCGTGCCTCAGCCCCTGAACTACTAAGCTCCTTAAGGACTTAAGGGTAGGGACTGTACATACATATGCAGCCAGTCGACAGGGGCCTAATGAGTGTCTGCCGGTCTGAAGTAGTTTTTCCTGCTTCCTTACTTAGCCTATTCCCGCTAAAAACATTTCCGTCTAAGCTCCTGGCTGACAAGAACAGAAATGAAGCCACGTCGATGCTGCTCTCCTGTATCTTTCAAACCCTAACTTCTCTGGTTGCAGGATTTGACTTCCTCTGGCCCTTGAATAAGGCTTTCTCTTCTGGGTTCACAACCCTTAGGAGCAGCAACCCTTGGCTAACCCAGCCCTGAAAGGTGACTTTTAAAATACAATTAAGTGGGACCTACTAGTTTAGTAATCGGGACATAAATAATTATTCCTCTTCCTTCTCTCAGCTCAAAAATCTTCCTTAATCTTCTAAGCAGCCACGTTTCTTCTCACTTCTTCCTGCTGCTCCCCTTGCCCAGAGTCACACCTTTCCTGGGTCTTGTCCTAACATCCCTTCAGACTTTGGCCCTTGAGCCTCCTCAGCACCAAACACGCATTTGCCTCTCTGCTCCCACCTCAGCCAGGCTGAGCTCATTTCACCAAGTACAATGTAAGAGCGAAGCTTTCATGTCACATTACTTAGGTCTAGTGTGTCAAATATAATTGCACAGAGGATTCACTGCAAAGTTCTTCAGAAGGGGAGTGATGCAATTATCCCCAAACCTCAAGAAAAGGAATCCAGCTGCATTGTGTAAGGATAATAGAAAACAAACAAAAACCACGACTGGCAATCAGAAGACCTGGGCACAATTCCTTGATCTTGATCTGCCTCTTTCACTAAAGACCTTTATATTCCAAAAAATTAAATATGGGTAGCCTCACTCACGAAAACACTGAAGTAAACAGACATTTACCAATTTTATATAAAGAGCTGATTTAGGGGCGCCTGAGTGGCTCAGTTGGTTAAGCAACTGCCTTCAGCTCAGGTCATGATCCTGGAGTCCCTGGATCGAGTCCCGCATCGGGCTCCCTGCTCGGCGAGGAGCCTGCTTCTCCTTCTAACCCTCCCCCCTCTCATGTACTCTCTCTCTCTCTCTCATTCTCGCTCTCTCAAATAAATAAATAAATCTTTGGGGAAAAAAAAAAGAGCTGATTTAATAGGAGAAAGGTTATTTTTAGGTTTATTATCAATAAAATTTAATTCCTACCTCAATCCTTAGTACAAACTTAATTACAGCTTAATTGGAACCATAAAAACACTAGAAAAAAATCAATGAGTTGTATAATTCTGACGAGTGAAGAAAATTCTTCCAAGCATGACACAATATTCAATTCAAAAGTCATTAAGGGGAGAAAAAACAAGCCCTCAAGGAAAATATCATACATTTGCCTAAAGAAAAATTTAAAACACGTGAAAGGCAAATAATTAGCAAAAAAAAAAGTCAAAAATTAAAAATAAACTGGGGGGAAAAAGATCAGCAACTTACACTAATGTAAACACATATGTAAAAGCTCTTACTAAATCTATAAGAAAAAATAATGACCAAACAGAAAAGCAAACAAAGTATTTGAAACAAAAATTCACAAAAGAATAAGCAGAACTGCCAGTGAGCGTAAAAGGTGTTCAATTCACTAAGAAATCCTGGGGCGCCTGGGTGGCTCAGTCGGTTAAGCATCTGCCTTTGGCTCAGGTCAGGGTCTCAGGGTCCCGGGATTGAGCCCCACGTCTGCTTCTCCCTCTCCCTCTGCCACTCCCCCTGCTTGTGCGCTGTCAAATGAATTAATAAAATCTTAAAAAAAAAGAAAGAAATCCTAAATAAAGTAACAATAAGAAATCCTTTTCACCTATCAGATTGGCAAAGATTTGTAACAGCCCTGTTGGCAAAGGTGCAGGAGAAACCTTTACATACTGTTGATGAGAATTACATTGATGCAACTTCTCTGGGAAGTGGTCTGGCAAAGTTTACTAATATTTTAAGTGAGTATACCTTTGATCAGCAAATCTTCCCTTCTAGGAATTTTGCCAAAGGTAGAACAAGTACTACAATGCTCGGGCAAAGACAGCTGTAGACGGCTGGCTACTGTGGCCCAGCCCTGCTCAGGACAGGAGAAGCTGGAAATGTGAGTGTCCATCAGTGGGGGCTGGGTTAAATAAAGTATGCTACACCCACCTGAAGAAACCCAATGCTGCTGTGAAAAAGTAATGCACTGACAAGGAACAATAGCCGAGGTAAATGACCAAGTGAAAACATTTTCAGGCGAGTATAATCTTTTTTTTTCATTTTGTGATTATGGCAAAATATATATAAAGTCTGCCATTTTATGCATTTTTGAGTTTACAATTCAGTGCCATTAATTACATTCACAATGTTGTGCAGTCATCACCACAACCTATTTCTGACACTTTTTCATCACTCTAACAGAAACTCTGTAACCATCATTATGCAATGGCTCCCCATTCTCCCCTCTCCCCAGACTCTTGGGAAACCTCTAGTTTATTTTCTGTCTCTGGGAATCGCCAACTACAGATATTGCATATAAGCAGAATCATCCAGTATCCTGTCCTTTTGTATCTGGTGTATTTCACTTGGCACAATGTTTTTGAGGTTCATCCACATTGTAGCAGGTATCAGAACTTCACCCATTTTTATGGCTGAATAATAGTCCATTGTGTGCATATACCGCATTTTGTTTCTTCATTCATCAGTGGGTAACACTCCGGTTCTTTCCACCTTTTGGCTACTGTGAATAATGCTATGAATATTGGCATATAAGTATCTGAGTCCCTGTTTTCAATTTTGGGGGTTTTCTACCTAGAAGTGGAATTGCTGGGTCATACGGTAAGTTTTAGCTTTTGAATTTGGCTCTCCAACAGCTGTACCATTTACATTCCCACCAACAGTGTGTGAGGGTCCTAATTTTTCCACATCCTTGCCAATACTTTTTGTTTTCCAGCTTCGATTAGACTATACTCTTTTTTTGTAAAAATAAAATAAATGTTTATATAAATGTATTGTAGGGGGAAAAATCCACTGTTACCCAACTGTGAACAATGATTATACTCCTGGGGCATTGGTTTATAGGAGAGGTTCATATTCCAACATATATTTTCCTATTGTGTAAAAGTTTATAGAACAAATATATTACTTTTGTTATTAAAAAAGAAAAAAATCTTAAAAATTAGCCTGAGACAGTTTCATGCGATGCTTACTAATCTGAAATTGCAACACATTACAGTTCTTGTGAAATGCTTACAGAAAGGCCCTGAATCCAAAGTGCAATGACCGGCATCCCTGTCCTAGCTCTGCCACCTCTCTGGGTGCTCTGTTTTCTCACCTCTAAACTCTGACGCACTTGGGATGGGACCAGAGTTCCCAACCACAATGCCAAGAATGGGTTACAGCTGTGCAGACAAAGCGACTCCTTCAAGCCGCAGGGCAGCACTGGGGCTCAGCACTACCAGGAGCCTCCTCCTATTATCCCAAATTGCTTACCAAAATGATCATTTCCTGTGTGTGCAGGGCTATGAAAAAGGTTGGGCAGTGCTAGGTCAGGTAACCTTTCATATCTCTTCCCACACTGAAACAGAATTCTACAGCTGTGCTGAACTAATGAGTGAAGCAAAGAAAAGGGGAGCCCCGGGAGAGCCTCCCCCAAGGAGAGAAGCAAGCACAGACAGTGTTGCAGGAAGTAAGAACGCCCAGGAAGAGAGGGCAGCTTATGTTTATTCACGCAAGCATATCACCGGAAGCCACGGGTCCTGAACTAGATAGCAAGGAGGCAGTGCCAGAAGCACCCCAAAGATACCTGCTTGGGCAGCAGACAAGTAGAACACCTGACCTCTCTGGGAAGAGGCACTGAGGCCTGGATAAGTGAAAGCCAAGTGAAATCCTCTCTTCCAGGTGTTCTCAGCCTATCAGCTGCCAACTGTGGACTTTGCCCTGGAAATTCAACTCCTGGGCTAAAGAGATAATCTCCCAGGCATGTCCTGTGTAAACCTGGTTAATCAACAGAACAACACTCGGTGCTCAGCCTGCCTGCAGTCCCTGAAACAGTCCTGCCAACCAGGGGGTGTGCTAAAGGGCAGGTGGGAGCTTATCCTGACATAAATGTCATCTATCCTAATAGAACCAAGTGCCCAGGATGGGCATTTTCCAAGAAGTCAAACAACTGTTTAGAGACGAGCACTCAGCTGGAAACCTCATCCGGAAGTGATATGGATATCGTGAGAAGAGTCACTGCAACCGAGGGCGCAAGCCTTTACCAGGCTTTGTTGACATTATGGTGGTAAGCCACCCAAGAGATTCTAAAGTATAGACATGAAATTCTAGGTCACGGAAAGAAGGCATATGGATTACATCTGACCCTCACACCCTCATTTGAATCGCAGTGGCTGAGACTCTTACGCAGTGGTTCCCAACCACCAGCAGCACTTAGAAACTTGTTAAAAATGCACATTCTCAGGCCCCACTTCAGACCTACTGAATTGGAAACTAGCTCTCAGGTGAATTGGGGCCCACTCAAGTCTGAAAACCTGAAACCTGGAGTTCAGACCCTCCAGAATTCCCTCATACTCTGCCTTAAATGAACTGTGAGAGACTGGAATACTACCCCACTAGCTACACCTGGTAACAGAAGTTTTCTCCCCACTCCCCCCCATTCTATCTTCCACATGGTCTCACAGGTTTCTTTTCTACCAACCAAATCCAATTGTGTTCCTTCCCTATTTTCAAAAGAAGGACTCCCCAGTGCCTGGAAGGGTCAAGCCCTTTAAGATCTGGCCGAAGCAATCTTCTCAGCCACACCTCTAATTCATCTGTATGTCCCCACTCATGGTAGGGACCTGCTCATGGTAGGTGACGATCTCATGTCTGCTCAGTGAATCAATGCTGAAGATAAAAACACTGTCTACAGGAATCTTTCCTAACCACATATCTTTTCCTTCAGAAGCAAAGTAGTTACTAAAACAGACAGGGACAGGGGAGACAGGAAAGCCGAATCCCATTACAAAAGAAAATTCCTCTGTGTGTCAAGAATCTATGCTAAAATGAAATTCAATCTTACGCTGCTCTGCCCTTCACAAACTATTCTGTCTAAGCTGGCTGACAAGGCTGAACACAGATCTCATGAACACCGAGGAATAAGAGTTTATAAACAGCCACACATTTTCATTTCAGAATCCTGACCCTTGATTTACAGAATCCAAACAGGATCAATCCCTCAAAAAAGAAGTAGCCACCAATAGAAACTACTCAATGTTCAATTTCCAGCAAGTGAAAGTTGTGGCCTGATAAATTTCTTTCCTCAAACATTTCCAATAAACTTTGAGACTCTAAAGGAGACCTATAAACTAGCATAGTTCATTTACAAATGCTAGTTTATTGAAAATTAAATTTTCCAAAAACAAATTCTATCTTCTTACTATAAAACAGAAGGAATCGTAATCTAAGACATCTGACTACTTGTGGAGTATTGTTCATGAGAAAGACCATCACTCTTCCTACCCAAAGAGATGTGATTCAGATTATCTGTTTCCAAGTCTTGCCACCTACCCCACCCTCCCTGGTTTTTGATTTGGACTGGCATTCTTCATATTTAACCAGGTACTCCTTTCAGGAAAGCTGAAAAGAACTCATTCAAATCCACAAACATCCAAAATCTATCCTAGTTCCCAATGGATAGAAGAACATGACTAAACAACACATAAATCAGGGGGAAAATGCACCTGAAATCTTTTAGGTAACTAAGAGGAGGTACATTTGGTGTACCAATCAGAGTGGAGGCATAAAAGGGGCACATGCTTTGGAATCATACAGACTTAGATGTGGATTTTAAGCAAGTTAGCCACTCTGAGTTCCTCATCTGCAGACATCAGAGCATCAACAAATTCACTCAAAGGTTATTGTGAGAATTTACTCAAATGATGCAAGTGGAAATGCCTGGTCTAATACAATGCCAGGAATACAGAAAGCATTCTCTATTGATACACCACAAACCTAAAAGCTACAGCAATTTTTAAAACATATATTGCCTGATCCCAAGAATTCCACTTCTTTTAGCTAATTAGCTATGCCTATCCCCACTCCACTTCTTTTAGCTAATTAGCTATGCCTATCCCCACTCCAGATCCCCTCTATTTCCCCATATTCTTTTTCTTGATTCTTCTCTATCAAATTCAGTGTTCCTCTTAGCCAATCATCCCTCTCACATTTTGACATCTTATCCCTAGTTGTGCCACAGGCCTAGAATGTATGCCCCCCACGTTGGTTCTCCAGACTCCTTCCCGTGGCCAAACGGCTGTACCTGGCCTAGCCTCCACCAACATCTTACATCCTTATAACCAGTGGCTCCTTATATTCTAACAATGATGACTTCTTCATGTTCTTTCAACATGCCAAGCTCTTTCCTACCTCAGGGGCTTTGCCCCTACTGTTCCCTCCTCCAGAAATGTACGTTCCCCAAACGTGCATATTCACAGCTGCTTCTTGTGCTTGAACTTGCAGCTCAAATGTCAAATGTCACATTCTCAGAAACACTTTCTCTAACTTTTCTTTTAATAGCTTTCAAGTTCCTATTACTCTCCCTCTTTTATATCACCACGAATTCTTTCATAGCTCCTATCACTATCTTTAGCTCATTTATTGATTTGTTTACTTGTTTACTGACTGCTACCCCCAAATACTTTAAGTTCCATGACACACGGACTTTGCTGTCTTAGTTATCTCCACATCCCCAGTATATAGAACAGTGCCTAGACCAGAATGAGTACTCAATGATTATGTATTGAATGAATGAATGAATGAATGAATGAATAAAAAGTTTCTAAAAAGAGATGCAGAGTTTCACACACACACCCACACCCTGCTTCTCTGCGTGGTAGCAGAAGGTGGGATCTGAAGGAAAGAATGTAAAGTAAAAAGAGAAAGGCTATTGTAAATAACGCCACTATAAACCACAGGGGTGTGAATATCTTTTCAAATTATTGTTTTTGTATCCTTTGGGTAAATGCCCAGTAGCGGAATTACTGGATCATATGGTATTTCTATTTTTAATTTTTTGAGGAACCTCCATACTGTTTTCCACAGTGCTTGTACTGATTTACAACAGCCAAGATATGAAAGTGTCCATCAACAGATGAATGGATAGGGGCACCTGGGTGGCTCAGTCGATTAAGCATCTGCCTTCAGCTCAGGTCATGATCCCAGGATCCTGGGATGGAGCCCCACGTCAGGCTCCCTACTCAGTGGAGAGTCTGCTTCTCCCTCTCCCCACCTACCACTCGTGCTCTCTTTCTCTCTCTCAAATAAATAAATAAAATATTTTTTAAAAAATAAATAACAATTTAAAAAATAGATGAACGGATAAAGACAATAAAGACATGGTACACACACACACACACACACACACACCCTGGAATATTACTCAGCCATAAAGAAGAATGAGACCTTGGCATCTGGGACAGCTTGAATAGACCTAGAGGATATTATGCTATGTGAAATAAGTCAGAGAAAGACAAATAACATACGATTTCACTTATACGTGGAATATTCAAAACAAAACACAAACAAACATACAACAACAACAAGAAACAGTCTTAAATACAGAGACCAAACTGATGGTTGCCAGAGGGCGGTCAAGTGGGAGTATGGGTGAAATAGATGAAGGGAATTAAGAGGCACAAATTTCCAGTTACAAAATATATACATCACAGAGATAAAAAGTACAGCATAGGGAATATAATCACTAATATTATAATAATGTTGTATGGTAACAGATGGTGACTAACGTCATGGGGAGCACTGAGCAATGTACAGAGTTGTCGAATCACTATGTTGTACACCTGAAACTAATATAATACTCTATGTTAACTATACTTCGATTAATTACTTAAATTTTTAAGGCTGAGGAGAAATAAACTCTTGGGGAACACGAACAGTCATCCAACTCCCCTGGTGACAAAACATTAACTGCTCTCAGGGGCTGGGATGATGTCACAGATGTTACAGTCTCCATGGCTTGCTCCCACCCCCAACCCCACTGACTTTTTCTTATTGTGGTAAATACACATAACTCTATGGTATCCTCCTTTAGTTTCTACAATTTCCCAGGGCTCAACTTATTTGAGCAAGCTATGTAGACATCTGACCTTGGGTATTCTTCTGGCAAAAAGAAGCCTGGATAGCATGGCTTTTGAAATCCACCTGGGGGTCGCCTGGGTGGCTCAGTTGGTTAAGCGTCTGCCTTTGGCTCAGGTCATGATCCCGGGGTCCTGGGATTGAGCCCTGCATCAGCCTGCTTCTCCCTCTGCCTCTGCCCTCTCCCTGCTTGTGCGCTCTCTCTCTCTCTTTCAGTCACTTGCTCTCTCGCTCAAATAAATAAATAAAATCTTTTTTAAAAAGCTTTTCTATTTCTATTTGATGAGCTTTAAATAAGACAAACATCCCCAGTTGTTCCTCACTGTTTTCTTTTTAACCTGATCCCTGCCACTTCCCTTCGGGCATTTCCTCAGAGTTCAACCTGCTGCCCTTCTTACCACCAGACTCCTCCCAGCCAGCTCTCCCAGCACAAATGAGCAGTAACTCACTCCTGGGCAGCAGTGAGGGCTCCAACCCAGAGACACGGAGACCCGGAAAGGACAGTGCTGCCCACACCACTTCAAAAACAGCAATTTAGCTGGCAGTCTTTCCATGGGCGTCTGAACCCAGACGGGTAAGTGAATCAGGGGGTTAGAGGGAGGCAAAGAAAATAAAAAATTTCAGTGCTCTCTTTCCTTCCTAGATTCCAAAGCCTCAATTCTCTAAACACAGCGGCTGAGTTAGTCAAGTCACAGACTGCCAACCAAGGTCACTGCCATTGCCAAGTTCATCTCAGCTGTCCCAGGTATTTTCTCACATACTCAAGCACCACACTTATTTACAGTTGCTGGGGTCGGTTAGGTTCTTTAGTTTCCTTTCCCTATTTGCATCCACTTTGCCAAGAGACAGAGTACTGTACATGCCCACATGGGTCTGATCTTCTTTTCCTCAGATCTTTACGAATGAGTGTAAATACCTAAGTGCGGCTTCTATACCATGTGGTCTTTGCCTCTTTTAGTCGCTCCTTCAGAACACACAGTAGGTCAAAAACTGCTAATCAACTAAATGGGGTGAAGGATTCTGTTACAACTTTGTGCCAAGAAAACCGACCTCCAATAAGGAGTGCCGGGCATGGTTTTGGCAGCCATAAGGACCATCAAGGCTGAGCTTCTCCCCACAGTACAGGGAGCTACTGTAGGGTCAGAGCTCCCTCCTACAGAAGTAAAACTGCAGAAGAAATAAAATGTTTGAGCCTAATCTGCAGAGTGTGGTCTTCTGAAGCAAAAGGAACCTTAAATTATAAACAGCCTGACTCAAAGGGAAAATCTGTGAAGCACCTACTCCCAGGAACTCCCCATTCTGCCCTAGGCCTGCCTGGGTTCAGTAGGCCCATAAATTGGCACTGTTGATATGACCTTTCCAGGATATATTTCAACAAGAGATAACAACAAAGCTCAGAGCTTTGGTAGCACTCAGAGGAGATTTGAGGGACTTAAAACATGCTGCTAAGTTTGGCAGCAAAAGTTCCTGTTTCTTGCAATTGGAAAAGGAAATCTCTTTATAATTACACTTGTAGATAAAATACACCAGCTACTCATGCTACTCATTCTAGTTAGGAACAGATTAGAACCACCTCATCTCAATCCACCACTCCTCTGAGATTGATCTGAGTGATCACTGTGGGGGCAAGTCTCACCTGGGGCTGGGAAGTCAATGTCCCTCTTGGGAAGATAATGTGCCAGGAGCTTCTCCATAGGGCTTACTGTCGTAGCCACTATCACTTGCCCAGAAATACCACTCTTCATTACCTAGCTCCGTCTCTGAGTTTACACTCTCCCTCAGCCCACTTCCTATCTTGTTCTTTTACCCAGGGTTCTGCCATGTCCCTAACTCCAGTGCCATATAATGTAAGTTACTCATCAGAGACGGTCCTTTCAACCTACATGCTCTTTTAGCTCAGATTCCCTTTCTGGTTTATACATGTCTTTGCAAAAGCAAAGTACAAGAGCTACGATCTATGTACTGTTTACAGGACACTTATTACTGCTCTGCTGATACTCGATGTCTGCCCAAGACAGGAAGGAAGGGGGTATTGCCCCAATTTCTCAGAAGAACAAACCAGACAGACCAGCCACTTGGAAACACACTCTGCTTGGCTTACAAGGGAATAAGAAATATAACAGGCATTGCTCACATTTCATTCAACATCAGATACGAGGTACTATCCTAAGCACGTGATACTTAGGCCTTACCACAACACTATGGAATAGTACTCACAGTTTCACAGCAAAGGAACTGGGGCATGGACAGGCTACACAATTTACCCAAGACCTCAAAGGGAGTAAGCAGCAGAGCCAGAATATGAACCCCAACTGTCTGACCCCAGAGCCCAGGCTCTAAGCATCACTCTTTCGTTAGACGGCTCTTCTCCTAACACACGAATTTGTCGTTGAGCACCACTGACTCACTTCAAACTCTAAGGGAGAGAGAGGGTCAGCCAGGAAACACTGCCATTTTTCTCCACAGAGAGAAGGAAACAGTGACGGCAGTATTTATTCACAGGGCTGATCTGAGTCTATACAGCACGACAAATAAGTACCCTCAACATCTGTCGACCAAAATTTTCCCATCGGCACTGAGTGAAACCCACCTCCTTTCTTACTAACCTGGTAGACTTTCTGACTGGCCAAAGGCTGGAGACTCTTCGCAAGCTGTTACAACCAAGCCCCGTGCATCTGAGAACAAGATCCCAAGCTCCAAGTTACAAGAACCAAGTCAAACGCTTCCTAGAGTCCAGCTGATGGGATTTTTTTAAAAAGCTACTGAAATGTTGTTAAAGCATAAACTATATATGTTGGCCACTTTGGGGAGATAAAATGTATAAAATATTATACTTAATTTTATAGAACTTCAGGGAATCTGTTGGAAAGATAAGATACATGCACTTAAGAATCAAGTCAGAATGTCAATGAAAACACTCAATCTAAACCTTCCACTTTCTAGAAGAGGAAACCGAAGTCTAGAGAAGCCAAGGTTACTTCCCCAAGGTCATCGGTCAAGTCACTGATAGAGCCAGGACTAACACTCAGATCTGCTGACTACATGACCAGGGCTCTTTATATTGCTGTATGGAGGCAGAGGAACTCACAGGAGGGAGAGATCTCGAACAACAATCGCAGCAACAGTTACCAAGAGCATATCTGTGCCAGCAACTAAGCGAAGTGCTTTATATAAATTCATTTAACCCTTGCGACAAACCTTTGAGGTAACATTACTCCCAATTACCAGATGCAGACACTAAGACACTAAGTCCTTTTTCCATTGATTTTTAAAAATTAATTTAACGGGGGGGGCACCTGGGTGGCTCAGTTGGTTAAGTGTCTGCCTTCAGCTCAGGTCATGATCCCAGGGTCCTGGGATCGAGCCCCGCATAGGGCTCCCTGCTCAGCGAGGAGTCTGCTTCTCCCTCTCCCTGCCGCCCCCCCCAACTCATGCTCTCTCTCTCTCTCAAATAAATAAATAAAATCTTAAATAAATAGAATCCGATTTGACTTTCCTGTGTTGTAATCCCAACCTGATTAAGAGATGCCAGCCTTACTCTTCAAAATGCTGCTTTAAGTTGATGATGATACTAAAGGAAAGCATTGCACATTTGCTAGGTGCCAGGCTGGGCTGAGAGCTTTCCATGTATCATTTCATTCAATCCTCAGCACAACTCTCACAAGCTAAGTACTGTTATTATATCCATTTTACAGATACCTCACAGAAAACAGAGGCTCAGGGAGATTAAACAACTTGCCCAAGGTCACACAGCTAGTAACTGTAATGCCAGATTCTAAACCTAGGCATGTGAGACCCACAAGCGCCAGCTCTTCACCACTGCACCTCACGGCATTGAGATGCTCACCGTAAGTGCAAATGGTTCGTTCCACCACACACGCACTGAGGATCAAGAGTCACTGATAGCTGAACAAACACAGGTTGATTCATTTGAAAGCAATCTATAAAACTCGGTTGTCAGAACTGCATAAGGGAGCCTGTGTTCCAAGATACAAGTGAGCACACCAAAATTCACTTCCTCGAACAAGGCTGAAGAGTTCTGAAAACTAGCTGACTATATAGTTTTCTTTCCAATTTTCCTCTTTCTTTTTTCCTATCCCCCACACCTGATGTTGACACTCTCAGAGAAGCTTCGACAGAGACCAGAACCCTCTCCCTCCTATCTCTAGTCCTTTTTAGTTGGCTCTCTTCCATCATTCAAACAGTGCTTTATATCAGAGTCTAAAAATTGGACGTTCCGCCTTCTTCCCAGCCTGAAGCATGAGATGGTCATTAACCCTACCTGCAAAACCCTAACTTCAGCTGGCCTATGTTTCTTCTCTCTTAATCACAGAGACAGGCTCACTTTGGGGAGGAAATAACTACGATACAATACCTAGTGACAACATCAAGTTCACACTTGATACTATTTAGACCCTCCCCAGCTCTTGGCCCAGACCCTCCATATTCACTGACGAAATGGGTGGACAGACCAAGAGGGCACATTGGCGCCAGAGATGCCTCCAAGCCCAGGAGCAAATGAACAGGGTGTCAACCACAATGCCAGCCTCCCTGTTATTAGGACCTACACAACACGGTCCCCTTGGGTCCCCTGGGGGCAGGCCAACCTTCTGCTAAATTGTGAAGGCCTCCTAGAGCAGCCCAGCTACTGCCTTCTATCTCCCATGCTGTTCCTCAGAACTACCTTCCTCCCCTGCCCCAGTCCCCTTGCCCAGAGCTTCTCTCCTGTTTCCTCCTCGGCTCCCATAACCCCCTGTTCATCTCATTTTCCCAAGGATCAAACAGTCCTTCATTTGATGTACTGCTTCCTATTAGTCCACCTCCAGCTCACCTACAAAGCCCTTCAGTGACAAGTCACGCACAAGAAGAGTCTGCATCTTTGAGAAATGGGCAGTTTCATGACAAACCCTTAGAAACGGGTCAGCTTTGGTTAAGGTATCATACTCTAATTGCATATAATTCACCCTTTATAGAGACAGTACAATCTAACACACAGGCAGTTTTTAGATGAGAAGAATACTGATAATTTTGACAGTATATTAGAGCCAAAAATAATAAGAGAAGGGATCTTTGGAGAAATCCTACAATAAGGTAGTCTAGGCTCATTTAACATCCTCCTCTCCCCTCAACACACATACACATAGGAGAGTTTTCTAGGTCTTACAGGGGGGTTTTCTATCAGGCAATACTCCGTGGCATGTTCCCTAAGACAGATGCACCCAGTATTTCACCACACCCACCTACTGAGATAGATGCACACAGTGCCTCCTCCCCAGAAAAAAATAGATGCTCAGACTCTCCCTCCCCACCCCCAGGAGAAGGCGCTCACTAATGCAAGTTCTCCCTCAGGCTTTATAGAGAAATCTCTGCAGACTATGCCAGACGGTAATTTTTTTTTCCTCTTTCATGCCCTCCTGGCCCCTTCTCCACTTTCCATGGTTCTTCTAACTCAAAGAACTCAATTATCTGCAGGCAGATTTCCCCTTCCCCTCCCCCTGTCCACCCTAAACACCCTCTTCTCCCAAGCTAACGTAGAGGACCAGAAGGGAGGCCAAGCCAACACTCTGCAGGGCTGATGCCTGTACTCCTCCAGGCTCAGATACGCATTCCCTGTGCTTGGCTGCCTCAGCAAACTCTCTTGGGCCCAACACTAGAAATCAGGAGACTCCAGGACAGTGACACATAGGAGACAAGAGAAACAACAGGAAGACATGCTCTTCAGTCTCTCCCCCCCCGCTGCCTGCCTGCAGAGAGGTGCTCTGGCAGTCCCTGACTCAGACCCTCCCACCACCCTCAGGTGCCCAGTGGTGCCCCCCAAAGTAGTTCTTAGAATCAGATTAGGTAGGAAATGGAGCACAGCCTCTCTTACTCCTGGGCCAGCAGTGTGGCCATGATACCTGGAGTCTGGGGTGCCCCTGCAAACTTTATACCCAAGCCCTCCATTCCAGGGATAGGGCAGAGACAGCGGAATTCAGGATGCCCTAGGCCTGTCCTCCAAGGCATTTCAAAGTTTCAACTTCCTTGGATAACTGATTATTCTAATTTTAGAGAGAGGGAGCCCAGTGGGAGAGTGTGCAGGAAGGGGTGTAGAGGAAGGGGGAGAGAGGGAGTGAGAACAGGAATGTTACTTTTTAATCCTTAAAGAACACAGAGGGATCCATCCAACGTGTGACTCAGCTCTGGGAAGCTGGACTGAGGAGGAGTGGGGAACAGCTGCAGCCCCAACCTAAGCTATGGACAAAGTTGCCATCAGGCCTTAGAGGCTTGCTGGGCTGTGATTCGCCTGGGAAGGTGGCTCTGTTGTTCAACAACAAATCTGCCTCTTTAGGGTCTTCCCAGGGGTTTCCTCCCAGAGCCCAGGGCATGGTAGGCAGCTTCCCTGTCCTACGACAGAAGCTGGGGCTGCAGGTGGGGTGCCAGGTCCCTCCCTGTGTTCCCACCAAGCATGCCATGAGCCGTACACACTCCCTGAGATCAGATCCGGGTGTCCTTGCCTGGAGTCTCCCCACCCCTGCTATTCTGTTCCTTGGCACAGTCCCACTGCATATCAAGAATCTCTGCCCTTGAAATTCCCACTTCCTCATTTCTTTCTTTCTTTCTTGTTTCCCTCTAAGCTGTAGTCACACAGGTTCCTGAAAGCTGCCCAGCCCCCAAGGAGCCTTTCAGAGCGCTAACTCTTCCTGCCAGTTAGACGCTGCCTTTCAAACCCAGAACAGGAGAAAGGCCTCTCTGCCCACTCAAAACAGTTTCCCCAGCAGAGCCCAGCAGAATGAGGGAACCAAACCTGACAACCAGAAGCCTCTCTTCCAGCTACTGAAATTTATGACACCATAACTGCCAGGTAGCTAGCTGTGGGACACTGGAAAAGCAAAGGGTCTGCTGGAATCCCTCTCTTCTGTACTAAACACATGAATCAGGTGACCTAAGGGAAAGAAAGTTTCATCTCTGAAGGATCATTTATGAGGCTCAAAGCCTACAGTGAACATCACTCTATTTCCCAACCCAAAGAAAGCACTATTTGTTTCCTTTAATATCTTAAAGGACTTTTTAAAGGTTTTCCTCATTTTTATTTGTAAATGCACAAAAGAAAAGGGCACTTTATAAACTGGGAAACCAGAACAGAGGGGCAAAATGACTATACAGAATAGAGTGGGGTCATCCTTCAACATCTTACATTATAGAGGACTTCTTACTTAGAATTACTTTCATGAAAATGATCTCATTTTTGTTCTTCCCAAAAGACCTGTTGAAGTAGTTATATCATTATCTTCCATCTCACAGCTAATAACTCCGAAGGTCACAGAGGTTAATGGTCTTGCCGATAGCCACCTTGATGGCAAGTAGCAGAATCTGACCATGGACTCAAGTCTACTAACCCCAAATCCGGTGTTCATTCTGATTTACCAAAAGAATGATCATCGCTAGCCCTCTTCACATATCGGGGCTGGGGGGAGGTGAGCCCCAACCACAGCCACTTGAGCAGAGGAGAACTGAGATTCTGGATTTGCACTGCCTCTTCCTCACATCCCCCAAATTTAATCCCAACCAATAGTGCAATGCCATATCCCCCCAACAAAACAGAGGTTTCTACCAAGCAGAGGATCACTGGAGTGTACTAAAAGGAGGCATCACTTTAACAGTGGCCCATCTGAGGTGCAGGGCCACGGAGTTCACCCTTGTGGACCCTTAGGCCACAATACTGGTGCATACGTGTACACATTCACGGAGCCCAAATTGGGGACATGGTCAGTGCTTTTATTGGCAAGCTGACCCGAAGTTAATCAGAAGGCCCCCTCATTGTCTGCCAGAATACAAAAGACATTCTGTTCAGAAAGTTCAAGAAGAAAAACCAAAGAGCCAGGACAGCAGCTGTTCCCTCATCCCACAGAGAAACCAAAGGCATCCACAATGTTCCTTGAGGCCCAGGAGTAAGTTTGAGATACAACATGCCTGAAGCGGAAGCACATCTCCTGATGGGTCCCCACTGCAGGGAGTGTCTGCTGCATGAATCTTCCAAATCAGATTACTAACAACCTAGCTACCCCCATCACCTATAAAGTGCCTTTCTGGAAGGGTTTCTTCTGCTAGGCCACACTGAGCTCACCACACACCAGTCCTCTAGGTCAGAACAAGTTTTACCAAAGCATACGACAAACAGAAGAGGAGTGCACAGCATGGACAGTGCATGCCCTGAGACTGGGTTAAAATATTAACCCAAAGTATCCATCTGGCACAACCACAATACCTCGTGTCTCCACGAGCAAGCTAGCTCTTAGCGGCCACCACTGAGAGCTCACTTGGAGATACCTGTATAGGAAACCTCTTCACAGGCCCCCCAACCCAAAATACACACACACCTGCCAGCCTCCACCCCATATACTTTTTAGGAAAGCCTGTGATGGGCTTTATTAACGCAGGAGAACAACATGCTTCTTTCCAAGTTACCTGGGAGAGAGACCGAGAGTGTGATTCCCAGCTCAGATATCCCTAAGACGGTCCCTCTGTCCTAAGAACTGCTCCAGAGACTGGGAACTCACCACAGGCCCCTAGCTGAGTTAACTGGCTTTTTTTTTTTTTCGTTACAGGTCAGACATAGCAGCACCAAGAGACAAAACAGACAGTGTTCACTAGAACAAACCACGCCACTCAAAAGACACTGGAGTTTCCGTGTAGGAACCTCAAACACAATACTGGAGTGATGATAACTTGCTTTTTCTATATAAAACACTCTTTCTGTAACATATCCTAAGCCTTTGTGCTAAATAAAAGATGATGATTTCTACAGAAAGTCTAAACACCTCAGGTTCAGCAAGAGTGAGATCAGCTAGATTTGCAAAGTCAAGAAAATTGGCTGTTTCCCTCCTTCTTAAGCTAATAGAATCCAACTGTTGAAGCATGACATCATTCCTGAGCCCCAAACCCCAAGCAGAGAGTACAGACATTTGCCTGCCTCCCAGAAAACAGCCCAAGACTATGGCCAGGAAAGGAGAAAAAACAATCCAAGCCGGAGCTGACCTTACCTGAAAGTCCCGGTGCTTTCCTGCCCACTCCATTCTCGGCAGAGTTTGGCTCACACCACAGTCTGTAAGGGAGCCCAGGGCCCCAAAATCCACTCGCTTAAGCTCCGATACCTGCTGCGAGCTTCCCACAGCTCCTTCCTCTGACCTTTCGTGGAGTTCCTTCCAGCCAAATGAGCAGAGCACTTCTAGCTGGCCAGGCCAGTTGTCATGGAGACCCTGTTCTCGCCAGCCAGCATGCTCCTGTGCTCGCGCTTGCTCGCTCTCTCTCACTCGCTCTCTCTCTCTCTCTCCCTCTGTCTCCTCTCTCCTCTCCCCCTCCACCCCCCTTCTCTCCCGCTCTCAGTTCTGGGAGGCTTCCACAAAACAGCACTGTCTTTTGATCAGCTCGGGTTCTGCACACATTCCACTCCTCCTACCTCCCTTCCAGTCAAACAAGGGCTCTGGGCAGCTCCTGGGAACTTGCTTCAACAGCTCAGATGGGAGAAGGGAAAGACAGTGAGTGGACTTGTTTTCCTCCCCTCCAGTGTCTCATTTTTTTTTAATTTGGAGGAATCCTGGCCAGAGAGGAGGGAGCTAGCTGGAGCACTTGGGAGGGGAAGCAAGCCTTTCCTCTGGGTCCCAGAGTGCGGGTAGGAGGACCCAGACGCATTGCCTTGACTTGTTTGTGCACTTGGGATTTTCCGGGCAGCACTTGAGGCGGAAATGCATTCACATCCCAGGAGCTCGCCTGGACTGGCCTCTCTGCTTACCTTGCTGCCTGCCCAGGTTGTGGTGATCGCTTTAACCAGTGCAGGGACTCATGGTACTATTGCTGGTGCCCAAGCAGTCTCTCATCTTCCTGCAATGGAGAGGAAAGACACTAGGTCAGGACCAGTAAGAGTCCTGGGCAAGTCCAGAGTCACAGCCCAAGCAACAGACATGACACAAACACAGCCTCATCGCTCTGCCCTGCTCAGGGCCTGCAGCTAACGCCCCGGCTGTCTGTGAGCTGCTGCGACAGCCAGGAATACTGCCACTCCTGTTCAAGAGCTAGCACGGTGCCTGGGACACGGCAGGCCCTCTCAATTCAACCCCCCATGTACATTTCTGCTTTGTGACCTTCTTTTATATGCACTATTCTGTCTGATCCTCAAACCATTTGAAATTCACTGGACAATATTATTACCATTTTATAGATTGGAAAACCAAGGCTCAGAGAGACCCAATGTTTAGTCCACAGTTACACAGCTCGTGAGTTAGGCAGTTGAAGAACTAGGAGATTAGGCCACTGTCTTCCAGTCCAGGGCACTTTCCACTAAAGTACACTACCATCTGATCCTAAGAACTAACAACTTTTTTTTTTAAGATTTTACTTATTTGGGGGCGCCTGGGTGGCTCAGTTGGTTAAGCGACTGCCTTCGGCTCAGGTCATGATCCTGGAGTCCCTGGATCGAGTCCCACATCGGGCTCCCTGCTCGGCGGGGAGTCTGCTTCTCCCTCTGACCCTCCCCCCTCTCATGCTCTCTCTCTCTCTCATTCTCTCTCTCAAATAAATAAATAAAATCTTTAAAAAAAAAAAAAAGATTTTACTTATTTGACAGAGAGACACAGCGAGAGAGGGAACACACGCAGGGAAGTGGGAGAGGGAGAAGCAGGCTCCCCGTGGAGCAGGGAGCCCGATGCGGGGCTCAATCCCTGGACCCCGGGATCATGACCTGAGCTGAAGGCAGACGCTTAACGACTGAGCCACCCGGGCACCACACTAACAACTTTTTTGATAGCCAGTATTGAGATACAAAGCTGAGTTCCCAGGGGAAGGTAGAGAAATCTTTCAGTCATCGTGTGTGAGACCTGACTACCATCCAGTTGGCCTGAAGACTCTATGATAGCATCTATGAGACGTGGAAGGTAATGTGCACAGATTAGAGCGAAAAGTCCTGCCCCAAAGCTATAAATTACCTTACACTTTTCCCAAGTACCCTCATAAATCTTGGCTTATCTGTTCAACACAACTGACCTAAAAGTTAGGACTGGTATTATCATACTAATTTAACAGATCAAAGAAAATCTCAAAGAGAGGTCAAATGACTTGCCCCAGCTCACAGAAGCAGAAAATAACAGACCTAGATACAGCCTTTCAGCTCTCCTGTGTGTATTAAGCAGAGTAGCTGTAGAAGCAACCATGGAGCAGGGGTCAGAAGACCCTGGAAGTGTCTGGCTCTACCACTAACTAACCTCCCAGTTTCCACCTGTGAAACCTACCCCATGGGCAACTGACAGGCTGGGATGGGCATAAAAAGAGATGATGTGTGGGAAAGCATTCTCCTTAAATTGGGCACTGAGCTAAGAACTTCATTCATCTCAGTTGTTTTTTACCATGTACAAACAAACAAAAAGCCAGGGCAGTTGGTATCTCTCCCAGAGGAGGACACTGGGGCTCAAGGAAGACATTTTTCAACGCTGCTTCCTAAAACAGTGCCAGAGAGGTCCTGATGGAATCTTTAATGCAGCAATTCCTTGCAGAATCCTTGTGTTTTTATTAACCTCTGATATATCACAAAATTCTCAAAACAAGATTTTAATTGACTTAAGCTTAAAAGGTAAATATTAAAAAAAAAAAAAAAAAAAGGTAACTACATGTCAGGAGCCAAAGTAGGAAAAGCATCAAGAAAATGCAACAGGAAATAACGGGACGGTATAAACCCTAAGTGGTGGTGGGCCCTATTGCTGTAGTGAAGCCATCAGAGCTTCAAAGGGGGCAGGGACCAATCTCCCACTACAGATGCCCAACCTGAGCCAAACACCACCTCAGGAATCCCTCAAAGGCCCTAGTGTCCCACGTCTGCAAAGGAAGACAGGATGAAATGGCAAGTGCAACACCATCAGGTCCCAAAACTTCTCCCTCTTCCCATTCCCCACAGGCATCCCTCTGTTCTCCTCCTCACTCTGAAAATGCACATTCCACTTCCCAGTAGCCATACTGAAAAAGAAGAGATGATGCCCATTCACTTCCACAAGATAATACTCACAGTTACAATATTAGCACCAACTAACATTTACTGAGCACCTCCCATATGGCAGGCATTCTTCAAAGCACTATGAGGGGCCAGGGGCCGGGGCCGGGGCTGAGTACTGAAGCGGCTACAAGTCTAGTCTCTAAAGTAATCCAGACTTCAAAAAGCCCTCCAGACTGGGCACAAAATGCAGGCCATGCTCCCCCTAGTGGCACCCTAGAGTTCACAGAGATTCTTTAGAGCCTTGTCCTCAGGGGGAAGGGAGACAGTAAGGGCCCCATGATAGAAGAACCAGAACCCCTGCTTGGGTGCTGCTGCAGGTATAAGCTCTTTGAACTAGGCAGGGCAAGAGGACAGCTGCATACCTCCGCTGCCTAGGCAAGGCTGGATTCAGATCAACCCTACTTGACCTCTCCCAAATGACAGGGCTTTATGGGGTCTAGGATCTGTTGAAAGGCACGCATACAATCTTGTGCCAGAAATCTGGGAGACACCCTTGCGTCTTCCTGCCTCTCTCTCCCCATATCCAATCCATTTGCCAATTCCAAATAATTCTATTTCCAAAATGTGTCTATCCATTTTTCCGCCCTCCACTGCCACCTCAGTCCCTTCCCTTGATTACTGAAAATCCTCCTGGATTGCCCCAGCTTCCACTCTTATCCCCCCAGCTCCATTCTCCATGCAGCTGTCTGATGGACATCCGATCCTGTCATTTCCTGCTTGATGCACTTCAATGGCTTCCCACTGCACTTGAGATACAATCTGAATTCTTACCAGGACCTAGAAGGCCCTGCTTGATCCTTGTCCAGCCTCCTCTCAGCGCACTTCCTGCCCTCCACCTCTGTGTGCTAGCCACACAGGCCTTCTTTTAATTCCCCCCAAAGGGCCAGATTTTTCCCAAGCTATTCCCCTTGGCCTGGGACACCCCCACCCCCACCCCCGCCCCCAGTCTGCCTAATTGGCTCTTACCTTGCCTCAACTTGCCTCTCACCTCCTCAGAGAAGTCCTCCATGATCCTCCAATCGAAATGAGGATTTATCCTTCATAGCACTCGCCATAATCTCCAACCAAAATACATTTCCCTTTTCTTAAGGCCAATTTTCCCTGATGAGCTCCTTGGGGCAGGAACCTTGACTGTTTTGCCACCATACTCCCTGCATCTAGGATAGGGTCCAGCTCCCAGCTGGCACTCAGAAGTTTCTGCTGAATGAGTGCAAAGAACCCATTTTGTCTTGTCCTGCAGGAAGAAGAAACTTAGAACAGCTATCTCATGCCACTCATTGTTTCTTTTCATAGACTTACAAACTATAATTACATCTCCTCTCCTCATGTGCCTTGCCTGTGGGCTCGACCAAAAATTCCTGTAAAGTCTCCCTGTGGTTTATTTCCCAGAAATTTCCTCATAAGGTCACTCTTCTAGGGATGCGCTCCAGGGTTTTGTGGCCTCTCCCATTTACCCACTACAGGCACTCCTCCACCAGCGTCACTGCCAAACCGAGCGGGGTGCAGGAATGGCCCAACTCCCACAGATGAGAAGGATCTCTCAGGTCAGCTCCATTCAGGGACAGTAACATTTTTCTCTTACCTCCATTGTGCAGGTCACTGTGCTTATGAAAAATACATTTTTCCTTTAAAAAGTCATCTTATGGGCGCCTGGGTGGCTCAGTTGGTTAAGCAACTGCCTTCGGCTCAGGTCATGATCCTGGAGTCCCGGGATCGAGTCCCGCATCGGGGCTCCCTGCTCAGCGGGGGGTCTGCTTCTGCCTCTGACCCTCCCCCCTCTCATGTGCTCCCTGTCTCTCTCATTCTCTCTGTCTCAAATAAATAAATAAAATCTTTAAATAAATAAATAAATAAAATAAAAAGTCATCTTATGTTTTATAATTTAACTGCGCCCTGACTCTCCCACCACTCCCTCCCCACTGCTCATGCTGTTACCTTTATCGGAGGACCTCCTCCTCCCCAACAAGCAAAATCTTACAAGGCCCAACTCAGTGATCACCTCCCCTGTGAAATATTTCTTGATCTCTTATCAGAATCTGTCTGCTCTGCAATCCCACAGCAGTTTGAAGATGGCTTTATCATGGTATTCATAGCACTTTATCACTGTCACTCATATTCGTAAGGTCATGAGCCCCATAAGGTCTACTAACTTTATTATTTCATTCACAGTGGGCAATCTATTAATGTGTGTGGGATAAATCAATCTTTGAAAAAGACTTTTAAAAGCAAAAACAGAAGCTGTACCCTCCATAAGATGAGTGAATCTGAGTGCAAAGACTTATACAGAAACCTAAAAACACAGGAGCAGAGTAAATCTTTTAAAGTCACTCCTTACTTTGGGATCAAAGGAATTCAAGAAAAGTAAGCTGTTGTTTTGATATTACCTGTTGGATCCCAGAAGGCCTAAGAGATGCAGTGTAACTTCAGCCGCCTCTGGGAACTGAGCTCCCAGTTGCCACCAGACTGTGGAGTCCAGCCACCTCTGCACAGGGGGCATCTAGTTCTGCCCAAGTAGTGGGGGAATCCGGAATGTGTCCTGCCTGGTTCTGCACTGGGCTCTGGCTGCCGTGTGAGCAGGCAGGTTTACACAAGAGCCCTTTAGGAAATGCAGGAGTAGAGAAGGATTTGGTCGACTGGAGCCCAGGTCCTGGTTGCCAGGGTGGTGAGATCTTGAGCAAGTCCCTGCCCCCCTCAGGGCCTCTGCTTTTCCCTGCACGTAACAAGAGGGCTGCTGGGCTGCTGGGCTGTTGGAACTAGCTGTTCTCTAAGGGTCCTTACAACTTGAATGTTCTGTCCCAATCACCTAGTCCCACTGATTTCAGGAAGACTTCCTGTTTCAGAGGCTCCAGAGTCTCCTCCAAGACTTTCAGCAGAGCCCCTGGCCTGGGGCTTTGGGAGTCCTCTGCCTGGGACCAGACAGAAGACCAGCCCCATAAAAGGCAGCCTCTTCTGGAGGAGAAGATGGGAGATTCAGGCTTCTTGCCTAAAGAAGGCTGAAAAGAGAAGAAAGATGCCAAACACAGGATGCGGAAATTTGGAAATGACCTGGGAAGTGCCTTGGAAGGAAACTGAGCCTCTGCCAGGGACTCACTCCTTAGCCAACGGTCTGAGACAAAGCCGCTTTTACAAAGCAGAGGAATTGGCAATATCTAAGTTCTCCTGGAAGATAATGTGCCTACTTCCAATCAAGCAGTCTCCTCATGGGCTCTACAGCACCTGCGAATCAACAAAACAGCTGTCTCCGTCCAGATGGCAATGCCAGCCTTCTCCTGCTTCTGTCAGGAGCCATATCCAGCAGGACCTCCAGTGCGCCGGCCACTGCTACACATACTCTGCTTCTGCTTGCACAGATGAAAGGGCCGTGCTGTGCTCAAGTCCTGGCATTTTATGAGAGGAAATTCTCTGGGGTCCTTACTCCTGACCTAATCCCACCTGCCTCCCACCCAACACTAAGGCTCTGAACTAAAAGAGTGTGGGATTCAGCCTGTAACTATCCTGGATCCCACTGCCCTGTGACGAAGCAGCTCTTGGACATCTTCGTGCTGGGTTGAGCACACTCTCCTTTGGTCTGTCAGCCTCCCAGCCCTAGTTCACCTCTACTCAGTTCACAACTCTCAATATGAAACTCAAAATTCAGATCCCCAGGGCACAAGATACTCAGTGGCTTGATCCAATCTCTTGGAGTATCTGTCACAATGCTTCCTAGAATCTCTCAAATCCACAGACCACTGACTACTGTCCCTTGTTAAGTCTGAGCATTTTAACACTGGGCCATAGAAACACAGCCTGGGGCCAGGAAAGACCGGACTGAGGAGGCAATATTCCAGACCCCTTCTAAAAGCACCATTTTACCTTTCCAGAATGGGCTTCTCATGCTTACTTGCCTTAGAACTCTGAGCTCAATCAAGACCTTAAACCTGTCACGACCAAAGCTTGATGATAGGGGAGGTAGAGCACTAAGTGGGGGGAAAGGAGATGGGGGAATAAGAAGAATGTGGACTCAAATGGCTTTTCCATGATATAACCAAAAAAATACCTTGAGCCTGAATGAAAAAGTACTCCTCAGAATAAGATCTGGGCAAATATGTGGGAGATGTGGGCCCAGACTGTGTCACCTCCTCCATGCCATCTCCCCTGATTTTCCCTGCCTGGACTGGATTCTCTACCCATAGTCCTTATAACTCATTGAAACAGTCTACTATTCCATTGTTAGCCATGCTCACTGCCTTGTATTTTAGTGTACAAGGCTTATTCAACTTAATTCTCCTACTAGCCTATAAGCCTATAATATTCTTTAGGGCAAGAACTATGTCTTAACTCTGAATTCTAGTTTAGGACTCTGTACCAAGCACAATTAATACATTTTTAATATATGAACTAATGAAACTAACCAACTAATCAATCTAATTAATAAGGGATCAATAATATCACCACAAAACTTAACCGTTTGGTGCTTAGCACCTCAGAGTGGTCCAGGGTTCCCAAGGTATGACGTGTACAGAAGATGATTTATTATAAGTGGTATATGGACAAACATTTTAAAAATGTTAAATACTTTTATATTTATCTTAATGTTCATAAGAAAAAAACATAACCAGCTATTAACCCCATTTTCACTGATCTCATTGATTAGACCAATGCTAAAGAAGGTACAGTTGACCCACAAACAACGTTGGAGTTAGGGGTGCTGGCCCCCTGTGCAGTTGAAAGTCTTCATATAACTTTTTTTTTTTTTTAAAGATTTTATTTATTTGAGAGAGAGAATGAGATAGAGAGAGAGAGCATGAGAGGGGGGAGGGTCAGAGGGAGAAGCAGACTCCCTGCTGAGCAGGGAGCCCGATGCGGGACTCGATCCAGGGACTCCAGGATCATGACCTGAGCCGAAGGCAGTCGCTTAACCAACTGAGCCACCCAGGCGCCCTTCATATAACTTTTGACTTCCCAAAAACTTAACTACTAAGAGCCTACTGCAGACTGGAAGTCTCACGAATACCATAAAGTCATTAACACATATTTTGTACGTTATATGTTTTATATGCCATATTCTTACAGTAAAGTAAGCTAGAGAAAAGAAAATGCTATCAAGAAAATCATAGGAAAATTATATTGTATTATAATGTATTTATCCAAAAAATCCATGTATAAATGCACCTGCACAGTTCAAACCCATGTCGTTCAAAGGTCAACTGTGTATGTTTTTTGTTCACTTTCAGTTTTGTTTTGCTAAAATTAGTGGGTAGAAGTTTAAAGAGAAATAAGGAACCTACACAGTCTCAAAGTATCTCTCCCAAAATGTTTATTAATTACAAAGGCATAAATACAAAAACTTGATGATGAAGAAACCTAGCAGACTTTATCTTAACCAAGTGATCAAAGGTAACATTACTATTAATAAGACATACTGACATCATGTACCCTGACATGATGCACTGAGAAAGGCATTTTATTTCTGTGGCATTCTTCCCAAAAATCCATACCTCAATCTAATTATGAGACAATATCAAACAAACCTGATTTGAGGGACATTCTATAAAATACCTAGCTAGTACACCCTCAAAAGTCTCAAGGTCATAAAAGACAAGGACAGACTGTGGAACTGTCACAGATTGGAGGAGACTAAGAAGACATGACACATAAATGTAATGTGAGAGTCTGGATTAGATCCTGGAATAGGAAAAACTAATGAAATCCAAATTAAGTCTATAGTTGACATTACACTATTACTAAACTTCTTGTTGTACCATAGTTCTATAAGATTAGGGGAACTTGTATTGTCTCTGCTGCTTTTCTGTAAGTTTAAAATTATTTAAAAATAAAAAGCTCTTAAAAAGCCAATTTAAAGATCAGTAAATAAAAGTATATACAGGGGTGCCTGGGTGGCTCAGTCGGTTGAGCATTCGACTCGATTTTGGCTCAGGTTGTGATCTCAAGGTCATGGGATCGAGCCCCATGTTAGTCTCTGCACTCAGCGTGGGGTCTGGTCGAGATCTCTCTCTCCCTCTCCCTCTGCCCTTCCCCCGGCTCATGCACTCCCTCTCTCTTTCTCTCTCTCCCTCAAAATAAATAAAATATATATTTTTTTTAAGTATATACAGTATAAATCACAGGAATGGGTAAGAATGGCTCAAGTTTGAAAAGAACTAGAGCAGTCACTCCTCACACCCTACATCCAAGAAAAACTGCCCCCAGAATGAGAACTGTGGCTGTAGAAGAATATTTAGTAAAATAGGAAAGTGTTCATTTTATATTACTTTGAGAAGAGTAATAAATTATCCCATTTTGTTAAAAAATATATATCACATATATAACGCATAGAAAAATGTCTTTGTTAAAATAAAAATAACCTATACTAAATAAAATACAGGTGGCATTATTAGATAGTAAATGGGACATAGCTTTTAGAAAGTAACTTGGCTAAATCAATTAAAATGCTCATATTCTTTGACTCAGTATCGTATCCTCACTTCTAGGAAGTTACCCTAAGAAAAAAACTTCCGAAGTAGGACTGGTAAATTTCAAGGATGTTTTGACCAAGACCCAGAGTAAAAAATACGTATGTAATATAGTAATGTCATATGCACATGTATGAGAGGGCATGTGTGTGTGTGTATAAAACTGAACCAGGCGCCTGGGTGGCTCAGTCGTTAAGCGTCTGCCTTCAGCTCAGGTCATGATCCCAGGGTACTGGGATGGAGTCCCACATCGGGCTCCCTGCTCAGCGGGAAGCCCGCTTCTCCCCCTCCCACTGCCCCTGCTTGTGTTCCCTCTCTTGCTGTCTCTCTCTCTCTGTTGAAAAATAAATAAAATCTTTAAAAAAATAAAAATAAAATAAAATAAAATAAATAAATAAATAAAACTGAACCAAAAAGTTTTCTCAAAACGGTGTTTATCTTTACCATGTGTGATGCTATCTTAATCTATTTCATTAAGAAAGCCAACAAAGCTTGTACGGCCCCCACTAAATTGATTTTCCAACCCACTAATGACGACCTGCAGTCTGAGAAGCTGCACTGGACTATTGTGCAGCCATTAAAAGAAATGATACAGTCCCCAAGCTGGTGACCACGACTGGCTCTAGGGGAAGAGGAAAGAAGGTGGAAGACTTGCTTTCACAGTACACCTTTTCGCACCGTTTGGATTTACAACACATGCATGTATTACTTATTTGAAAATTAACCTTAAGTGATGACTGTGAAGACTTTAACAGCATCAGGCAATGCTAATTGTGCATTACAAACCTACAATTACACTACACTACAAAAACACATACAAGTGAAGAAGGAAGACACTCCAACAAAGTGCTGGGATAGGATTTAAGTCAGTCAACTGGACACCTTCCATCTTTCTGAAAAGGTTCTGACATGGAACATACCACTACTATGGCTTCTAGAGTTTTCCATTCAGAACCTGTAAGTGGGCTAGCTTCAGCACTCCATTCACACTCAGGACTCTCTCTTCTGAGTTCTTTTGCTTTCCCTCCTTCCCCCACCAAACCATTGTTCATCCATTCATATTTTTAATTACATATAAGCTCTTCTGAGCAATAGGATCATTTCTTATTAGCTTTGAATTCCCAACAGGCTATAATGCTGTGCTTTCTTTACACATAGCAAGTACTCAGTAAGTGTTTATTAAATAAGCAATATCACAAGCAAAACTCCAGAACAAAGAAATATGAAAAGTGGCAAGGACATGCAGGAGGAAGGACCAGCCAGTAGAGATTAAGTACAAGTCATACTAAAACATGTTATTATTACTTTCATTTAAAAAAGCTAATATAAAATTATTATAGAGAATAAAGGAGACAATATATGTGAAACACACAGTGATAGATAGCAAGTGGTCTATAAACAATAGTTTGGGGTTTCAAAAATAATATGCATACCTATTTCCATGATATATATTTGTATATGACATGTTATATAGCATATAAATAAACACATCCATATGCACACACATATATCAAAGAATGCCAGGGACACAATTTTTCTGGACTTCAGAAAAACTCCTCTTGATCTTAAGGATAAAACAGAAATACACTGGCAACTGGATGGTCCGGTAACTCAGAACAGCTGGGACCAAACGGTGCTGCAAAATGGATCAATATCAACTAGGAAGAAGTGCTCTGGAACTCCCTAGAAGTTTGGCCACTTCTCATCGGTTCTAGATCCTCTCACGGTTGTTTTTATCAATAATTAGGGGAAGACACGCTTATCTAAAATGCCTATGGCAAACTAAATGGGAGGAATAATTAATATACTAGAGAGAATCAGGAAGAAAGGGCTCCACAAACTGGAATCAGAGGTTAATATAGCAAGATGACATTTAAAAAAAAAAAAAAAAGGATACTATTTTACTCAAGTTTAGAAAAAAAACTACACTAACAACAGGATGAAGATGGTAGAAGTGAAGGAGACTTAAGAAATGGTTCAATATGAGTCAACTGATGAGTCAATGTGATTTTTAGTTTCACTGACTAAAATACAGAGCCCAGATCAAATGAGGTCCATGTCTTTACTCTGCTCCATTCCCATTAGAACAATAGCACGTTCAGGGTAACACACTGTATTTGCAGACCCAGGGGTAAATGGAGTCTTAATAACATCTCAGGCAAGTATACTGAAGGAAAAAAAGGAAATCAAGTCTATGGAGCCCCTTAAGCTGAGAAATAAGCTAACATGTCCATCTGGTTCATGAGGCTCTCAAGTCCTCCTGCAGAACACGAAGATACCACTTTTATCCCTATGGAATCATCTCAGGGGACTGGTGGCTAGATGAGGTAAAGAAAGCTCCTGAGAAGAAGAGCCAGCTGAGCCCTGCCTGATCAGCCCTTTGTCCTTACTGCTATTCACACTGGAACCTCCCATTTGGGGCTCTGACCACCCAAGCTTTAGTAAGGACACAGAGAAGCTCAGGAATCTCAACAATTCTTAACACATCATCTCCCTGAACTATGGTTCATCATGATCAGAATTACAAAGTGATATTTTTAACTATTAGAGTGAATTCTTGGGATCTTTAGCCTTCTATACTAAGTCGTCATCTGATAGCTGTTGGTGAGCAAGGACTCGGGTTTGACTATTCTAACGGAAACATTAGACAGCAGGAATGCAGCATTTCAGTTCCATCAGGCATTGCTGGGATATATACATACCAGCTTATCTCCCATAATGGAAAACTACGATGCTTCTTCTAGGTACCTAAGAAGAATCAGTAAGACAGAAGAGCAGCAGTCCCTCAAAACCCAGTTCTTATCCTAGGAACATGGAAGGAGGCCCTGGTCTGCAGATGAGTGTCACACTAAATAAACTGCAACATCCTATAGTACAAGATGCCATTTTTTTAAACCATTCTCTCTCTTTTCCCCAAGGATAAGAACCTAGGAGTTTCTAGAACGATTAGCTCCTTAACAATACATGCACTAGGAGGGGTGCCTGGGTGGCTCACTCGGTTAAGCCTCCGACTCTTGATTTTGGCTCAGGTCGTGATCTCGGGGTCCTGAGACTGAGCCCTATGTCAGGCTCCACACTCAGTGGGGAGTCTGCTTCTCTCTCCTCTCCCTCTGGCTCTCCCCCCACTCGTGCTCTCTCTTTCTTAAATAAATAAATAAATCTTGGGGCGCCTGGGTGGCTCAGTCATTAAGCGTCTGCCTTCAGCTCAGGTCATGATCCCAGGGTCCTGGGATCTAGCCCCACATCAGGCTCCCTGCTCAGCCAGGAATCTGCTTCTCCCTCTCCCACTCCCCCTGCTTGTGTTCCCTACTAGCTGTCTCTCTCTCTGTCAAATAAATAAATAAAATCTTTTAAAAGAAAATAAAAATAAAATAAATAAATCTAGAAAGAAAACAATACATGCACTAGGTGTATCCCATTTTTATGTAAAATAGAGGGAGTTGCCTTTTGTGTACAAAGAGGTGCTTTCAAACATTCATTCACTTAGAGATCAATATAGAGGAACCTATGCAATAGGGGGAAAAAATTAAGCCCCAGGTTGCAAGGAAGGGAAGATAGATAAGATGATGAGGGGAAAACAGAGGAATGTGAAAGAGAGAAGAGAGCAATTTAACATCCTTGAAGGACAGAAATAGAAGGATGCTTGTTTGGAAGTCTGAGAACAGCATATTTGGGGGAATTCCTGAGCATTACTCCCAAGGATGTCAAGGAACATATTAGAGTACCACTTAGCCTTTTGAAGGAAAGAAAGATTTCAGAAAGCCTATTATTTCCTCAGTGTCAGGGTTCCTTTCCCTGGGTTAACACGATTGCCTAAAGCCCCCGTAACTGGTTGGCTAACGCTGCTAAATGACTGGGAGGCGAGGGGGCAGAGTACAAAAAACAAAGGGTTAAGGACCACTGTCCCCAGCACAGCAGATGCCAGCAGAAGGCTTCCTTCTCCTAAGCTGTGGGACTCCAGAGGCTGTACCTCAGAGATGCTGGCTCTCCTGAAACCTGAGCAAGCAAAGGAAGTCAATCATTAGAGAGTCCTCAAGGTGATGAAAGACTGAAGCCACTCATGCGAATGCAGAACAGCTGAGGTGCGTGGGACACACCTCTTCCAAGGAAAAGGCCTCCAGGAGCTGAGAAGAGGAAGTCTACTTGGGGAAAATTCACCAAGAAGATGAGGCCTGACTCTATGTCCTCCCAAGAGAATAACCACTGCTTATTAAATTCTTGTTTTTTCTTTTCAGACTCAGGGTGTGTCCAGACACAGCCGGCAGAAGCACAGCCAGCAGTCAATCACAGAGGGCCACAAAACGAGAGAGAGCTGCCAGAGTGTGACAAACAAACATGAAGACTCTACTTGGGAGCTGCAGGTTCGCAAAATGCTTCTGAGGACACCAAAGGTGACCCTCATCTCTACTTCTCTTTTTTCAACCATGACCTCTCTCTCTGCTCTCCCCTGATGTATGGGCAATGAGAATGGACATAAGGAAGGAGGATCAGGAGCCAATTTTTTTTTTAAGATTTTTTTTTTATTTATTTATTTGAAAGAGAGAGAGAGAACAAGGACGGAGGAGGGGCAGAGGGAGAGGGAGAAGCAGGATCCCCGCTGAGCAGGGAGCTGGATGCAGGGCTCCATCCCAGGACCCTGGGATCAGGACCCAAGCCGAAGGCAGCCACTTAACCAACTGAGCCACCCAGGCATCCCCAGATCAGGAGCTACTTTAACAGAAAACAAGAACGTGAAGGAAGCCTGAGTGAAGGTAAGGAAAGGTCCAGATTCTGGCTCTGATCACTGGGCGGCAGTCACCACATCAGGGATACAGACAAAGCAGGATATTCCACAGTGATTCCACTGCATCAGGATATTCCACAGCTTTGCTATAGTCATGTCTGAGTTCAACAAAGAGGTAAAGTCACTCCAACACAGGAAGTTGTTTACACAACAAGACGGACAAGAATGGAAAGGACAGGGATGGAGGATGGGGTGATGGACAAGAAAAGCAGTAAAGGAGAAATAAAAGAGGAAAAGAAGGAGAGAGAAAGAGGGGAATGGAGGAAAATGTGTGTGTGTGTGTGTGTGTGTCTTGTTGGAGGAGAAGGGGGGAGAGGAAGTGGATAATGCAAACAGAGCCATAAATATAACTCTGCAAATATTGAGTTCTTGGCTGCTAATTATCACTGCCCACAGTCTACAAACAGCAGAGTTGTGTCCTCCTCAGTAGTTAGGTTCTGTGGTCAGCACATAAGGTGAAAATCACGTGGAGTCAAATTACTCTCAAAATTCCCTTAGAAAAGTACCACACTGGAAACCAGCCCATCTCCCAGCAAACCCAATTCAGTACTTTTCATATACATTTTTGTGCACTCTTAAGAATCTCAGAACTAAAAGGACCCAAGGAACCCATCTTCCTTGTCTAGTAATTCTCAAAAAAAAAAAAACAAACAAACAAACAACCTCTTAGTAAAATCACTCATCTGGTCTGAATGTTTCTGAGTAAGCTTCATTTTGCTCAGAGATGAGTAATCACCTAATGTCACCCAACTAGACAGGACTCTTCCCTGATCCCACATCCTTCCTCCATGTACTCTTCTCTTCAAATTCCCCTAGGGGATAGAGGGCTGAGACTGGAGGCCCAGTTCTACCACTAAATAGCTGTGTGAGTTGGGAATAGCACCTTCCCCTTTCTTGGTTCTAATCTCCATCTGGAAAATGAAGCCAGACTAGATGAGATGTAAGAGCCCACACAATTCTGAGATACTTACTGAATGAAAAAGTGCTTTGAAAAGTGTAAAGCATTTTATAAACATCCACTCTGATAGGGCAGACATTCTGACATCTTCTGCCTTCTCAACTTCATCCTTCACATCCCATGTCTAGGTCCTACTTGTTCTACTTCTAAATATTCTCTAGGACTTACCCCCTTCATCTCTATGCCTGTTGCTGATGTCCCGTACTCTTTAGTAGGTCTCCTTACTGCTAGTCTCTGTCCTCTCCAAAACTACCCTACTTTCTTCTACAAGAGTGATTGATTTCCACAAAATCCCACCTCCACTGCCTCACTTCCATCTCCGATGCACCAAGGAAGAAGCTCCAGGGTTCAAATTCCCAGCTCTGCGCTGCCAGACCTCCCACTTCCAAGGCAGATCATCACAGTGACCCTGACCACGCCACATTCTATGTTCTTGCTCTTCTCCACCTCCAGAACACTTCCTACCTCTCCTTTGCTTATATAAAGTCAATCTAACTTTCAAAGACCAGAAAAGATTCTGCCTACTCCAAGAAAGCTTTCCTATAGTTTTAAGACACAACTTCCTCATTCCTGAACTATAAATATATTCAGTTAGTAACCAAACACAGCTAAGATCTTTGATCCTCTAATTGTTTAACAAATTTTGTCTCTCCCTGAGATTATAGGTTCCTTCAGGCAGCAAACAAGCTTGATACAATATCTGCATCACAATGCTGGTTACCACTGGGGAAAAAAGTACTAAATAAAGGCTGAGAGGCAAGATCTTGGTTTTCTCTCCTGCCCTTGACCATTCACAGGAAATGTTGGGGGGCACCAGAGGGGAAAGGGAAGGGATGGAGTCAATACTCTTCCCAACTCCTGAAGTACCTTCTCCCCTTTTCCTTCCTGCTCTATCTCACTCTATCATCACAGGTTCAAATCCACCTCTTCTCTAAGGATGAGCCTGCACGCATCAGGGCAATGTGAACAGTGGTATTTAGCTCCAGTCTTTTTTTCTTTTTCTTAAGATTTTATTTATTTATTTGACAGAGAGAGACACAGCGAGAGAGGGAACACAAGCAGGGGGAGTGGGAGAGGGAGAAGCAGGCTCCCCGCGGAGCAGGGAGCCCGATGCGGGGCTCGATCCCAGGACCCTGGGATCACAATCCGAGCCGAAGGCAGACACCTAAAGAGGCAGGGCACCCGTGAAAAGGTTCTGTAAGCTGCCGGGGCACAGACACCTGCACGAGCTGTGCCAGCGGCACTGGCAGCTACAAACGTGCTCCTTCTCATCCTCAAGGAGCCAGCAAACTGGGAGGTGAGGCTTGGCTGGCCAGCCCACCTCTCAGACCCAGTGCCTCTGCCCAGAACACTCTAGGCCAGGACCCCTGACAGACAAGAATCACACAGGTATAATACAGATGCAGAGTGGGGAGGGCTATTGTGGGACCAGCTCTATTCCCAAAGGAAGGCATTCATGGCCATCATACGCAAGGTATTCAGCAATGCAAGCAAAACCGAGCGTGTCCAAACCCACCTCCCCACGACTACTGGCCTCCAGCTACTCTGGAACCCCAGCTCTGCAAAAATTCCCAGCTTCCGTGTTCCCCACAGCCAGCTTCCCCCATTCCCTCTCCAGATTTACTGCCCTTTCCATCAGAAATGTTCACCCCCGCCCTCCACTTCCAGCCATCACACACACACACACACATACACACACCCCTCCTTGGGTAGTATCTGAGCCAGGAGCCTCTCTCTCAGGCTCATCTCCTGCCCAGCATGTTCATTCTTTTTTTAACAGGTGAAGGTGGCACCTACCTTTAAGGACGAGGAGATGCCAACGCGAACCATTCGGCGTCAACATACCCTGACTGGGAAGACAGCCAGCTACACAGCAACCAGAATACAGATTCTCTCACCTGCCTCTAAGCTCCTTCCTCACAAAAGGCATCTGTTGCACCCATCTCCAGTGCCACAGCAAGATCACAGGAAACTGAGCACCAATCTCCCTCCTCTCTCCCTCTCTTACAGAGTGGCAAGGAGACAGGGAAGCAAGTTGGAAAAAGTTTTAAGAAGAATCAGTACCATACCACATCCCATGAAAAGCGAGCTCCTGCTTCCAGGATGGCAAGAAAGGGCAATTCTCCCTTCAAACTCCTGGCTATCTCCAGTGACTGGCCTCCGTGGAACTGCCTTAATATTCTGCATCACAGAGGTCTGAAGCAACTGCGCCCCGCAGAGCCCCGGAGGCTGAGAGTTGGGCAGAAAGGAATGCAGACAGCTTCCCAGAAGTGCCCTGCTAAGAAGGAAACCAAGAGCTTACCACAGCTTCCTGGGCCCAGAAGAGGATGATCCAGGCTCTCAGGACTCTAGCAGCTCAGAGACCTTGAAGGTCCTCATATCCGAAAGCCCAAAAAAAGAGAAAAGTACAGCAGTGGGAAGACACCCAGATAGAACAAGCCTGGGCTGGCCCCAGACGGCTTCTAGTAAGCAGTGGCTACATTCGAATGTGAGCAAGTCTTAGAAACAAACCCTAAGCTACGCACAGCCCCAGAGAAGCCCAGGGCAGGCCTGGGGTGGGGATGTCTGAACCTCTTAGTGTAAGATTTTGCTGATGGCTTTATCACCTGCTTTCCACGCAGAGGCTTCATTTTTTCCCACGTTCTTAGGGGAGGAGGGTGGAACCAGACCGGGTACCCAACATCTGACAGGAAAGTAAAGCTGGTAAGCAGATGGGCTTCACAGGCTCCAATGGCTCCCAGCTCTATTCCCTACTCTCTCTGTCATGCTTCAGAAGTCATAAAACTTTTTCCATTCCTACTGTGAGGTGCAGGCTTCCCAAGAAGCCCCACCGCAGTTCCCAGAAGCCCACATCCGAGGCAAGGCTAAGCAAAGAGGAAGATCTTTCTCACAGAAGTGCTTTTTCCAATTGTCACCTATTATGGCTTTGTGAGGTTCTCTCCCAGGATAAGCTAGGGGAAGGAGGAGAACACAGAAAGGAAATTAGAAATGCCTTCCTGTTGTATACCAAGTGTCCACATTAAGAGTATCAAAAGAAAATAATCTTAATTTAAAAACTAGTTAAATCATAAAAGGGTTTCCCTTCCAAGAAAAGGACAATTCCTAATACAGATTCTGAAAAAGGCAGATAATGCTTCCCCATCTCATATCCAACCCTCAGTTTGGAAACCCTCATCAGTTGTTAGCATTAACACAAAATGCACAGAGACACAGAAACACACATGCATATTCATTCCTCAAAGCTTTGTGCCCACAGCCAAGGCTGCAAGACCCCTTCCAATTTCAGGTCCCAGCGGGGACAGGAGGGGGCAAGAATGAGACGAAGGCTTTTCCCAAGCAAAGGCTTTGGCCGCCAACAGGACTGGGGGTGGCATGAGACACCCCTACGTGCGTGCGGGAAGGCGGCTGAGCACCTGGAATCTCCCCTTCCTCCACAGCACCAGTAAACTAGCTGATGTCATCTCTCTGGTAGCCACATGTCCGCCTCCCAGTCCCTGGGATTTTGCCTATGCTCACCTCAAAATTGCACAATAAGTGTCTGTAGCTGGTTAGTTCAGTTACTTACAGCCTGGTACAAACGAAGGAAAGGTGAAAGGTTTGCTACTTAGAAGAACCATTAGTTTCACCCTGCCCTGAGGCTACACATTTTATTCTCAAACCATGATCATAATGCATGCTGCTGTTTCAGAAAGGAGACCTAAGATGAGCTCAAACCAGCCCTGGGCACCAGAGAATGGACAAAGAAAGAGGAAATCAGCTATGGAGGAACTTCTCTGGAATTAACTGATGCACACTGTCCCCAGGCAAAAACACATGGATAAGCTTTCCCACTCTGACAGGAAATTCTCAGTCACTTGGAACCTAGTGGAGCTTGGAATTTTATTCAAAAAATTGTTCCATTTTCCCAGTGTTCATTCCACGAGGAGATGCTGCAGTTTACACAGAGAGCACAGGGACGTCTTCAGTTTTCATAAATTGGCAGCAGATTTCTCCCACTGGAAATGTACACAGCTTCAAACTAGAAGCTTTCCATTTAAGACCTGATACAGCATCACAACAAGAATGTATTATTTCCCACTCAAAAATAGGAGGGGATAATTCAATTAACTCCACCAAACAACATGTTTAAAGAATGTGGTCCTGTCATAATTAGATCATGATTTTCAAAGTGGGGGTACTTCTTCAGTCCTTAAGCTAAAGTACTTCCTGAAGTGACACACAGTGGGAAGAAAAAGAGCTTAGGCCAAGGCAGACATGGCACACTCCAGCACCTCTAGCTACCTCCTAGAGACTCAGATAAAAGGCAGGACCACGACCACATCTTCCTGATCTAGCTCCAGGCCCGCCTTGGCAGCACCTCTCTTCCTCTCCATATGACAGGAATACAGGTAGTCCCTTCCAAGGCAGCGGTACCAGCAGGGGCCAAAGGGTGAAGACTATGATCACTCCTTTATCAGTCAGCCATGTTTATGAGCTGAAGACCTTTTCCCAAAGAAAGAATATTAGACATGGTAGTTGGATGCCCAGATAAGCTCATTACTGAATAATATGGCCAAAAAACTGTTGATATATAATAAACCTACAAAAAATACCTGTGTAAATACTAGGAGTAAAACAAAACATAAGAGAAATAAAATTAAATAATTTTTACATATCCAAAATTGTGATCCTAGAAGAAAGACAGATTAATTACAAGATGGGTATTTTTAGGGATTTCAAAAGTCATTCACAAGGACAAGACGTGTAGCACTGATTTTTTTTTTTTGCATTTTATTTTTTTATTATGTTATGTTAATCACCATACATTACATCATTAGTTTTTGATGTAGTGTTCCATGATTCATTGTTTGCGTATAACACCCAGTGCTCCATTCAGAATGTGCCCTCCTTAATACCCATCACCAGGCTAACCTATCCTCCCACCCCCCCCTCCCCTCTAGAACCCTCAGTTTGTTTTTCAGAGTCCATCATCTCTCATGGTTCATCTCCCCCCTCCGATTTCCCCCCCTTCATTCTTCCCCTCCTGCAATCTTCTTCTTCTTTTTTTTTTAATATATAATATATTATTTGCTTCAGAGGTACAGGTCTGTGATTCAACAGTCTTACACAATTCACAGCGCTCACCATAGCACATACCCTCCCCAATGTCTATCACCCAGCCACCCCATCCCTCCCACCCCCCACCACTCCAGCAACCCTCAGTTTGTTTCCTGAGATTAAGAATTCCTCATATCAGTGAGGTCATATGATACATGTCTTTCTCTGATTGACTTATTTCGCTCAGCACAGCACCCTCCAGTCCAGTTCCATCCACGTCGTTGCAAATGGCAAGATTTCATTCCTTTTGATGGGTGTAGCACTGATTTTTCACACCATCTAATTTCATTCCCAAACGTCTGACTTTCCTTTGCGAAGTGCTCTGACGTCATGCTTCTCAGCTATGATTAGGGCTAGGCTTTCCTCCACACTCAAAAAGGCAAAGGGACAAGGAGGGTACTTCCTGAGATAACGAAGCAAAATAGGTAGGAGAGAAAGAGGATGGAAGAAGAGGGTTAAAGAGGATATGAGTGGGGTTTAAAAAAACACCTACCTGAGGGTGACAGTATGAGCTATGATTGGTGAGAGACACAGAACCAGAGGGCTCATGAGGATCCAGAATTGGGGTGGCAGGGAAGACACAACAGGCATCACCTAACAGCTACCAGGTGGGCCATCTGCCTTGGACAACTTGGTTTAAGATCAAATGGGATGGGGGAAAGTACCAAATAGCCAGCCATGGGCTCACAACCCTTATCAAGGCCCAAGCCAAACCATTATTTTGCCTAGATGATGTTGACATTCACAATGAACACGTCTACAAAGCCTACAGGAAATGCTTACTGCCTGTTCCCTTGGAGCTGGATGATTTGGAGTATCTAGCTATCTAAAGATTACAGGAACTATCCCAGAGTTCTAGGTCACCTAGCTCTAACAGTCCCAGTAAAGTAGAAGATGCCCTCATTCGAGATGTAGGGTCAAGACGGAGTCAAAGCTTACAGAATACAAAAAAATATGGGATGGCCACTCTGGTGTATGTCACAAGGACTTAGAGATAAAGAACTACAGAATAGCAAAGAAAGTCCAGTTGAAAGTATACAGAGTCAATTAAGTAACTCTACTCCCAGAACTATTCCACTCAGTTCTATGTTTCAGCAACCCAAGAGCCTCCCAGGGTTGGGCACAGTAATAGTGCATACAGAAACTTATCACTAACCCTGCAGAGACAAGTATCCTCCGTACTCATTGAGAAAAGTTTCTGCTGATTATGTCTGATAAAGGATCACAGGACAGCAAAAGACTCTGGAGACTGTCTTTGTCCAACTCATTCTGCACTGAAGAAACCAATGCAAACCTTTAAATGTAAAGTAAAAGTATAAACTAGGCAAGATCTGATAAAATCCCAGAATTATTTCAGAAGGGGACACATAGGGATAAGGGAAAAAATGAAGTTCTGCCTATCTGAGTATGTGTACATGGGGGCTGTGGTTTACATGGGAAGATGTTAAACTACTTTGCTTCTCCTTCAAACACCTGCCTTTCATGAACACAAAGAGGGCATCTCTCAGTTCTTTTGTCTACTTTTATTTCCTAGTTCCTGGTGAGAGGCTCCCCCAGATTCCCCCCTTCCTGCTGCAATCACCTTTAGGGCACAAGAACTGGAACAAAGCCATACACAGAAGGAGTGATCAACAAATGCAGAAGTTGGACATGTTGGGAAATATTTAAGGTTTCTGGAAACTACAACTTCCAAGGACCATTATCCACATGATGAGGAAATCAAAGCCAGGTGAGGATCTGGGCTGAGTCTCAAATACTCCTGGGGTTATAAAGGAGGTAGAAGGTGGGAGGTGGAATTCTGGAACTGAACCCAGAGAAGGCCAAGCCTCCCACATCCCAAGAGTGACAGCAAACAGGTGTAAACCCAGAGCAAGCCTGGGGAGGGACAAGGCTTAACTTCTCCTGAAGTCAACCTGGTCAAGAAATTGCCACCATTTTGTTATCACATTTTAGACTTTTTCAAAGTGATTATATACATTAATTTTATCTGTATTTGAATGCGTATTTCCTTCTGGTTCCACTAATGATACTCATAGTAATGGTTCTCTACCTCCAGCCTGTCTACTCTCTCCTTGATCCCCCAGACTTACTCGCCGGGTTCCCATTTCATGTCCACCGATTTCCTGTCTTCTTTATCATAAGGTCCCTTTTGACAAAAGAAAATTGAGACATCGAAATGTGCCTTGCACAATATCACACCACAAATTAGTAGTGCAGCAGGGACTAGAATCCAATTCTCCGAACTCTGGTCCAGCACTCTTTCCCCTGACCACAATACCTCTGCTTTAGGAGGAGCATCTGCCCTAGAGCACCAAGAACAAGAATCAAAACAGTTTATCTGCATGGCTTCTTAAGCAAAACAACATAGCCAGAATGTTTGGCAGAGACTAACTAAATATTTCCTTTGTGATCTATGCCGGAGGGGAAGACTGTGGGAGTGAGGTAGGCTCAGTACACAGGGAAACTGAAGGAAAGACCACTGCAAGGCCAGCAGATGGGTGGCACAAAAGGAAAACCCAGTCTTAAACTGAAGACAAGCTAGGGGCAAGGATATCAGATTAAAAAAAAAAAAATGTTGAGATTTTAAAAATAGGATCCTAGGGCGCCTGGGTGGTTCAGTTGGTTAGGCAACTGCCTTCCGCTCAGGTCATGATCCTGGAGTCCCGGGATCGAGTCCCGCATGGGGCTCCCTGCTCTGCAGGGAGTCTGCTTCTCCCTCTGACCCTCCCCCCTCTCATGCTCTCTCTCATTCTCTCTCTCTCAAATAAATAAATAAAATCTTTAAAAAATAAAAAATAAATAAATAAATAAAAATAGGATCCTAGATCTAAATGTGAATGCAAATAGGCTGTCATCTAACAACTGACCAAACAGAAGTCAGAAGAAAATACATGACAGTACCAAGCAATGTAGACAGGAATCTACGGGTGTGAGAGGGGGACCGGGAACTCAAGGAGACGGAGACAGGCTAGAGGAAAAGAACCACTAGCACAGAGCATCATTAGTGGAACTAGAAGGGAACCCAAGGGACCCAAACAAGGTTCTCCAAAAGGAGAACAAGACCTAAGGTCAATCTGAAGGAAGACATGAAGTCACTGTACAGAACAAGGTCCACTGATTTAAAGAATAATCCTCCCTGAATTACCCAAGAGAGAAAGCCTCCCAAAGTCTGAAAGCTATGAACAGAGTGAAAAAGTTATTACCACCAAGTAAAATTCACTTGAGCTTTCCAAGGACTTCTTAAGAAAGAAAACACTTCAGTGGGCAGATAAGATCCCTCAATTATGTCAGAAGCTCTGAAATCAGGATGGTTCAAATGAACGTGAAGAAAAGGGGAGCTAGCACAGAGGAACACCGAGGTCTGAGGCAGGCCTTCTACCACTGCCCCTCTTGTACCCACTGTGAGCCACCGTCCAGCACACAATGGAGTCAGCTTCCGAGGGGGCATAGCTGTGTCTATGCTCTGGCTGGACAGGCTGACATTGAGAGCAAGGTGGAGGCAGCCTCACTGGCAAAGTCAGCCACTGGTGGTCATGCTCCCCAGAGGGCCCACCTCTCCTCTCACATGCCACAACACAGACTGGGGGAAAGGGAAAGAATGAACCTGGAGCTCTTAACCTCGAAGAGTTTACATTTCACTGGAGCAGCCAAGACATTCCAAAGAACAAGGAAATCCTGCATCCATACAACAAGAACCAATAAGTAGTCTGGCCTTTGGGCTTGGAAGACAACCCTTTCTTCGGGGAGAGTACTGACAACTAAGGCAGTGACAGGCAAATGAAAAAAATCTGATTAAGTCAAAGAACAGAGCAAAAGAAAATTGAGGAGACAGATTAATTGCTTCCTGGTTGTGAACCGATCTACTCACTAGACCAAGCCTAGGACACAAGGAGTTAAGCCAAGGACAGTATTTTAATAACGAGGGTGGAGGGTGGGGTGGGGAGGGGGGCAGCTCTTCTCCAGGTGGAAAAATTGAGAAAGCAGACAAAAGGAAGGAGTGACCTCCATGGAAGCAGGGAAATCCCCCATCCAAGGCCTCATTTGTAATCAAGGCAGAAAGGACCAAACTAATGTAAACAGGCCAGGGAAGCTAATGTGCCCTTCTCCAGAGAGGCCAAGGCACACACTTCCCCCAGCATGGCCCTGGAAACACAGAAGGTAGGTGTTCCCTCATACAAGAGAGGCAGGCTAGGAGAGGTGGGGAATTCCCAGGCTGCTTTTAGGCTTTTTTTCTATTCCCAGGCCCTTAGCATTCACAAAAACTCCAGGGCATGGACACCGTGTAAGGGTGAAGCTAAGACTACACTGCCTGGAGGAAAATGCAGTTTGCCCCAAGTTCCCACATGGGAGACTCAGAAGAAAACAACCAGGCAGACCAGCAGGACCACCCCCAAATCTGAGCACCTAGGCCACAGTCCTGTGAGCTTCCCACACCCCTCCTTAGCACCAATGCAATAAACAGCTGCCCTGGAGAAAACAATGGGCCTTTGTCTATGCCTCTTGCCTTTAGATTATCTTGGAGAACCAAACAGGATAATTCCTTCAGAGGAATGGTTCCCTTAAATACTGGTCCAGGACATGGTTTTACCATCTACAGCATCCCTCTCAAATAAATTCCTACCTGTTCCATACTGGGCAGTGAGGGGCCCGTGCAGCCCTCACCCAGACTCTACATGGGAATCAGGGGCAGACAGGTCCTTGCAGCCAGCCCTCTGCCCGTGGCCTTCACCAGTCAGACCCCAGAGCTACCACTGTGCTTCCTTCTTAGCCTGGCCACAGAACTGAAAGCTAAGAACTGTTCTTACTCCCCTTCTCTCCATTCACCAGAATATTCCATATTGAGTGAATTACACTGACTACTGATACTGTTTTCATCAACATACCTGTTGAATGGACTATCAGCAGTAACTGATTTTTAAAAAAAAAGGTAGGGGCACCTGGGTGGCTCAGTCATTAAGCTTCTGCCTTAGGCTCGGGCCATGGTCCCAGGGTCCTGGGATAGAGCCCCGCATCGGGCTCCCTGCTCCGCGGGAAGCCTGCTTTTCCCTCTCCCACGCCCCCTGCTTGTATTCCCTCTCTCACTGTGTCTCTCTCTGTCAAATAAATAAATAAAATCTTACATTAATTAATTAATTAATTAATTAATTAATTAATTAAATTTTAAAAAAAGGTATGAAACAACTGGACAGTCAAGCTTCTCCTAATGCTGTATATCAAATAAAACTTCCAAAACCGACGAACACATCAATAAATTTTATGTTGTAATTTTTCTTAATTCAAAATATTTTAAATCTAGCCTAATTTTGTACAAGATGAGTATAAGGTGCTTTCTTGGGAAGGGCTGCCCTTTTATCCTATTTTTTGTTTGTTTGTTTTTAATTTATTTATTATTCTGGTTTTCAAATGCCTTTTCTTATACAATGTGAAGATAATAGGTTTGAGGGTTTTGTTTATTTCTAGTCTCTTTCCCTGAGAAAAAATTTTAAACCTGGGAATACCATGTTGGTCTCAAAAAACAAACAAACAAACAAACAAAAACTGAGTTTTGTAAAATCCCATATCCTTAGAGTATGCTAGTCTTCTCACATTTTCCTTCACAGGGCTTACTAGCAGCAAATGAATTCAGGAGCCACCTCCTCCAAGCCACCACCAAGGACTAGACGCCACAACACAAAATCCCTTTCCATGAAATAGACAATCTGAAGAACTAGTGTTTCCCCTCAATTCCTCTTTCCTAGCCAGCATTACTCCTCTCCCCAAATGCCTCCAACTAAAGCATTCTCAGAGTTTTTCAGAACAGTTAGCTGGATACCATGAGCTCCCTAATTCAATCCAGAATATTGCTCATTTTCCATGATTTCAGCACAAGGAAGCATGACAGTGTAGTGGAAAGGGTTTTGGAATCAAATAAACCTGGGTTCAAATTCTGGATCTTGGGCAAGTTACTTGATTTCTTCAAGTCCTGACTTCCTCCTGTTTGAGACAATTAGTGAGATTTATGAAAGTGTTAAGTAGTGAATGGCACAGAATAGGTCTCCTGAACTGACTCAGTGCTTCTCTGACAGCATTTCTCTCCTATTGCCCCCCACACCCCCAAAAGCAAGGCCTTACTGGTTATATCCCCTAGCTGTCCTCAACTCCTTTCCAGGCTCTCCTAGGAAAGGCCCAGGACATCTACTAAATAGTATAAATCTTCCATTTCTCCTTCTCAAGAGCCTGGAAGAATGAATTATTAGCTAGCTTGGGGTTCTCTAAGGGCAAGGCTTTCAGCGTCATCCTGGAAAATATTAAAACGTGGAAAAACCACCCATCTCACCACCTCATGTTTCTGTGTGGTATCAAATCAACACTTTGATGATTTCCTTTTGGAGTTCATTCAATCTGCTCTACCCAAACACTGATTCAGGGCTCTACCATTTTGTGGAACAAATATTCTAAAAAGGCAAAAAGTGTAATCAATGTTTTAGGGACTATACACAGTCTTATTTTACAGCACTCCTATTTGGGTCCCTATAATGGGGAGACTCTCTATTAACGAAAGCAAAAGAATTCCCAGTACCAGATGGGCCAGAAGTATGACCTTATGTGCTACCTTTTCTAGGACCAGAGAAATTTTATACAGTCAAATTCTTTATAATAAGGGTGATTTAGTTAAATATATATGTTACATTTGATTTAATTTGCAGAAGTTTGTAAAAGTTTTTCACATAAACAAATTCACAAACCGGAGGGGGGGGGGAATCTTTTATTGGCCCAAGGATCTCAAATTTGCGGTCCAAAAATGTAGTCACCCTTTTTAATAACAAGCTGAAGGCCTCAATCAAACATGCGGCCAGTGAGTGGAAAGAAGCCTTGGACTCTAGCACTAATCTCAGCCTGCCCATCACTACTGAGATACAAAACCTGTAAGAGGAATAGACCCTGGCTGGGCCTCTCTTTTCTTCCCTAGCAGAATATAAACAAGAATCTCTACAGTTCTAAGAATGTCTGGAAGACAACCAGTATGGGAAACAGTCACTAGGAAAAAGCACAATTAATGGATCACACTTGTTCTCACTACCTCCTGCCTGCACCCCCCTGCCCCCCTCCGCCCCATCGCCTCTGCTTTCCAGATCATCAAAGTGCACTGTCAGGCTGGCTGTAAATCACCATCCTGCTCATGCCACTCCTGCCATCTCCCGCAAGCTCTCCATGTTCTTTTATACCTCTAGGCCTTCTGCATACACTGTTCCCCCTTCCTTTCCACCTCTATTTTGCTAGCCAACTCCCATAGTCCCCCAAGCTTCAGCTCCAACAGCACCTTCTCTGGTTGCTTTCTCAAATCCTGGGGCATCCTTTCCATCTTTTCCTCTGGTTAATTACTTATATCATACTCTAGTATAAATGTTCGTCGTATTGCCCTAAATGAATTTTACAAAACAAGTGTTCTTCCCATATGTTTAAATTAAAAATTGTATTTTTGCATCACAAATAGATTTGTGATGCTTTCTGGCATATTACAAATATTGACATTTTACAAATATTGACATTTTAAAATAAATCTACTATATTACTCTCTTTAAAAAAAGATTTTATTTATTTATTTGACAGAGAGAGAGCACAAGCAGGGGGAGCGGCAGGCAGAGGGAGAGGGAGACGCAGGCCTCCCACTGAGCAGAGAACTGGACACGGGGCTCAATCCCAGGACCCTGGAATCATGACCTGAGCCGAAGGCAGACGCTTAACCCAGGCACCCCATACATATCTTTTTCAATTCTATGATTATAAACTCTTAATGTTCAAAAAATTTTTCTTTTGGATTGAGCTTTCCTTACCTTTATTACTATTATGCAATTGATCAAAACAATCATAGTACAAAATCGTATTAAATACAAACAGTAAAATTTTATTATAAATGCATTAATTTTTCCATTTTTAGTCTATTAGTTGCAAGGGCCAAGAAACTTTTTCACATAAATAACTAGATAGGAATGAAAGAAATTTTGTTATAGCAATATCAATCTTTGCACTCCTTCTGAGTTATATGCTAAAATTACACAGTGATCTATAATCAAAAATTATTTTTAATTCTCTACCAGCTGACAATTTTTTCAATTTTGTTGAAAGCAAAAGCTGGAACCGTCTCATTTTGGGAAAGGATTTGTTACTCATAGTCATTCATTTTCTTTTTTTTTTTTTTTTTTAAGATTTTATTTATTTATTTGAGAGAGAGAGAATGAGAGAGAGCAAGCACATGAGAGGGGGGAGGGTCAGAGGGAGAAGCAGACTCCCCGCCGAGCAGGGAGCCCGATGCGGGACTCGATCCTGTGACTCCAGGATCATGACCTGAGCCGAAGGCAGTCGCTTAACCAACTGAGCCACCCAGGCGCCCCTTAGTCATTCATTTTCTTAAAAATATTTATAATTGTTCCTTTGCTTGCTATCCTGGGAGTTTTCAAACACCAGACACAGAAACGGCAAGAGTCAGAATGAATAACAGCAATGGCCAAGTGGGAGCAGAGTGACTGAGAAAGGGGACAGCATGAGCACCACTGCCTTCACTGACCTGGAGGCTGCAGCAGTCCGCAAGCTCTCCAGAAGCATGCCCAAGCCATGTGTCTCTCAGGCACAAGCCATGTCTTAGTAGAGAGCTTTCTCCCATCATCGTAAGGCTCTTCCTTCAAGTTCATCTGAACAAAGATGAACTGGGAATTTAGAATGTCATTTCTCTTTTACAAAGTCATTTTCCAAAATGGGGGATTTGTAATTAAGTGATCATTAATTAAATTCACCTTCACAAAATAAAAAAATGCCTCAATTCCTATTGAGGCTGAAAGGGGATCTCAATATATTGAAAAGGATTTCTCACAAATCTCAGTAAATACAGTGCAAACAAAATAGTCTGAAACTATGAAAGACGAATCAACAAGTAAACTTAGAAAAATGAATAAACAGGAAAAAAAATAAGCAAAGAAAAAAAAACTTAGGGTAGGAAAGAAAAACAAAGCTAATCCCTGTAAGGGAATGCCTACCCCACAGTAAACACTCAATCAATCAATCAAATTTACAAAGCAGTTGGCACTGATTCTCATGGAGATGAAACAGACCATCATAACAACTACACACGTGCAGGTTGTAAAAACAGAAGGTCCATCCTAAAGCAATGAATAGGTATGAATGTAATAAAAACACAAGCTACTGAAAAAGCTAATCAAGAAAAAGATATAATATGCAGAAATGAATGAAAGAAAAAGAGAGATTCAAGAATATACAAGTTGAAAATAATGAGAAGGAATGCAGGTCAGAGAACCACCCTGCAAATAATAGAAGTCTGAACAAATGGTCTCAAATCTATAATTAAAAGTTTAATGGAAGCAAACTATCCAGAAAAGAAGATTTTGGTCCAAATTCAAAAGATTTATAGAATCCTGAACAAAATCAACAACCACAGATTAACACTATGACAGTCTCATATTTTTGAAATATAAAGAAAAGAAAAAACTCTGCATATAGAAAAGACCCAAATCTGAATTTCTTCCAATTTTGCAAAGGATACAATTATGGCCAAGAGATGCATTTAAAAGTCTCAGAGAAAGTATTTTTTTAATTTCAAATTATTTAACAAGGTGAGACTTCTTGAGAAAATGAAAAAGAAATATCTATTAGGGCTTTGATCTTAAGAAATTTATCCATTGCATATCTCAGTCCAAAATATGGCTGAAGGAACAACTTTAAATGAGACAAGTGTTTAAGTTTAAAAAATACCAAATAGGGGGGCGTCTGGGTGGCTCAGTCGTTAAGCATCTACCTTCAGCTCAGGTCATGATCCCAGGGTCTTGGGCTTGAGCCCCGCATTGGCATCGGGCTCTCTGCTCAGCGGGAAGCCTGCTTCTCCCTCTCCCACTCTCCCTGCTTGTGTTCCCTTTCTCGCTGCCTCTCTCTCTGTCAAATAAATAAAATCTTTTTTAAAAATTTTAAAATAAATAAATAAATAAATAAATAAATAAATAAATAAAAATATCAAATGGGGCACCTGGGTGGCTCAGTTGGTTGAGCATTTGCCTTTAGCTCAGGTCATGATCCCAGGATCCCGGAATCTAGCCCAGCCTTGGGCTCCCTGCTCAACGGGGAGTCTGCTTCTCTCTCCCTCTACCCCTCCCCCTGCTTGTGCTCTCTCTCACGCGCTCTCTCTCAAATAAATAAAATCTTTAAAAAAATAAATTAAAAAATAAAAATAAGACCAAATAACCAAAATCAACAATTTCTTATTAAAAGAATAAATAAAATGTTAAATAGGGTAAAGAGCAATTGTCAAGAGTATATTATTAGTAAAAATATACCAACATAAGAGGCAACAGAGAAGAAGGGGAGGAGCGGTATCAGAATATGAAGATAAATTAACAAGTAATTTACACAATGTCTTTAACACATAAGAAAAAGCATACCCACCAAAACAAAGTGTGGGTATTATGTGGATCCCAATTCAAAAATCCAACTTAAGCAAAAGACACCTTTGAGACAATTGAGGACATCTGAATACAACCTGGGTAACAGATGATACTAAGGAATTATTGTTTACTTTTGTTAAATGTGTTATGAGTAGCTATATATTTTTAAAGTCCTTATCAGTTAGATATGCTTTCTGAAGTATTATTGGGTAAAATAACACAAACCAGAAATGAGGAGAGATAGATAAAACAAAACTGGCAAAATGTTGATAATATTTGAAGCTGGATGAAGAATATATAGGAGTTCATTATACAGTTCTCAGACTTTTGTGCATATTTGAAAATTAAGGGGCACCTGGATGGCTCAGTCAGTTGAGCGGCTGGCTCTTGGTTTCTGCTCAGGTGTAGGATCTAGCCCTGTCAGGCTCTGTGCTCAGCAGGGAGTCAGCTTGAAGATTCTTTCCCTCTGCACCCCCCACACACACACACTTGTGCGTGCACATGCGCTCACATGCTTGCTCTCTCTCTCTCTAAAATAAATGGGTAAATATTAAAAAAAAAAAAAAAGAAAAAGAAAATTAAAAGTTTTTCAAATGAGCATATTCAAATTAGCATATTTCAAACTAGCATGTTAGTTAGTCAAGTATCAGGCACTGCCTAGGTATTAGACACAAAGATAAAATGGCCTCAAGAAAGAAACACAGGAAAGCAAGAGTTTTTACCCTAAGGTTCACCCTGGCAAATATCCATGACGAAGTCACAGGTAGTGCTATTACTACTGTGGTTTATTGCCTATATTCATAATTGAAAGAATCATTAAATTTCAGTCTGGGATCAATGAAAATGATGATGTAACTTTTTCCTAACCAAGTTGCAGACCCTCTGAATTCTATCCATGAACCTCCAAGAGTTACATCATTCTGCAAATATTCATTAAATACCTACAAGGCAGCAGTCACTGCTAGGCACTGGGGATGCAAAGGGGGAGGAGAATACCATCTTTCAGCTACACAAATTAACCAGAACAGACAGCTCAGGGGAACAAAAGTCTAGAAACACACCTAAGTATATATATAAATTTAGCATATGATTAAAACTGGCAATTTCAAAGCAGTGGGAAAAGAATGGATTTCTTAACAAATGACATTAGGACACTGGGAAAAAATTAAGTTAGCAGAGTAGTTAAGGGCATGGGTTCTAGGGCTCAACTACCTGAACCCGAATCCTATCTCTGCCATTTTTACTAGCTGAGCAACCATACCTATATCACAGGTTTGTTGAAAGTATTAAATAAGTCAGTACAAATGAAGCATATGCCTGGCATATAATATGCACTCAAAAAATTAGCTATTATTAGTATTATTATTTAATAACAGAATAAGTTCCAGACTGAGTAAAGATTTAAATGCAAAAAATGACATCATAAAAGAGGTACAAGAATATATAATGGATATTTATCTAATCTTGTTGAGGGAAGACCTTTCTAAGAATGACACCACAGGTAAAGAAAATTATTTAAAAGACCAATAAATTTTACTACATTGAATTATTTAAAATGTTTATATGTGGAAAACAATAAAGTTAGAAGATAAACGATAAAGGGAGGGAAGTATAATATAAATATAAATTAAATGGCATTAAGCATATGAGAAAATATTCAACCTCAGTAGCAATCAAAGAAATGCAAACTAAAACAGCAATGCAAAACCATTATAATCTTATCAGATTTGCAAATACTATTTTCCTCCTTTTTAGTTTGGCAGAGACAGCTGGAAACAGGCACTCTCACCCTAGCAGAAGTGTACACATGTTAAAGACTTTTTGGAGAGTGATTTAGCTTAGCATATCAAAAGCCCTTAAAAATGTTCATCTCTTTCATCTACCCATTTTACTTCTATAAATGTATCCTCCAAAAATAATCAGGGAAGGGAACTGCATTAAAATACAGACAAAATGTTTTTACAACAAAAAGTGGGGGGACCAAATGTAAATAACAGATTAAATAAATATTTTGTATTTTGTAAATGGATGTTTCTTTGTTTTACAGTGTTGGTATATATATTCTGGTGTACATATATATATGTAAACAACAGTCATATCTATATAGTGGGATTTGGGGTTATTTTTTTGTTTCTGTTTTCTAATTTTCCTGGAGAGAATATGAATTACTTGTGTAAAATTGGGGAGGAGGTGAATGCCCCATCCATGAGCTCTTGAAAATGATGAGTGGAGGAGAAGACATGTAAATAAGTAATTAACAATAATAATCATGCTTCCAGAGTACAGAGAAGGGCTTGATTCAGCCTGGAGCTGAGTTTTGAAGGATGAATTTGCCAGGGAATGAAGTAGAATATCAAGTACAAAAAAAATGAAAGGGAAAAAGAGCCTATTGTGTTAGTAAACGACACGCAATTTTGGCATGGCAGGAAGGGCAGCTGACTGTTAAGGATTTGAAGTAAAGGCCAGATGACAAACATTTCTGAATGTCAAATTAAATGAGTTTAGATTACCTTGTCAAAGAAGATTCAATAAAGAGCTCTTATGATTCATATACACGAAGATCAAGAAAAGGCAAAACAAACGGAGATACAAGAATGGTCAGGGGTAGGTACAAACTTCTAGAAGGTAGGATAAGTAGGCACTAGGGACATAATGTATGACATGATGACCATGGCTAACATTGCTGTATGACATACAGGAAAGTTGCTCAGAGTTCTCATCATGAGGAGATAAAATGTTTCTCTCTTTTTGCCTTTTTTTTGTATTGTATCTATATGAGATGATGGATGTTAGCTGAACCTATTGTGGTAATCATTTCACAATATACGTAAATCAAAACATCATGTTGTACACCTTAATCTTATACAGTGATGTACAGCAATTATTTCTTTAAAAAACTGAAAAAAAAGAATTCTATTTTAAGTAGTTGTAAAGATTTGAAAAAAAAAAAAGGCAATGACAAACGGTAATAGAAGAGTGGTTGGGGGTAGGAATGCAGATACTATCTTGGAAGAGACATAAAGCAACCATCCGGAGTGCTGGAAATATTCTTTATCTTGATCTGAGCGGGGGTTACATGGGTCAATACAAATGTTGAAATCCAGTAAGCTATATGATTAATATTTGTGCACTTTATGTTATTCTTCATAAAAAAGGAAAGAGTTTTTAGCAAGAAACTATGATAATAAAACCATTTTAGAACGATTACTCTGAAGAACAGGCTGGGAGACTGACAAGAACATCCAGGGGCAGGCCTTCTGAGACACTGAGGATGCATTCCAGGAAAAAGATGGTCAAATTTCTAACTGGGTTGGAGGCAAGACAGTGAGGAGGACTTTTGGGAAATGGAACTGCCAAGACTTTGAGTACGATTACTGAGAAAAGAGGAGAAATCAGAGATAACTCTGATATCCTTAAAGGAGCTCATGAATACAGGAGAAGGAAGAGCAGCTTTACAGAGGTAAGTACTGAACAGGGAAAATTTGAGATGCCTGTGGATCATCCAGCTGTCCACTAGCAATGATTATACACACTAACTACATGCAAGGTCATCTAAGTACTTTACACGTATTAATTCATTTATCCTCACAAAGACTGTAGGAGGTAGGCACTATTACTAGCCCTTTTACAGATGAAGAAACTGAAGCATAGAGAGGTTAAGTGACTTGTCCAGGATCACATCTGATAAGTGGTAGAAAAAGGATTTGAACTCAGGACATCTGGCTCAAGAACTCATGCTCTCAGGGTAACCACTGAGATACAAGTGATGTACCTCTGCCATAAAGGAAAGAGTTGAAGCCCTGGAGATAGCTGAGATCACACAGGAAGAGCGTATACAAAATCAGGAATAAAAAAACATGCTTCTCAGTGCTGTTGCAAGGGTTAAATGAGATGACATCTACAAACAAACCCCTTAGCAATACACAAGTAACAGAGTCAGCACTCAGTTGAAGGAACCTATTAAGGATAATTCTTCAACAAAATAGTATCATACTAAAGAGCCTAGGTGAGATTAAAAGAAGTTTAAAGGACATAACAACCAGATACAGTGTGTAGTTATAGGTTCGATGTTGGTATGGAAAAAATGATAAAGATACTTAAGGGTCAATAGGGGAAATCTGAAATATGGTCTGGGCATTAGTTAAAATTAAAATGTCCTGACCTGGAAAAGTGGAGAAAATTGAAAATAAGATAGAATGAAAAATAGTATGTATGATCTTGCTTTATTCTAAAAACAGAATACAAATATGTACATATATATGCCCAGAGAAAGACTGATTAGAGGGTGCACTAAGATATTAACAGTGGTGATCTCTAGGTGATAGGGAGTGAATCTTTTAATTTTTTGTAAGGTACTACAATGCACATATTACATTTTTAAAAGAATCAATTTAAAGTTGAAGAGAAAGATTATTTTATATTTTGTAACTTTCCATTAAGAGCTCAGACACGAATAAGTAAAGCAAATCTCAAACAAACAGTGGACAAGCTGGCTCCAGATGCCAAGCAAAGGAGGGGAACACAACCTCACTTCAGTTGGCAATGCAAAGGCTCAACCTAACACTCTTCTGTATCCATCTTCTTTTGCCTCTCTTTTGTTGAGCAGCTGCCTTTCCAAATGATGAGAAAATTTAGCACAATTGCCTCCCTCTCATTTGTGTCATTCACTGTAAGCAAACAAAACAACAAAGCCCCTCCTGGCATCCCCACAGAGAGCCAATGAAGCAGGCAGAAGTGAAGAGCCTGAGAAATACTGAATACTGCATATCCTGTGTCCACTCCGTAGGCAAAGCAACTTTCAGAGGAAGGAGGAAAGTTCTCATGGAGAAGCCTTTTCTTTGGGATTACACAGACAGAAGAGATTCTCCTGGAAACATTTCAAACTTTATTAAAGATTTCATCAGAGAAGTGCTGCCCTTAATGGAACTTTGCAAATTTTTTTTTTTTTTAAGATTTTATTTATTTATTTGACAGAGAGAGACATAGCGAGAGCAGGAACACAAGCCGGGGGAGTGGGAGAGGGAGAAGCAGGCTTCCTGCAGAGCAGGGAGCCCGATGTGGGACTCGATCCCAGGACCCTGGGATCATGACCTGAGCCGAAGGCAGATGCTTAACGACTGAGCCACCCAGGCGCCCTGGAACTTTGCAAATTTAATGGCAAAGAAGTAATTTTCATTTCTCTTAAATTTAAAGATAGGGTTAGGGAACAGAGGCAAGGCAGACAGGGGAGAACCCAGGATGGGCAGAACAAGTGAAGAGGGATGCACCACTGCTGAAACACTCTCCTCGTGGCTAGGAATCCCAGGAAACTGCACAGCTGCCAGATCTACCTGGTAAATTCCAGAGGACCAGTTGAGGACCCTCACCCATCCTCGTTCATCTTCAAAACTGCCTCAGCATTCAGCATATTGCCTCTTACATAGTAAACAGTCAACAAATGAATGCAAGCATAAGTGAACAGTCTGAACTGAGGGTTTATGGTCCGAGCTATATAATTTGGGGGGCTAAAATAACATGAAATAGAACCAAATGTTAATATCAATATCAATAACACTTGATGCAATATGATCAAAAGATTAAAACCCCAATACTTAGCACATTATGAGGTGTTTAACAGGTCCTGCTCAATAAGTATTTGTTGGATGTTAATGCTCCAGGATTTTTTGCAACCCAAACTCTCAGATCCAATATGAGATATTATTTAAAGGTCTGTGTTCTCACTTGCACACTGACTTTTACAGTTTTTCCTTAGAGATGGAAAAAGATTCCTGAGGATGGAAAAAACTTTTAAAGTATCATACCCTGTGCCAATATGCTGGCCTGGTAAGGGTTGTATCAATCTATTCTCATCAGTTCCAGTTGAAAACTCATGTGGCGCCTGGTGGCAGTTGGTTGAATGACTAACTTTTGGTTTCAGCTCAGGTCATGATCTCAGGGTTGTGGGATCAAACCCCGCTTTGGCTCTGAGCTCAATGTACAATCTGCTTAGGATGCGCTCTCTCTCTCTCTGTCCCCCCAAATAAATAAATAAATCTTAAAAAAAAAATAAACTTATGTGGACTACACGAATGGGCCAGGGTTTCAACACAACCCATCCACCCAAAACATTGTGGGCCCAGGAGACGGGTCTTACTTCTGTTGAATGTCCTTAAAAAAAATAAAAAAAATAAAAAAAATAAAAATCCAGTGCCAGGCTGAGGTCCCTGGATTCCTAACTCTCCAGCCACGTTCACGATGCAGCAGCTCTGACAGAGAGGTCCACGTCCTCTCTTGGAAGCTGCTCCCATTCATTGTCCATCTGCAACTTCTGCCCTTCCCCATACGCTCCACCACGAGCTTCACACCTAGTACAGTATTATCTTCTATCCCTATTTTCCTAACCTGACCCGGGTTTCTTAAGAGGGATTGCCATTTAGATACTAAAATTTCATTTACAACATATACAAAATTGAATAAAGTAAAATACTGGTTCTTATTCCCAAACTCTCTTAGAAATCTGGGTACACACATCTTGTCAGAAAATTATATATCATCTTCAAAAAACACACAATTTCCAACAACAAAAACAAAACAGACTGAAATGTTACTAGGCCCCTAACTATACTAATACCTGGATTGTTATAAGGGCCTTCTAACTCCTCCAAGACTCCAAAGTATTCTTCAATTCTAATCCATTTTCTGTACTACATTATTGGTCACCTTCACTGGAGAGAAAATACAGAACAATATTTAAAGTATTTTCACATGCCTCCCTGTCATTCCAAATTTAAAGTCTCCAAGATAATTCTCAAGATCTCCAGGATCGGGGCTCCTGGCTGGCTCAGTCAGTAGAGCATGCAACACTTGATCTCCGGGCTGTGATTTCAAGCCCCACATTGAGAATAGAGATTACTTAAGGGGGAAAAAAAAAAAAAAAAGAATCCTCCAGGATCTGGTCTTATCCAGCTTCTACAGCCTACTATATTTCCCATGGATCTCTTTCATAAACTTGCTGATTAAATTAGGATGACCTAATTTCCATCCCACACAGCCAATATGTTTTCTGCCTCTGGGCCTTTGCTCTCAATATTCCTAGTCACTTCCTACCCCCAAAGCTCCTCCTTGATTCTGAAGGCAGCACTGTATGGAGGAACGAGAACTGACCTAGGAATCAAAATACCTGAATTCCAGGTATGGTTCTAATAAAACCATGTGTACCTTTGGACAAGTCCTATGCTTCTCTGGGTTTGGTTTCCCCATTTATAAGCAAGAAGACTGAACTAGATCATCCTAATAGTCCTTCCTGCTTTAAAAGACAACGGGACATCTGATCTTGGGATCCTGGGATCAGGTTCTGCACTCAGCAAGGACTCATCTTTTTTTTTTTTTTTTTAAAGATTTTATTTATTTATTTATTTTGAGAGAGAGAATGAGAGACAGAGAGCATGAGAGGGAGGAGGGTCAGAGGGAGAAGCAGACTCCCTGCCGAGCAGGGAGCCCGATGCGGGACTCGATCCTGGGACTCCAGGATCATGACCTGAGCCGAAGGCAGTCGCTTAACCAACTGAGCCACCCAGGCGCCCAGCAAGGACTCATCTTGAAGATTCTCCCCCTCTGCCCCTTCCCCCAATCACTTGTGCACTCTCTCAAATAAATAAATCTTTTAAAAAAATAAACAACAATAACAAACCCACCTCTACAATTCCTATACACCCAACCAAATTCAATCTTGCCTTCAAGGCCTCCACAAATTTTCTCTCAGCACTCCAGTCCACACTATTTTCTCCCTTCTTTGAACTCATCAGAAATCCAAAATAAATCAAACAGTGCATTCGTTCAACTCAGATTTTCTTTCGTTTTTTTTTTTAAGATTTTATTTATCTGAGAGAGACAGAGAGAGAGAGAGAACATGAACAGAGAGAGGGAGAAGCAGACTCCCTGCTGGGCAGGGAGTCCAAAACAGGGCTTGATCCCAGGACCCTGAGATCACGACCCAAGCCAAAGGCAGACACTTAACCGACTGAGCTACCCAGGTGCCCCTCAACTCATTTTCTAAGCATTTTCTTGGCCAGATATTATGGCAAAGCCCTGGTAATAAATGTAAAACCAAGTAAGACCCAGACCTGTATGTATCACCTGTATATCCCTTTCCCCTCTGCTATTTTTATCCAAGTGAAGTCATGTGAAACATGAACATCAAATGCAAAGGACACCACTTACTCATTTAACAAATATTTAAAGAAAACTTTCCATGTACTGTTCTAAAAAGTAAAGATACCAGTAAACAGATGAACCAACTCCCTCATCTCATGGAGTTTATTTATTTCTGAAAGCAAACAGGAAAAACACACAAATACGTGGTATAATTTTAGGAAGAAAAACAAAGGAAGGATTAAAGATTCACTAAGAGCGGTTTACATAGGATGGTCAGGGAAAGCCTCAGGGAAAGCAGTTGAGCTGACACCTGAATGAAGGAGGGTACAAACTAGCTATTCAAGAAGAGTATCCCAGGTACAGGACAAAGGCTCTGTGACAGAAGAGATGGGGAGGACGGTGGACAGCAGGTGGGAGGACTACAGGCTAGAGCACTTAAGGACTTGGCAATTGGACTCTAAGTGTGATGGGTGGGATTCCATATGAGGGCTGAAGTAGGAGAAAGACATAATACTTTGGTTGCTATGTGGAGAAGACACTGTAAAGGGATAGGAGTAGAGGAGTCAAGACCAGTTAGAGGCTATACAGAACCAATTAAGGGCTTGGCATTCAGTCTCTGTCTAGATTCACATCCTGGCTCTTCATCTTTTGCGCTATGTGTTCTCAAGAAAGCTCATTTCTCTGTATGCTCACTTATGGATATGTCATATAAATTTCAAAACAAAAATTAATATAATGCACTATGCTTTTTCTTAAAGAAAAAAAAATCTTCTTCAAGGAATGATGTAGGTTATAAATTATTCTCAGTACGACTCCATAATCCAACCATCAGCCCCATCTTAGCAGAGACAGTCACAATGGCCAAAGCAGTTACACCACATGCCATGCCATTTTCCCTTCTGACTTTGTATATAAACTTTTCTGTCCCCTCTTTCCTGGAAATTTGTCTGGGCGTAAAGCCTCTCATACCTGGTAACATGTCACACTCAGTGCCCCTACCCCCAGTCCCCATAGCCCTAAATATGTCCAGACACTAAAGCCAGAATATTCCTTAAAAAAAAAAAAAAAAGCATCACAATTTAGGAGAAAAAGAGGGAAAGAAAATGGAAATAATCCAAATACATATCCACAGAATCATCTAGGAGGGCTCTTCTCATCAATGTACAGGAATCACAGCGCCTTCAGCTAGTTACAGTGAGTGTTCATAAAATGACCTCAAGTGATAAGCATTCCTAACGGAACAAAGGTCTAAGTCAATGAGGGGAAAAAAGAATTCTAACTTTTTCATTTCTTTACTCAATTTCCACAGTACTATATGCCCTTCAGTTTTCTTCCTTGTCCCATCCACCCATCTCCCCACAGCCACGGCCCTGGTGACCTACCAGGTCCAACCCTTTATATAAATATATTCTTTTTAAGCAATCTCTACACAGAACGTGGGGCTCAAACTCACAACCTTGAGATTAAGAGTCTAACGCTCCACCACCTGAGCCAGCCACGTACCTTCTGATGTGACTTCAACCAAGTCTGAGCCTCTTATCCTCAGGGACCAGTAACAGTGACAAATACATGGGAACTAGTACGTAGGCAACTTGAATGTGGACAGGACTGGGCACATGATACTGCTCCCAAATTGGCCTTCTTGCTCATGTCTAAACCAGGAATAAACCAAAGCTGATAAATGTTATTTTACCAGTATCTCTCAGCAAAGCGATTTCAAATTAATTCTGACCACTGAGGTATTCGTGGGGATTTTAAAAATGGTTTGAGGGGCGCCTGGGTGGCTCAGTTGGTTAAGCGACTGCCTTCGGCTCAGGTCATGATCCTGGAGTCCCGGGATCGAGTCCCGCATCGAGTCCCGGGATCGAGTCCCGCATCGGGCTCCCTGCTCGGCGGGGAGCCTGCCTCTCCCTCTGACCCTCCCCCCCTCATGCTCTCTCTCTCATTCTCTCTCTCAATAACAAATAAATAAAAATCTTTAATAAAAAAAAAAAGAACTTTTAAAAATAAATAAATTAAATAAATAAATAAATAAATAAATAAATAAATAAAAATGGTTTGAAATAAGATGCAAAGTGGCCTTTGCCCATCTCCCATAACTCTACTATCACTTTCTGTATAAACATTTTGGTCCTAATACTATTCTAATTCAAGACAATGTCAATTTCAAGACCTGTCAAAATACAAATGTGGGGGGAAAAGGAGCAAAACAAAACTTTCACAACTGATACTTCTGATTAATTTGACATTAAGGACACAAATGAACCCTCTGATCTTTTTTTTTTTTTTTTTAAAGATTTTATTTATTTATTTACTTGAGAGAGAGAGAGAGAAACAGCATGAGAGGGGATAGGGTCAGAGGGAGAAGCAGGCTCTCCGCTGAGCCGGGAGCCCGATGTGGGACTCGATCCCAGGACTCCGGGATCATGACCTGAGCCGAAGGCAGTCGCTTAACCAACTGAGCCACCCAGGCGCCCTGAACCCTCTGATCTTAAAACCCATTTTTCCATGCTCTCCCTAGCCCTATACAGTATTAAATATTCATTTGTAAGCTGGGTTTTCTTCATCTCTAGGTCTCTGTGTACAGATTCTGGAGTCCACTGAGAAACAAAAGCTTTGACATCCCTCCCGTACCAGTACAACATTTTAAGAGAACTTCCATCCCTCTTGGGTCCCAGTGTTAGAATCACTCTGGTTTGTGTAGAAGCCCTTTGGGTCTAAGCACCTAGAATCCATCCATGGCCAAACCAGACCTTCAGGAAAACCTTCTCCAGATAGTCCTCACTACCAACTACCCGGTACTTCCGAATGCAGGGGATATTATGCTAAGTGGAGTTCCTGGCAACAGAAAATGTAATCTAACACAACTGACAGCAAAATAAGTAACTGGGCCCTGTTCACTCACTAAAAAATATACCCCCATGTTCAGCCTCCTTGTCAAGGATCATCGCAGCACCTAGACCAGAGGGCAGAGTGATGTACAAACGGCCACTTCTCAACAGCAGCATTCCAATCAGGAGGTATCCAACACACTCACACACACATCCAAAAATAATTTCCCATCTACTTTCTTAACTCTACCCACTCACTGATTCTCAAACACCTAATATGAAGCATGTTCACTGAAAAAAAAAGTAGTGAGAGAACAGACACTTGAAAGCACTAGCCCAGTGCTTTTTCCACAGTGGATATTCAACAAATGTTGAACACAAGAAAGAGTGTATGAATGACAGTAATACAGACAAGTGTCTGACAAAACATTCCAAGACACTGACTCCCTTTTGAAAGGCACTTTCTGCTCCACTCCAATTAGCCTTTAGGATAAGGAAGAATAGGGAGAAGTGGGGGAAATCCACAAATATCTAGATTCAAACTTGTCCTTCGCTCAATTAACATCCAAGATCCCAACTTTACACCAAAGAAAGACAAAAAGCCACCAACATTTATACCTGTACACTTAAAGTTAGTTTCCAGAACACTGACAATCAGGGTTCTCAGCATATTCTAAGCACTATGGCCCTTTATCACAAGAGTCCACTAAAAAAGTTTTTATTGCTTATGCTATTAACAAAGGGTTAGTAGATTCATTCTATCATATTTGCTTGGGGATCCTAAATTCTGGTATAAACAAATGATTCCCACACTTCTAGAAAGGCCCTGATTGGGTTAATCTGTTACTTTTAGTGTAGTCTTCCAAAGGCTGGATTCTTTTTAAGCTCTTAAAGGACTTAGGCAAAATTCTTTTGATAATGTTTTTAGAAGATCATTTCCAGAGTTTATAGACGTTACACAATGATTCACGCTGATGGGGGGGAAAGCACTTTTATTTCCAAAAGGCTCTCTTCACCGAAAGCTATAATTGCTATCGTATCTGATATCGACTTCCTGCATAAAACAAAAAACAAAGCAACAAGTATAATCATAGGTCTAAAAAGAGAGATGTATAAAGAAAAATACAAAGTGCTCAGCTTGGTTAGCCAGACAAAGGGAAAGAAAGGATGAGTCCAGAGGGGCAATCTGCACATTTGGTAGCTGCCACTGGAGTCCTTGAAAGACAACTTGTTCATTCTGTGAACATCTGTGTGTTTAAGAGGGATGGGAAAACAGTGAAAGTAAGAAACACTTAAAGAAAACTCAGGCTAACTACAAGGAGATAATCTGTAATCATCAGTCTGGAAAGCTCAGAATATGTTTCCTAGAGAGGTTATGAAATCTCTTGAGAGACAGCAAATCACTTGAGAGAGATTTAAGGATATTTGGAGGCAGAGTGAGTTAAAATGGTAAAATGGTTCTACCATACTAGGAGATCATATCTGAGTACCAAAAGGATATTCCAGTCACATTTTTCTAAGCATTCAGCTACCTTAGAAAATCTATATCACTCCTTTAATAAATGATAAAAATAACAAATGCTTACCACATATAAAAACATTATGAGTACGCAATGAACCAAAAATGCAAATAAACATCTCTGACATTTAAATAAGAGCAATGCCAAAGTCACTATTTGAGACCCCAATTCTCAAAACTAACCTCAAGAGCATTCTCACAAAAACTCCTACCAAAAGATCACTGGTCAACTAATAAGGAAATTAGCCATTCTCTAGAGGAAATCCTAGCTGATTTTCCTTTCTGATCTATAACCACAGGCTACAGATAAAACAAAATGGCTTTCAGGTGACACAAGATTACAAATTATGAGAAGGAACCAAGGGACTACCAGGGCATGAACTCTGGCTGGACCTGGGGATTACCCTCCTCTAGAAGAACTAGAATAACTGAGCTAAGAGATCCCCCTGACATCAAACTCCAGACACTTCCAAATAAAAGTGGCAAAGCTGGAACTTTAACCCATATCTTTGGAGTCTAAATCCCCTACACTGAGAGGTCACATTCTTCTTTTTTTTTTTTTTTAAAGATTTTATTTATTTGACAGAGAGAGAGAAACAGCGAGAGCAGGAACACAAGCAAGGGGAGTGGGAGAGGGAGAAGCAGGCTTCCCGGCGAGCAGGGAGCCCGATGCGGGGCTCAATTCCAGGACCCTGAGATCATGACCCGAGCAGAAGGCAGACGCTTAACGACTGAGCCACCCAGGTGCCCTGAGAGGTCACATTCTTCTGAGATACAAAACCCAAACTGGGTCACGTCCTCACACGATTAGAGCTGCTGGTGAGAATTTTACCTATCAAAGCCCCATTCAATGGGGCAAGCTCTCCAGTTAGAGACTCTTTAAGGTAAAAATGGGTACAGAGAACTAAGATCATATTTTGGGTTTACATTTTGTAGGTTACAAAAAACTATGGTTGACTCTAGCATTAATTAAAATAAAAATTCTCTAGTTGACAAACTTGATTTTTCTGCATTTTTTGCAGAACCCCCTTCCCCACTACCTCATATTCCTTGCCTAAAAACCAAGTCTTCAGAGCACTGACAAGTTCAGAGGAAAAGGCCTAGAGGTTGCATAAGGAAGAACCAGACATCTAGATTGTATTCAAAGTGGGAGACAATTCTAATAAAATGGCTCCACCCACTACTGCCCTTCCTGAGCCCATTATCTGCAGAGAATCAAAGGGTCTGGCTATAAACTTGGGTATTCAAAGGCCCTGTAAGCTCCCTAGCTGTGTATATGAACAACACAATTAACTGGTAAGAAATGCAGAGGGGTAGGAAGAGCTCTGCACATCTCTAAATCCTGGCTTTCCCATTCCTTCGAAATTCCACACAGTAACTCTCCAGAGGCCTCTATTGCTCCTCCATAACAAAAAGTGAAATAAATGTGCATTTTCTCTTAACTGGTCTTATTAAGAAAGGTAATCTCAATTCATTTTTCTCTTGGCAGTACCAAATTTTAAAATTCAGCATTTTTAAGAAACAAGGGAATATTGGGGGATGAGGACACCTCAACTTAAATGAGATCTTTAGGGCAGAGGCCCTGGTTTGGGAGCTCAACTTCGCCACCTAGTAAAGGCTCTTAAACAAATGACAACATTGATCTCTGTCCCAGGGTAGTCGTAAAAGAAAGAAAAACTTTCACCAAAGCATTGCAACCCACATGGGGAGTATAAAGGATAAACCGCCGGCTGTGCTGTTCCACATACACGTTCCAGTTCAATGTTTGCCTGGTCAGATCCAGCTCTCCTCTAGATCCCCAGCAGCCCTGTGGTCAGTGCAATGAATTCTTACCCTGGGAATCAAGCTATTGGAGGCTATGGTTAAATGGGGCAGGAATTTAAACACCCAGGTATCTTTGCTACCTTCACGTTTTTTAACCTCCTGAATTAAGAACTACATCTTGCACCTTACCTGTGATAAGCATACCACATTGCTGTACCCTGATGTCACATTAATCTTAAAAACACTGCTTTGCCCATCACTCCTTTTCTCAAAAATCTTTAAAAGCCCGAGAATGTGTATAGGATAAAGTTCCAGCTCCTGAGCCAGAATTCAAGCTGACCAGTCCGCTTCAACCGAACGTCCCCCTACCCATTATTGAAGGCAGCTGTGGAAGCACAAGCTTTAGAGGAAGACAACCAGGAGTTAGAATTCCAGCTGTACCACTCACTGCTTGTGTGATCTTGGGCAGGTTACTCATCTTTTGGATCTCCTCTCTTAAAACAAGAATCCCCTCTCTCTAAGACAAGAATAACAATACCTACTTCATATGACTAGAGGATGAAAGAGAGAGCATGGCATGTGGCACAGAGTAAGATGCTCAGAAAGTATTACTTTTCTTGCCAGCTCCAATCCAAATAAATTATCTACTCTCTCTCTTCTTGGAAACTCTCCCCAGCAACTCTCCACCAGTTTTAGAGCCACACTCTGCTTTAAGGCCCAACTGAAATCCCTTCTCTTCTAGGAAGCCACCCTGGCTCATAATCCTTTTCTCCTCTGAGCTTCTATAATTAATTCTTATATTCTAAGCCAACAGATCGAAGATTTTTATTCTTCTCTTATGTGTCACTCCTCTTTCTCCAATGAGCCCACAAACCCAAGAGCAAAGTTTTTACTAATTATCAACCAATCACTAATTGATCCATAAAAAATACTTTGAAGAGAATACCACTTCCCATATACACGTGAACAAATCTCCCCCATATCTTGCGGAGTTTTTTTTCCAAGGGTAAGAGTTACCGGATAAATGAAAAGGAAGCTTGTATCTACGTAGTCACAGGGGAACACTCAGACAAGCCAGCAGAGTCCAGGAAGCCTTTACTTCACTCCCTGCATTCAACAGACTCCTCTTGAGCTCTTGCTTTGTGCAGTCCTTAATTCAGCACTAGAGACAGACTGTGAGCAATTTGGTCTCTCTACCTTTGATCAGTTTTCTGGAACCTAAACTATTTCTGATTCTTTAGAAACCCCTGTTTCTGAAAATTTTCATCGGTGAAGGGATTCACCTTCTGAAAATATTACTTGGAGGAAAAAAAAAAAAAGTCACTTGGGTTTTAATTTTGTGGCCCTATCCCAAGATGGCCAGTCCAAGTGTGTGGATGCAAGAGATAACTCAACACTGTCCTAGAGATGAGATAATGACCTCTTTCCCATTCCCAAGACCCTGATGTCTAAACAACAGAAACACCTGCATAGGGATAAAATCAAGAACTAGACTAAGGAAGCATTAAGGCAAAGTCTCTCAGTGAAGAAATGAAGAAGTTGTTTTATTCATATTCAAGTAACTGTAAACAACATTCATATAAAAGATCCCAGGAAAATAATCTCTGTAGAAACAGTTGAAAATGTTCAGTCTCTTGAATTCTACTAAATTACTAAATTCTTGGATAAGGTAGCACAAACACTGGCTAAAGTGTATTCCATTAGTCTTGAGTCACTTAAAAAATACATCTTTAATACTTAGTGCACTTTAGGAGAAGGGCAAAAAAGGAAAGCTAATCATTCATCAATAGTCGCAGTTTAATTTGTTGAAGTGATAGAGTGCAAAGTTAATTTTCCTTTGTTTGAGTTCCGTGTGTGTGTGTGTCCCTCAAGGAGCCTGCATACAAGCTACCACAGCTCCAGGTAAGGGCTCCATAGCCACAGCAGTGCAGCCCGGGCGAGTCCAGGGGACGGGGCGGCGTGCCGAGCCCACTCCCAGGCCCGCCGGGACTGCCAGCAGTCTCCTCTGCGCACCGCAGCTCTGCACTTCCCCAGACCCTGGTCTCGCGGCTCCCCACCCCCAACTGCGTGGCCCCAGCCCCGCCGGAAAGCAGAGCCTGCCCCGACCGACCGCCCGGAGAGCAGTCCCCACCAGCCCCGCGGAGCTGCCCCTCCGCCCTGCTCCTCTGAGCCTGCAGAGGCCCCCCCGAGTGTGGGCGCCCGGCGCGAATACTCACGGAGCTGGAACTCGGCCGGGGCTAGGAGCGGTGAATAGCGGGGAAAGGGCTAGGACGGCAGCGGCGGGCAGGGCGCGGCAGAGCGGAACCGGCGCCCCTCCTGGAGTAAGGGCACGGGCAACCCTCCCTTCCTCCAACCCCCCCCACACACACACACTCACACACACACAGACCGGCTGGGAAAGCCGGGGCGGCGGCTGGACGCACTTACCTCTGAGCTCCCCAGCCAGCCTGGTCGCTCGCAATGATGAGGGCTTGTCTGGAGCCGTGCAGCCCGGAGGAGGAGCCGCTCCGGGAGAGAGGGCGGTGGTCGGGCAGGCATCCGCGCCCGGGGCTGTGGCCCGGCTGGGGGGAGAGAGATGGGAGGGAGCACGGATTTGAGTGGAGGGGGGCGTGGAGGAGGTGTGCCTCCACCCGAAATGGAGAGGGTGGGCTGCTGGAACCCGGTGGAGGGGTGTGCTCCGAGGCACTGGAGGGAACAAGAAAACCGCGCTAGGAGTACGGAGTTGGGGGGTAGGGGGACCCGGGGCTGGGAAAATGGGGGTGGGAGGCAGGATGAGGAGTTGGCCCTCAAACTGGTCAGCCCTCACCTCGGCACCAACCGAACAAGAATTGTCTGGATCTGGAGCAAAGCACAAGGGGGTCTGAAACTTTATGTCATTTTCTCATACACACGTGACCCCCCTGCAGTCCAGATGGTTTCAATCACTGGAGGAAAAAAGCGGCTCTGCTGGTATGCATGAAAAGCCGGAGTTGGGAGAGTCTGGGAAAAGCTGCCTGTACAGTTTGCCTGCCTTCAAACAAACTGATGAGCTCTTTCCGTTCTCCCAGCCCTTGGCCTGGGGGAGCCCTGCAAAACCCAAAAAGACATGACAAGAAGCTACATTTGGAACTGCAACAGTGGCGGAGAAACTCTGAAAGCACTAGGGCTCCAAGGAGTCTGATCTGAACCAAAAGTTCAGAGGGCATTCAGAGATTTTAAGTATTCCATTGAGCTTGCAAAACCCAAAACTAGAATAGGGTGTCATTAAATAAGCAATGGAATACTAGCAGTGAGAATCTGTGATTTATTGGTGGAATTCTGAAAGACATTGTTAACTCAGTGTGACAATCCACTTGGAAAAGAAAAACGAAAACCACTTAAAATCCAAAGCCGTACATAGTTGGTGGGATGTTAGGAAGTCATGTAAAACCCAATTTCTCATCCCATAAATCACTATAAATAGACCTTGATATTGTAATGCATAAAACTGACTTTTACAAACCTAGTTACAATTTGAAGGAGCAAATGTGCATGAATGAACATAAACACACTATAAGGCCGAGCCATGTTTCAAAGCCCAAGCCAATTCAATTGTCATATATCCTAAAGAGGGACTTACTAAGCTGCAGGACAAGCATCAAAAATAATGGTGATTTTTAGATATATCCTGGAAATAACTGAATTTGTTCATGATAGAATAGAAATAATGGCAAGAAACAAACTGATAAAGTCTATTGTTCCTTTGCTCAAAAAAGATAATAACATAAATTACTAGTACTAACCCTTCATCTTAGTAATAGTGGTGCCAGAAGATACGTTTGGCCTTTCTAGCAGAAGGTCTTATAGACAGTGTGACACAGCTGTCTGTGAGTGAAAAATAATCAGTACTTGGTAAAGTGAATTGGTTCTCCATTAGGAAAACCCAAGACTTTTGTTGTGGAGGCACACTGGAAAATACAGGTGAAAACCTGAAACAGGGTAAATCAGAACAAGGTCTACTCCAAATTCAAAATCTAGCAGCAAGTTTCTCCTCTCGTTCAGTGAAACACTTGAGCCCTTCAGGAGACCAACATATATGGATGGACTTAGCCTTCTCCAATCTTCAGTCTCCAGTTAGGGTGGTTCTGTCCTCCACAAGCAACAAGAGAACTCATGTAGAAGAATCCTTAGGGAACACAAGCCACAGAATTTAATAATGTTCCAGGCAAATTCCACCTGCAGCTCCCTAAGCTCTGGAAGGAGGTTCTTAAGTCTCCCACTCGCAAAACTATTAAAATTTCTATCAAAATCCTGTTTTTCTAGTGAGTGACATCTGTCAAGAAAGCCAACTCAAAAGAAAGCATGGAGGTTTCCTTCAGGCAGAGCCAGGACAGTAACAAGTTTTCATTCACCTCTAGCAGCCACTGCCTCTTATGCGCCCTAACGCAATGTAGGAGGGCAATAACAAGATGCAAACAGTCCCCCCTTTTCTTGGCCAGTGCTATTGCAAATTATGCATAGAACTTTTTTACTCGTTAAGAAAAACCTTAAGTAGATTTGCTCTTTCAGAAAGCAAATTAACATCCCTTAAATTTTCTAAATACAGGGCGCCTGGGTGGCTCAGTCATTAAGCGTCTGCCTTCAGCTCAGGTCACTATCCCAGCATCCTGGAATCGAGCCCCGCATTGGGCTCCCCGCTCAGCAGGGAATCTGCTTCTCCCTCTGCCCTTCACCCTGCTTGTGCGCTCTCTCACTCTCTCTCAAATAAATAAAATCTCTTTTTTTAAGATTCTACTTATTTATTTGACAGAGAAAGAGAGAGCACAAGTAGGCAGAACGGCAGGCAGAGAGAAAGGGAGAAGCAGGCTCTCCATCCGCCGAGCAGGGAGCCCGACATGGGGCTCAATCCCAGGACCCTGAGATCACGACCCAAGCCAAAGGCAGCCGCTTAACTGGCTGAGCCACCCAGGCACCCCTAAAGTCTTTAAAAAATAATAAAATAAAAAACAAAAAAGTTTTCTAAATACAGCCTAAATATTGTCTTAAGTCTAACTCCACTGATGTCAGTATAAGTCAGTTAATACTGGCCAAAATTTTATTAGAAACACTGACATCTGAAATGTTTTTAATGCTGTTTTAAACGGTGCTAATTAAGTAATTTGCATTCATCTAATGTCCACATCACTTGACCAAGCTAAGGGAGACGTAAGTTCTGTGAGGCCTGGGACCAGGTCTGTCTTGCTAATAATTACACCATATGTGCTTAGCACAGTGTCCAGCATGAAATAGGTACACAATAATACATAAATGCTGTTTGAGTAAATGAAAAGTAAATATAACCACTCCCCATAGGGTTACAATCCTGTGGAGGCATGTGACTTGTAAACAACAGAATGAAATAACAGCTTTAGGAAGTATACTAGCAACAGAAAAGAGGAAGAGGTAATTAGCATTAGCTGGCTTTGGGCTTTACTCACAATATATATTCAGAAATGTTCAGAGACTGCTACAAATAAAAAGCGTTTATAGGAGGAATTTGGTATATTTAGTGCCTAATTTTGGGATCTCACAGATATACTTTCCCATGTCCCCATTATTCAGTCCCTTCAACACAGAGCCAAGACAAGATTTGAGCATAAACATCCTGGCTCTAATTTGGATAGTATGAATACTGTTCCTTTCATCCTCTTTCATACATCTCCTCCACCCCCAAGCCATTTCCTCTGTACTGTCTTCTGTCAGTCTAATGAAAGTTTCCTAATCTTTAGAAGCAGTAGCTTTGCTTCTCTTTGTCTGGAGAAATACAATATACTCTGATTACATGGTTATATTCCATACAGATGCCTGGCAACACATCTTATAGCTAAGAGTCTGTTTAATATTTTAACTTTGAGGGACTTATGATTCAACTATTTTGTTATATACCAAAATAGCACTTGACATCACAGAGATGGGCTTTACTTCCTTTTGCTATTTTAAATCCTGCACTTAAACATAGTGAATAGTTTGTGTTTTCTGGTTCATAGATTTTGCTTGGGCATTTTTTTTTTCTTTGAGGGACAAAGGGTTAAGATTTTTGAGGAAATCTTTCAGGTTTGCAGATCTAGTACTCATGAAGCAGTTATTTCCTCCTATGTAGTCTGCCTATAATAGTATAAGTGGTCTTAATTAAAAGGGCAATGGGGGGCTTATCTATGTTTCATGATCCAAATAACCAGGTTTCTCTAAAGCAGGCAACTGGGCAAGAAGGTTGTCCCAGATGACCTTTTTTTCTAGGGCATGCGTTTCCACATATCATTTCCTTTTTTAAAATTTTTAATAAAAATAGTATGTTTTGTTTAAATAGCTAAGCATTTAAGAATGCTGAAGATTGAAATCATCCTAAAATGTTTTTTAGAGAAACTAATTACTAATTATTAATCCATAACTTCAACAACTACTGTTTAATCCAATCCTGCTTTCCATTCTCCCTACATTTGAGTAGAACCTCATTTCTTTTTTTTTTTTTTTAAAGATTTTATTTATTTATTTACTTGAGAGAGAGAGAGAAACAGCATGAGAGCGGAGAGGGTCAGAGGGAGAAACAGGCTCCCTGCTGAGCCAGGAGCCCGATGTGGGACTCGATCCCAGGACTCCGGGATCATGACCTGAGCTGAAGGCAGTTGCTTAACCAACTGAGCCACCCAGGCGCCCGAGTAGAACCTCATTTCTAAAGCTCCCCATATTTACCCTTGAGCTTTTTCCATAAGCTTTAAGACTTAGGGCCAGTTTCAACAGAAAACAACTCTGATCTGTAATCTCCAGAAGCCCAGCATGATGCAGAAGTAGCTACCATGACTGCAAAGGGATGACCTTGTCATTCCCTCTGGCTTTTTACTTTCCAAGATTGTCAAAAGGTGAATATGGCTTACATCCACATAGATGCAACATCAGTAGTATGAATCCTTGTGACTAGTTTTTGCAATCAGTAAAGCATAATAGCATGTACTAGACCACTAGTTCCTAAAGTTGAGAGCCCTTTGGAACCATCTAAGCAGCTTGTCAGAAATACAGATTCTGGTCCTAGTCCCAGACCTACTGAATTAGAATCTCCAAGGTTAAGAAACACTACACTAAATTAATTGTAAGATCTTTGTCAGTTTTACATAGGCCAATTTTCCTTTAGAGGAAAGCCCCTCTATCACCACACTCACACAGGCTTCCCAAAAGGAATCAAGCAAGATATTACATGAATTGAAACATAATATAGCTCTTTCCTTTACAATAAGCAACTTCCTTAGGCACAACTGCCTTTACAGCCTACCTCAGAAAGATAAAATTTCTTAAACTGAATGTTCAAAAAAAACCCAAAAAACAATTCCTACTAACCAAAGTTTAACAAGATTTTAAAACAGATCATTGAGGAATCAGCATGTTTTGTTATACAAATATAGTGACACTTATAGGCTACTGAAACTATTGATTACATTTCTGTCTTTTGTGATCAAGTAAAATAATCCATAACAATTGACTAAATGTATACTCTATTAAAAGCTACTTAATTTTTAAAATTGTAAGAGATAAGAAGCACAGAACCCAAAATTGTGTGCTAAATTTTTTGACATTGTGACTTTACAAAAAAAACACAAAATATATACATATATATGTAAGATATATACCAGGCTAAAAACTTGAAAAACAGTACAAAAGAATATATAGAGTGTGCCTGGGTGGCTCAGTCGGTTAAGCATCTGCCTTTGGCTCAGGTCACGATCCCAGGGTCCTGGGTTGGAGCTCCGCATCAGGTTCTCTGCTCAGTGGGGAGCCTGCTTCTCCCTCTCCCTCTGCCTGCCACTCCCCCTGCTTGTGCTCTCTCCTTCAAATAAATAAATAAAATCTTAAAAAAAAAAAAAAGAATATATAGAGAAAGAGAAGTCTTCCTTCCCACTCTTATCCTCCAATTGCCCTCTCTTCAGGCAATCACTGTAGTTTCTTGTATATTCTTCTAGTGATATTCAAAGGGAATGCAAAATTATTTATATGTGCATAATGCATTTTTGGGAGAAGAGGTCCATAGCCTGTAACAGATAATCAAAGAGGTTAGCAATATCAAAAAAGATAAGAATCACCATTCTAGAGCAAGGTTAAGGGTTCATGCTCTACTCCAGTTCACTGGTAGGATTAGCAGAATTGCAACCTTCAGTTTGCTTATGAGTATTACTATGCACAATTCCAGACTACAAAATAGCTTCAGCAAGCAATGTTGGTTAACAGGCAGATGTGGTTATAAAATGCCACATCTGTTTGTAAATAACTTCCTCATTTTTATGTTTTTCTTAAACAAACCCTCCAATGAATAGTTCCTTCTGTTACTGTGTTAACAGGCTGACAGTGAAAATCTCCAAAGACTGTAGACACTTTTCTCTCACAACCTGAAAATTTTCTTTTGGAATATAAGAAAGATTTTATCTATATCTACATAGAATTTTTTTTAAAGATTTTATTTATTTATTTGAGAGAGAGAGAGAGAAACAGCATGAGAGGGGAGAGGGTCAGAGGGAGAAGCAGGCTCCCCGCCAAGCCGGGAGCCCGATGTGGGACTCCATCCCAGGATTCCGGGACCACGACCTGAGCTAAAGGCAGTCGCCCAACCAGTTGAGCCACCCAGGCGCCCACCTACATAGACTTTAAAGGGGAAAAGTAACTTAGTACTCCTGATAAGAATAATTAACATAAATTACAAGATTATTAATAAAGATCTTAAGAACCATATGTTTTAAGATAAATGTTATTTTTGTCAAGATCGTAAATCTCATTTGGATTTCAGTGATTATTATTTTCTTAAGTGTTATAATTGGGATTTTAACATAAAGCTACAAATAAATTATTAGTTTGTTATTCTCTTTTTCTCTCTCCCTCTCAAAAAAAATTAATAAAAAGGGGGGCACCAGGATGGCTCAGTCCATTAAGCATTCAACTCTTGATTTCAGCTCAGGTCATGATCTCAGGGCTGTGAAATCAAGCCTCACGTCAGGCTCTGCGCTGGGCATGGAGCCTGCTTATGATTCTCTCTCCCTCCCTCTCCCTCTCAATTAAAAAAAAAAAAGTTAATGTATTAACTGAACTGTTTTACTTACCCCTTGTTCAGAGTAGAATCTGTGTCCTTACCTGAATACCATGCAATGCCTTTCACTCCTCCCTTCCTAAGTGCATGAGAGATATAATAGATAAAATCAAGGTTTTTTTCCTATAATCAGCTTGCAAAAAGGTTCATCTGACCTAGGTCCTTTTATTTTTTGCTCTATAATGCTATTTGGGGTTTTATTCCAAATACCAGGCTATTTATTATTTATTTAAAGCAAATATGACGATAGCATGATTGATAATACTGGGCAGGCTGGACCGGGGAGAGAATAAAGAATAAGATCAGATGCTGGCTATTCTTCAGATGGACAATAAACAAGAAAAGGCTCAGAAGGCTAGAAGTTCTCCTCACTCGGATCGCTTGCTGAATGGTCCTTTTTCCTTCTCTCAGGAGCTTGAAGATAATTTTTGATTGGGAGAAATTAAAGTCTAAAAATTTACTGATTTGAAACACTAGTTCTTGATCTTTGTTCCAATGGTATCAGTTTTAGATCTAAACAAATATCCCTAGATTAAAGAATGATTTACCTTTGGGGCACGTGGGTGGCTCAGTCAGTTAAGCATCTGCCTTCAGCTCAGGTCATGATCCCAGGGTCCTGGGATTGAGCCCCGCATTGGGCTCCCTGCTCAGTGGGGAGCTTGCTTCTCCCTCTCCCGCTCCCCCTGCTTGTGTTCGCTCTCTCTTTCTCAAATAAATAAAATCTTAAAAAAAAAAAGAATTATTTACCTTTGTCACTAATTTTGGGCAAAAGCATCCCTGAAATAAGAATTGTGAGAATGGGGCACCTGGGTGGCTCAGTTGGTTAGGCGACTGCCTTCGGCTCAGGTCATGATCCTGGAGTCCCGGGATCGAGTCCCACATCGGGCTCCCTGCTCGGCAGGGAGTCTGCCTCTCCCTCTGACCCTCCTCTCTCTCATGCTCTCTGTCTCTCATTCTCTCTCTCGCAAATAAATACAATCTTAAAAAAAAAAAAGAATTGTGAGAATGTGATACCTTCCAGTCATTTTCCGTATTACTTCCCAAAAAAAATGAACCCGTAGCAAATGAGAAAAAAAAAGCGTATAGCTATTTATTTATTTCTTTATTCACTCAACATTTATTAAACATCTGCAAAAAACTGTTTTTGACATCATGTGGAATAAAAGAGAGTAGGTCATATAAGCATATCTAAAATCTAGTGAGGAAGGTATGTATAAACAACAAGTCAGAATAAAATATGTGGTATAAAATAGATAAAGAGGAGGAAATACAGGAATTTGCAGAAGTAGTAGTTTCTTACCAAGAACTGAAGGAAGGAAGGTTGGAACTAAACCTTAAATAATTGTTAGAATTTCTATTTCAATAAATAGAAAATAAGGGGAGATAATTCAAAACGAAAGGAATTGCCTCAACTGTGAAATACTAACTTTAAGAACAATAACTGCTCCTCATTTAACTAGAGTAACAGAGGCTAAGAAGGCAAATTAGGTAGAAAACAGTTTGGCAGTTCCTCAAAAAGTTAAACATAGAATTACTGTATGACCCCACAATTCCAGTCCTAGGCATACACTGCAAGGATTGAAAACAGGTGTCCAAATAAATAATTTTGTACATGAATTTTCATAGCACTATTCAGAATAACCAAAAGGTAGAAACAACCCAAGTGTCCATCAATAGACAAACTGATAGACAAAATGTAGTATATTCATATAACGAAATATTATTTGGCCACAAAAAGGAATGAAGTACTGATACATCCTACAATATGGATGAACTTGGAAAACACTGTATATGTGAAAGAAGCCAGACACAAAAGGTCACACTGTATGATACCATTTATATGTACTATCCAAAATAGGTAAATCCATAGAGACAAAAAGAAGATTAGTGGTTGCCAGGGGATGGAGGGAGGGAAAATGGGTATGGGGTCTCCTTTGGGGGTGATGAAAATGTTTTGGAACTAGATAGAAGTGATGGTTGCACAACATCGGGAATATAATTAATGCCACTGAACTATACATCTTTAAATGGCTAATTTTTATGAAGTTATATGAGGGCCTCCTCAACTTTTAAAAAAATATGTAGATATAGGTCTGTGGTAGATATAACAAATGCTTACTAATATTCTTCCCAGTCCCCAGAAGTTTATATGTTCCACTCACCCTGCAGTTAAGCAGGGCCATAGGCTGTGAGCAGAAATGACACATGTCACTTCCAGGTCAAAGTATTTAAGAATGAGTGAGAGGGGCACCTGGCTGGTTCAGTCAGTACAGCATGCAACTCCTACACTTGGGGTCGTGAGTTCAAGCCCCACGTTGGATGTGGAGCCTACCTTAAAAAAAAAAAAAAGAGTGCATGCCTCTCTCCTCTAACCACAAAACTCCAAAGCCATGTAAGACAAGGGGGCAGAATGGATCACTGAATAAACAAATGCCTCCCTATTGACCCATGCTGGACATGTTGTAGGAGCAAGAAATAGACTTTTATTGTCTTAAGCCAGGGGGTTGTTACTGTAGCATAAGCTAAACCTACTCTGAGAGGATCAGATCTAGGAAGGCCAGGAAAGCAATATTAAGAAATTTGAATCTTATTCTGAAGGGCAATGTTTTTGAGGAAAAAAGTAACATGATATGCATTTGAGGAAAATAATTCTAGAGGCCGTGTGCAGCGTAAGTTAGAAACAAAGACAGTCTTCAGCCTTTGGTGCTCATCAGAAATTGCCTGAGAACTGTAGTCATCATCCAATTCCTTTATATTTCTATAAAGAATAAAATATGTGTTCTCAGAGGGGAAAATCATCTGAGGAGTTTGTAAAAATGCAATGCTGTAGTCCAGGATATCTCTATAGAGATTCTGATTCAGAATCTCCAGAGGTAGGGTCTAGACACTTATAACTGAAAAAAGTTCTATGGGAGATTCTAGACTACAGGTTAGAGTCAAGGAGGAGATGTCTACTAGTTCAGAGATGACCAATGTTACATGCTTAGTGGATTCAAATAAACAGAATAATAGAATAACTATTTTCTTGACAAATGGAATGATAAATGCTTAGGGAGTTTCTGTTAAAATAATCAGTTATGAAAAGGTTACTCACATTAACGTTTGTATAGTCATAGTTATGACTTTGAAAATTTAAACATCAGTTGGGGGGGGACAGTTTGTATGCGTCTATTCTATTGCTAAGTGGCAGCTTACCCCAGCATCTTTGATAGGCTGGGAAACATGGTTGACACGCTAGAGTCAAAGGACTGGAAAGCCAAGCTCTTCCCAGCATCACATCTATCTTGTTCTCCTTCCTTTCCTCTTTTCTTTTCTTGCAGGATAAACTAGCATTCCATTCTGTCTTTAGTTCCTTCCTCCTCACTGAGTATCTAACTCATCAGCCAACTTTCAAGTCATCAAGACTTAAAGAGCCAAGATTTAAGGGTTCAAAAAGTCTGGGTTAATTGGAAGCTGTCACTCTAAACTTCGTGTGTGTGTGTGTGTGTGTGTGTGTGTGTGATTTACTACCAAATGTGATTTATTAAGAGCCTCAGCTTTCCAGCATACAGATTCTTTTTTTTTTTTTTTTTAAGATTTTACATAAGTAAAATTTGAGAGAGAGAGAGAGCATGAGGCAGGGGGAGAGACAGCAGAAGAGGGAGAAACAGACTCCCCGTGGAGCAGGGAGCCTGACATGGGGCTCAATCCCAGGACAGCTCAATCCCAGCTGAAGGCAGATACTTAACCAACTGAGCCACCCAGGTGCCCCTAGCATGCAGATTCTGATATTGTGAAGAAATAGATCTTTTGCCAACCAAAATTCAGTTTTGCAAAAACAAATCTTCAGAGCATCTCAGGAACAAATGATCTCTGATAAAACAGCATTGAAGTTGAATGACAAAAAGTACCTTTACCATTTCTGAAACCCAACTGAAAGATGCAGAAGAAATGGACAGGCTTCACTAAAAACCTCCTCCAATACGGACTACTGCTCAACTATCCTTTTTACTTATTCTTAGTGATTTAGATTCTTTTCTTGCTTTCCACAGCAACTGTTCCAAGTCGGTGTATTTTCAAAACTTCTGTCAGCAGGCAGCTTGCCTTCACTGCTGAAAAAGCAAAGGTGTGACTCCCTCAACATTCCTCTATGTCCTCTCCTATGCTCTCCCCCGCCCCCTCCTTTCGAAGAATGACCTCTGCTATGTTGGATCTTCTGTTTCCTGTATCTCATGTCTTCCTCTTTCTTTTTCTATCCCTTTCTTTCAAGTAGGCTCCACACCCAGCATGGAGCTCAATGTGGGGCTTGAACTCACAACCCTGAGATCAAGACCTGAGCTGAGATCAAGAGGGGGACACTTCACTGACTAAGCCACCCAGGTGCCCCTTTTTATATCCCTTTTGTAAGTACCTACCCAATAGTTTTCTGAAAAAGTATGTATAAGAGGTAAAAAAAATTTTTTGATACTTTCCAAGGCTGAAAGTGATTTCAAACTATTCTCCCATTGGACTGACAGTTTAGCTGGGTAAAGAATTCTAGGTAAAAAATATTTTTGATTCAGATTTTACCTTTTTTATGTTTTTTTAAAAGATACTTATTTGAGAGAGAGAGCACATAAGTGTGCTAGCAGGGGGAGGGGAAAAGGAGAGGGAGAGGGAGAGAATCTCAAGCAGACTCTGCACTAAGCACAGAGCCCCTCGTGGGGCTTGACCACATGACCCTGAGATCATGATCTGAGCTGAAACCAAGAGCCAGACACTCAACCAACTAAGCCACTCAGGCAGATTTTAGAAGGCGTTGCTCCATTAGACACATGCTTTCTAATATTGCAGCTCGGGAATATAATGTTGTTTTTTGGTTTTGGGGGGGTTTTTTGGTCTCCGGAAGCTTGTAGGATCTTTTTTACCTGAAATTTCATGGTGATGTGCCTGGGTATAGGTACTTTTTCAAACACTGTTCTAAGGCACATAGTAGGCCCTTTTAATCTGGAGGCTCATATCCTTTATTTAGTCCCAATAAATTTCTTATTTATTTTTATAAATTTCCTCCCCTAATTTTCTCTAATTTCTCTTTCTAGGACTCCTAGTTATATGTTGGACCTCCTAGACTGATCTCTTAATTGTCCGTCTCATTATCTTTTTCTTTTACCTGATGGGGAATTTTGCATATTTTTCCTTCTAACTCTTCTGTCAAACTCTGTATCTTATCACTGGCTTCAGGCAGTTTATGCTCAAACTCATAAATAACTTGTCATTCCCCGAAAATGTCAAGAAAGTTAACACTTTTGATAGGCCCAATTCTTCAGTAAAGCCTTCTCCTACCCCTAGGCAGAATGAATTACTCCCTCTCTTTACACCCAAGGCACAGTTCATAGCCCATAACACCTGTTCACAAGTATTGTTCACCATAACCCAATCTGTTGATTCTGCTAGAAAGTGCACCTCTTGAAGGTGTATCCATCTTCAGCATCTAGTAAATGGCAGTTATCAAATAAATATCTGTTGCATTACAGTAATTTCTGGGTTTTTAAAAAGATTTTATTTATTTTAGAGAGGGAAAATGAGTGCATGAGTGCAGAGGGATAGAGGGGGTGAGGTGAAGAGGCAGAGGGGAAGGGAGAAGGACAAGTAAACTCCCCACTGAGCACAGAGCTCTACTCAGGGCTCATTCCTGAGATCCTGACTTCAGCTGAAACCAAGAGTTGGACGCTGAACTGACTGAGCCACCCAGGCGCCCCTACAGTAATTTCAAAAGAATATATAGTATAATATTTGACTATGTAATCATTAGCTAAGTAAAGAATGTAACCAGAAACCTAACCCACTAGAAAAAATTACATAAGCTTAAAAATGCACCTGTGGATATTTTTAATCTTAAAAGATGATCATTTTTATTTTATTTTATTTTATTTTAAAGATTTTATTTATTTATTTATTTGAGAGAGAGAATGAGATAGAGAGAGAGAGCATGAGAGGGGGGAGGTCAGAAGGAGAAGCAGACTCCCTGCTGAGCAGGGAGCCCGATGCGGGGCTCGATCCTGGGACTCCAGGATCATGACCTGAGCCAAAGACAGTTGCTTAACCAACTGAGCCACCCAGGCGCCCCAAGATGATCATTTTTAAACCAAACATTCCCAATCTTATCCAAAGGCACATTCTTCATAGTTACTTACACATACACAAATTCAGAATTTAAAAAGCTAATTCACTTTTAAATCATCTGTTTACCCAAGCAGGCACCTGAACAGTTTCCTTAGAATACAGAATATAGGGGCACGTGGGTGGCTCAGTTGTTGGGTGTCTGCCGTCAGCTCAGGTCATGGTCCCAGGGTCCTGGGATCGAGCCCCGCATCGAGCCCCGCATCGGGCTCCCTGCTCAGCAGGAGGTCTGCTTCTCCCTCTCCCACTCCCCCTGCTTGTGTTCCCTCTCTCGCTGTCTCTCTGTCAAATAAATAAATAAAATCTTTAAAAAAAAAAAAGAATACAGAATATATTTGTTGTTGTTGTTGTTGTTGCTTGGAATAACCAAAAATAAAACAAAAAAGGCAAAAAAGAAATTTCTTTAAAATATATCACCCATATAAAAGTGTTAGTAATGGGTAACCAACTCTCTAGTAATTTTTTCCAGAAATGTTAAGTGATTAAAGAGTAAGGGACAGAAAGACACTCCTGAACACTAACTACTACACAGCTACTTGAGGGCATTACAAGGCTGAATAAAGAATGTTCATTCGTATACAGGGATTTAAGCGCTGTTATGGGCTTTTTGTTTACTTTAGTTTTGGTTTGATTTTCTTTTTAAAACTATGCCCTAATGCCAAATCTTACATTTTTTTTTTCTTTTTCCTGTTGAACTGATGCTATGTTAAGATATAAGCACAAACATCTCATAAGTGTTTTAAATCCATCCAATTGTTTGAGAAGGCATACGTGCTAGACCAATGAAGCCAAAACATTAGAGCTAGGAATTTTGATGAAGATAATAATTGCTTACAGACCAGCTTGTTTTAACTTGCTGAACAAAGAACACAATTTTATACCGCATTTTCATCACAGGCTTCTTCTCTGCATAATTACTACTATAATGAACACTTTTAAAAGGGAGATTATCTACAGGTTAAAGAGTAAGGAAGTTATCAATTAGATTCCATCATCTTCAAAATTTCACTTACTCAAACTTTATATTAATCAAAAAAATTTTTTTTTTGCTGGCCTAAGCACTGTTTTGAATCTTTACAAACCATTTGTTTAGTGTGCACAGCATAAATCTAAGAATGAAGATACTCGGTTAATTTCTTTTTTTTTTTTTTTTTTTAAGATTTTATTTATTTGACAGAGAGAGACACAGCGAGAGAGGGAACACAAGCAGGGAGAGTGGGAGAGGGAGAAGCAGGCTTCCCGCCGAGCAGGGAGCCCGATGCGGGGCTCGATCCCAGGACTCTGGGATCATGACCTGAGCTGAAGGCAGACGCTTAACGACTGAGCCACCCAGGCGCCCCGACACTTGGTTAATTTCTAATGCTGCCCTAGATGGCTCTATCACCTTGGATAATGTCAATAACTTATTTGTGCCTTAGTTTATTTCTAGGACATCCCTCTCTGGCAAAACATTTTCATCTTTCTCACATCTGAAAGCAGAATTCAGGCTCCGTGCCTATGTCAGGAGTTACTCCTTCTCCCATTAAGTTACTTTCATCACTTGCAGGCCCCTGCAATAATTCAATACTCGACCAATATTTGTTAAGGACCTACTCTGGGACAGGCAGTGCGGCGGAGGTGAGGATGAGCTCAGTCTCTGAGAGGACAGTAACACTAGTTTCCTGACTAACAGAGAGGATTGTCTCAGTCATTCTGCTTGTTTCACCCAACTCTGGATTTCCTATTCTTTACTTCCTCTGGAATACATAGCTGGAAGTCCTAAAAATTGCGGTGGTGTAGACTCACAGGATTGGACTGAGGCCATCAGTCAGTAATCAGATTGCTCCTGGGCGAGGCAGTCTGGGAGTCAACATGGTTTCAAGACAGAGGTAAGAAGTCATAGAAGGGACCAACATCACCGATTCACAAGACCAAGATAACTCTGTGCATGGTACCAGTGGTGACCCTAGCTTTGCTGAATCATTTTGCCCTTATAACCCAGCCTCTAAGACAGAACTCTCTGGATTCTGACTATGTTGACTTTTGATTCCCTTAATGTAGGGAGCCATTCATCTCAGCCCATAAGCCTTCAGTATCAGTTGTGTAAAAGCAGGGCCATGTCTTCCGACTATGTCTGAAACCTTGTAAATTACAGAAAGAAAGGAAAGGTGGGAAATGAGAGACCCATGTTGTCCAGAGTATCAGGGGGACAAATTCTAATGGGAGACCTTGAATCTGAGACTCCAAACTTTGGCCATGTGCTTATCGTTCCCTATCTACCCATCCCATTGGTGTTTGCATGCCAGTCTCCTGTTCTCTTTGTCTCTGATATGTTGCTTTCTCTAATCCTTGCCATTCAGAAGTCATCTTGTTCTGATCCATGGCCTTGTTCTGATTTTGGATCAGAACAAGAGGACCTAAATTTGCTCATACTTAACTGTAGTAGGTACATCAAGTTATTATATCTTTCTGTATCTCAAATTTCTCATCTTTAAATTAATACATTTGCCATCCAAAGCTTAAAAATGGACCAAGCTCAAAGTCCAAATTTCTCATCTTTAACTTAATACATTTGCCATCATATGCCCTCAAAGATACATTTATACTCAATTGAAATAATATGCATTCTGGGATCACAATAAAGCTATAATATGCTCCTGTATTCCTAACTATATAATAAGTATTAAAAACATTTTAAAATATTTTAAAAAATGGACTCCCTAAAAGGAATTAAAATTTTGAGTAATTTATTTTTTAAAAGATTTTATTTATTGGGGCACCTGGGTGGCTCAGTTGGTTAAGCGACTGCCTTCAGCTCAGGTCATGATCCTGGAGTCCCAGGATCGAGTCCTGTGTCAGGCTCCCTGCTCAGTGGGGAGTCTGCTTCTCCTTCTGACCCTCCCCCCTCTTGTGCTCTATTTATTTGACAGAGAGAGAGAGAGAGAGAGAGACTATAAGCAGGGGGAGGGGCAGAGGGAGAGGGAGAATCAGGCTCCCCACTGAGCAGGGAGCCTGACCGTGGGGCTCCATCCCAGGACCCTGGGATCATGACCTGAACCGAAGGCAGACGCTTAACCAACTGAGCCACCCAGGTGCCCCAACTATATTTTTAAAATATAATACCTACCCCACTTCCCAAAACATTTCTGAAATGTTATATGAAAAGAAAAAAAATGTTATAAGTAAATTAAGTAGAGCATACTCTTCAGAAGAAACTCAGTAGTGGGTTCTGTTTCTTAACAAAGAAGGATTTTGAAAATGTTAACAATTATCCCATGATTAATCTTATGGGAAAGGAATATTCTAATTACATTGGCTTAACTCACTTTAAGGCTTTGATGTCTCTGCTAGTGGATTACTAAAACAGATGCATTTTTTTTTAAGAATTTAAAGACACAAGAATTTTCATTGTGCTGATATAAAGAGTAGACTCTAAAGTGTCATATAAAGTATGCTTTTAAAATTTAAAAGAGTTAAAGGAGATTCCTCATCTCAATTCCCAGGAGATGCTGTATCTGTAAGGGTAAACAGAAGCAAATAGTTTTCTGAAATTGTGCCAAGGCTACATGTCAACTGCCTGGCAGGAAATGCTTTTGGAGGGCCTAGATAAACACACGATCATTTTTTTTTTTTTTAATCTTCTCCTTTAGATTCTTACAGAGCAAATGTACTGAGTTTAAACTAGCTTCATAAACACAATAAGCAGAAAAGGATTTTTAAATTGTGGTACCTATAGGATCTATGTCAATTAAGTGATCTGTCCTTCATTTTTAACATACATGAACCTCACTGTTCAGAAAGCATAGACTCAATACATGCTTATTGAAATTGTGTTAAACCTTATCTTTCCATAATCTTCATTATGATTTTGGTGAAGCTTTATCTTACGAGAAATTTTCATTTAGCAGTAGCTCTTCCCGGGGTCCTAGGATTGAGTCCCGCATCGGGCTCCCAGCTCTTCGGGGAGACTGCTTCTCCCTTTGCCTCTACCTCCCTCTCTGTGTGTCTCTCATGAATAAATAAATAAAATCTTAAAAAATAAAATAAATGAAAGCAGTAGCTTTTAATATTTTAGCATTATACAATGATATTTTATTGCATTTATATAGCAAAGTGTTTTCAAAATTATTTCACAACCATTATCTAAATTTTAATTTTAACATCTCATTTTCTAAGTGCTAGCATTGAGACCAAGCTAGGACTTATAAAATGAGATGTTAGCATAAAAATTAAGTCAAAGATTACATTAGTCAGAGGACCACATCTAAAACCAATTAGTCTGAAACATTTTCTAGTACATTTCCCTAATGGACCCCCAAATCCAACTATTGTATTTACTAAAATCATCCCTTGACCTCACCTTTTACTTTCTTAAACTGCAAAAAGGATGATGAGGATCTAGCTGTTGACTCAGAACACCTACTATTAGCTGGAGAGATCTTCTGCCTTGTGTCAAACCTAGTCAGTCCTTTTGTGCCTCTTCCCTCCACAAGCCTGCTTGCTCTGTTTGGCTACAATCTCAACCACCCATCTTCTTTACCTCCTTTCTCATACTGAAAGCATCTTCTGCCCCACTCACTTTACGCCCAATCTTGCCCAGTCCACAATAGAGAGTAAAATTTCCCTGGCCCAAGGAACAAAGTAATATGAAAGTAAAATGAAACATAACCTCTCTACATGCCATACCTTGTCCTATAATCAAGTAACTTCAGATAATAATGTGAGCCACCTCAACTTTGGGGTGCTTCTTCACATTCTACAGCCACCAGGCATAACTTCCAATATCCCCCAAACCTGCTCCTTCCCTCCCAAATAGGACAATATTACCTTAGTTACTACTGGGCCTCACAGGGGAAAAAAAAATACAGAAACTTTGTGTGTAGACCATTTTATGTTCTTTCCACAATGTGAAGAGGATGGTGTATGACTAGAAAAAAGGTCACAAAACTGAAGGATACAAATATTTGAGTGTAAACAGCATATTTTAAATAATATAATCACCCTATTATCTCTTAAATTTTTAAATGTATTTCTATTATTTCTTAAAATGGGATACACCTATAATTATAATTAGGTAACCTTACTACAGGCCAGGGCATATAACTAAAGTTTACTCTAAAACTTATAATTCTAACCCTGGAAATTTGGCCTCCGACTTAACTTGTGAGAGCTTCCTGAAATGGAAATACATTCCAACAGCAATATAGAACAAAGACGGGCACCTGGGTGGCTTGGTCAGTCGTTAGGCATCTGCCTTCAGGTCATGATCCCAGGGTCCTGGGGTCCAGCCCCGCATCAGGCTCCCTGCTCTGCTGGAGGCCTGCTTCTCCCTCTCCCACTCCCCCTGCTTGTGTTCCCTCTCTCTCTGTGTCTCTCTCTCTGTCAAATAAATAAATAAAATCTTTAAAAATATATATATAGAACAAAGACTTAATACTTGACCACTGAACAAATAAAGGAATACTGACAGAAATAATAAATTTCATCCTAAAAGAATATATAAAAGTAAACTTAAGAGAGTCAAGAATTGCATTTTAAAAGGCTAGGAAGGATATAACATCGGAAGGGAATGGTAAGATCTAAATATTAATTTTTAAAAAAGCTGCTGCATCTGTCAGGATATATTGTGTCAGTTTTTAGGACATTAAAACTCTACATAGGGACAATTCCAGAATGATGGAGTAAGGAGGTTGGCAAATCATCTGTGGGTGGAAATTGACCAGAGGTACACAACAGATTGAAAAGCATTTATTTTATAAATAAATAAATAAATAAATAAATAATAAAACTGCTGAACCTCTGGGAGGAAAGTGGGCATCTGGGACATCAGAGACCGTTCCCATTCCCTATCCGTGACCCCAGCGCCAACACAATAGTTCTGTTAAGACAGGACAAGCCATGAGGACCAGCAGTTCTGCTGTTGGAGGCAATGACTCGATTTGGTGCCCAGGGTATTGTCAGAAACAAGTGACCTTAGAAAACACATGGTAAACAATCAGGAAAACTCAACATCACAGCTGGCTGAGACTGCAGTATTGGCTGGGGCAAGCAATAGACCAGCCAGAAATATAACAATTTGATCCAGGGAACAAGCTATTCATAGTGGACCTTGATAAACTCTCATGCATGTATCCTGGGTGGTCTGGAAGGTATGCACGGGTCCTAAGTATGCTCTGCCGGAATGTGAGGCCTTGCACACAACAGAAAATAAAAGCTGTAGCAGACTTGATGTTGTGTTCCCCAACCTGTACACAGATCATCTGGCAAACCTCTTACATAACCTTGAGTTAGGCAAAGATTTCCTAGCTACCAAAAGTGCAATCCATAAAAGAAAAAAATTAAGAAAATGGACTTCATCAACATTTAAGATGTTTGTGTTTTGATAAACACCATTAAGAAAATGAAAGACATGACACAGACTGGGAGAAAATACCTAAACATCACACAGCTGATAAAGAATTCTTGATCAGAACAAGAATAATAACTTACAAAAAGCAAGCCAATTTAAAAATGGGCAAAAGATATGAACAGACATTACACAAAAGAAGAAATAGGAATGGCTAATAACTATAAGAAAACGTGCTCAATATTAGTAGTCATTAAGGAAATGCAAATTAAAATCACAACGAGATAGTACTTTATACCCACTAGAATGACTATAATCAAATGATAAACAATAAACAATAACAAGTATTGAGGAGGATGTGGAAAAACTGGAACTTTTGTACCTCACTTATGGAAATGTAAAATGGTACAGCCACTTTGGAAAAGAGTTTGGCAGGGTGCCTGAGTGGCTCAGTCATTAAGCGTCTGCCTTTGGCTCAGGTTATGATCCCAGGGTCCTGGGATCGAGGCCTGCATCAGGCTCCCTGCTTGGCGGGAAGCCGGCTTCTCCCTCTCCCACTCCCGCTGCTTGTGTTCCTGCTCTTGCTATCTCTGTCTCTGTCAAATAAATAAATAAAATCTTAAAAAAAGAGAGAGAGAAAAGAGTTTGCCAGTTTCTTAAAATATTAGACACAAATTTACCATTCCACTCAGCAATGCCACTCCTAAGTATCTCCCCGAGAGAAATTAAAACCTGTATCCAAACAAACCCTTGTACCCAATCTTTCATCGCAGCATTACTCATAATAGTCCCCGAGTGGAAACAATTAAAATGGCTATTAACTAGTGAATGGATAAACAAAATTTAACATATTCATATAATGGAATATTATTCAATTCTACACAGGAGTGAATTACTGATACCTGCTACAACATGGATGAGCCTGAAAAACATTATGCTAAGTGAAAGCCAGACAAAAAAGGTCACATATTGTATGATTCATTTATCCACACTGCCTAGAAAAGGCAAATTTATAGAAACAGCAAGCAGAATAGTGGTTGCCTGGGTCTAGAGGTAGGAGATGAGACTAACTGCATATGATAAGCACAGGGATCTTTTTCAGTTAATGAAAATGTTCCAAAACTGGGTTGTGGTGATGTTTGCAAAATTCTATAAACTTACTAAAATTTATTGAATTGTACACTTTAAAACAGGTGAATATAATGTAACAGTAAATTATACTTCAGTTGAATAAAGTCATTTTTTAAAACTCCACCTGGATTCCAACTATTTATATCTACCAAAATTACCATTCCTTTAATCTCTGATAGTTTTTTAAATGACAAAACTTTTCCCTAATCATTCCTGCTCTGCAATCAATTTTTTAACTTCCAATTTTTTAACAGGTTGTGAAACCTAATTCTCAGAACTTTTTTTTAAAGATTTTTTTTTTTAATTTATTTATTTGACAGAGAGAGACACAGCGAGAGAGGGAACACAAGCAGGGGGAGTGGGAGAGGGAGAAGCAGGCTTCCCATGGAGCAGGGAGCCCGATGCGGGGCTTGATCCCAGGACCCTGGGATCATGACCTGAGCCGAAGGCAGACGCTTAACGACTGAGCCACCCAGGTGCTCCTAATTCTCAGAACTTTGATCCATTTTCTTTAATCTATATAATCAAGATGACAATTTTGATAATGAGTTTCTTTCATTCCCCAAAAACCCAATGAGTTGATGTAATCAGGCAAAATGAATGATCTAATGACTCAGTCTATAATACTACTTTACAAAGCTGTAATGATTCTAAAGCTCCCTAAGTCTGCTGAAGAAATAAAAATACCACCTGTCAAATAAAATGATTTATACATTCTCTGGTATGTACAGTATAAATCATTGTCTAACTCTGGCATGATACCCACTTTTACATCATAAGTTTTTAACCCTTTTTTGCCCTCTTCATGTGGAGAAACATAATTTACATTTGCTCTTCACTTAACTTTTTTTCTCCTCAAAAAGTTCCAAACACAGCACCAATCTCTTTCCTCAGATTTCAGGAATAAAGATGTCCTCCAAGCCATCTATTCCCCAAAATATAACCTAGACAATGTCTGTGTGTTCTCTGTAATGTATCTACCCTCGTGAAGAGAGAAATCATGGAAGACTTACACCAACAGTTTGTTTTTCCACTGATGATCAAATTCATTCCTGATCCTATGCCCTCCCTCTATTTGCTGTTCCATTTCCAAGTCTCACTGGTGGCTTTAAGAAGTACCTGGCTTGGGATGCCTGGGTAGTTCAGTCGTTTAAGCACTGGACTCTGAGATCAGGTCATGATCTCAGGGTTGCGAGATGGAGCCCCATGTCTGGTTCCACGCTTAGTGCAGAGCCTGCTTAAGATTCTCTCTCCTTCTCCCTCTGCTCCTCCCCGGTCTTACTCTCTCTCTCTCTCTCTCACACTCTAAAAAACAGAACAAAAAACATTTAAAGAAGTACCTGGCTTGGGCTGTGTTTGATCCACAAAGGGCCTGATGGTAGGTCATGTTTCATCATCATTCCCATCAAATCTTAAAAAAGAGAAAAAGGATTCTCTCACTCTGTGGTTTAAGGTTCAAATCTTGAAATTATAAAAAAAGATATGTATAAATATATTTATAAATACAAAAATAAATGCAAAGACTTAATTTCATGTCAGTCTTTAGGCTTTAGTTTCATTCTTTTTTTTTTTTTAAGATTTTATTTATTTATTTGACAGAGAGAAACACACTGAGAGAGGGAACACAAGCAGGGGGAGTGGGAGAGGGATAAGCAGGCCTCCTGCTGAGCAGGGAGCCCGATGTGGGGCTCGATCCCAGGACCCTGGGACCATGACCTGAGCCGAAGGCAGAAGCTTAACGACTGAGCCACCCAGGCATCCCCTTTAGTTTCATTCTAAGCATCTTCTTTCCCATATAATTCTAAATGTGAAATTCTGGGAAAATTAGTTATAACTGAATATTCATTATATTCATTAAAGTATGTAGGTAGATCTTTTTTTAAGAAGCCAACTCTTGGGCGCCAGGGTGGCTCAGTTGGTTGGGCGACTGCCTTCGGCTCCGGTCATGATTCTGGAGTCCCGGGATCGAGTCCCGCATCAGGCTCCCTGCTCGGCAGGGAGTCTGCCTCTCCCTCTGACCCTCCCCCCTCTCATGTACTCTCTCTCTCTCTCATTCTCGCTCTCTCAAATAAATAAGTAAATTAAAAAAAAAAAAGAAGAAGAAGAAGCCAAGTCTTCTCTGGCCTAACAGGGATCTATTTAAATAAAAAATTAAGTCAGTAAATTCAACAAATGCCTATTGAACACATACTGTTTAACAAGCCCTGGATATTTAGGGACATATAGGAACAATTTCCACCTTCAAGGAGTTCATAAACTGTTGGGGGAAAATGAATCATAACTACATATAATTTAAATCAGATTGAGATAAGTACCTCAACATTAAAAAAAAAAAAAGTCATGGAAACAGAGGTTGCACCTGGAAATAGCAGAAGATTTCAAAAAGTTGACTTGACAAAAAGAAAGTAATGCTTCAGCTGGAATGGAATTGGGGATTGGGAGGTCGTAATAGAATCCTGGGGAAGAAAGCCAAGTGACATGAGGTAATGACATAGTATCAGGTAAGGGAGGACATATTGGGAGACAAGGCTGAAGTCTGATTAAAATAATAATATTAGCTAATATTTATTGAGCATTTACTATGTGCCAAGTACTATTCAAAGCACTTTATTTGTATTAATTTGATCCTCACAACCTTAGGATATACTATTGTTATTCCATTTTAAAGATGATAAAACTGAGGTAGAGAATGGTTATATAATCTGTTCAGAGTTACACAGATTCAGCTAAGTTATGGAGCCAGGATTTTGAAATACATAAATAAGAAAAACAAACTCTGTCTCACCCCAACCACATTCATTATAAAAGCAGTTAATAGGTATTTAAAATATCTCGGGCGCCTGGGTGGCTCAGTTGGTTAAGCGACTGCCTTCGGCTCAGGTCATGATCCTGGAGTCCCGGAATCAAGTCCCACATCAGGCTCCCTGCTCGGCGGGGAGTCTCCCTGCTCGGCGGGGAGTCTGCTTCTCCCTCTGACCCTCCCCCCCTCATGCTCTCTCTCTCAAATAAATAAATAAAATCTTTAAAAATAATAATAAAATAAAATATCTCTTCTCTTATTAATTCCTGGGCCATACTTCCAGACTTTGCTCAAATGCCTCCTTCTCTAAAAAGGTTTTCTTGATCTCCCCAACTGAAAGATATCTTTCTCCTCTAAGCTTCATAACACTTTGTATCAATCTTATAGCAACAGCTTATGAACAAAATCTTAATATTTGGTTCCTAGCATTACAGATTTTATGTGCATCATTCTCTCTTTTTTATTCTGCTTTAGCCTAAATTCACTTTCTATTCTCCACAAGTCCTAGGACGGTGCTTGGAGCATTATAATGCCAGCTAAATCTGTGGAGCACTTACTTTTTGCAAAGCATTGTGTTAAACATTTTCGAGGAATTCTCACAAAATGCTTACAGCAACCCAATTCCTAATTCACTGCATTCAATAGCTATTTTTAGCCCCTTCTATGACAGATGAAATAATAGCTGCACCTTGAACTCAGTAAACAAAACAGATATGGCCCTCACTCTCAAGAAGCTCACAGTCCAGGAGATTGGTACTTTTGGTATCCCTGAGTATGGAGAAGAGGAAAAGTGAGGTTCGAAGAAGTAAAGTAACTTGTTCGCCCAGAATCACACAGCAAAAAAGTGGCAGAATCTGAATTCAAACCCAGCTCTCCAGACTGGATATTCGGGACCCCGTGCGCCTAACCACTATGTTCTGAAGGAGGCGTTTGATAAACATTATTGAAGGAAACGTTTTATGAAAAATATCCCCATGGGGCGCCTGGGTGGCTCAGTCGTTAAGCGTCTGCCTTCGGCTCAGGTCGTGATCCCAGGGTCCTGGGATCGAGCCCCGCATCGGGCTCCCTGCTCCGCGGAAGCCTGCTTCTCCCTCTCCCACTCCCGCTGCTTGTGTTTCTGCTCTCGCTATCTCTGTCTCTGTCAAATAAATAAATAAAATCTTAAAAAAAAAAATCCCCATGATAATGAAGACTTTTCCTCAATTCCTCTGGTGAAAGGAGAGCAGGAAATGAGCAACAATGCGGTGGGAGGTTGCAGTAGTATCCTGGGGTAGCCCTGAACTGCTGATCAAGCCATCTGCTGAGGAGACTCGCTCGGCATTGAAGATTTCCTAGTGTCCCTTAAAGTGACCCCCACTGAGCAGTATCCCTTAAATGGGTTCTTCCTGAACACCAACGCTTTGCTGTGCGCAGTGTGGGGTAGCAGAGTCATTAATTAGCAGCGAGACCTTGAGCTATACGGTCTATCAAATAACCCAGAGGTGTGGAGGAGTGGAGTGCAGGGTAACGAGGCACAGCTTCTTATTTAAATGTGGCGCAACTATTCTTGAAAGGTAGGTTCAACTCCACCCCGCTAGAAGAGGCTTCCAAACATGTGTGAGTCCGTCCTTCCCACCGGAGTGAGGAAACTGCCATGAGAGGATTAGGGGGCTCTACATACAACTCAGGCGCCCCTCAGGCCCTGAACAGCTGCCATCTGGCGGAGGGCGTCCCACTGCCCACAGGCGCCTGGCCAAACTCTTCTCCAAGCGCCACCTTGGCAGCTGCACTGTTTGACCTCTCCTACTCATCTCCTCAAACAAAAGGGTTTTTTACAATAGCGATATTCCAAGATATAAACCAGGCAGCAAGAGTCGCCTGGAGGCAGGTGTCTAATCCCCCACAATTTCTTAGGCCAACGGGAGACCACCTGACTTTACACAGGCTCCACCGTGTTTGACGTTGGAGACCACCGCGAAGGGCGAGGCCCACAGCCCCCGGGCTCTTCGGCTGGAGCAGACAAGCCGCCGCCCCCGCCACCGGCTAGACTCTGGCCCCCACGACCCGCAAGCCGCCAGGCCCCGCCCCTGCGCCCGGCAGTTAGCCCGGCAACCGGCGCGTAGGGGCCGCGGCCCGGACGCAGAAAGAAGGCGTGACCGACGCAGGCCACAGGCCCCGCCCCCCGCCAATGGCCTGCTGCGCCGGCGCCGGGTGCTTCAGGCCCAGCCCTCTCTCTCTGCCACACAGCGCTGAGCGCATGCGCTTAGAGAAGCGGGCTGGTGAGGGCCCCCCACCAAGGGAAGGGGGAGACGGAAATGGAGGGGATCTCCGCGGACCCGCTCGTCCCCGGCCGGGCGCCGGCTGGAGAGCGCGTTAAGGGCAGAGCCCGGGGCGGTGGTCGCCGGGGAGGTCGAAGCTAGGGCTCCGACCCGCAGCTGGAGCAGGGTCGCGGCGGCCCGCTGACCGGCCGGTGTTTGTGTGTATGTGCCCGCGCAGGGAGACATGGAGAACTGTTTGGCGGCCGCGGCGCTGAACGGGGTGGACCGACGTGCCCTGCAGCGCACGGCTAGGCTGGGTCAAGAAGTGCTGGAGCGGGCCAAGAGGAGGGCGGTGGACTGGCATTCGCGGGAGCTTCCCAAAAGCGGCGTGGGGGTCACTTCCCGGGAGCGGCCCTACAGAGGAAGACGGCCCGCAGCTGGCCCCCAGCGCCTTCTCCCGGGAGAGGTGAGGGCTCCAGTGCTGGGGGACCAGCCCATTCATTCGCTCCGCGGTGGCCTGCTGGCAACCGGGGCACGCCGAGCCCACGCCCCTGATCCAGCCTTTGGCGGAAGCTGTAAAGTAACGGGACAGTGAACAGAAAAGTCCTTTGAAAATTCTTGACATTTGACAGGTTCTTATTGGGTAGTTGACGGTACCGCTAGAGCTCGGCCCTGGTTGGTTACTTTTTTAAAAAAGTTCTTACATGCTACCATCTTTCTTTGTCCTGGATAAATTGCGTGTCTGTTTATTCCTTTTAGAGTGGAATTCTTCCTCAGTAAGATCCTTCTTGTTTACTTAAACTTGTAGAGGCCTTTCAAAAAGTAAAAAAGATGCTATTTCCAAAATGACCTCTTTCTCCAGTAGGGACTACCAGATCTCACCTGTGATTTGCCATTTATTCAAATAGAGAGAAGAAAGACAACCAACCCTAAGTGCTTCCTTCAGAACAATGGCAGAATTCATGGACTATACTTCAAGTCAGTGCGGGGTAAGTTGGTGTAAGCCAAAGCATGCCCCCCCATCCACCTGCAGATGGACCACAAACCCATTTACCCTGCCCCACCTTCATGGTTAGATTGTAAACAGGGATTTAAACCAGGTGATAAATCCAAGTTAGAATTTATTCAACAGATACTTATTGAAAGTCTAACTCTGTAGGTATTATTGAGGATGTAGCAGTGAACAAGCCACAAAAGGTTTCTGTCCTCCCTATTGTTTTCAGATTAGTAGGGGGTGGGGGGGTGGGGAGGTTGTTTGCTGAATTCCAAAACCATCAAGTCCAGATATTAGGCACTTTTTAAACTTTGAACTGAACTGAAGTTAAAAAACATCAGTAAGCTTGTTCTAAACTGCAACTGAGCCTTTCTGGGTTTCAAAATGTACTGAAACAATATCCGTACACTAGAATATAACCTCTGTTTCAAGTCCCCGGTAATGCAGTTTTTAAGTATGTCTCTGTGAGTCCGTATCACTTGTTGGCCACCAAGGTGGTTATGTGGAGCAGATGCAGTGCCCCCCCAGTGGTGGTGTGACTTAATGGCAGGAGCAGCCTCCCAGGAACCAGACCCATGTTCTGCCACTTACTGGCTATAATGCCCTGGGCCAATTAGTCCCACTCAGCCTAGCTTCCCTGTCATAAAATGAAGATCTCTAAAGTGCTTTCCAGCCTTTAGAGTCTGTTTCTTTGTTTTTTTCTACTGAGAGATGAACAGAAAATTGTCATAAACTATAGCATGAGGGACTTACATGAAATTTTGGGTACCATTCATTGAAATGGGTGTACAAAGGTTTTAAAGCCCTTCTCAAAACCACATGCTAAGGTCATCTTTAAGTACTTTGAGGGAATGGTGAAGGCAGGCCAGCCTGCATCCAGGGAAATCCCCTGCATGGAAGGCACTCTGTTGTCTAGGAGTTATAGCAGACTCTGTGGTCTCTTTGAGCCTTAACCTGATGTGATTCTTTTGTGGTTATAAGGATGCTGGTCTACAAGGGAGAAGAAGAGAATACCTTGTTTCTGTCCTGCTTTTCAATTTCATATATTAAGATTTCAAAAAATCTCTAATGTCTCTACATCTTTTGTAAAATACCTGACTCCAAGAACAGGATTCCAGTCAATGAGATATGGTCCCGAGAATATTTTATGTTATTCTGTTAAGTGGTTTTAGAAAAATCCATAACTTCAGCTCTTCTGTGAAGAGATCAACTGAAACATTTTGGTTCATGGTTCACTAAAAGGAATAACAATAGTCTTTGGTCTGAGGTTTAGCAAATGGGTGTGTTCTTGATTTTGCTATTTAGTCCATACTTCAGTTCAGGTTTCCACTCGGGAATGGAGTCTCAGAACCCTTGGGCTTTCTGGAGATGGAATTAAGAACAGGGTTCTGAGTCTGCCTTTACAATTTTGAAGCAGCCCCCAAATACATTATTAAACCTGTGTCCTAAAGTGCTTTCCCCAGCTTCCTGTTCTTTTGGTCTCATGCCTTAAACCCTGTCCGTACACTCTGTTCAAAACAAGCAGACTTGTGATGTCCTCATCATTAGTCATAATCAGGGGCAAGTCGAAGGTTAACTTCGACGGGGAGGAAGGAAGTAGACAAGAAAAAATGTAATTTGCTTTCTGATCCTTTGGATTATTCTCCTTAAATTAGAGACCTCTTCCTCCCCTCCGCATGGGGAGATCAGTTGCCTAGCTCTTGAGTTTTTGTTACATTTCCTGTTGTATTTCTAAATCTCAAGGAGACGCACCCCTCTGCCCTTGTCCTTGTCTGAAACTTGGACAGTAACCATGGAACAGTTCATCAGAGCTTGTGATGAGAGGAGATGGAAGGGCATATGTATTTGACATTGGGACGAAGAAGTTGTGAAAATTCTTTAACCTGGCAGAGAGCCTGGTCCTGCCCAGCTGTGGTTGGCCAGGCTTCTTGCCCTACAAAGGCCGCAGATGGCAGCAAAGTCATGCCAAATGCAGTTCCCTCTGCAGCCACTTCACATAGGCTCAGATTTGTTGGATGACTTCAGAGGCCTATCAAGAGAGCAGGTAATTCACCTTTGCTCTGTTGCCTCCCTCCTTAACCATACTTTCCCCAAGTCATGGAGTTGTGGTTTTTTTTGAAAATTTGACCAGACTATTTGCTTGCCCAGCATCATTCCCGTTCCTTCTGTAGAGATACTATTCATCTGTGCTGGAGGAAGGAGGGGCGGTCCATGTCTCTCGGTATCACAGAGGGAAGTCGGAGCTGCACTGGTGCTGGGACGATGGGCACGGCCAGGTATGTATCCTCAGCTGTCCGCGCTGTGCCCTCAGCTCCCCTCCCTCTCTTTTAACAGAATTCTTTTTCTAGAGCATTAGGAAATAAACTATTAGTATTAGCAACGGGCAATTACAGGCCTCTCCCTACAAACTTATCTGTCTTTTACCACCTGTTCTGGGGAAGCCCAAGATTCTACTTGTTGAACTGATGCACTAGGAAGTCATTGTTGTTTTTGAAGAGAGTAGGCGTGTTATTTTGTTTTTCCCTTTTTATTTTTTTTAAGATTTTATTTATTTATTTGACAGAGACACAGCGAGAGAGGGAACACAAGCATGGGGGAGTGGGAGAAGGAGAAGCAGGCCTCCTGCTGAGCAGGGAGCCTGATGCGGGGCTCGATCCCAGGACCCTGAGATCGTGACCTGAGCCAAAGGCAGACGCTTAATGACTGAGCCACCCAGGTGCCCCTGTTTTTCCCTTTTTAAATGCCCCCTAGTTATACTCAAAGATAGCAAACTTAGGTTCAGAGTCTAATCCACAAGTTGGATTCCTGACTTCTCCGGCCTGTGGGTCTAGGGAAAGGATGGGAGAGTGGCCCCAGGGATGTGAGTGAGGGCTGGGTGCACACTGGAAGGTCCCTCCTGTTTCCCTGGCCTGGGATGTGTAGAGCAACGCCAGAGCCCGAAGCCTGGGTTCCCTTTTCTGGCCTGACCCCAAGGGGGTTACATGAGGGCAAGAGTCATTCCTGTCCCTCCCATTCCTTCCTATAAAATGTAAGTTGGTGCCCCTAAAGGGAATTCTGCTTTTCCCCGCTAGTACCTGGACTCCTGGGAGAAGCACAGAAGAGAATTCTGTTTTCTGAGAGCCTGTTGAGTGTCAGTCACTCTTGCACTTTAAATCTCCAATCTCGTATCACCATGTTGTAGACTGGGAAACTAAGTCCTAGAAAACTTAATTTGCCCTTTTCAGTAAAGCAAGAGAGAGGATTCAAATTCAGGCCTGACTCCAAAGCCCATGGAAATATAAAAAGTCATCACGGTAAACATCTGACTACAAATACCTCACAGAATTCACTAAAAGCCTTAACAACTTAGGAGACAACTTAGAAGAAACCGACAGAACAATTATTAGTTCCTAACAAACTAAGGGAAAGTTTTTCTTTACAATCCAGAAGTCAAAGTCTGGGCGCTAATCAGTGTTTCTTCTTGTCTCTTCAGAGAAGAGACCCCTCCCTCGGCCTGGGAGGCCTCTCACGTGTCAGGGTGTGCTCTAGCAGCGCCCCAGCCTGTGAGTACAGATCTCCTCGTCTGGGCTTCACCGCCAGTGCCAGTCCATGAACCAGTTGAGCCAGTTTTAGGGTCCTTTGTCCCAGATCCACGGTATTTTTAAGTTGAGATGTTTCACTCTTGAGAGGGTATAGCATTTGGATTCAGTGTAAAATTATGTTTTCTCATATCCTTCCTTCACTTGAAGCTTAAGGGATACTTTTTGTGCCTGAACTCATAGTTGTGGTTGGAAAGAATGTGAAGTATTCACATCACAGTTCCTACAGCTCAGCTGGGCTGACACTGGGTTCTGCTGGAATTCCACCATCTGTTCAAGCAGCAGGAGGGGCCTGACCCTCCTGCTTACAAAGTGAAAACCATTACTGAAATTCAGAAACATGTAAATTTGGTTAGATCGAGTTCCAGAACATTTGAAGGGATTTGTCCTCATTTTCCACAAATGTTTCTCTGTTAAAAACACAGTGATGAGATTTTTTTTTTCATTTTTAGGATAAAGAAGTACTCATTAGTTCATGAACCCAGGGAATTTTTGGGAACTCAGAAGGGCTGGAATTCGGAGGAAAGGAACTCCAGCATGTTTCTGCAATACTTGGCTTAATCTTTGTTTGTATACAGTGCACTACTAGCCAGGACCCAGAATATACTGGAGTTAATAACAACTAAGAATGTTCTGCTTCTGGTACAAATATATGTTAGGTCAAGATGCCTCCCATACTTGCTGGATTTTGGTGATGCTAATCTTCCTGATATTCGTGGTATTGGAATCACGGATGCTGATCTTATCCCCCGTGTTTCCTCTTATGCAGACAAATGAAGTATCCTTGGCTTTCTGCAATTCTGATATGGCTGTATTTTCTGAAATCTACTTTTGTGTACTTACGTAGTTGAAGACCAATAAATAGTTTTGGCATAGTCATTTACATTCATGTCAGTTAAATGATAAGAAGACCAAATTTGCAATAACTGGGCATGAAAGGATAGAACATAAAGCAGCTTTGGAAAAAGTTGGCTTTATTTTTATTTTATTTTTTTTTAAAGATTATTTATTTGACAGAGAGAGACACAGCAAGAGAGGGAACACAAGCAGGGGGAGTGGGAGAGGGAGAAGCAGGCTTCCTGCCGAGCAGGGAGCCCGATGTGGGGCTCGATCCCAGGACCCTGGGATCATGACCTGAGCCGAAGGTAGCTGCTTAACCTACTGAGCCACCCAGGCGCCCCCAAAACGCATAAATCTTTTGCCTTTTAAAAGTTGGCTTTAAATCTGTGCAAGTTGGAGGGCGGGAAGGAAGTTTCATAAAAGTGTAAATATTACCATTTATTCCTCCTGGTGGAGTTTGCTGGCCAGTAATTTGTTGTTGTCCCCCTGGGTGTAGTGGCAGAGACGACACCTGCTGCCTGTGGCTTCTGAGCATGGAGGAAGCACGTGGGAGGGGCAGGGGGTCCCCAGCTGTGGGGTAGCAGCTTTGGCTCTTAATTACAGGCTCTTTTCTGGTTTGCAACTTTGCTGTCTGCCATTTGAACGGAGACCCCTCCTCTGCCTGCACTTCCGCCCACTTCCCAGCCATATGTCAAGTCTGTCCTTGGAAGACCGTCTGTGCTCAGCACAGCTCTAAACACAGATCTTTCCGTTAACTCCAGCTTCCAGTGTTTGTGTTACAGGAGAACCAATCGTCCAAGGGAGGCTTTGGCCAGCCTGCGGACTTGCTGCATGACGAAATGGAATCCATTCATAGTGTGCTCAGCTTTTGGAGAAAAGAATATTTCATCTTCCTCATGATGAATGTAGCAAACAAAGCACAGTTAAAAAGATTCTCATTATTCCTTGGTGCCTTGTTGTTACTGCTGATCTGTGCTAACAAGTGCCACTGTCTACTTGTGAGCCCCAAAACAATGATCGTTCGCCTTTCTCTCTACCAAGTTCCTCTCTTTCTCCCACGATTAGGAATGTCCCTTTTATGACCCTTCATGTTCGTATAGCATTCTAGCACTTGCCAAGTGTTTTCACATACGTGCTTATTTGTGAAGTAGGTATTACCACAACTTTAGAAATAAGGAAACAAGCACAAGGAGGGGCTGAGACTTACCTAAATGACATTCCTATTGTCTTGCCAGGCTGAGCCTTGAAAGCAGGACCTCCGTCTCCAGCCCAGTGCTTCATCCCACTGCGCCCCTGGCACCCAAAGGCGGCCTGCTGGCGTCGTGACCTCTAGTCTCTCAATGGCTAATACCTGTTTTTCCTTGCAGGCTGAGAACACCTCTAAGGACCTCTACATAGAAGTATATCCAGGGACCTATTCTGTCACTGTGGGTACAAATGACTTAACCAAGACTCAGGTGGTAGCAGTTGACTCGGGACAAAGTGTGGACTTGGTCTTCCCCGTATGATGTGGACCATCATGGCTATCCCATCACCTTTTTTTTTAAGTAGCAAGAAGAATAAAGTCACTGTATGATTCTTTTCATATTTACCCAGTGATCCTGCTTTCAGGGCTGACTGTGGAGGGTCAGCCTTCCTGGGAATTGGAGTTTGTCTCCATCAGTGCCTATTTTAACTTAAACGTCTAGAAGCCCCCCCCCCCCTTTCTGCTGAAAGTCATACTGTAATGATGCTGTCTCAATAGTTTTTAACTGCTTACTGGAATTCCAGGTGAAGTCTACTTATGATAATAAAGGGAGCGATTTTGGAAATGCAGAGTTCCTTTTTATTGGCATGAAGAGGTGAAACAGTGTTGCTCATGGACAGCTGTAGGTTTATGAGAAGGCGACAGGCTGTGGATGCGTTTGCCTGGAGCCCCCCCGGCCCCCGGCCCCCAGCAGGGAGTCCTGGCCAGGACCACCGGGCTCCTGTGCCCCTCAGGGTAGGTGCCTTCGCGCCGCTCATCTGCAGGCAAGTCTAGCGCATGAGGATGCCGCTGTTGTGCGCCCGGCCGTCACGGGACGACCTGGCAGCCACTTGGTAGCGCCTCCTCAGGTAGTTACCACCACTGCTCTTTTAGCTTCCTATAAGAAAAAAAAAAATCCCGAGAGTCTGATGCTGACTGTAATTTTAAGGATCAAAAGTCACTGATCTTAAAAAGTCGTGATGTGCCCTGAACTCCTTGAGGCCACCGGGCCAACAGCAGTGCTGCCGTTGGCCAGTTTGGTTGCCTGGTAGTTCATCTCATTCCGAACGTGACCAGTCTTTCCTCAGGACAAACGCCAGTGTTTTATATGATGAGAGCCAAGTTTTAAGTAGGGCTGTGTTAGCGTTCCTAGTGAGGAACGGACTCCCACGGACAGAGGGCCTAGTCAGGCAGACCCATGCCCATCACCATAGGGTCAAGAGTGTCACTTAAATGGGATCCTTGCCTCCATAAGAAGCCTGTGATCAGCTGTGTGGGTTCTGTAAGCCTTCTGAAATGGAATGCAAAATCGTGGGTATGTGCATTTTCCTGGGAAAAGACAGCATGGGAGTTCGCATTCTCAAAAGGGGCACGAAGAACCACATGAGGAGTCCTTAGGAGCCCCTTCCCAGCCATCCTGCTTTACCTGGCTCCTCGGGGCTTTCAGTCTGAGGGCATTTTGGTCCCTCTGGTGGGTCGCTGTTCCCGGACTCCATTCTCTGTGTTCACCGTCCTCTGGCAGGATCTGTGGTGGCTTCACACCGCTTGCTTCCAGGACCAGCTCCTTCGTATTCCCCAGCACTACACTCTGTACCCTTTGTTGTTTGTTGCCCCTCTTTTCTCTCCAGATGGTTCCATGTCTTGTTCCTAAAGCCCAAATTCAGTGAGTTATGTTGCATGTGCCACCATGGGATTGGTCCTGATGACTGAAGTGGAACTATGTCAGGATCCCAGAATCTAACTAAGTCCCTACCACTGCTCTCAGCTTTTTAAAGAGAAATAAAGTTTGTTAGTCATTTCTGGCCATTACACTTTTTGGATAGGTTTTATCTGATAACCACATTTGGAATTAGATGGGAGAAGGTATCAGACACGATTTTCAGAGCAGCCAGTAGGGGAAGCAAAGGTGGCCAACTGCCACCTGTCAAAGGAGCTTATAAATCACACTGATCACAAAGAAGAGGTAGTGAGCTGGGGTCGGGGGGGAGGTTTTAAGAGGTTGGGTGTGAGGCAAAAACAAAATAATGGGAGATGTGACTCCCTGGGGAGTAGGAAAAGAATCTGAAAAGGAAGGACTACTTTACAGGAATCCATCCTCTTGCAGGCTTTTAAAACTACAGATTAAATCCTGTTTCAGTCATAAGCTCGGGAGGAGAGCAAAGTAACTGCGGGCAGCCAGCAACCTGGCCTTCCTAGAATTGTTAGGTTGGGATCAGACGGGAACTCGGGAAGTAACAAGCACGGAGGGCAGAGGGACCCACACGAGCGTTGTCGTGAGGCAGAGCCTAAGGCTGACCATCAGGCATCAGTACTTGACTGCAGGCCGTCAAGCACAATTAGGAGAAGCAAAGCAGCACATTTCCCTAAAAGCAACAAAATCTGGAGGGGGAGAAAAGGAAAGCTCTGGTGTTTGCCATTGTTTCCGGCGCTGGTGCACACCCGGTTTTCTGCACTTCATCCTCACTAGTCACTTGTGGCACACAGTGCCCCACCCCCACCCCGCGACAAGGGCCAGGGATGGCCCCTTTCTTCACACTCTGACTCAAGAATAGTCTCCATAGCTTTGCACACAGGCTTGGGACCTGGCAGAGGGCAGGTCCAGGGATCCTCATGGTTCAGCTCTAGGAATTAACCTTTGCCTGGAGCATGACAAATGACCTTAGTAGTACCTAAGGGAAAACCAGACCAGGTACCTGAAGGTACCATATTTATCTTCTTTATGGACAATTACTAGAATTTTTGGTGGGGGCGGGGAACAAAACTTTAGAGTGGATCTGTTTAAATGTGGTGATGGGAAGAGAGACTGAATGTGGGTGGCTGGGCAGTGGAGGGAGATGAGCAGTGTGTGCTTAGGGAAAAGAGGTGTGGACTTAACCAGGTTTGGAACTGGTCCAGATGGAATGCTGGGGAGCCAAGCTACAGTACTGGGAATGCAGAGCTGGTGCCCAAAACCTGTGTGAGCACCATGGCCCCTCTGGTTACCCCTCTGGCATCCCCTCCTGAGGCCGGGCCTGGTGCTTCTCTGTTGCTCCCTACAGACTCCTGTCTGTGGGGTAGGTACCGCTTTTCTTTCTCCAGTCTGCTGAAGCAGGAGGCAGTGGAAGCTATGGCAAATTTAGCATGAAATGTCTAGGCTTGGGCACCATTTCCTTGATAGTATCACCTGTAGGGTGGCTGTATCTGAGAGGAACAGCTGTTTCCTAGTAGCTTCTGCCAGCACCTCCCACAGCCTCTCGCCATGAGATCCGTGACCATCTCCCAGAAGCCCAAGAGCCTGCCCAGCTTGGTATTTTCAATACAAAGGCTCCTCTCCGAGAGGGGAGGAGGAGCTCAGCTGCACACAGCTGACTTCTTGTTCCTCCAGTTCTTTCCCTGGGGCAGGGGGAGAATCCCACACCTGGAAAGCCAAGGAAGGTCTAGAACCCACCTATAAAGTACAAGAGCAGCCAACTTACACCATTCCCACCCGTCCACCCCCATGCCCCGCCAAAGCCCAGGGGTCCAGGAGTCACCAAGATGGCCTCTCGGTGTAGAAACAATTTTTCAACTTTCTGGAACTGAAGACCAACAAAGTTCTTTTTTTTTTTTTTTTTTAAACAATTTTATTTATTTTTTTTAAAAAGATTTTATTTATTTATTTGAGAGAGAGAGAATGAGAGACAGAGAGCACGAGAGGGAGGAGGGTCAGAGGGAGAAGCAGACTCCCTGCTGAGCAGGGAGCCCGATGTGGGACTCGATCCCGGGACTCCAGGATCATGACCTGAGCTGAAGGCAGTCGCTTAACCAACTGAGCCACCCAGGCGCCCCATGAAGACCAACAAAGTTCTTATCCCTGGGGCAAGTGTGAAATCCTCGTGGCTAAGAGGTCCCTCAGCTGAGCAGCTGTCCTGGAAAGAGGCCAGTGGCTTCAAACAGGGACCCACAGCGGGTCCCAATGTGGGTGGTGTCTGGAGATCTTTAAGCCCTTAGCAGTGCTACTCTAAAACCACACAGCCTCCCTGCCCCAGACTGAATGTGTATTTAGTTCACTCTATGTTCGGTTAGTGACCCCAGGGTCCCAGGAATCTAGTCTAGGGCTGGGCTTATCCCAGCCGCCTCTGCCCGCTGACTGGGGCTTCTGCTCTGTCCGGGCCCCGCTGGGAATTTAGCTAGGACAGGCATGAGGCATGTCAGTGATAACACGGCTTCTAAACCTGTGGGGGCGTCACGGGGTTCTTAGCTCGAGGTGAAGATGGGGATGGCTGTGGATCAACAGCCCTGCCTCCCCTTCTCGCAAGGAATGAGCAGCATGATGCAGTGCCCTGCTTCTTTCCACTCTGATTCACTAAGGGGACCAGGGGAGAGTAGGGCCTGATGACCAATGAATGTTTAAAGACCAGTTTCTGTGCCTCTCGGGCCATTGAAGACTCTAATCAACACCTGAAGGCATTTTGACTATTCATCTAGAGAAAAATCAAGGGCCCCAAGAAAAAAAGGAGGGGTTGGGGGGACAGGCAAATACAGACAAAGGCAGCGCCCTGTCAGTAGAGACTAGTGAAGGAGGAAAAGACAGCTGTTAGACAGGGATGCAAACCTTCGCACGAAGATCAGCCCATCCTCTCTTACGGATGGGCTCAAATGGAAACCTATTATCTCCCTTTTATCACAGCCTCCCCTTCAACATGGCCACACTCCTAAGTGTTACTTCCAATTGCAGCACGGGGGATGCGTGCATGAGATCCCTACGAGACACATGGGAGGGAAGAGAGCAGGGCCCCCAGCTCTGCCTTACAAGAAGGTATACCTGGCTTCCCAGGTTGCAGCTTGGACCCGTTTCTCCTCCAATACCTCCACTCGGGCTGGCAGAGGCCACCCTGCCTCCTCGGAGACTTCTCAAGGAGGATGGGGTCTGTGTTGACTGTGCTGTCCACCATCAGCCTCTGGGGGAGGCCAATCTGCAGATCATTCTCCAAATCCTCTTCGGAAGAAGAGGAAGAAGAAGAAGAAACCCCCAGGGGAGCTTGCACTGCTCCTTCCTCTTCTTTAGGACCCTCTAGGGGCAAACGTGGTGCTGTGGGCTTCAGTTCTACCTCTGGATGTTCTTTGGCCCTGGTTAGAGGCCACCAGGTAGGTCCAGCCAAGGGGCAAGGGCAGAGGCAGCCCTGGCCCAGCAGTTGGCAGCAGGCCTGGGGGACGCAGGGAGGACACAGGAACGGAGTGCCCGGAGAAAGCCCGTTGGTGACCCATCCAGCAGCTGGTCCCCGCGGAGAGCAGCAAGGGGCCCAGAGGAGGGCGCCGGCATGCTCCTTGATTGAAGGCTTGTGCAGCCTCCCCCAGCCTTCTTCCAGACAGCAGGGGGCACCCACCTGACCCCGCCTCGAGGCACGCTAGCTGTCTTGCCATTCCAGAAGTGAACAGTAATTTCTCCTTCTTTTGACGCTATGTAACAGAAAGAGCAACATTTTGTTACAATTACCTCTTCTAGATCATGGGACAAGGGTTCTCCTAGCCCCCAAAGCAAACCTCAGTGCAGCCCCCTGCTCCGCCGGCCTCCTCCAGGGCACCTCTCTGTGGAGAGCCTGCCAGGAACAATCCCTCACTGGCTCCCTATTTACTGCCACTTCCTGGGGCACTGGCATGCACCTCCCGGGCTCGATTTTCATGGGAAAGAAGAGAAGCCTCCTCCTGTCATTCTCGAAATTGCAATGATGTTGACTGCTGGCCCTGCAGAAGGGGACTCTCCCAGTCCATGGATAACTTGATGGGGGACCAGTCATGAGTACTGGTGTGGTCCCAGTTTAACCTCATCACCCCACAGGTTAACTAACCCACATAGACATAATAGTTTTAGGCTATTTTTGCTCTGATGAAAGGTATTACATAATCCGAAAGATTTGATTCATCTGTCTGTTGCCACATACAGGATTAAGCTGCAAGTGAGGGGGTAAGGATTTTTTTTTGACACCTCTAAGACCCTCAGCTTGCCTCTAAGACACTTTTTGCTCTCTCCTACCAGCCTGACTCCACCTGGGGACCGCTAGGTCGGAGCTGTTTCCCTTACCTCTCTGGGGGTCTCTTGCCTCCGAGGCCAAGAGAACGATGCCAGGGCCATACCGCTGTCGGTCTGGCTCCCAGGGGGCAAGCACCGTGTCCCCAGGTCGCAGCGAGCATTCCGTGGATGGCAAGAACTGAATGACATCATCTTCTAAGACCACGTTCTGCCGCTGGGCTGGCCGCTTCGGGTCTGTGACGAGGGGAACCTCAAATTCCACAAGCAGGGCCCCCCATCTCTCCAGCTGTGGATAAGAAAACACAATAAAATCTGGCGTGCGGAAGTATGACAGGGAGCACCATGGTTCCCCGCAATGCCCTAGAACCAGGCCCAGGGCCTTCCTTACAAACAGTGAGGGCCATCAAGAGAAGGGACAGGGACAGATGCTGTTAGAGCTGATTGTGGCAGAGACAGGCAAGCTGTAGCATGGATGCTCTTCCCTCTACCTCTTTTGCCCTCAGCAACTCTTGTGTATCACTTCCTGCCATTCCTTTCCTGTTCTCTTCCTCTTCCTGTTTTTCTGTGCTCTTCTATGTATTTGGCCTGCAATTCCCAGGGATAACCTGGGTCCTTTGGATCTTTCTCCAGTGTACTCCCCCTCCTCCCAGCACTTCTGAAAAGTGTTGTCCCTGCGTCCAAGACCAACTGGGCATAGATAGTGTATTCATCCACAGGCCCACACAGGCAAGGAGGAGCTATGGCCTAACGTGAGGGCAGCCCTCAGCACCTGCCATTACAGCGATGAGCAGAGGGTCGGCAAAGCAAATGGACATCGTAAAAGAGAGGGCAGGAGAAGTCTTGAAGCTAATTGAGAGTACAAGCTGTTTTGAGAACTCAGTATGATTTGGAAGAGAAATAAAGTCTGGTTGCAAATTACCTTAATCACTAGACAGCCTATTATTTGAGCAAAACTCTGCTAATATTTCATTTGGATTCACATATTATTAGTTGCTTGAAAGCGACAAAATGACTTTTGAATGGAAATACTATAATTCATTTTTTTGGAATTCACACTAGTCTTCCCTCCATGAATCCACAGTCACAAAGTCTGACTCTGAGAAGAAGAGAAAAACCCCAAAGAAGGAAGCAGCCATGGAAATAAAGCGCAGGCCTGGCTCCCAACATGTGGGGGACCAGCTTGTGTGTGTACGGGCAGAGACGTGCATGTGGGCATGTTTTGTTCCTCTTTCCCTTAGGCTGGTGCCCATCATTCAACACACTGAATTTTCCTGAACAGAGCACTTTTCACTCTCAATTCTCTTCACTGTCACAGGTTCAGTTGTATCCCCCCCCAAAATGCATCTGTTAGAATCCTAACCCTTAGTACCTCAGGTTGTGACCTTATTTGGAAATAGGATCATTGCAGATATAAGTAGTTAAGACAAGGTCATGCTAGGCTGAGTAGGGTGGGGGCCTAATCCAAAGACTGATGTTCCTATAAAAAGGGGAAATGTGGACATAGACATGCACAGAGGGAACATACTGTGTGAAGGTGGGGCAAAGATTGGGGTGATGTTTCTCTAAGTCAAGGAACACCAAGGATGATCAGCAAGTGAACGGAAGTTAGTTAGGAAAGCCATGTAGAACAGATTCTCCCTCACGACCCTCAGAAGAACCAACATGCCAACACCCAGACTTCAGTCCCCAGAACTGAAAGACAATACATTTCGGTTCTTTAAGTCACTCCGTTTGTGCTACCCTGCTACCCAGCCCTAGCAAACTAATACACTCACCGCCATTACATTTCCCTTCTAGAACCTGGTCCTGAACGATGTGCGCTTTATCCAAGAAACTGTCCTGCTGGGCACACACAGCCGAGGCATAGCAGTATGGACAGGCCACCCCGAGGAGTGTGCTGGGAGATGTGAGGAACTTGCCTCTGGAGCAGCCTTTATCTGAGCCCGGTAATAAAAGCCATCTGGTCCCCTTCTTGCCAGGACCCATGTGTCAGCAGCATCTCCAACTCTTCCCAACCAGCCAGGCCCCTGCCATGCTGAGTCAGCAATGTGGAGACACAGGTGGTAAGATGCATATCTGGGAAAAAGCAAATGGAATTAGGGAGTGGAGAAGACCAAGCCCTAAAAACATCAAGAAACGCATTTCACAGATCTGAGCAGGACCGTAGTGTGCATATGACATAGAGGGCTGTGTGGGACAGAAATCCATGCAGCAAGTGGCTGGCCATCTGTGACTTCCAGTAAGACAAGGTAAACTGCTGGAAGGGGCAGAAGGAGAGGACAGTGAAGGGAACTCTCATTTGGGGATTGAGAATTGCTTCAGGTCATCAAAATGTGATTAGCCTGGATATAGTCAAGTGAATTAATGCTGGTCCTGAGACTGAACAGCAGACCAGGAAAGAGCACTGGGGTGGTAAATCCAGAGGCAGTGTGTGGGAATCCAGGATGAGGCATGCACGTTCGGATGGTAGTACAAAAGGAGTAACATGGGAAAGGTGCTTGTGCTAAGGGGTCAGAAGGGAGGAGGACGTGTTTGAGCAGGGGAAGCACAGAGGAGCTGGCTAAGGGGCTGAGAGACAGGAAAAAGGAGAAGCTACTCCTGGAGAGGTTTGTGGACAGGACCAAAGCGGGGGTGCAGTGGTGGGGAGGGATTATTGAGTCAGGGTTTGGGTTTTCTGAAGAAGCTGTTTACTTTGTGAGCAAGCCTAGAGGCAGGGACGCTGAACTCTGGCTTTAAACAAGATGGTCCATGGGGCGCCTGGGTGGCTCAGTCGTTAAGTGTCTGCTTTCAGCTCAGGTCATGATCCCAGGGTCCTGGGATCGAACCCCACTTTGGGCTCCCTGCTCAGCGGGAAGCCTGCTCCTCCCTCTCCCACTCCTCCTGCTTGTGTTCCCTCCCTCACTGTGTCTCTCTCTGACAAATAAATAAATAATCTTAAAAAAAAAAAAAAGATGGTCCACATAGATGAATCTAGAAAGCAGGTTCTTAAGGGTTCAAGCTGGTATGTTCCTAACCTGGGCAGACGGAATCGAGTGGCATGGACATAAGCGAGTCCCTGGAACTGACACCACGTGCGTATGCTTGAGGGCTGAGCTTCCTTTCCCTTTTGCAATCACACTTTAGACAGCCCACCGAGGATTCGATTTGGGAAAGGCCAGGATCACTGAGGGATACTGAGGAAACCTGAGGAGGTACCCAGAGACCTCGCCTTAGTTGTTGGTTGCAGAAACCCTAATTTCTCACGTGATGCGAGGGCTAGTCTCGTAGTTGGTGGTAAACTGAGCTGGAAGCTCTTTAAGTGGTGATGCCTAGAGTTTAACTGGGGCTAGAGTTCGTCCTGGAGGTGACTGGACGAGGAAGGGAGTCTGTGGCCTAGATGAGGGGTCGGCTTGTTATCAGGGCCTTCTCTTCACATGCCAACTCTGACGTCAGCCACCTTTCTACAAGGCGCTACAAGGAGCACAGTTTAGACAGGAGGGAGAGAATACCACGAGCAAATCATAGCCCACGCCGTGAAGAACCCTTCCAGCCTCCGCAGGAAGCAAGTTGTCTTCCTCATGGTTCACTGTCGAGAGCCAAGAACGGAGAGGAACAAGAGGGGTGCTCATCACTTCTGCCAGAGGAGCCGAGACTAGTACCTGGAGAGCGGGTTGTGCCGGGTGAGCCAGGGTGCTTGGATGGCAAAGGGGCAGGTGAAGGAGAGTCCCCAGGGAGGAGCAGCGCCAGTCCTGGAAGGGGACTTCAGGGTCGTGGCCACACTGCAGTATTTGGGCAAAGGCGTCCCAGGCCCTGCAGAGGATTCCATGGCCTTGGGAGGAGAAACAGGTGAGAACAAGCACCACTGTTACCCGAGTTGCAGCCCCCAGCCCAGCAGAGGGCACCTGGCTGGTGCAGGGCTCAGTTCTGCGGTTAGCAGACCCCACCTGCTCCCACCGCGGCTCAGGCTGTTCTCTGAATCACCTGCCTCGGGAACCTCAGCTCAGGAGGTAGAGGAGGGGTTGGAAAAGCAAGTGTTGTGACTTTCGAGAAACCCAGCTTTAAATCCTTCACAGCCTGCGGGCTGCGTGCTCACGTCACCACGCCCTTCAGTTGTGCTGCAGGAGATAACATACTGAAAGCACCTGGCTGATCAGTGGCTCCACATACGTTCATGTTTCCCTCCTCCCCGGTTGTAGGGACTCCCGGGGGTAAAACAGTACTTCCCTTCACAAATACGGCTGGCCTAACCCTGATAACAAGCCGACCCCTCATCTAGGCCACAGACTCCCTTCCTAGTCCAGTCACCTCCAGGACGAACTCTAGCCCCAGCTGAGATCCCAGGGTCGTGTCCTCCACAGACCTGTTCAGACGTGCCACCCAGCGCCCAAGACCACACTCCGCTGCCCCAGCCCACCAGGGCTCCTGCCCAAGGCCACAGGTCTGACCCCAAGGGGACTTACCCACAGCCCCAACTCCTCCGCCTCAGCCTTCTGGCAGCTGGGGCTCAGGGCCTGAGCCCAGCTGACTCCTGGCTGCCGAGCAGGTTGCCACGGCTGCGCGCCCGCAGGAGCGCCGTGGACTGAGTGGACTGAGCATGTGCAGAGAGGCGGCGGGCGCCTTGGGAGGCGTGGGTCGCGCAAGCGGGCGGAGGGTTTCTCCGGGGAAACGCGGGGAGGGGGCTTTGGGGAGAAAGGTCACCGCAGCCTCAATTCCCCGAAGCTCAGGCTTCACCAGTGCTGGGAGAGGCGGTCATGGTGGGAAGCCCTCATGAATCCCAGCGGAGTCCTGTGAGGGAGGGCGCTGCCTCTACAGCGACTAAGGGCTACTGATCGGCCTCCATCCCCTGCAGACCGGAGGCTGGGTCAGGTGAGCCACTGGCTGGCTGGCGGACTCTAAGATAGAATTTGTCTGTAGTTTAAAGCAAAATAACCAGAGGTGTGGGCATGTTTGTCTGTAACAGACAGGACCCTGCTGAGGAGCAGAAATGTGGCGACCACTTGGGGGTGATGGTGACCAAGGGGACAGAAGTCTGGATTCTGCTCTCATTTGAACGTCCATGGGACAGGCTGGTATTTGGAGGCATCTGACAGCCATTGTGTGCCTGCGTGCCTGGCACCGTGTTCAGGGGAGAATACCAAAAAAGTATGCAGGGACATTTGTGGGTGTCTCTCCCACATCCGTTCCCCTCTTCCAACACTCCCTGTTTCCGTTGGCAGGTGCACGTGGTTAAAGAGGCTGACTGTACCTCCAGCTCCACAGGTAGAGCCTGTGTCTGTCAGCACACTCCACCCCACGGCTCCGCTCTGGGGATTGGTTAGGCATGGGCATGTTCCCCAGGCTCTCCAGTCAGACTAAATCTCAGGACTTGGGTTGAGAATCTCGGGTTATAGACTCTCTCTTTCCTCCTCTAACCTAAATAAGAAAGTACACGATTCTAGGAGCCTCTGACTGCCTTTTGGGGACACTGAAGCTATTCCCAGAGAAAGGGATGATAGACTGAAACAAAACAGGTTCTCGGTGACGTTGCTGAGCCCTTCCTGAAGGCAGGCCTAGAGCTAGATGCTTTAGTTATGTGAACCTTTACTGATTATACAAATTTGGATTGGATTTTTCTCTTACTTGCAACCAAAAGAATCTTAAGTGATGACTGCCCTCCCAGAGCATAACTTTGTAGTTATGTCAGGAGAATGTTGCTAAGGATCACACATGAAAAGGCTGAGTTATTTGGTGCAGAAAGTTAGAGCCCAAGAAAGACCAATGGAGTCTCTGGCAGCGGGAGGAGGATTTCTGAATAAGACAGGTGGGATTTCGGGGCGCCTGGGGGCTCAGTCATTAAGCGTCTGCCTTCGGCCAGGGTCCTGGGATGGAACCCCACATCGGGCTCTCTGCTCGGCGGGAAGCCTGCTTTTCCCTCTCCCACTCCCCCTGCTTGTGTTCCCTCTCTTGCTGTGTCTCTCTCTGATAAAAAAAAAAAAAAAAAAAAAAAAAAAAGGTGGGATTTCAGTGATGGAGGGAAAAAGGAGAACATTCCAGTTTAGAAGGTAAATGCTAAGAGAGAAGGATGCCATTGCAAGATTGCTTTTCTCTTTTGGAGGAAATGGGGTGTCATGAGAAAATCAAGGTGTGACTATTTGGAAAGGGGCCAGATCGATGGGAGCTTTGAAAACTAAGCAGATAAATGTAAACAACATGGTAGTCAAAAGGAAGACATCATGGGCTTTGAGTAATGAAATGCTCATGAAATGCTTGAAGAAAAAACATCAGAATGAGAATGTAGCCAGTTAAGACTAGAGCCCAGGAGGCCAGGAGGAGACTCAACAGTGACCCAGATAAAACGGGACAGGATTGGAATAGGAAAATAGTAACACCAAATATTTACCCACAACATCTGCCTGATTTGAAGCTCTCTGCTGGGTGCAAGGAATATAGGAGGAATAAGATTGGTCCCTATCTACTGAAGAGATAAGTGGGTGATACAGTATGTAGAGATAGTAGGGTAGGATCTGTGAGGAAATATGTGTACAAAATAAAGGAACAAGTAATGGCGGGAATGGGAAGACTTCACAGAGATGACGGTGGAGGTGAATGTGCCAGTGTATGGCACGTCCTTACTGGGCTTGGTGACAGATGGGACCTGGGAATTAAGGGAGAAGGAAGAGCTGAAACTAGTCATGGGAATGGAAATAGGGACATTTTGAAGGCAGACTCCAAGATATGGGGCAGTGATTGTCTTTGCCGGTGGGGAAGGACAGGTGTGGCCCCTGTCCATTTTCTGGCCAGGAGAACCTGTAGAATGGTGATGCTATGGACGATACAATAATAATAATAATAATAATAATAATAATAATAATAGTTAGGAATACTTATGTGTCAGGCATTGTTAATTCTCCTAATAAACATATGGGGGAATAGTTGCTGTTGGTATTATTCTCATTCTGTGGATGACGAACTTAGACATGAAGAGGAGGGAGCCGAGTTATAGTTTAAACTGAGGCAGTTGGATTCCAGAGACTGCACAGCCTTTTTTTTTTTTAAAGATTTTATTTATTTATTTGACAGAGAGAGACACAGCGAGAGAGGGAACACAAGCAGGGGGAGTGGGAGAGGGAGAAGCAGGCCTCCTGCGGAGCAGGGAGCCCGATGAGCTCGATCCCAGGACCCTGAGATCATGACCTTAGCTGAAGGCAGACGCTTAACGACTGAGCCACCCAGGCGCCCCAACTGCACAGCCTTCTTAACCCCTAGACTAAGCTGCCTGAGGAAGTCTTCTGCATGCAGGAAAAAGATGACTCCAAAATAATTTCAGATGACAAGATTTTGTTAGTTACCTTTGCTTCAACCCTGGGACACTTTCCCATCATGACGTGGGTAAGGTATAGATGTAGAGATTTCCTGTCAACACCAAATTATAATAATAACAACTACCAGACTTTAACAAACAAGGGAGTTTCATTGTGATCGCTTAGCATTGAAGGGCTTGCAAAGAGCTTAACAAGCATTGATTACTCATTGGTCAGACTTCACAATACTTTCGGAGGAGTGTTTCTCACAGCTGAGACTCTGGCCAAGTGTGGGAGAAGGGCAAAGTGAGGGGTATAGAGAATCCTGGGGACGCCTGCTCCTCTAAAGTTCTTGAAAGAAATCACCAAAGCTTAAGATGCATCTTCTCAGTCCCCATAGGATCATGTTTAGTACATCTGAAACCCTGGTAGGAAATAGCCAGCACAGGTGGACATTTGAGCTGTTATCACCCTATGCAGAAATTACGTTTAGGAAAAACTACTGAATGCTGCTGTAAGAGGCTCCGTTTTGTGAAATTGTTTCTATTCAGAAACACTGACTCAAATGATTCTAAAAATGGGGTCAGTGTGGTGGCTGGTGGCTGCCATTATGGAGGAAACTTTCCCAGGGTTATTCTTGGCCTCCGCCTTATCAGGGTACAGAAGAGACTGCAGATAATTAATATACTTGATGGCAGCTCTGAGGGTTTCCACTTTGCTGAGTCGTTTCTCCAAGTACTCCTCTGGCAGATGATGTCGGAGCTGGGCGTAGCCTTCATTGACACACTTCACCCGCTGCCTTTCCCGCTCATTCCTTTTGCGGATAAAGGCTGGCCCATAGGAGTATTCACACCTTCTGTAATTTGGATAAGGCATTGGGAAGGAGAAGGGGCAGGGTTCACCATAATTTTCCATGATCAGGGAATCGCTGGGAAAGGGCAGCAATGGCAGGTCTTCAGAGTAAGGGGACGACACCGGGGCATCAGGGTACAGGTGGAAAGAGACCATGGGGTCCAGATAGAAGGACCTGGTGGTCAGTGGCAAGTGGGCAGAATCAGAGAAGGCAGGCAGCTTTTCTGGCAGATTAGAGTAGCTTCGATTATCCATCATTTCCTCTTTAGCCTGGAAACATAACCAAGTTTATCAATTTAGCCAGATCCAAAGAGAGCAGATACCATTCACTTTCTCAGAGATCAATGTTTTAAAGCTTACTCTGCTTTGATGGATAGTTTTGAGCTCATTCTGAAAATGATATGGGGTTACAATACTCTGTGGGGAGTAAGAGAGAGGATCTTTTTGGTGGTACAGAGGAAGAGCATTAAATAACATTAACTCACTTGGTGAGAGAGTTATCCCCTTTCAACACTTTGAATCCTGGTGATTACAGAGATACAGCTTTAGTCGTGGAAGAATGTGTCTTCCACACTCCCAGAATGCTTTCTGATCCTCCTCAGATGGAAGTCTCCAACAAACGATACTATCTAGCTAGAATGTAATAATGGTTTGCTGTTGATTTCTATTAATTGTGAATTATACTGATTTCACACTTAGGGCAGTGGTACAAAATTTCTTTTAAAAATACATCTACTTGAGGGGCGCCTGGGTGGCTCAGTCGTTAAGCGTCTGCCTTCAGCTCAGGTCATGATCCCAGGGTCCTGGGATCGAGCCCCGCATCAGGCTCCCTGCTCAGCGGGAAGCCTGCTTCTCCCTCTCCCACTCCCCCTGCTTGCGTTCCCTCTCTCACTATCTCTCTCTGTCAAATAAATAAATAAAATCTAAAAATAAAAATAAAAATACATCTACTTGAGTAAAACATGTCCCTTAAAGAAAAATAGTAAGTGAATAACAGTACAAGTGGAACACACATAATGAAGACCATGAAGGTACATGCAAATAATTAAAGTCTGGGAAACACCGAAATACCACAATATTCAAATACATGTTGGAGACCTTATAAAGGAGTTAATGATCATGCAACCTCACAGGCATAGCCTTCTTAAATAATACCTGATATGCCAGGGGCAAAACCAAAAATAAAAATAAGAAAGGAATCTTTTGCTCTTAAAAATTCACTTTAAGATCCTTTAAATAAGAAACTCCCCAAGTAAATTTAAAACATAGTCAATTTATATATTTTTACTTACTCAGAACTTTAAATATATTGAATGAAGTGAATCTGTATTTAGGTTTTTTTTTTCATGGAACATAAGGATAAAGCATGACACCCCAAGAGGTCTCACACCCAGACAGTCCTTTTTTCTGAATAGGGCTTCATGAACCTCATTGATTAAACCACAATTACTTTTTGCCTTTGACTATAATAATAAAACTACAACAGATCTTACAGGGATATTGCAGTTTAACCAGTTAACTAGGAGGCAGGGTAGTGCTGTAGGAAAAAAGCATTTTTCTTTCAGTTGTAACACCCTTGAGTTTCGATCTTGGCTTTGCCCCTCCCTAGCCGTGTGTCCTTAGGCAAGTTACTGAGCCTTTCTGAGCTTCATCTTTTTCCTATGATCAACTGAGGTATTAACTATTCTGCAGGGTGGTTGTGAGGATCAAATGAAAAAAAAAATACCTAATGTACAGGCGTGAGTTCTTTTCCTCTTTCCTTTCTTTACAGATGAATACTTGTGCAGTGTCCCTTTCTAAACTGCACCTTCCAGAAAAACCTGGCTTATATTTTCCCTCACACTGGAAAATCAAACATCAATGTATCCGAAGCCTGTTTGTTGAGAGAGGACCATACCTAAAATGGAAAAGCAACATGAAATCTGCCTGTGGGCCTCCAGAAAAGAGGAAATATGACTTTCTGTTCATTCTTCAGGGTGTGATTTTTCAACATTTTTAAGACTGAGGGCTTGACCTCTATGCTTGGCATGTGCAGAGAAAAAGAGGCCACCCTCCTCCCCACAACCCTGTTTATGAGCAAGATCAGATAACATTGTCCCTCGCTTCCCTACCTGAGCATAGCAACAACCTGCAGCCGCACCGGGTAATGGGTGGAGCAACCTCTAAGCACCAGGATCAAGTGCGTAAAGGGTATTACTTTAAAGGAAAGTGTGGAAAAGCCTATCCTATCTAGTATGGCTGCTGAAAGACAAAAATGACTATGGAATCAGAAATGGCAGTATGCAATGGGGGGTAGGGGATGAGTGGTGGGGATGGTGGGAGGTGGAGAGTGCTGTAAGAAGTCACGGTGAACACCCTGGAAGGGAGTAAATAAATACCAGGGAAAGCTCTTCCTAATAGGGTGTTGGGGGAGGAGGATGAGATAAATGTGAACGGTGCAATTAAAAATCAAAACAGAGGCGCCTGGGTGGCTCAGTCAGTTAAGCATTGGCCTTCCGCTCAGGTTATGGTCCCGGGGTCCTGGGATCGAGCCCGTGGTGGGCTCCCTGTTCAGCAGGGAGCCTGCTTCTCCCTCTCCCACTCCCCCTGCTTGTGTTCCCTCTCTCACTCGCTGTCTCTCTCTCTCTCTCTGTCAAATAAATAAATAAAATCTTAAAAAAAAAAAAAGGCGAAGCAGATGCCAGCGAAGCCAATCACACACAAGAATTCTTCAGGTAGGGTTCTATCCTGACAGATTATTTTAATGTCTTAAACCTTGACCCAGATGAAATCTGAGTCATTCATATATGCCACTCAACAGTTTCTGGGCTTTAAGTAGACTATGCATAATTCTTGGGGAAAAAAGCTTAGTGTTTCTGTAGACACACTGATGAGAAGCTTTTTTTTATTGAGCATTTCCCAAAAGTTCACCAATCAGTGTGGTAGCATTTAAATATGATCATCTTTTATTCAAAGAAGAAAATTTAATCACAGCACAACAGAGTGATAGAATGAAAAATGCAGTAAAGAAGAGGATCAAGATAGGAAGCCTAGTGGAGGATGGAAGTGTTTGTAGAAATTGAATACAAGTTTTTAAAAGAAACCAACACAGACTATTGGTGGGGGGGCTTTGCAGCTCCAGATACATGCACAGCTAACAAATGCACCTATCTTGAGAAAATCTCAGATTTCTGTCTTCTGGGAAATAAATGATGAGGTCTTAATGATAAAATGCTAAGATTCTGGTAGCCCTGCTGAGCATAAGAACTTCAACTTTTCAAAGATATTAATAATATAGCATGTAAAAAACACAAAGCTACAACTGCACATATAATTACTTTATGGAATGTTAGGGATGGCAGGAATCTTAGAAATCTTCTTTCCAATCCCTCATACGTTGTGAGTTGGCTAAGCTTGCAGAGCTGGTAACAGAGCAGGGGTGAGAATCTAGGACTCCCGGTTTCCAAACCAAATGCCTCCCACTCTTCCAGATGATTTAATCACCAGCAAAATCTGGACGTTTAACATGTGGGCATGGTTGATAGTTAACGACAATGGAATAATCAGCTGATAAAATTCATCATTTATCAACTGTGCCCAGGAATTTTCTTAAAGGCCATGTTCCTATTCTCCCCCAGTGGGCTACTCTGAAGAAGAGTCTCTTACCTGTTTTGTCGCTAAGATGCTGTATTTTGGGCTGTGTCAGACTTAACGTGATTTATAGGTGATCATTTAGAAACTATATGCAAAGCAGCTTACAGTTAAACAGAACTGCTTAGTTCTGGTTTAGCTATTTTATGTAGATATGACAACACATAACAATACTAAGTAGAAAGGTTTGCTTACAAAACTAGACTCTTGTAACAAATTCTTTTGTAAAAAGAATGCCTCCCCATTCATCTGGTTTATATGATTTTCTATCAAAATTATTTATGGAAAATATCTGTAATAGTCTCATAATGTTGATCAATATTCTTTTAAATAGAGATTAAGGCCATAACCAGGAAGGTCAATATGAACCTAAATTTTATTACAATACCTTTTAAATTTATTTTCCTTTATTTATTTATTTATTTATTTATTTATTTATTTATTTATTTATTTATTAAAGATTTTTATTTATTTGACAGAGACACAGCGAGAGAGGGAACACAAGCAGGGGGAGTGGGAGAGAGAGAAGCAGGCTTCCCACTGAGTAGGGAGCCCGATGTGGGGCCCGATCCCAGGACCCTGGGACCATGACCTGAGCCGAAGGCAGACGCTTAATGACTAAGCCGCCCAGGCGCCCCTATTTTCCTCTATTTAGACTTGACTTTTTAGAGTAATTTTAGATGCACAGCAAAATGAAGCAGAAAGTACAAAGAGATCCCATACACCCCTTTCCCTACACATGCATGTCCTCCCCCACTACCAACATCTCCCCCCAGTAATATATTTTTACAATTGATGAACCAATATTGACACATCATCACTCAAAGTCCATAGTTTACCTTAGGGTTCACTCTTGGTGTTATACATTCTGTGGGCTTTAACAAATGTATAACGACATGTATCCAGCATCATAGTATCATACAGAACAGTTTTACTACTCTAAAAAGCCTCTGTGCTCCACCTTTTCATCCCTCCCTGCCCCCAATACATGACAACCACTGGTTTGTTGTTTTTTTTTTACCGCCTCCATAGTTTTGCCTTTTCCAGAATGTCATACAGTTGGAATCACACAGTATGTGGCCTTTTCAGATTGGCTTCTTGCACTCAGTAATACGCATTTAAAGTTCCTCCACATATTTTTATGGCTTGATAACTCATTTATTTTTAGTGATGAATAATATTCCATTGTCTGGATGTATCACAGTTTATTTACCCATTCACCTCCTGAAAGACATCTTGGTTGCTTCCAAGTTTTGGCAATTATGGATAAAGCTGCTATAACCATCCATGAGCGGACATAAGATTTCAACTTATTTGGGTAAATACCGAGGAGTGTGACTACTGGATCATATAAATTCATGTTAGTTTTGTTGAGAAACTGCCAGATTTTTTTCCAAAGTGGCTGTACCATTTTGCATTCCCACCAGCAATGAATGAGAGTTCCTGTCGCTCCACATCCACACCAGCATTTGGTGTTATCAGTGCTCTGGATTTTGGCTCTTCTAATAGGTGTGTGGTAGTATCTCATTGTTGTTTTAATTTGTATATCCCTAAGGACATGTGGTGGTGTGGTGTGTGCTTATCTTCCATCTGTATATCTTCTTTGGTGAGGTGTCTGTTCAGGTGGTTGGCCCATTTATAATCAGGTTGTCTTATTGTTGAGTTTTAAGAGTTCTTGGTATATTTTGGATAATAGAACTTTATCAGGTATGTCTTTTGCAAATATTTTCTCCCAGTCTGTGGCTTGTCTTATCATTTTTCTGACATTGTCTTTCACAGAGTACAAGTTTTTAATTGTAATGAACTCCAACTTATCATTATTCCTTTCTTTCATGATTCGTGTTGTCTTTTATCTAAAAAGTTATCACCAAACCGAAGATCATCTAGATATCTAGATTTTCTCCTATGTTATCTTCTAGAATTTTTAATTTTATGTTTTACATTTAGGTCTATGATCCATTTTGAGTTAATTTTTTGAAGGGTGTAAGGTCTGTGTCTTGCTTTTTTTTTTTTTTTGCATATGGATGTATAGTTGTTCCAGCACCATTTGTTGAAAATCCTTTTCTAGGGACACCTGGATGGCTCAGTCAGTTAAGTGTCTGCCTTCAGCTCAGGTCATGATCCCAGTGTGCTGGTATCGAGTCCCACATTGGGCTCCCTATTCAGCGGGGAGTCTGCTTCTCCCTCTGCCTTTACCTCTCCCCCCTGCTTGTTCTCACTCTCTCTCAAATAAATAAAATGAAATCTAAAAAAAAAAAATGCTTTCTCCATTGTATTGCCTTTGTTCCTTTGTCAAAGATCAATTGGCTACATTTGTGTGGGTCTATTTCTGGGCTCTCTGTTCTGTTTATTTTTTGGTCAATACCACACTGACACTGACTTGATTACTGTAGTTTTATATTAAGTCTTAGAGTCAAATAGTGTCAGTCCTACAACTTTGTTCTTTTCCATTAATATTGTGTCAGCTTTTCTGGGTCTTTTGCCTCATCATATAAGCTTCAGCATCAGTTTGTTGATATCCACAAGATAACTTGCTGAGATTTTTGGCAGGGATTGTGTTGAATCTATAGATCATTAGGAAGAACTGATATCTTGTTAATATTGAGCCATCCTATCCATGGATATGGAATATCTCTCCATTTATTTAGTTCTTTGATTTCTTTCATCACTTTTGTAGTTTTCCTCATGTGTATTTTGTTAGATTTATACCTATTTCATTCTGGGGATTGCTAACATTAAAGGTATTGTGTTTTTAATTTCACTTGTTCATTGATAGTATATGGGAAAGCAATTGACCTATGTATATTAACCTTCCATCTTGCAACCTTTGTATAACTACTTTAATTAGTTCCAGGAGTTTTAGGGTTTTGTCAATTATTTTGGATTTTCTACGTAGACAATCATGTCATCTGTAAACAAAGAGAGTTTTATTTCTTCCTTCCCAATCTGTATACCTTTTATTTCCTTTTATTATTGCATTAGCTAAAATTTGCAGTATGATGTTGAAAAGGAAGTGATGAGAGAGGGTAATCCTTGCCTTGTTCCTCATCTTAACAGGAAAGCTTCTGTTTCCATTAAGTATGATGTTAGCTGTAGGTTTCTGTAGATGTTCTTTATAAAGATGTTTCTCCTCTATTCCTAGTTTACAGAGTTGTTTTTTTTTTTTTTTTAACATAAATGGGTGTTGGATTGTGTCAAATGCTTTTTCTGCATCTATTAATAGGGTCATGTCATTTATCTTCTTTATCCTGTTGTTGTGATAGATTTTATTGATTTTTGAATGTTCAATCAGCCTTGCATACCTGAGATAAATTCCACTTGGTTGTAGTTGAACTTACTTACATCTTTTAATACTAACAATAAAATCAAAAATTTTAGGTTAGGTTTGTACGTTTAAAAAATATATTTTTTACTAACCAAAAAAACCATTAAGAACTCCTAGAACCTCAACCTTATTAATTTAATGTAATTTAAATATAATTTTTGCCAAGAATTTCTTTGAACAAGCCCTCCTTCATGCATTTTATTTTTCTCTTCATGAATTTTAATCTCTCAATTTGTCAAAATAATATTTGTATACTTTCAGAGCCCCATCTAAGTACCATACATTTCTTCTTTCTCCCTTCTCCTCCACACACACATGCACACACAGATAATTTAGTACCAATATTTTATGATGAGCCACTGTTATAAAAGAGTAGTCTCATAACAGGGGACCAAATGTCTTTGTATCTTCGAGTTTATTATACAGCAGAAGAAGGAGGAAAGAAACACTGGTGTTTTAAAAATTATTTTTATTGTTACATTCCAAAGAGGACATAGGAGGAAAAAAGCCAGTTATCCAATAACTGTTATACCTTTCAGAGGGAGGTACCCAGCAAGGAACTCCAGTCTTAGTTCAAAGCGGCACACACTAGAGCTCAAACAGCTGCCTCTCCACCTGACCAGAAATGTGGACAAATGTGTGTATGTCACCAATCCAGAGATGCTTGGGGTTAAAAGAAAATTCCTTTATTGCAAGTGTCCAAGTTCTTAGGATTCATCCTTAAAGATACTAGAAGAAGATGAGAAAGACCACACACACCAGACTATGTTTAGTCATTAGAGTAAACTAGCAAATTGCTAGTTTGTTCTAGGATGCATTGCATCAGACATCACAGTACATGAGGAAAATCTGCATTTTATGAAGAGCCACCAGGTAGTTCAGATCCACTTGACCATGAAGTGCAGCCACAGGCCAACCAGATACCTAGATAATATAGTCAGTGCAAAATTCAAATGGGTAAGTCAGGGCTTTGATGAGGCTGGCTACACTGCAAAGTATAAATGAAACTTGAAAACAGAATGTTAAGTCTATTTACAAAAGTTTGTTTAGTAAAGTGACTTGAGAAAAGTTATGTTAACCACATCCCTCCCCTCTCCGGCCAGAAAGAAAAAAAGAAAGAAAGAAAGAAAGGAAAAAAAAAAAAACCTGAAAATTTTCTTGAAAACCAAGTTAAAACTGTATGGTGAAAAAGAGAGTGCTTGTTCCAGGTAAAGGACTTCAAGATAATTTACAGGCAGAATTATTTTTATTAGTAAAAGTCACAAATAGGAAAAAGGTTAATTGGCTGACTTTGAGGTGTGTGCTCTTAAAAATGCCTGTATTAATATGTTAACAAGAAAACAAAATACCAAGCACATTTCTGTTTCCAATTCTGAATTTCCCAGCAAGAGTTGGTGAAATCAACAGGGTATTAAAACAAAACCCAGGAAAACTCAGTCAATTTTTTTCAGTTGTCTGCCTCATTTCTTTCTAATCCCCTTCAATTTGATTTCCAATTAGCTGAGGACAACATGACGGTCAAAGACGGATTTTCGCTGCTCTTGAACTTGAAGCTTCCAGCGTTGCTGGGCATATTCTACCTTATTCAGCACATTGGCTCGGCTGCGGGAGCGGGCCAGCACATCGTGGGCATTTGCAAAAGGCTGGTGATCCTGAAAGCCCAGTAATGGAGATCATCAGAGATGGCATGATCAGTGTACACATGCACAAAAGAGCAATTATCCAGCCAGAGAGTGGCTGGACTTTACAAACAGGCCATCTCTGGGGCCAAGCACTCCTAGGCACTCAAGTGCCAGAAGTAGGATGAACTCAACAGAAATAAGTGTTTCAAGTAGCTTGAGTGATGAGGAGGTATTTGTGAAATGTTTGCATGAGTCATCATTTCCAAAGACATTTCCGTAAGAAGCAAGCACCAAGACAAAGGCAGTGGTCATTTAGGTTAAAGACCAGCCTTCCCTGACAGGTAGGGGAAGAAAACCTTTTTTCATGTTAATATTCACATGTTACAGATATGGGAAGTAGAGCTTTTCCCTGCTGTATTCAGTACTATATAGCTAATCTGGCAGAGGAAAGACTTGTCTTTTACTTTCCTGACTCCTGTTTAGAACTGTTACTTGCCAGCTTGAGGCCACATTCACCCTTGGGAGAGGAGTTGACAGGATCTTATCTTGACTGGTTTTAATATTTCCCTGCACCTTTAACACATACACCAAGTGGACTGGTTTCCAAGATCCTTTTCATTTCCCCCTCCCCCAGTCTGTAATGAAGACACACAACTCAAGTGCTACAATCACTCTCTATTACCAAGGACAGTAAGGATTTATTACTTCAGCATTTTTATTAGATAAACACCTGAATCTTTCACTGCTGAGCACTCAGGGGCCTCCATGTTAGTTGCTGCCTTAAGAAAGAGGCTATTGAGGGGTTACCCAGGTATCTGTGTAGAAAACCAACCTATCCTGGTCAAAGTAAACTAATGCCACTGATGTTTGTAGTCATGACACAGGAAACCACCATGCTAATCTATCTATGAATGAGATATAAACACAGCTGCCTAAATGACAAAAAGGATTCAATACTAATTTATTGCTTTTGTTTGCCCTTTCCTTGATCTCTTTTTCCTGAACCCTGTGTTAACAAAGCTTCTAAATGTTCCAACATAGGATCCAAGTCACAAGTTGTACCTCTTACATTAAACCTTGCCTCAAAGAAAGAATATTGTTTTGCTGTGCATGTTTACAGAAGTTCTATTATACATCCAAGGCAGGAGTCAGCATGTCTATGGAAAGCGATACACAACCACATAACTATATATACAACTTTAACTATGTGGAGTTACAACACCTGGTCTTCTTTTTACAGTAAGGCACTTATACAATGTCTACATTTCAAAGACATCAAAAAGTTTTCTATAAGGGATCTTTCCCTGCCTTCTTTAACGAAATTTTCTCAAATTTTTGCTTAATTTAGGTAACAACTTGTTACAAGACAGGCAAACAGCAAGACCCATTTTTTTTATTTTTAACCTTACAAATGAAAATAATTAAAACAATTCCATAAAGTTCAAAATGTTTCAAAGATTTAATAAAAAAAAAAAAGTCAGGAACGAGGAAGGCTAAAGTTGTTGGATTACTTGATTTCCCATAAGGAAATAAACTGATCCAAGGTCATCTAAGAAATGAACACAGGACTTAGCTCAACTCACCTTGACTTGATGTCATATCATCTCAACACACTGATTTTGTTCAAGTGGATTAAAATGACTCTTTGGGAATACAATGCTCCGGTGAACTTGTATATAAAATAGTATTACCATTAGTTTGTTTTGACATAAACAAGACTGGGAGGAAGGATGTACTTTCTCAGCAGAGCAGCTCTCAATTTCATAGTCCTGTTATCTACCCTTCAAGGTAGGGGGAGCAAAACTTCCCTAAGGAACAAATTTAAAGGACTAAACAAACCAGTTAATCCTTTTATCCATTTTCCACCTACCACCTATCAGAACAAGAATGAACTAGCTGCTCGTGGTCATGGATGCTAGAAGAATGCAAATAGAGATTTACCCGTTTTATATGTTTGTTCTTTTTACACCTGATAAAATTACAATAAACACAAAACATGTTTTAATGTAATGCTTTGATAATAGTAATGATGTGTCATGGATATATGATACGATAAATATTGTGACTGCTTGCAGTGAGCTTCTTAACTATTTGTACTAACTCTCACTTGATTTAAAATGCTCCACAATGAACAAAAATGAAACAAGATGAAAGGATTTAACGGAGAATTAAACAGAAACATTTTTAAAAGCAGATAAATAGTAAAGAATTCTCATGTTAAGATAAGCAACAATTGTAGGAATTTAAATTTAACTTTTTTTTGTACAGAGTTGTTACCATAAATTCACAGCCAGAGGTTAGGAAACCTCTCTCTGCCCAGAATTAATTCAACTGATATTCAAGAGTCAGCCAGGACCCTCAGAGATAATGTTTTCAGTTAATATATGCACAGAATCTATCACTGGTGAACAAAATGGTTATTAAGCACATGACCCCACCAATCAAATGCCTTTCCTACATGTTTTCATCTACATATTTGTGCATCCATTTCTTTTATGTTCTATGTGCATTACATTAATATTGTTTATTTCTAAAATCAGGAACCAAATATTTAATACTGTAAAGGATAAGGTTTGTTTTGTTTTTTTTAAGATTATTTATTTATTTATTTGACAGAGAGAGACAGAGCGAGGCAGGAAACACAAGCAGGGGGAGTGGGAGAGAGGGAGAAGCAGGCTTCCCGCGGAGCGGGACGCTTAAGGACTGAGCCACCCAGGCGCCCCCCCATAAACTATTTCTTAATAGGCACATGGATAGATAGAAAGTCTGACTTAAACTATATCCTTTACAGGGGCGCTTGGGTGGCTCAGTTGTTAAGCGTCTGCTTTCGGCTCAGGTCGTGATCCCAGGGACCGGGGATCGAGCCCTGCGTCAGGCTCCCTGCTCCACGGGGAAGCCCGCTTCTCCCTTTCCCACTCCCCCGGTTTGTCATATGTGAATGAAAAGTAACATGGGAACAGTACTAGAGACTCTAATGCTTCTGGTACACAACCTCCTGTCCTTCTAGCTCTCTTTCCTCATTAGCCCCATATGCCTGGTTTTTGACCACATCAGATCTCTAGTCTTGACCTTTCTCCCAGCCTATCAATAATTCCCTCCTGATACTTTTCAAAAATGAATAGGTATTTCTTACATGATTAAAAATAAAAGGTGGAAACATACTATAATTAGTCATTTCTTTTACATGTCTGTTTATTTTATTTATCTCTCTATTCCTAGTACCTAGCAGAGGACCTGATACAGAAAAGTTACTCATTATGTGTTGGTTGAACTAATAAGGAAGGAAAAAAGAGGCAAACAGAGGTGTTTCTATGAAAGTTCTTGACAAAACATAAATGAAATCTTGCCCAAATAAGTTGACTATTCATAATTGATAGTCATAAAATAACAATGTATTGATCAAAAAGCAGGCTCTGTTTGTAGTAATAACTCCAGCCATCCAGTCAGGATTTCCTCTTCCCATCTTTTATCAACAGGTCCACAAGCCATTCCAGGGTAAAAGGACTTCTGACTATAGTTAGCAAGGGTTCACCCTGGCTTTAGCTTTCGGAATCGGTTCTTGAAACTCTATTGAATTTTATCCATTTTAAGGAACGTAGGCCAATAAAGTAATCCAAAATAAAAAGTAATTTCTAAAAATAATTATATATAGAATACTAAAATAGTAGAAAATTTGAAAATAGGCCCAAACAGGTTAATGACAAAACAATATAATTCTAAACTATACTGAATAACAAGTTTGTGGACTATGTCAATTACCAGACATCTTTTTTTTTAATTACCAGACATTTTTTAAAGAAGTAATGTTAATACAAAAAGGAGACCACAAAATAATTTATACACTGATTATACCAACTATATGTATAAATAGAAATGTGTTTTTAAGACAGGAAGAGAAGCGGGAATGATGGTTTTGTTTTTCTCTAAAAATCAGATTTTTTAAGAAGGAGGAGAAAAGAAATCTAAAACATCAGCAGGTTATCAAGCTGCACTTCATTAAGAAAAGAACACTGTCTTCATGCTTCCCTTCACTTAAGCCTCTTTGCCTTCTATATATTTGGTCATGTTGACAGGAATGGTATTCAGGCAGGAGCTTGGGGAGAAATCTATCTCAGAAGCTTTTCTGAGTTTAAACAGGGAAAGGCAATGAACATTGTGTCCTTGATACTAAAGGGCAAAGCCTTGTACAGTATAGTCACCAACGATCAATTTAGACCACCATATTGATGGCTATCCAGAGCAATTTCTTCATGAAGAGACATATACTAAATTAAAACAGTCCTTAGTTTCTCTAGTTGAGGATCTGCTCCAGCACATGAACATCTATCTGCAACTATTTTTCACTTGCTCTTTATATCAGGTGATGACAGAGACTGGCCATACACCAGCTGGGGCATGCCAAGTACTTACCCCAACATCGTCATCGCTCTGTATCAATTGTGAGTGTCCAAACAGGCGTCTCTTCAGTATGGGCTCAACCAGAGTAAGGTAAACCATGTATAGAAGTAGAAGGCCCAAAATGGAGAGATAAATTATAATGGTAACCTAAAGGAAGTTGAAAGTAAGTTACATCTCTATTCAAGCCAAGAAATCAGAATTTTGTGTAATAAGAGTGAAGCCACAGTGAAGACTGATTTTTCTGCTAAGCATATAGGATTCCTATACAAACCAGATTCCAACGTAAACAAACTCAACTTTTCACCAAAATCTTATTTAAAGAAAAAGAGAAAAGAAAGCATTTTGTCTTTGGGATCTTATTATGAGTCTTCAAAACTCCAACCTCACCTACTGCAAATCATTTGTCACCACTGCTCACACACCAGTTTTCTTTTTTTACCTGAATACAGTCTCCTAGATTCAGCAGCATGTGCTTAGACAATTTAAAGGAACCCTAACAAAAAATTTAATTCAGATGAATTTCCACAGAATACTCTTTTAGATTAATTTAGATATATAAAAATACATTTCAGGCCAGTGATTTTCCTGAGATCTTAATCCATATGCTGTCAAAAAGTACAGTGTGACACCCTTCTCCCACCACCTCTAGGATGGCTATAATTAGTACCAAATGATAGCAAGGATGTGGCAAAACTGAACCCTCACACATCGCTGGTGGGAATGTAAAATGGGACAACCATTTTGGAAAACAGTCGGCAGTCTCTTAAAAAGTTAAAATAAACTTACCTGTCTAAGGAATCTACCTGACAGGAAAACATATATCGACACAAAGACATGTGCCCAGATATTTATGATAGCATTATTCATAATAGTAAAAATCTGGAAATAACCCAAATGTCTATCAACTGATGAATGGATAATGAAAATATGTTATATTCATACAATAAAATGATATTCAGTAATAGAAAGGAATTAAATACTGATAACTTGTTACAACATGGATAAACCTCAAAAACATTATGCTAACCGAAAGGAACCAGTCACAGAAGACCACATGTTGTATGATTCTATTTATATGAAATATTCAGATTTGTAGAGACACAAAGCAGAATAGTGATTGTCTAAGGCTAGGGGAGGGAACGAGATTCACTGTAAATGGGCATGAGGGATCTTTTTGGGGTGATGGAAATGTTTTTTAACACTAAATTTTTAAAAATTGTTTTAAATTTCCTAAAATTTATTCAATTGTACACTTACAATGAGTGACTTTTAGGGTCTGAAATTACACATCAAAAACTTAGCTGAAAAATAAAGAAGTACAGTGAGGATTTTTCTACAGGACAGCACCCTGCTGGAGCAGGAACTCTCCCACAGAAATCTTTGTAACTGTTACAGCTGACCACCCCAGATTCTCCATGAGGGCTTTTCTTGGGGGAGGGGGGAATGAATGGGAAGCTCCATATAAAAAAACTGGGGAGAAGAACTGTTAGCCACCATAATTAAGTAACTGAACTCATTAGAGGTCCAAATGGTGATGAGAGTGATCTACATTCTATTTCCTATAAAAAATAAAGGAAATCTTAGAATCCAGAAGTGATATTTCTAGAATAGTCTATTTTTTTCCCTAAGGGTTGAGAGGGCAGGAAGAAAAGCACCTAGTCATGCTGTACTCTCACTAGCTTCTGACATACATGGTCCACAGAAAAGCTGGGATATATTTCAGGATATGCGAATTTCACACAGGGCATTTTTGTGCCATTTCACATATCACACCTATGTAACATGTCCTAAGTAATCCACAAAGCATCTCAATAAGGCAGGCAGAAACAGACCCACTGTTCCTCTGGGGCTGGTACTGGGGATGAGGAAGGAAGGGGGTAGTGGATGATGGGGAGGGGAGGGAAGAACAGTGGTTGAGTGAATGAAATAGAATTCAGATGTCCAAAATTTTCTTTCTTGTCTAGATACCATCAAAAACTATTCCAGAAGCAGAAGAGATGAAAAAAAATTTTTTTTTTTACCTTGATCGTAACAGAGCTTCTTTCCTCGTATTTGCATTCACAGCGTAGACAGTATGCTTCTACATCAGGCCCACGCACAGGCATGGGATCCACAACATGAAGGCAATCGCTGAAAAAACAAGGATAAAATATTGCTTCAGCCTACCTGGATTTTCTACTTATACTGATCAAAACTTTCCTGAGATCCAGAATAATCACTGAACTTAAGAATTCAAGGAACAAATAATAAGGGAAATGAAATCATTTGCTCTCTCAGTATTAGCAATTGGGTGAGATTTAATAGTCTAAGAACCATAAAGACACATATGCAGTAGCTATTCTCAAAACTGCTGCTGTTAACAGTTAAAAATGCACCTGAAAAGTCTCAGATGGGATCAAAAACTACTTAGCACATCAAGTTATATTTAGACTTGTTCATTTACCAAGAAAAAAATTGCTTTAAATGATTTAAAGTATCTTGGGGCATTGTTCAAATATGAGATTATCTCTTTTATGAATTAACATCAATCCTAACTGCCACAGAGTGGTATATGAATGGCTAATCACACTGAACAGCTGCTAAATTCTGAAACTCTGGAAACTGAGCACTCAAAGGTGCAGTAAGAAACAATTACTTTTCAAAAAAAAAAAAAAGAAAAGAAACAACTACCTTTCTAAATGAGTAAAAGTCTATTGAAAACATGAAGAAATAGGATTATGACAACAGAAATATTTAAAATTGAAAACTGATTATCCAGAAGAAGTATATAAAAAATAATAAAAGGCTAAATGTTTTTGTTGTTGGATGTTCTTTATTTTTTCCCCATTTTCTAGGCCACTTATTTATGGCTTATGAAAAAAGATATTCCATCAAAAAAATCTTTCCCCAGAAATCTGTCAATTCTAGGAAATAATTAAATTATGACTCTCCCCAACTATTAAGAGCCTACTACTCTGTTCTCCTTCAGCAAATGTAGGCAAAACTCTCCTATCCTGTCAACTGCTGGGCAATTTTCTTTTGTCATCTCTTCCTCAGGCACTTCTGGCTGTCTGAAGAACTGATAGCATCCTGTCTCATTCCACCCACCTTTCTTGGGGGCACCCAGTGCTCTAGGCTACATCTTTCCCTCTGCCCAGCAAAATCTACTTTTTTGTGTTCCAGTCCTTCTGAGCCGTGGAATGAGAGAAAACCCAAAATGGCATAAATGATAAAAATTCAATCAGTTATCCCTAACAGGTAATTTAATTTTAACAACAATACTAACAAAAAAATAAGCCTCAACTGGTGGTATGGTAAGGTCCCACAACTCACACCATACAAGTTTGTGTTATCTGTTGCAAACATATAAGAAAACCAGTAATGTATCCAGCTGGATGCAGGCATAAAATGGGCAGAGGAAATTAAATCCCACTCAATCACAGAGGTCATCTAGGCCAATATACTTTCAGAGAGGTCACCTGTACAAGGTCACAGAGTAGATTAGAAGGTAAAAGGACCAGAACCCAGGGTTCCTACCGCCTAGGTTGGCTCCCCTGTAGCTCTCTGAACCTCAGGAAAATAAGACTTATCTCCCTGTTTCCCAATTCACCTCCAGAAGCCTTCATAACAATACCTAGGAATTACTTGGGGAGCTAAGTGTTGAGTACTGAGTGTTTCTGTTTAAGTACAGATACAGTTTAATAACAAGGAGATATTGAGTGCTGTGCAAAAGTTGTGCAGGGTGGGAGAGGAAGGTTGGTCTGGCCAGCTAGCCAAAAACACAGAACTTAGACACAGAACTCAACCACTCTGGGAACTAGGCAACACCTCCCCCTAGTGCCAAAACAAGGATATTATCAGCTAACATCACACCTCAAACACAAACTAGAGAACTCAAACTTTTCTACTGTCAGACAGCGTAAGTCAATAAAGAATTAAAGCTAACAATGGGACAAAATGGAAGCCAGAAGGTAAAACTGTATCTAGGACCAAATAGATATTGGAGGCTTTGTAAAGTCATAACATCCTAATTAATCATAACCTGCTTACCCTTCTAAAACAAGTTAACAGCTGAGAATCTATCTCCAGTAAAAGGCTGAGCTGCAGGAAGGAAGCACGGGAGAGGGGGAAGAAAAATCGCAAACAAGCCTTGTTTTCAACTATTTCTTTTCAAAGCTCCCTATTTGGACCAAAAACCAGAGTGAATGGCATATGGTTCTGTCTGAACCTGGAATTATAAAAAGTCAGTGAAAAGATTAGTGCTAAACACTTGAACAGTGAGTTCACCTGCCACTCAAATAATAGGCATTACATTCTATTACTGATAATAAATTAAACTAATTTTAAGCACTTAGTGAGTGTATTTGGAAAATGTATAGGAATAACTTAAAAACTTATTTGAGCTTTCTTGTATCATAAAAGTAACTTGATGGTATACAATCTATAATATAGCTAAATCACTTTGTAGTATGAGACAATTTAAAGTGGAGCACAAAAGTTCAGAAGACGTTTTCAAGAATACACTTATCAAATATCAGATTGAATCTAAATGTATACCATGGGAAGAACAGACAATGGCATCAGAAAAAAAGAAACATGCTCAAAAAAAAGAAAAGAAAAAAGAAAAGAAAAAAGAAACATGCTCAAAGGCTGCCTTTTCTTTTTCAAAGTCAACTTGAAATATTGTAACCAAATGAATTTAATTTTGCTTTCAAAGTTTTGCTGGCTATTTAGCAGGGAAATCAGGTACATGTGAAAGTTCCTAGCATTTGGAGCTATTCTTCTTATATGCCTATCCCAGCAATATTCTACCATGTTTACAAACCATAAAACATCACAATTCATGAGAAGGAGCCCATCCATCCTGCTACAAACCAACTGCTTCCCAATCTTTTATGCTATATGTAGAAAAGCTATCATTTGTAAGATCCATAAATAGAGAAGACTGCTGGTGACTAGTGAGTCAAGATCCCAGTCATCACAGGCCTGCCTGATACTCCAAGAGCTGAGGGAGCAACTTCTTGATATACCTATATCCACGGCACACCAACAGGGAAAACTAGGATATACGTGGCCCATTCCCATTCCTTCCTGAGCCTTTTGACACTTTTAAACATAGTCTCCTGTATTTGGCAATATATCATCAAAACCTACAAGCTGTGAAAATTATAACCCAGATAAATGAGGCTTGCTTACCTTCCACTGAAAAGCAAGAGAGACAAAATTTAAGAGGGCACAGGAAGGTAGCTATGGGCAGTGTAGGTGCCACAAACTCAGCTCTGTCCCTTATAAAACCCTCCCTACTTGGGGCTTAGTGTTTTGGCTATATTCCTTTACATTTACATCACACACTCAGGGCCTTACTCTCACTTTTTCAAATAGAAGTGGAGCTTGACACACTTAAAAAGAAATACAGGTGACCCTTGAACAACGGGTTAAACTGCATGGGTCCACTTGTATGCAAATTTTTTTCAATAGATACAGTACAGTATGGCAGATGTATTTTCTCTTTCCTATGATTGTCTTAATAACATTTTCTTTTCTCTAGTTTACTTTATTCTAAGAATACAGTATATAATACATTTAACATATAAAATGTGTGTGAATCAACTGTTTTATTGGTAAGGCTTCTGGTCAACAGTAGGCTATTAGCAGTTAAGTTTTGGGGGAGTCAAAAGTTATATGCAGATTTTTGACTGTGCCAGGGTCAGCACACCTAAGCCCTACATTGTTCAAGAGTCAACTGTATTTAAAAAGGAAACAATACATTGGATGAACATTCTGGGCTAACAGTGACAACCACAAAAAGAACTCTGACAGGTAATTCAGTAATCTAAAATACTTACCAATCTTTTTGGGATATGTTCTTATTATAAATATGCCCAGAATTATCTTTATAGGGAGGACAGATACATTTACATCGGACATCCTCGAAATTCTGTAACCAAAATGGAAACTTAGTATAGCTTGTTAACAGTTTAGCATCAATATTTTTTAAAAACTGCACCATATACATTTTGCTAAGCATCCCCTGCCAAATATTCTAAAACTATTCGTTTTGAGAGATAAAAGTTTTTAAAGGTCATAGTTTCTTTTTTGGTAATGCTAATGAATCATTATATATTACATAAAATTATTTTGAAATAATACCTGTAGGTGATCTGTGATTTATTAATCACATTTATAGGTCACATGACAGTCCAACTGTGCTAATGTTACCACCATCTACCTGCCAGTAAAAAGACACAGTAGACAGAAAACTGTGCCTGCAAATAAGAATCCAATTACAAAAGGATGGGGAAGAATCAAACTAAAAATTACTCACAAATCAAGTCACAATTCTTCTAAACACCATCCTTCGACCCTTTGGTAGAATGGTGCTAATATGGATAAAGGGGGTCGGACCAGAGCTCTACAGAAGGGGTGAAAATTTTAGAGACACTCAGCTATATTTAGAAAGGAAATATACAAGGGAAGTAGCTGGAGTCTAGCTGAGATCAGTTTGGTCTACACTTCCCAGGAAACTTTGCTTCTAATCCCTGGTAGACAGAGAGGATAACTACTGATAAAGCAAGTTTCAAGAGATGGAGAAAGAGGTGACTAAATATATGAGTACAGGGAATAGGAGAAGCTTCATCAGCAAAGGGGATTTATCTGAGAAGGCAAGTGGCTCATTAGTTCCCAGAGGACAAGGCCCACTGCTCCTATATATAGTGCTATGTCTGGCAGAGCTGTTGACAATTCGGCAGCCACTTAGTGAGCATTTGCTCAGTGCTGGACCTTGTGCTCAATGAAGTGGATTCAGATAAGTGTAAGACATGGTTCCTGCCAGTAATGAGGACACACCCTAGTAATGGAGACTGACAGATAAACACATCATTACAATACACTCTTCAAGTGATGACAGGAGATATGCAGAGGATGTCAGCAATGTTTTGAAAGACAGGAGACTTGCTTTTGTCCCTATTTCTGGTGGGAGGTAGGAAAGATTTCAAAAAGAACTCCCGATCAAAACTCCCTGATCTGTCTGCATTTAATCTGTCTTTCCCAGCCCCTGTATTTAAAGATATTCTAGATTAAAGCTCCTACCTTTAAAAGATGCAATTTCATTCTGTTTTCCCATCATATTAGTGTGAATTCCTTCTGTTTTCCCCAGTAAGGAACTAGCTCATCAAGGAGGAAGCACAAGTGTGTACGGGGGCAGAGCAGGTGTGGAGGGTAGGAGCATGAAGGGGACTAAAGAGTAGCATGAGGAGGCTATATGGGCCAAGAAGTGGAGCAGGGGAGAAGGCTACAACTTTACCTCCCTTGTAGTTTGGACCCTTCCTTCCCCACTAAAATGTCAGGAAGAAAGAAGGCAAAAAAGGGGCCAAGAGATCCTGGAGGGAGTTAGGTCAGGATATTAGGCTGGTGAGACTGTGTAGGTCCCACTGGCAAGGAAGGCTGCCAGGAGAGGCAAGTTCCTACACTGGGAAGGGAACTAGTTCAGGGATGAGTTAAAATGAGTTAGTTCCTAACCGGGAAGATTTCCGCCGGCTGGAGGCTTCTCGTAATTTTGGTTTAGGGAATGGGGGCGGGGCAGGAAGAAGGCTGGCTGTGAGACAGGTGGAGGGCGGCGGTAGACTTAAGGAGCTTAAGGGTGGAAAGTTAAAGGCTCTCAGAGTTGGAAAGGTTATAAAGTTTGAGGTGGGTGCTGTCGGGGCTGGGAAGGGAAATGTCTAGGAGGTGGAGGAGTTGCTGTCCAGGCTGTGGGCACTGTGATGGGTGGAGCTGGCGACGGGGGCGGGGTATCAGGCGGGAAAGAGGGGCGTAGTGTCAGGGCTACGGGTGGCCGTGGGGGCAGTGGCTGTCAGACTGTCCGGGCTGGAGGGCGAGAGTGCTGTCAGGCAGTAGGGTGTTGGGTGGGGATGCTGCAAGAGCTGTGAAGCTAGGGGTCCGGCCGGCAGGGCTGGAAGAGGAATGGGGTGGGGAGCAGGCTGGCCGACTCAGTTTCCGCAAGGCCGGGGCAGGGGAGGAGCTCCTGTCTGGAGCGAAGGCTGGGCGGACTCACCTTGGCGGCGTCTGACAGCTGCACCAGCAGCAGCACTGAGAGCGCCAGGCAGGACAGGCTGAGCAAGGAGCCAAGCCGAAGGAAGCCTCCCCACAGGGTCGCCATCGCTGCCAGGCCCAGCGGCTCCCACAGCCCGGAGCCCCCGAGACCTGCTCCCGGCGGGGGCTCAGGCTCGGGATCCGGCTCCGGCTCCGGCTCCGGCTCGGGCTCCTCCGCCCGCACTTCCGTCTGGGCCTTGGCGTCACCGGCCGCGCGGGGTCAGCTACAAAAAGCATCCGCCCCGGAAACGGTTCCTGGTGCGCAGGGCGGGGAGGGGGCGCTGTGCCGGCGCCTGCCCGGCGGACACTCGGGCGGGGAAAACGAAGGGGGCGCCACTGGCCGGGCAGCTTCGGCCCCGCAGAGCTTTGAGGCGCGAGGCTCTTTCTTGGGCGCAGAAGCAGCGGGGGCTGTGGGCCGCCGGTGCCCTGGGAAGCGCTCTCGCCCAGAGAGACGCCCAGCAAACCGGGGATCTCAGACGGGAGCCTCCAGCGACCCCTGCGAGGCCGGAGCCGTTCGTTGCCAGACCCCTGAGGCTGGAGGGAGCCGAAGCCCCAGGGATCGCTTGAGAGGGCGGCACGTCCTACAGGCGCAGGACCTGGGCCCAGCGGCGCGGCTGGGCGGGCCGGGCCCGGGCAGGCTCCGGAAGGTGTGGAGTTGGCCAAAGAACCGCCCTAGTAGCCTCCTCCGCCCGGACTCCAGAAGGTGGGGAATTGCGGCGCTACAATCCTATTCAGGGCGGCTGGCCTCTGAGTCAGAGTTGGGGGAGCGCTGACCGGTCTTCCTGGTGCGGGTCATCCTCTGCAGGTAATTGAGGAAGACCCTGGAGATGGCACAGTGTCTCCAATTAAAATATTTTTCAGTGAGTGAAGATAGTGTGGAGCGGGATAGTGGAAAGGATACAGAGCTCATCACCACCGCTACAGATGTGCTGGATGACCTTGGGCAAAACACTTAACCTTTTATGGGCCTCTGGTTCTTGGTTCACTATGAAGAGATTGAACTCCTATCTGTGGACTTAGATTCTCCCATGAAATACCCACGTTTCTTTCTTTAAAGAAAACTTAAAGGTAGTTCTTTTCCTAGTTTGCAGAAATGTTTTCATTAGGTTTTTTTTTAATATTTTTCTCCCGTGTGACTTTTTCCTTTGCCTTTTTTAAAATTTTTTATTTTGTGTAGGCTCCGTATCCAGCATAGGGCTGGAACTCAGGATCCTGAGATCTAGAGTCGCGTGCTCTACGACTGAGCCAGTCAGGTGCCCCTCCCACGTGATTATTGTTGATGCCAGAATCTAACACAGGGTGTCTGATATTGTGCCAAATGTATTTAGCCCCTTTCAATCCCAAGTGGCAAGTGGTGCCTAGTCCCAACCAGAACCAGAGGGGTAGGACGGATGCCCTTTCATCAAAGGCCCTCCAGGCTGCCCTGTGAAGGTAGTCAGATTAGTGAGATATCCAGTCTTTGTTGTGGGTGTTCTGCTGGCCAGAGAACAACCTGGAGACCCTTGGAGTTAAATGTGTCTGTGAGGCACTGTGGATCTGTGATTGCTAAAAGCAAGTTTGGGATCAACTTAGGGTTAATTGTCCAGGTCTGACATTTAAAGGGAGTGCTCGCTCTGGCTAAAACCTCATAGGCCTTTTCTTCTTCAAAATTCTTCTCAGGGCCTTGACTGGGAGTACAGAGGCTTAAAGTAAATATATAGTAATGCCTCTGTCTGATGGGCCTTATCTGTTTAATGGAGAATTACCAAGTATAATCATAGAAGCAGAATTTTAGAGTTACACTGGCCAGTACAGTAGCCACCAGCCACATGTGGTAATTGAGCACTTGAAATGTGGCTAGTCAGAATTGAGTAAGTGTAAAATATACACTGGATTTCAAAGACTTAGTCCAAAAAAATACCCCTAAAAAAACTCAGTATTTTTATTTTAAGGTCGAAATATTTCAGATACATTGGATTAAATAAAATATATTATTAAAATAATTTCATTTGTTTCTTTTTACTTCTTAAATGTGGCTACTAGAGAATGTAGTATTTATGTTAGGCATCACTGTCCTAGAATATAGAAGATGGCTACCATGAGTGGAGTGTGACTGTAAGATGGTTGCCTGGCTGGAGACTGAATGAAGACTCAGGCTTGGGTAAGGAGAAAGGCGTCTAAGCCTGCTGCACAGCCAGAGCCAAGGGTTTGGGGGAGGTCCATGTCCACCAAAAAAATGAAAGTAATTTTAGGTGATGCAATCGAAATAAAGAGGTTTAAAAAAAAAAAAAAACAAGGGAAGTAAAGAGGTAAGTTCCTCTTGTTCTGCCCTGCTCACACCTAAATAACACTTTCCGCTTAGGTCAGGGGTCTTCCAAGCTAGAAAGACTTACCTTACTTAAGTGTACTCCCTTCTGTATTTGTGCAAATATTTCATAACTTAACCCTACTATAGTAAAATTATGTTTTCATATCTGCCTCTATATTCCCAGCCTCCACTCAGATATGGTGAGCTTTTTGAGGGCAGGGGCCTTGCCTATTATCTTTGTACCTAGAAACTGGGATATTGGATTTGGGTTTTTTTGTTGTTGGTTTTTTTTTTTTAGATTTTAGTTATTTGACAGAGAGAGACACAGCAAGAGAGGGAACACAAGCAGCGGAGGGGGAGAGGGAGAAGCAGGCTTCTTGCTGAGCAGGGAGCCCGATGCGGGGCTCGATCCCAGGACCCTGGGACCACGACCTGAGCCAAAGGCAGATGCTTAACCACTGAGCCACCCAGGTGCCCCGAAACTGGGATACTGTAAAAACCAATGTTTGTGGGGACCCAGAGAAGGGAAAAGGTGAATGGGAGGGGCTCATAGGGTTTTGTCAAAGAACCAGTCCCTACATGGTTCCTTTCTGACCATGAGAAGGTGATGCTGAGCCCAAAGAACTATGGATGGGATCTGAGTCACCATAGTAGGCAGGAGAGGAGAGATTTCTGACCTCGGGTCTTCCTAGAACTACAGGCCACATCAGTGTTCTTTTTATAGGCAAAGTGGACTTAGCACCCGGTCTTTTCCCTTAGTACCCACTCTTCCTCTCCCTTTTCCTTGCTTCCCTGTGACTGTTTTCCTACTTCATTCTTTTTTAAGGAGTGACACAGGTCCAGGGGCACCCTCCCACCTGGACTGGGCCCTCTCACTTCTTTGTGAGGCCTGAAAAATTCCCTGGTGGGGGATTTAAGTGTGGAAGTCAGAAGGTTAGGAAGCAGAAGGGACAACAGTTCCATGTATGTGGGACCATGGTTTTAGCAGCTCTGTCTGCAGCCCCCTCATCCCCTTTCCCCTCCAGTGATCAAACAGCTTTTTGGATGTCCCCTTCTTATTTTTCCACCCTACCTGATCTACTCAGCACTTTCCCAGGCCATGCCAGTCCAGAACAAATAGAGGCACGCACAGCATCAGATGGTTTCCTTGGATTGTGCCTTTAGTGGTTATGGGAGGGGACACACACACACACACACACACACACACAGTTTCTTTCAGCTATTTCTGAACATACCCAGGAATGTCTTATATGAGCCTTCTCCTTTACCATGTGCCTGGCCAGGATGCTTCCTCCTACCTGACCTTCTTTAGTGAGATTTTCTGTCCTCCACTTCCTGTAAAGCCATGTACGTGTGTATGCCACATCACTTGCTGGTCCCCACCTGGATAACAACAATGTATAGGGCCAGAGTATTGTCTGTTCCTAGAGATGCTGGTGCCCCTATTGCTGATAAGTTACTGGAGTCCCTAAAATAACCAAGCAACACAAGGTTTGGTACCAAAGCAGGGAGAATTTTAAGTTTCTTTCAGAGTAGTGCTAAATCAGTATTGTTGGTTTCCCAGTGTCCTAAGGGAACACTTAAGGAAAACAGTCCCTCCTCTCTAATCATTAAGATTTTCAAATACATGAAGTATATTATTTGTATTTATTTTTACTAATATAGTATATTTTAATTTTATTAATAACATGCTTATAACTAGTTCTTGATTTTTCAGTTTGGTCTATTATTTTACTTCTTCCTATAGGAAATAGACTATGCATATATACTCTAATGCCCTCTCATAAACACATATATTATTTCTCTATCCTTCAGTGTATCTATATCATCTTAGGTAAATAACCTCATTATATTATTATATCTGTATATATTATTCATAGTTGGTTCCACTAGCATAATATTACATATTGGTTTTTTGACTGAAATTAGCCATTGCCTCTTTTTCCATGCTTTCTTGTGGCTAGCACTCAACTATCTATAATTAATTTATCCAAAACTCTCCTCTCAGTACATTCAAACACATCAGGTAGCCTATTAGTTTATTTTTTAAACTGAAGACAACCCTCCAGGAGTCTGTCATCATCCTTCATTCTGGACTAGTTGTCCTCTAAGCCTGCTGCACAGTTTTTGTCCTAGGATAATTTATCATTTATTCTCTTTTCTACTTCTTTTTTTCTGAAAGATTTCCATATTCCAAATCTTCTTCGGAATTTTTACATTTTAATTATCCTGTCTTACGTTTCCTAGAGTATTTTCTTGTCCACCCTTCCTCCCACCCTTTATTTTTTATTTTTTTTAAAGATTTTATTTATTTGAGACAGAATGAGAGAGAGAGCACATGAGAAGGGGAGGGTCAGAGGGAGAAGCAGGCTCCCCGCCGAGCAGGGAGCCCGATGCGGGACTCGATCCCGGGACTCCAGGATCATGACCTGAGCCGAAGGCAGTCGCTTAACCGACTGAGCCACCCGGGCGCCCCTCCTCCCACCCTTTAAATAGCATTCTGTTCCATCTGGGGATGCAATATCTTATTTCTCTGTGAATATTTCTAATGTTGTATTTCTTGAATTGTCTGCATTGAGTTTTTCAGTTTTTGTTTCTGTCTTTTGTGTTAGAAACTTTTCTTAAACGTCTGGAGATCCTTGGCTATCCACTCATATGTAAGAGTGTGGCTAAGAAGGAGAGCTGATTGGAAGCTCTGTTTACATAACAGGGCTTGTAACTAGGACACCCTGCAGTATATTTCAAAATTCTGGTTGCGAATCCATTAGTGGTCTGTGAAATAAATGTAGTCAATTGCAACCAACCTTCCTCCCACCCGCCCCAAATGACGGAATAGAATGGAAAATATTATATCAGAATATATCACATATAAAAAGAAAATTATTTTGTAAAACTTTGGTTTTATATATGTACACATCATATATACATATTAAGTACTGAGTCGATCCATAAAATGGGGATTTCTTATTGTGGGTGTTTTTTCAAAGAAGTTTGTAAAATTACCACTTAGTGTGCTCAAGGAGATCTCCAAGTATCAAAATAGGTGAGTCTTTTCTCTTGGACGGAGAGGTAAGTTTCTCTGGAGAAAAATTCTCTAACCTTCTGCTTGCTGGTCTGGTAGCCAGTGTTCATTCATTCAAGTATTTGCTGAATACTTACATGCTAAACAGTGTTCTCAGTACTGGGTATACATCAGTGTATAAAACAGACAAAACTCCCTACCTCCTTGGAACTAAGATTCTAGAGGGGGAGACAGACAATAAACAAACATGGTAAGTTATATAGCAGTTAGGTATTGTACTATAGTAACAAAGTAACGAAGAGAAAGCTGCATATATGCATACAGATTCCAATAAAGGGGTAGACATGGCAGGGGTAGGGGTGGTGAGTGTTAGATTATTTCATGAATGAAAATGAAAGCAAAGTCATCATCTAAGAGTGAGAATGGGGAAAGAAGTGTTAGAAACTTGAGAAGTAGAGAAGGTATGAAATAACCTAGGACATAGCCCAGCAAACTACAGCCGGGGGCCAAATCCTACAAGCTAAGGATAACTTTTATACTTTTAAATGGTTGGGGAAAAAATATAAAGATGAATACTATATTGTGACACAAAGATTACATAAAATTCAAATTGAACTCATTTACATATTGCCTATGTACTTTCTGCTACAATGGCAGAGTAGATTAGTTGTGAAAAAGACTGCATGACATGCAAAGCCTAAAATACTTATTATCTGGCTCTTTACAGAAAAAGTTACTGGAGCTCTGATCTAGGAGACTGGGAAGGGAAATGACTAGGAAAATATAATGTTGGGCAGTGGTAAGGGCCTAAGAGTTATGGACATGAATTTAAGGTAAGACGAGTCACAATTTATCTTCGACAAAGGAGGCAGAAATATGCAATGGGAAAAAGACAATCTCTTCAACAAATGGTGCTGGAAAACTGGACAGCTACATGCAAAAGAATGAAACTAGACCACTTTCTTACACCGTACACAAACATAAACTCAAAATGGATTAAGGATCTAAATGTGAGACCTGAAACCATACAAATCCTAGAAGAGAGCACAGGCAGTAATTTCTCTGACATCAGCCATAACATAATTTTTCTAGATACGTCTCCTGAAGGAAGGGAAACAACAAAAATAAACTATTGGGACTACATCAAAATAAAAAGCTTCTGCACAGCGAAGGCAACAACTGACGAAACTAAAAGACAACCTATTGAATGGGAGAAGATACTTGCAAATGACATATGCAATAAAGGGTTAGTATCCAAAATATTATAAAGAACTTATACAACTCAACACCAGTAAAACAATCCAATTAAAAATGGGCAGAAGACCATTTCTCCAAAGAAGACACAGATGGCCAACAGACACATGAAAAGATGCTCAGTATCACTCATTATCGAAATGCAAATCAAAACGACAATGACGTATCACCTCATACCTGTCAGAATGGTTAAAATAACTCAAGAAACAGGTTGAGTTGGCAAGGATGTGGAGAAAAAGGAACACTTGTGCTCTGTTGGTGGGAATGCAAACTGGTACAGCCAATGTGGAAAAAAGTATGCAGGTTCCTCAAAAAATTCAAAATAGAATTATCCTATGATCCAGTAATTGTACTACTGGGTATTTACCCAAAGAATACAAAAACAAGTATGAAGGATACATGCATTCCTCTGTTTACTGCAGCATTATTTACAATAGCCAAACTATGGAAGCAGCCCAAGTATCCCATTGACTGATGAATGGATAAAGATGCACTATGTATGTGTGTACACACACACACACACACACGAATATTACACAGCCATAAAAAAGAACAACGCCTTGCCATTTGCAACAATATAGATGAATCTAGAGCGTATAAATGCTAAGTAAAATAAGACACTCAGAGAAAGACAAATACCATGTGATTTCACTCATGTGGAATTTATGAAACAAAACAAATGAACAAAGGGAAAAAAAAAGAAAGACAAACAAAAAACAGACTTTTAACTGTAGAGAAAAGATGGTTACCAGAGGGGAGGTGGGTAGGGGGATGGGTGAAATAGGTGAAGGGGATTAAGAGTACACTTACTGTGATGAGCACCGAGTAATATATGGAACTGTTAAATCACTATATTGTACACCTGAAACTAATATAACACTGTATGTTAATTACACTGGAATTAAAATAACAAATAAAAGATAAAATACATTAAAAAAAAATAAAGTGAGACCAATCAGCATGGTTAATGCACAGATTTAGGAAGAGAGCAGGCAAAGAGCTGGCTTTAACTAACATTGTGGTTTTGTGAAATGACAAAAAGTGAGGGTAAATGGAGTTAAAAGTATATGCAAGTGAATCATAATAATGACTGACCGTGGGATCTAAACTGGTTATGAAGTGAGGAGAGGAACTCAGGGAGGGTAGGGACAATGAAAGGTGGTAGTCAAAGGGGGATTGAAATCAAGTTACTAGGAGATGGCTGGAAAATACAAGGTGGTGGTCAGACAGTGAGATACATCAGCCTGACATTATGGAGGGACTAGTTTTTGGAAATAAGAAAATCAAAGGTATGACCATGGGAATGAATGCAGGGAATAGGAGAGGATACTATCAGTGGAACACTGTTATTCAAGGAATATGTCAGGATGTTGAAAGGATCATCCACGTATGTAATTTAATCATCAAGAATTAAATCAGGAGTAGTGTTGTGGGGAATGAAATGAGCCAAGAGCTAAACTTTTTGAGAAATGAGAGTGAATGACCCAGAGATTTTATAGATGACAGCAATAAAGAAGGGAAATAAGTGATACAATTTGATGGCATGAGACTCAAAGCTGGGGTGTTTTAAAGGAAGACAAAGGGAGTAATGTCTGGAAGCAGTGATATGGAACAAGAAGAGCATCTACTTCTAACTCTTGACCAATAATAGGACTGTGGAGGGAAAAACCATCTGGAGAGGGTTGTAGTGAAAGCATTGTCCTAAGAGAAGAGCCAGGGACAGAAGTGTCTGATGCTTCAGAATGCTCCACTTTAAATCCCCATTTTCAGTGAGATGCCTCCTCCCAGCTCCCAGCTGCTCTTGGTGGCTCCAGCTAATTCAGTTTCTCCAGAGGATGAAGGAATGAACAAACAAATGAGTAAGGAGTAAGGATTTCGGGTCTAACTTACTTTATATCTTTTGAGTAATCATCGTGTTTTTAGCCCTCTACCCCTTGCTATTCAGATAACTGATGTCTCCAATTCCTCACTCAGTCTTCTCTGGGGTTCTGTGGTATACATTTGCTTGATTATTATTATTGTTCCCCACCCCCGCCCCCAACCCCCACCCCCATTAGGTTTTCTCTGGACTGCTCCAACAGTCATGCTTGTCTTTTACTTTCCAGATTCAAAGATTTTGTTGACATTGTTTGAGTGCTATTATCTTTTCTCCCAAGTTCTTTGTCCTCGTTGATTTATGTCATTTAATATTCCTTTACTGTCATTTTAGTGGAGTTTCAGGAGGAAGCTGTATTTTCAGTCCACATTTTTAATAAGATGTTGCCAACAAGACTTTTGTTAAAGCGTCAGACATGTCTGACTGGCTCACTCTTCCCAGGATGCTTCTGTCCCTCTAACACACAGGCTCCGACTGGCCCACCCTCCCAGGCTTCTGGTATACACAGACAGATCTGAATCACAGTGGTGGAATCAACTCAGGCTGATGCTGGGATTCCCACTTTGTTTTTGCTTACCTTTAATCGTCACTCTTTTCAATTCCTGCCCTTCCCCTCACTCCTACCTCCTGATACTGAGCCTTACTATTTCTGAAATTCTACTCTCCATGGGGCAGGCCCAGCTGTTCTTACTCTCTAGCTACCCTTCCTCAGAGCTTAGAACTGGTCCCCCTCACACACCCCTGTGGTCTAATGGGTCTTTATGAGGCCTGTTCACTTTAATATACTTTCTATTCCCCACTGGTTCGTATCTATCACAGAGAAACTATTATGAACTCAGACATGTGGGGAACAGTTTCTGTAGAACTTCCAAAACAGAGTAATTGCTTCTTCATATGATCAGCCCCAGCACTGATCCAATTCTCATGTCCTTACACATTTTCAAAATAAGATGGGAGCCACTATAGCAGCTCCCCAAGTATAAGGTAATCCAGTGTATCCAAGGAATCCAGCAGTTCATAACAGAATCCCAAGACATTCCACCTTAGTTTATCACACGATGAAAGCAAAGTTAAATTCCTGCTACCTAGGCTTATAGTACAGAAGATTTCATTTTACCCTCCAAGTCTGGCAAACACAAGTATCTCCACTAGGTCAACCATACTCCCTTTTCCCAACCTATTTCTCCTGTTCCAGGCAACTGGCATGGTTTGAGTAAGTCAAACTCAAAGTATGTGATTTCCCTAGAGTTAAGTTTTCTGTATTAATTACAAATTTGGAGGCTACTCTGGCTCTAGTAAAAGCAATGCTAAGATTGAATTACCCTCTCTGATTTTGGTGGCTGTGATTTGCTGGTTAGAGGCACAGGTCTAGGAAAGAGTATGATAAAGGTGCTGGAAAGAAAGAACAAAGCTTGTAGTCATCAGGCTGCTTGAACCTTTGGACCAATCACTACTAAAAATCAGATAGAGACGCATTTTTCTCCATTTTGGTCAGATATCTGGCAGCTCCAGTCTCCCAGAATATACCACGACCCATGAATAAAAGTGTCTTTAAAAGAACAGTTGTCACAATGCCCATATGCTTGACACCATGTGAGAAACAGCTGCCAGTAGGTCATTGGCCAGACAAATAAGACAGTAGCATAGTATAACTCAGGATGCACTAATAATGCAAGGAAGAAGTGGCAGCTGACAGAGGAGTCCAAGCTATAATACAAACTAGTTTATCTCTGCTTTCTGATTCCATGAGAACAGTAACCTTCAATGCTTCAAATCTGGGTAAAAAAAAAAAACATAATTCAAGTCCAAATTAATGAGTTTGTTTGTAGTGATGGCAGTGAGTCAACAAGAGACTATATTTGATTCACAATGCCATTTAATAAAGATGTCCTAGAATCAAAGAATTTTGGCATTAGAAATTACTTTGGAGGTCTCCTAGTTCTACCTTCTATTCAATGCCAAAATCTTTCACAATATTGCTAGGAAATGATCATCCCACCTCTCAATTCCAGTGAAAGAAAATTTAGAGACAATTCATTTAATTGTGCTAGGTAGTTGTACCTTGATACCACTCTGAGCCTTAGCTTTTCCTTCTGCAAAACTATGAACAATACTATCTTCTTTGTAGGAGTTAGCATAGTCCCTGGTTTACAGGAGATGCTTCCCTCCAATTGAGCCAGGATATGTATGCCTTTCTGCAACCTCTACCTACTGCAAATGCTTGCCTTCTGATGCCAGAAAGAACACTTTCCATGACAGCTCTGAAGACAATAATCATGTTATCATTGCCCTTTTCTAGATGCTCCACAAATTGTATATACATGTCTCTATCTTATGAATGACAACTACCTACAGAGTGCTTAATACTTTTTTTAACACCACATGAGCTTTATTTGTACAATCTGTAAGATTTCTAGATCTGTCAGGATCCTTAATACTTTTATACCCCTTAACTAAAACACCAACATCATCTTCACATAAACTTTTGTTAATCCAAGCTCTCCCCTCACTGTGCAAGAGCAATAGATTTTTAAAAAATGAAAGTCAGGATTATTTTTTAACTCTTTTAAAACTTAATTTTCTTTATTTCATTCTATGAAGATGATCATGAATCTTGATTCAGTCACTCATTGTTTAAGAGTCAGGTTGGGTAAGTCTTTTTAAATTTTAATATATTTTTTAAAATTTTAAATATTTTATTTTAGGGGTGCCTGGGTGGCTCAGTTGTTGAGCATCTGCCTTCGGCTCAGGTCATGATCCCAGGATCCTGGGATTGAGCCCCACATCAGGCTCCTTGCTCAGCAGGAAGCCTGCTTCTCCCTCTCCCACTCCCCCTGCTTCTGTTCCCTCTCTCTGTCAAATAAATAAATAAAATCTAAAAAAAAAAAATTTTTTTTTAAATTTTAAATATTTTTAAAAAGAGTTTGAGAGAGAGAGAGAGAAAGAGATTGCATGTGTGCACAAGTGGGGGGAGGGGCAGAGGGAGAAGCAGACTCCTCACTGAGTGTGGCGCCCGATGCTGGGCTGGATCCCTGGACGCTGAGATCATGACCTGAGCTGAAGTCAGATGCTTAACTGAGCCACCCAGGAGCCCCTAATTTTTTATATTTAGAATAAATGGACAAAACTAAGACAGAAAATCTTTTGAGGTAGAATGGTAGTATCATCTAAGTAGCAGTGGAACTGTAATTCTAGACTGTGATAACTAACCACTGTCATAGCTAAAGAATGTTTCCTGTTGACTCTTCAATCTTACTGTTTCAATATTAAAATATTAATACTTAAAAAGTAAGTTTCTATCATCTGTAAAATGCATTTATTTGAAATGTCATTTAGACAATGGCCTTAACTATATATTAGGGCTCATTCAATAATACTCCCCCTTCCGAAACTTGTGCTATTTGTTTGAACTAAATAAATATGTCCCTTTCTAGAAAAATATTCTCTTACACACTGCTGACCCACCATAAAAGACTGTTCTCATATACTGTTAAATCTTTAAGGGACTACCATAGCCAACCACTTTACATTTGATACTATGTATCATCACATCTGTTTTATAGACTACAAAACCAAGCTCAGAGAGGTTCACTAATATGCCCAAGGACATACAGCCAGTAAGAGATTGCTGAAGGACTAGTAGCAATGGAAGAAATGAGGACCTCAAAGCCTTGTGTTCAGAGGACCCTATGAGAGAAACACTGATGTAATTAGGCTGTGCCTGGGTTCCCTCACCTTCCAGGGGCCCTGACACAGAGACTGTCAGACAAGCACACAGAGGGGAAGATTTCACTTTATTGTTACATCAATCTCACAGATAAACCCGACACAGCCAGAAACACTGAGCAGGTAAAAGTGCCAATGTAGAGGCCTGGCAACAGAAGGAGGAAAGAATCCAGGTCCATCTCCTCCATGTTTCCAGCCTGGAAAGGTATTTCTATTACACAAAAGTCAGGGCAGCTGATACAATAAGTGATCCATTCTACAGACACTTTGAGCTAAGGAATAGAAAATCTTACCAGGTGGGGTCTGTGCAGGGCAAGGAAATAGAAAAGTCAGAAAACATTTTTCCTCATATAACTCAGGCATAGATATACCAAATAACAAAAACAGTATTTTTCAAACTTCCTGTATTTGAGATGGACATCTAATAAGGAATGAGAGGGGTACTAATTCTACAGGGTTACTTCCTGCTACTGCCTGCCTTCAGAACACGTGTGGGTAGACACTTTCTTCCCACATCCTGAATCAGAGGTGCCAGAGAGAATTTTCTAGGATTCTGGGAAGAACTAACTTTACCTTTTCATCTTGCCAGCCCCTGAAAAGTAAATCAGGTACTCCCTCATGAATATCAAGGAGATATGGGCTATCAGAATAATCAGCTTGGTAGCATTTAAAGATTAATGAAGCTCAAGACTTCCCATAGTTGTCTTTAGACATTTTTAGGTACCTCTATCAAGCCTGAGGTTTAAAGTACAATTATTTGGCTAGGGAATTCAAATGATCTGACTGCACTGAGATCATGATACCCTAAGCTCAGATCACCCCAACTATCTCTATTCCAAAACTGGCAAGTCAGTGACTGATTCTCAGAACCCAGAAAGATCACTAAAGGCCATCTGATCATCCCTCTGATGCCACAGAATCCTGAACTCAAAGGGCCAGAATTAGTCACATCTTTCCAACACCTAAGAATTCCTGGCCTCACCTGGTCCACAGGGAATCCAAATAAGGATAAGCCAGGCCAAGGAACTTCCAACATGCCTCACCTGTGGCCAAGAGTCAAGGCTTGGAGTGGAATTTTCAACCTGGGGAGGAAGGGGTGAAGTATTTCAACTCAGTCTTAGGATAAGGAGCAGGCCAAAGTGGCGCCATGATAGGTAGAGGAGGAGAGTGGAGAGGCCTCAATGGAAAGGCACAGATCCCCCCCTGCCCTGCCCAGGCAAAAATGGGGTGAATCTGGAGGGGGCACTGAAGGCTGATAAGGAGGTCTGGGGGTGACCCAGACCCAGCTGCCTAGCTGTTCAAATGAGGGTCACTAAGTTCCTGGTCTTTAGGGAACTTCTGTAAGTCTAAAAACATTCAGAGTTCCAAAGAGTTATTTGATAGACGCAGTAGCTGAACACTTGACAAGATTGTTGGTGGGACCTGGCAAAATTCAAAGTGGGATCCATTAAGTGCTCTGGAAACTACTGCTATGAACCAAGGGTAGACTTGGAAATCTCTTAAAAAGATATTCACAGCTGATTATTTTTCTGACTTCTCCATGCACTTCTATGACCAAATTGAAAGGGAAATTTCAGTACAGGTATCTGTGTGCCTAAACTGACACTCCAACAAAAAAGCTTTGAGACACCCCTGTGACCTCCAACATTTTGAGAAGGGTCGGCAGACATTGGGCAGCCAGAAAAAGTTGTCCTTAACACTGTCAGCTCTTGCCCTGCCTCTTTCCTTGAAGCAGAACAAGGCTGAAGAGTTTCCCAACCTTCAGTTCCCTGTCTGGAAACTTCATTCCTGAACTCCACCCCAGAAAGGTTTCCACAGGTAGGACTTCCCACCAAATGATTCTACCCAGTACTTCCTTCTATTCTGGATGTGCTTGGATTTTTTTCATCTCCTTTCCCTATTTCTGACCCCAGCTCCTTGAGTCCGTGGCAGACAAGTAACAGTCTGGCCAGAAATACTGACTAGATCTTGAGGGTATCAATGTCTAATAATGATCCCCAGATTATTTACCAAAGCCTTCAATTCCATCTCAGAAAGTGATTAATGTTCTTCTGTCTGTGGTTCCTTCCCTCTCCTCCTCTCCAAGAATTTCAAAGTGAGAGGTCATCTCACTCATTTTTGTGCCCTCAGCTTTTAGGCACCAAAATAAGGTCCTAAATGTGACAATTTGGGGCAGAGACTTTTAGTGGACTTAGCACATGGGAGAAAGGGCTACCCAGATCCTCCTGGCATCCATCCCCAAAGCAGATTTTTCCCCTACCTTGCCTTTTTAAAGCCCCTACCTCTTCATCCTCCTCTCAAGGCCTGAAGACAAAAGAGGCAGCATGGGAGAATGAACATAGCCTTGGCTTGTCAAGTCTGAGTTCTAGGTTCCTTGGCCACTGACTTAGTATAACAGCTTAGACAATTCATTTGCCTCTCTGGACCTATAAATGAAAAAGTTGGACTAGATGATCTCTCTGGGCTCTTTCAGATAAACTTATTTTTGAGAAATCAATGAATGAATTAGAAGAAATTCTAATTCTGAGACATAGGTATCTTGCACCTCTTGGGAACAACTGAAAGGAGGAAAAGGTCAGGTTCCTGTTTATCATACATTTTAGCTATAGGAAGAGAAGCAAGTGTATCTATGGAGAAACAGAACCTGGCAGCCCCTATACTTGACTAATAAAAGCAAATTCCTGAAAGAAGCAGAGAAGTAGGCCACAGGTGAGACCTGGCAGTGTCAAAAGGTCTATAAATTAAGTGATCAGAGGAGTAAAAAACAATGGCTATAACCAGATAAGGTCTCTAAGCACGGACTAAAGTCTAGAGAGGACTGGGTGGGAAGGAGCCCCTGGAGCTTCTATTAGAGGGAAGGACTTGGTCCACAGCAAGTTGCTACTGCATTTGGTTCAAACCCAGTTTTCTCAATCTGTCAACCTGGTATGTGTGCGTACGTGCAGACATGCTGCAGTCTGTAGTTATGCTTCTGAAGTGCTGAAATGAGAAAGAAATAGAAGAAATGATACCAAATCCAAAGAAGTTAGGTTGAAGGCAAGTACAATTTTAGTTTAAAAGCTACTTACTTTCCCCCACCACTCCGTGCAGTATCGTCACTACTTATTCTGGAATGTGGGCTAGAGAGTTTTTTAGGATGGTGAACTCTAGGGGTTGGGGATGGGTGTACTTGTGGTAAGACTGAAGGACAAAGGCAGGACACAACCCAATATCCTGTGTGAGAACCCCTCCACTTAATGACAAATGGATTTTACTTGACCTGACCTATTTGGGCACTTACTTGTCTTCATTCAAGGAAATTGTCTCCACAAAAGGGATTTCTTCCTTGTCTGTCTTCCCCATGATCAGCCGGTGCTTATCCAAATTTATGATGCACTAAAAACAAAGGAGAACCACTGGTCACTGTCCATGATCCCACTGTCAATGGTCCATGTAAGAGGACCCCTGCCTCAGAGAGTAAGAATCAAAGGGAAAGTAGAATCAATCCTACCTTAAGGGATCGGAGAGTCTGGAGACCAAGGGACAAGTTTTTCTCATTGTCCTCTAAAAAAAAAAAAATTAAGATCCGACTATTGCTATGCTGGTTTAGAAGTCAGCCTTATCACCATTGGGTTCCATCTAATCTTCCATCCATCCATCCATCCAATAAACATCTGTTGAGCATCTATTATATTAAGTAATTTCCCCAGATCATTATAGTTAAAAGGTAATAGAGCCAAGATTCAAACCTAGGTAGGTCTTTTAAACTCGAAAGGACAAAGGCCTTTAGATAAAACCCAGGAACCTTGAGTAGTCTAGAGTAGAGTACAAAAGGGGAAATATAGGAGTGAGGGGAAGTTATCAAGTGATTTATGGTGAAGGAGTAAAGGGATCTCGCCCTCTACCTCCAACTAGCTCAGGGAAAGCTCTCAGGAGCCACTTTCACTGGCACACAAAAATGTTTCTTACCCCTTACATTTTTTTTTATCCTGAATTACACACTCCTTTTTCTTAGTGATTCTCAACATGTCTTGAATCTGGTACTTTGGAGAGTAAAAATTGGGACAAGTCTATAGACAGAAAAATGGAAACCTGGGATTTTGAAGAAGTCAATATTTACAGGCATGAGATCTTATGAGGGTTTGGTGGATAGGGAGGGGGTTTACAATAGGGGTCCATAGGTCCAGTTCTCAATTCTACTCACCAACCACAGCTGCTGGACAGTCCAGGCGGAGGGAGCCCAGTGTGATCACCAGGTGCTCAATCTGGCCCACTACTTTCAGATGCCGGGGTAGAGAAAGCTTCTCTCCTTCATGCTTGTGAGATCTGACATGCTCCTTGAGTCTGCACCGGAGAGGGAGATATCAGAATCCCCTTGGCAGAGGTTTCTGATGGAATCTGATAATGTCTACCTTATGACCCCCATTGGTCTTTTCTGGGGATTTCCTGGGATTAATTTACCAAAAAATGTGCTAGCCAGCCTATACTTGTTTCAGAACTTTGTCCTACATATGCCAGGGGATATAAAAAACCGAAAGATTCAGCTCCTATTCTCCAAAAGCTATGTCACTATCTGTACTGGTGAAAAACGAAAGTTGATACACTCAGAAAATCCTATTCTGCATCCTAACATCCCTATCTATATGCAAGGCAATTTAGTTAACATGTCTTTTTACCCCTCTGTGGGTAAAAGATGTCAAAAAGGGCAGGAGTTTGTCCTAATTTTATAAGATGCTTTTTGTTCAGTGTCTAATTTTCTCTTTGCCTTTTCTATTTCAGTTTATCCTCATCAGTTAGTCTTCAGCTATAACATTAATAGAGGCTGGTACTTATTTGGTAAGTGCATTGATATTGATATTGATATCAGCAAGGAATATCATGGGGAAAGTCTTTATTAATTTAACTTGTCTCTGCAGGGGAGGAAGGAAAGGAACAGCGCCCAGGTTTCACTCAGTTATATAAGCAGATTGGAACAGCCAGCACCCAAGCTATCATGGGTTGGTGGATAAAAACTTAATTATGGACTTTCTGTGCCAATATTTCTGCTTTACTCCATTTCCTCTCTTTTGGTGTTACAGCTCATCCAAAAGAAAAATAATTGCAGTTTTACAGATGGTTATTAATTCCTCTGGAACCATGGCAGACTGCTGCCTAATTATGCCCCAGGACATTATTAGTCTTTCTGGAACCATCATGTTGCACTTTATCTCATCTCTTCACCACATAAAAAAGCTCAGGATTCTTCCCACAAGAGCACTTGTGTCCCGGACTCCTCCCACAAGCCTAAATAGCAATGTACAAAACCTGCAGAGCCAGCCTCAAAGAGTCACAGCAGTGGTGAGGGGTGAGGACAGGGTAGAAACAAGAAGGAACAGATCAGGTAGCAGAGGTCACCAATTATACAATCAAGCCTTGTTCAAGTCCTACCTAAGAGTATGAACATCTTGAAAGCAGCTTAGAATGAACCATTATATCTACCATAGTGATTGTTTCAATACAGAGATTAAGCTAGGGAACGATTTGTTGTTCTTAGGGCTAGAAAAGTGGAAAAGGAGATTGGGTGGATCCTTCCAATTCTGGGCTAGACCTTAGGGCTCATCTACTACTTAGGAGGGAAGAGAAGGAAGAAGACATGAAAGTACCAATTGACTGAAAAGGAGGAGAGATACAAAATGGCTTTCTCTGACTAAAAGAGGAAGAACTCAAGTCTAGCTGTTAAAGAACCAAAGACATTCAATATATGAGGCATCTGCCTCACACCCAATCCCCAGCAGGGGCAGCAGTAAGATTTGATTTTACATGTTCTTTACAGAGAGGAAAGGCACTAAGAAACTATTGGTCAATCAAACCTATAATGGTTTAGGCCCAGCAGCAATAAAAGTCCTATTCTTTTTTTTTTTTTTTAAGATTTTATTTATTTATTCGACAGATAGAGATACAGTGAGAGAGGGAACACGAGCAGGGGGAGCAGGAGAGGGAGAAGCAGGCTTCCCGCGGAGCTGGGAGCCCACTGCGGGGCTCAATCCCAGGACCCTAGGATCATGACCTGAGCCAAAGGCAAACGCTTAACGAATGAGCCACCCAGGCGCCCCAATAGCAGTCCTATTCTAAGTTCTGACTGATGCATCTTGGGACAGGCATTGTGGCCTCCAGAAGGACCCTGAGTAAGCTAAGAGCAATCACATCCCTGCTTTTACTCATCTGGGATATACCAACAGGACTACTGCTCCTTCTAATTTGTTGTCTTTGCAGGGCATATATCAGGATCAGGGCATGGCTAACTATGAGCCAAGGATCTCACGCTCTCTCATTCCAGAGCCCAAAGGTCTTCGCTCAGAACTTAATAGGTGGGAGTTAATGGAAAACCTGATGCTTTCCTGGCTTGCTGATTTCTCCCAGGTGCCTGAGAATTCAGCTGATATTTGAACTCTGCATACTTCTCTTGGAACCTTGGTAGAGACCCTCACCATCTCTAACCCCAAAATAGATTCGGGCAAAGAGTGCACCATAAGCACCTGACTCCCACCCAGCACAAGTGGCTACTTACCCCAGTCTATCCACACAGGCTGAAGAGATGAGATTGTATTGACAGCCTGTGTCAACCAAGGCTTTCAAATCCTTTCCAGCACACTGTGGAAAGGAAACATACTGTTCAGCAGGAGCCAGAGAAGCAAAAGGGAAGGGAGCAAGCAGCAGATGTCATATGAAAGGCAGGGCTGGAGAGCATCTCACAATTATGGGTTGGTAATGTCTCATCTTTAACCACTGCTGAGTCTCCTTTTAGGAGCCTTTTTTCCTGCTGAATCTAGGGCTGACAGAGGATCCCTAAGGATTTTCAGTATTTAATTCTATATACTAAGTAGCTCTTAATTGTGCATGTGTGTGTGTGTGTGTGTATCACACACCCTTTTGCAAATCTGATGAAAGCTTTTGTCCTTTCTCCCATAAAGATGCACATGCATAAAAATACTACTTGTACTTCCTGTAAAACTCACTTATGAATTCTATGATAAGACCCATGCTCTATACACTTTGTAGGAGAGGGCCCCACTATGGGAATCACAATGGGCCCACATCCTACTCTCCAGAAAACCCTGGAAAAACTATTCTCAGAACATTACCTGGCAAGAAACCAAAATCATGTCATCATCGTCAGACTTCTTTAGTCCCTCAGACTTAGCCTGATTCAGTTTGTTGGTCTTGGAGGCCCAAGGGACACGACTACTTCGAAGTTTAGACAGGTTGGTTTCCATGAGGCGCCTCTGCAGAATGTTATGAGGTTGCTTGAGGAATAGAAAGCAGAAGATTCTTAGTGACAGGTCATTTCCCCCTTCTCCCATTGTCCCTGAGGTACCACAGAAATAATAAAGAAGCCTCACATAACTGAGCTCTACCTTTGCTTTTTATTTATTTTTCCTTCAAGCAGAGACTTCATTGGTATTATGAGAGCAGGTACTATATAAATCAATTTGTAATAGGCCACCTTGAATGAATGAAAAATCAAGGTGAGACACTGAAAAATGTGGCTAGGGCCAGTGAATATTCTATGGCTAAAGAGAACTGAGGGACCCCTAGGATTTGGATTACCTAGGCCTGCTGTCTTTCCTCCCCTTACAAGGGTATTTCAGGAGAAAAGTGACCCTAGTTTATATGGAATAAATGTATCCTCCCAGGTAACTTATAGAAGAGGCAGTTCGTTCTCACAGGCCAAAGAAACCTACCCAGTACTGGCTGTCAGAAGCTCTGCCTACTTCTATTTCAAGTTTTACTCCCTTACAGTCTCATCTTTTGGACCTAGTCTGCATATACCTTGGTGGCCTGACTCTCCTGTGGGCTGAGTAACCCATGGGGTGGTTGGGGTGGGGAGAGAGAAATTCATACCTGCCGAGCAATCCTCTCAGGAGACATTCTTTGGAACCTGGCAGAACCCACAGGAATAATCCTTACTAACATCCTCTGGACCTCAAGAAGCATAATGCAACTCTTGCCATATTCTTGTTATCCATTCTCCCTCTCTCTGATGGGCCAAAAAGTGGGAGTATAAAAGGGGCAGAGACTTACCAAGAAACAGGAGACTTAATTAGACCTTATATCTATGTCAGGATACCTAATGTTGGGAGGCAGAATGAGGAATGTGAATTCAAGTCTGCTCTTTGACAGAACTTAGAGAGTTCATAGGGCAGCCATATCCATGCTCTGCTCTTTTTACCCAAAATGGCCTCTAGAAAATGTTACCTCATGATAAGGACTTATTTGACCTAAGGAATTTCTATACACAAGCATCTTCTTCTCAGTTTATAATAATATTTAAAATCTCTCAAAGGAAAGACTCCAAGTTTCTATGTAACACTTAACCAGATGCCTCTCAATTTTAGGGGTAAGAAAATCACTCTTAGAAGCTCAGAGCTTAGAATTTTCCCAGGAAAGGGGGCAGAACTGGGTAAGGTCTTCATTATCTACCACCTTACAATTTCTGAGGAAGAATGGAGTCAGAGCCATGACTCACTGTAACCCTGGTGAGGTGAAGAAATGGATTCCCAAAATACACAGATTCTTGGCAAAGCAGATTCTAAATTAGCATCCTTGGGAAAAGGAGAGAGAGAGAGGCACTTAAAAGAAAATGAGAGCTTCTTAACTTGATAAGGAGCTAGAGGAAGTGCTAACTCTGTCAGATTTTCTTGGAGAATGATTTGCCCCTCAAAAGAAACAAATTCTTCATTCTTATCTCTCTCACTAATAAGCCTGGATTCCTAGCTCAAGTCATATTAAAGCAGGGTGTTTCCTTCTGTCAAGTCCATGCTCCACAGAACCAACTGAATTTGTACAACTGTAAGCTGAATTTGTAGAACTGAAGATTAGAAAGGACTTCAAAGGCTAATAAATGAAAGCCCTCCTCACTGAAAATTTGGGGCTTTCTTTCTATACCAGTCTTGCTGAACATGGCTTTAGCTTACTACTCCTAATCTTTCAAAGGAGTCTAATCATCACTGGACAGATGAGGCAAATGAGGAAAAATCCGAAATTATTTTCCTTGAAGTCATCGCTCTTCTGAATTTTCCTCCTTCTCTAGTGAACCCCTCCTCCTCAGGTTATAAAACATACTTAAAGTTCTCATATATTGGGGAAAAAACACAAAGCCTCAGACCCTGCCTCCTCAGCTCTATATCCTCCTCTAATTACACCCTTGTCTTTAATGGTCTATTTTTAAAGAAGCCAAAAATTTCCTGATATCCTTCACTGAGATTACTTCTGATCCCACAACGTCAATAAAATCTCCTAATTTCCAAATCTGGTAGATATTTTTCAGCCTTCATTTTCCTTGACTTCTCTAGGGCATTTGACCCTGCTGACAATTCCTGTATTTGTTCTTTTCTTTAGTAAACAAAAAAGTTTCAAACATAATACATGCTCAGTGAAAAAATTCAGGTATCACTGAAGTATATAAAATCAAAAGGGAAAGCCTCCCAACCTCTCAACCTTTTCTCAGTCCCACTCCCTTCAAATAACCGCCCTTAAATTTAGAAGTATATCCTTCCAAAACTTTTAGTACAAACATATACAAAAATACAATCGTATACTATAACACTGTTCTAAAATTTTCTATTTTTGTTTATATACAAAAGACTTTTCTATGTCAGTACCTATAATTCTCTTTGTCCATTTTTACAACTAAAAGTATTGATAGTATAGTTCAGGAGTTGAAAATTCACAGCTGATAAACCCATATGAACCTCAGGAATATTTTTCTGTGGTCATTTTATTATGCCTACGTATTTTCAATGAGTGTAACTGCACATTTACCTCTGCTCCCAACCAAAATTTCACTAAAATCATAATCATGGAATAAGGCCTAGACACAAAAGAGCAAAGAACAATAAAGGAAACAACAATAGCAAAAAAGGAGAGACAAAATTTTGGAATCTGAGAAGCAAACAGAAAAGCAGTAACTGACCTAAGAGTAAAAAAAGCTAAGTGCTTCACACCATTCCATTTCACACAATGCTAGAGTGGCAGACACTGTCAGTTGTTTACCAAAATCCATGTTCTCCTATTCTTCTTACTGTATAAATACGCAGATTATGCTTCCCAGCCTTCTTTGCAGTTAGGCATGGCCAGAGGACCGAGTTCTAGCAAACAGAATGTGAGAAGTGGCATATATCACTCTTAGACCTGACCCATAAAAATGTCCTGTGCACACTCTTCCATTCTTTTCCTCTTCTAACTGGTTAGAATGGAGATGACCCTTGGGGTAACCTTCTCAGAGGTCACGTGTTGAAGACGGAAGAGTCACTGTCAGCCTGGGTCCCTAAGTGAACACATGGAAGAGGGCTGTCTTGCTGACCTTTCTACTAGTACTGTTACTTAAGAAAAATAAACTATCATGTTTGAGCTATTACATATTTTGTGGTCTAGCTGTAAAAGCAATTTTCCTATTCAAACTAAAACTCTGAAAAGGCTGAGGAGTTAGAGGTATGAGAACTTCTATGGCTAGAGGGTGGGAAATAGATTAGTATAAAGCCTGCATAAAACTCTCACTTGACCCAGACAACTGGGAAGTATGCCAAAAGTTTATTCTTTTTGAAATAGTAACTCAAAAGACTCTGGTTGGTTAATAGTTTGTCTAAGCTTAGAAATTATGTACTGTCAGATTTCTAGAACAGCTAAGGATGAGGATAGAGTGCCATACTAAGCCAGAGCTGAAGGATATGGGTTTAAGGATTCAAAAACCCACATAGATCCTCATATAATGAAAGAAAAAAAGATCCACAACAAGATTTCACATCACTATGAATTTCTGGAATATTATGAGTGACAGAGATTCCAAAAGCTTCCAAGGAGAAAAATATGATCCAAATACAAAGGATTAGGAACCAGAATGGCATAGGACAATTCAATGGTAATAATGGAAGCTAAAAGACAATGAAATAATACTTTTTAAAAATCTGACAGTGCATAATTCCTTAACCTAGCCAAACTATAAATCAAGACTCAGGAAAGTTAATTCCCAATCATCCCCAAGAAGCTACTGAAGGATATGCTCCACCGAAATGAGGGAAACCAATGAACAAAGAAAAAATCATAGGGTTCAAGAATAAAGGATCCAATACAGAAGAGAGGCAAAGGACATTCTGAGAATGGCCCTGAAGGAAAAGTCTAGGATATAGGATGTGTAGCAGGCCTTGAGAGCAATATACATGTATTTTTTATAAAAATATTAAATGAAAAAATATACCCCATATATTAGGAAAGTGTTCAGCCACAAGAAAAACCAACTTACAATGGCTTAAATGGAGGTGTATTTTTTTCTCATATAACAAGAAGTCGGAGGTAGGCAGATGCTGGCAATAATTCAGCAGTTTAACAATTTCAGGGCTACTGTCTCTGTACTCTCGGATATCCCCTCATGGTCATATGATGGGTGCCCCAGCTCCAGGTATTACATCTACATGTAGGAGGAAGGAGGAAGGGACTATGTGCCATCTATCCCTTTTATCAGGAAAGCAAAAGCTTTCCCAGAAATTCCCTCAGTATTTTTCCTGTATCTTTCTTGGTCAGAATTCTCATGGCCAGTCTTAACTAAAAAGGGGGTTGGGTGAGAATCCAGCTTTTCTAATGTCTATAGAGGAGTCAGGCAGGTCGAAAAGGGCTGAGAATGCGTGATGATTTAGCTATCCAACAGTGTTGGCCAAATCATGCAAAGACCAAAATGTGTGTGTGTGTGTGTGTGTGTGTACATACAATGTAACTTAGGCAGGTATAATGCCAGTTCACCCTATTTCTTACCTCTTTCTTGGCACCCATTTTCTTACATCTGCCCTACTTTCTGCATTTTATTTTCAAGTTTTTATTTAAATTCTAGTTACTGAACATATATGGTAAAATTGGTTTCAGGTGTAGAATTTAGTGATTTATCATTTACATATAACACCCAGTGTTCATCACAACAGGTACCCTCCTTAATACCTATCACCCATTTAACCCACTACTTTCTGCATTTTAAAACAGCACATCCTCTGCAGACATTTGAGTTTGTGGTACAAATGTACCTCAATTTAACTACTAATGGACATTTAGATTGTTTCCACATGTCTGTGATTAGAAACAATGCTACAGTAAAACTCAACATTCCATTTTTCTTGATACTCTCCTCCACTGGCTTCTAAAACCACCTTTCTGTCTAATTGCCACCTCTTTTACTGGTTCCTTTGCCTCTGCTCATTTCTTAAATCATCACTCGGTCTTTGGTCCTTTTCTCATTGTACATATCCTTTCAAGGCAAGCTTATCTACTTTCATTGCATAAATTGCTACCTTTATGATGATGACTCTATCTCAGGCCCAGAACTCACTTTTGAGACACATAGATCCAACTGCCACTTTGAACTTTCTACTTAGACATTCCACAGGTACTTTCATACTTAACTTGTCCCACTGATCTTTCCCACAAAACCTGCACTTTCTCCCTTATTCCCTATCTTGGTGAATGAAACTCTGCCTCTTTTTTTTTTTTTTAAAGATTTTATTTATTTATTTGACAGAGAGAGACACAGCGAGAGAGGGAACACAAGCAGGGGGAGTGGGAGAGGGAGAAGCAGGCCTCCTGCGGAGCAGGGAGCCCGATGTGGGGCTCGATCCCAGGACCCTGGGATCACGACCCGAGCCGAAGGCAGACACCTAACCGACTGAGCCACCCAGGCACCCCGAAACTCTGCCTCTTTAACACCTTATATTTCTCTCTCCATTTCTACCATTATTGCTAAATTCAAGCATTCTCCTAAAAGATTACTTTCATGGTCTCCTTACCCTACAGTGGTTCTCTTGCCAGCTATATCGAACACAAAATCTTCAATTTAACATTTAAGATCTTCCACTAACTACCTCTCATCTTCCTTCCCAATCTTATCTTTATTCCTCCATGAAGTCTTTCTATTTTCTTTTTTTTTTTTTAAGATTTTATTTATTTGACAGAGAGAGAGCATGCGCACAAGCGGGGGAGAGGCAGAGGGAGAAGCAGGTTCCCCGCTGAGCAGGGAGCCTGAAGTCTATCTACATTCAGCAAAATGACCAGTTGTCACATACTACCTTGGGCAAATCGCTAATCTGGCTAGGCATTACTTTTCTCAAGCCTCGCTTTCTTCATCAGTAATAAAATAAGTTTGAGCTCCAAAGCCCTGTTCACTTTTTAACATTCTGGATCATTCCCCTTCCACCAACTTGTAAAATGGCACCACCATACACCCATCCATTCTTTTTTTTTTTTTAATAAGATTTTATTTATTTGTCAGAGAGAGAGCAAGCACAAGCAGGGGGAGCGGCAGGCAGAGGGAGCAGGCTCCCTGCTGAGCAGGAAGCCCAATGCGGTACTCGATCCCAGGACCCTGGGTTCATGACCAGAGCTGAAGGCAGACGTTTAACCAACTGAGCCACCAACGCGTCCCAACACCCATCCATTCTTGATTCTTTTCTTTCCCTAACCCTCCCTCCCAAAGTACCGCTGTTGCTTCCTCTAAAACATATCTAGAATTGATCTACTTCTCCTCATCTTTACCTCCAGTCTGATCGAAGACACCATCACTTTTATTCTTGTATACTTACAGAAAAGTTTCAAGTTTGTTAGACCTTAAAAATACAATGTAGGGACACCTGGGTGGCCCAGTTGGTTAAGCGTCTGTCTTCAGCTCAGGTCATGAACCCAGGGTTCTGGGATCGAATTACATGGCGTCGGGCTCCCTGCTGGTCGGGGAGCCTGCTTCTCTCTCTCAAATAAATAAATAAAATCTTTAAAAAAATGCAATGTAACTTTTCCTCTAAGTTTTATTTTAAATAATGCAATTTTTAAAAAAAATTTAAAAATTTTGAGGTATAATTATTTTAAAAATTTTTAAAGATTGAGGTACAATTACATTATACATACATTATATTAGTTACAGGTATATGACATAATGATTTCATATTTATACACACTGCAAAATGTTCACCACAATAAGTCTAGTTAACATCCACAACCATACATAGTTACAAATTTTTTTTCTTTTAATGAGGACTTTTAAGATCTACCCTCTTAGCAACTTTCAAATATGCAGTACACTATAATTAACTATAGTCATCGTGCTGTGCATGATATCCCTATGACTTATTTTTTATAACTAGAAGTTTGTACAATTTGACCACCTTCATCCATTTCACCCCCCTGCCCTCCAGCAACCACCAATCTGTTCTCTGTATCTATGAGCTTGGTTGTTTCGTTTTTGTTTTGTTTGTTTTTTGTTTTGTTTGTTTTGTTTTGTTTTTTAGATTCCACATATAAATGATATTTGTCTTTCTCTGATTTATTTCACTTAGCATAATACCCTCATGGTCATCCATGTTGTCACAAATGGCAAGATTTAATTCTTTTTATGGCTGAATATATATGTATATGGCTGAACATATATATATTTTTTTTCTTTGTCCATTCATCCACAGATGGACACCTAGGTTGCCTCCATATATGTATATTTCTTGGCTCATCATTTCTTATCTGAACTACAAAGAACTCCTAACTTGTTTTCTGCCTCTTTTCACCCTTCTTCCAATTCATTCTCTACATAGCAACCAGGGTGAGTTTTTAAAAATATAAGTTAGCTAATACGTTCCCTTACTCAAAGCCCTTCAATGGTTTCCTGTTGTTCTTTGAACAAAATTCAAACTTCTTACCATGGTCTATATGGTTCTGCATCATCTGATCCCTCTCCATTTCTCCAACCTCTATCTATATACCATATACATGCCACACTCCCTTTATTCATCCACACCTCCTTGCTCAAAAACTTTCCCATTCCAATGCCTTTGCACTTGTTATTCCCTCTGTCTGAAATGTTCTCCCACTAACACTTCAAATAGTTAGCTTGCTCTCATCTTTCAAGTCTCAGCTCAAATGTCACTTTATCAAAGATATCCTCCCTGCCTATACTATTTAAAGTGGGTACCCCACCACTTTAGTTATTAACATGTCCCACTATTTCTTTCATAGTAATTATAAATTATTTTCCTTATTTACTTGTTTACTATATCACTCCCCCACTAGATTGTTAATTCCACATGGGCAGGGACCTTAACTGTCTTTGATCACAGCTATATCCTTAGCTCTTGATATAGTACCAATCGAACAAATCTCTACTCTTTACTTCTTCAAAAAGCCTTTCTTGATTAACATCATCTAGTTCATTCTTTCAGAATCCCTTCAATACTTACACATTATGTAATCTGTACTACTTACTTTCCCACTCCTTGACTATTGTTTTGTAAATTTACTTAAGTAGTTTATCTTTATGTTCACTGAAATACTGGCTTTCTAAGAACTGTCTTCTATTTTCCTGATGTCCTTCAAAATACACATTAGTAATTAGCTAGAAAGGTGCAATAGGCACTCTGGTAACCTTTGGGACATAATTCTCAAGTCATCCTCCTGACATGGATCTTGCTTTATGCTTTACCTCAACAAGGTAACTACTAACCTAAGCAGTCCCTGGTTCTCTACTGTTCCTGAAATGTGGCTGCTAAACCCTAACCAGGGTTTATGCATCTAAACCTTAGCAGCAAATTCAAATGTGCTGCCTTCATTATCATCAGGAGTTTCTGAAGGAAATGGGCTCTGTGGGCAGTGCTGTATTCTGGGTAGAAATAGCTGAGGTTCCTCAATCTGGCACCCAATATGCTTAAATAACTCTTCTAATCAGGCTGTGGCGTGGGAAGAAAAGTGAGGTGAGAGGAAGTAGATTATACTGTGAGAATGCCACAAAATCATGATTTGAGCAAGAACTTCTAAGGCCACTTTCTCAATCCCTTTACCCAGACTGAATCAAACTAACGGGATTTTGTGGTCCACAGAATAGACCAGACTGGGAAATAGGGGAAATGACATAAGTCTACCTTCTTTGTAGCATTTACTCCCAGAGGAGAAACCCAAGGTTTCTAGCTAGCAATAGAACCACAGCCAGAACCACTTAGGAATAGGGGTTAGCAAATACAGTCCACAAGCCAAATCCAGCCTGATGCCTATTTTTACAAATAAAGGTTTATTGAAACACAATCAACCCCACTCATTTACTGTCTGTGGCTGCTTTTGCGCTACGATAGCAGAGCTGAGTAGTTGAAATAGAGACGGTTTGGACTGAAGAGCTGTAAATAGTTACTCTCTGGTCCTTTACAGAAAAAGTTTGCCAACCCTTGCTTCGAGTAGCGTTTAAAATATATGCTTTGCAGAATTAGACCTATAAATACATAGAACAAACTGATGGTTGCCAGAGGGAAGGGGGTGGGAGGGGTGAACAAAATGGGTGAAGGGAAGTGGAAGATACAGGCTTCCAGTTATGGAATGAATATGTCATGGGAAGAAAAGGCAAAAAATGATACTGTAATAGCACTGTATGGTGACAAACGTAGCTACACTTGTGGTGAGCACAGCATAACGTATAGAGAAGTTAAATCACTATGTTGTACACCTGATACCAATGTAACAATAGTGTCAACTATATTCAAATAAAAAATTAAAATTAAATAAATAAAAATAAAAATAAACTGTTGAGAGAAAAATCCCACCAACCTCAAAATCTGTACCTGCCAAATTACCCTTCAAAAGTGAAGAAATAAAGACTGTCTCAGAAAAACAAAAATTGAGGAAATTTGTTGCTAGTGATGTGCCTTGCAAGAAATATTAGAGAAGTTTTTGTAGAAAGAAGGAAAATGATATAAGTCAGAAACCTGGATCTCTATAAAGACAGGAAGACCTCTGTAAAATCAGTAAGTGAAACTAAAATAAAATCTTCCCTTCTTACCCTTTTTTTCTCTTCTTCTTATTCTTAATCAGTTTTTTCAAAATTATTATTAATACAGCGATAATATATTTGATTACATATGCTTTTATATAATACTTTTATACAGTATATGCTAATATATTCTTCTGTATAGGTGAAATGAAATTAATAACAGCAATGACACAAGGGGTAGGAGAAAGGAATTAGGATTAGTTTGTTATTATAAAATGTTGAGGAAGGTCATGGAAAAGACATGACCACTAGTTGATCCATGAGTTGGGACTGTACCATCCGAGACTCTTACCCCCACCCCTGTCCTTGGAATGTGAGTTCTATTTGGCTTTCCCACTCCCAGAGACTGCTCCAAGAACACAGCCTTGAGATAGTGCTATGGTGTTGAGAACACCTGCATGATATGCGTAAGTGAACCTAGTCAAGGCCTCCCAATAAAATTTTATTTTATTTTATTTTATTTTTTTTTAAGATTTTATTTGCCACAGAGAGACAGCAAGAGAGGGAACACAAGCAGGGGGAGTGGGAGAGGGAGAAGCAGGCTTCCCGCGGAGCAGGGAGCCCGATGCGGGGCTCCATCCCAGGACCCTGGGATCATGACCTGAGCCGAAGGCAGACGCTTAACGACTGAGCCACCCAGGTGCCCCTCCCAATAAACTTTTAAAATTTGGTGGGCAGGTGCAGGGATCTACTTATCTTAGTGATGCCCAAGACAAGCCATAGGTAAATTCCCTTTGCTTATTAAACCTGCCACCTACCAATAAATTAAATTAAATTAAATTAAAATAAAATAAGATAAAAACAAAAAAATAAAATATATGCTTTAGAGTCAAAGTCGAGTTCAAGTTAGTAAGACCTTTGTAGGGCATTGGTGAGGATTAAATGAGATGTCCATATGGAGCATTTAACACTGTGTCAGGTATACAGTAAACACTCAAATGTTGCTAAGTATATGTTTGTGTATATACTTATTTAAAATTCTCACGCTCAGCCTAAAATTGAAGCTGATTACCATTCACCTTTTTTTCCTAAAAGGGCATGAAATCATCCTATTCCATTTTAGTCCTTATTTAAAGTTTGTAGATAAACATGGACTCCTGATTGACTCTCATTTCAAGTCTAATACATATGTCTATCAGGTCTTAGAAATCTAAAAGAGCACCATTATCTGTGCCTTCTCTTCTTTGTGTACTAGTTGAATATACAACATGTGATCCATTCTACCCCATGGAAACATAGACAAGTTGTCTCTGGGTTTACAGTTGCTCAAAAACACATGAGGATCTATCTAAGGCAGGCTGTCATATTGCCCTAGACCTTCTGTGTGACCCCCTGACATGTTATTTCAAAAGAGAAGAGCCTTATTCCTGATTGTTATCTGCTTTGTGGATTGGTCTGAGACAGTGGTTTCTCAGGTGCCCATGGTGGACTGCATTTTTGATAGGAAGGATTCACACACAGTCAGGGATTGGACCAGATAAACTGTAAAATTCTTACTCTGAGGTTCTATAGGGCACACTCTGGCAGCAGCCTCCTCTCCATAACATCTCATAGTCGTTGACTCACCATAAAATGATGAAACTGTAATCAAATGTTGATCTCCATCACTATTGTCACATCAGGCCAGAGTAATCACTTCTTCCACTGAACTCCTCTAGTGCTTATTGACTGTAACACCTTGGCAACAACTAACATAGACTTCCTGGTGGTGTTATTTATCTTCTTGTGGAACTGTCTACTCAACAGCTACACTCAATTCACTAAGAGATATTCCAAACTTAACTCATTCAAAAATCAAATTCCTGATTCTTATTCCTTATCCCCAATCTGCTCTTCCTGTAGTCTTACCCATTTCAATAAATGGCAACTTTATTCTTCCAATTGATAGATCAAAAACCTTAAGGTCATTTCTGACTACTCTTTCTTTCAGATCCTTAATCCAATCTATCAACTAAACTTGTCAGCTCTACCTTCAAAATGTATCCAGGATCTGATCTTTCTTTGTCCCTTTCACTGCTATCACACTGCTCTGAACCACCTTCATCTTTCACCTGGATTACCATACAACAGGCTCCTAATCAGTCTCCCTGCTTCTACTCTTGCCCCTCTTCAGCCTAATCCACACAGTAGTCTGAGTAATCTTTTTATAAAATAAGTCATGTCTTATTTTAGAGTCTTCTACTGGTTTCCCATAACAGATTAAAGACCAAATATCTGTACAATGACCTGTAAGGTCCTGAGTTGTCTGGCCTCCCACTACTCCTCTGATGTTATCTCCTATCACCACCTTGCTCATTTTGCTCTGGCCACGATGACTTTACAGTTTTTCAATCACATCAAGTACACTGACACTTCAGGCCTCTGCACTTTCTGTTCCTTCTGTCTAGAACATTCTTTCCCAAGATATTTTGCTCTCTCACTTCCTTCAGTATCTCCTAAAATGTAATCTTATCAGAGAGGCCTTCCCTGACCACCTTTTTATAAAGTACAAGTTCCCACTCCACCCTACCCTGGCATTGTACTCTCTATTCCCCTTACCCTAGTTCATCTTCTCCATAGCACTTATTGCTACTTGATATATTATATATTTACTTGTTTTTATTTTCTGCCTTCTCCCCTTGCAACAATACAAGTTCCATTAGGACAGAAACTCCATTTTGGTTCACTATCATATCTTTAATGCCTAGAGTACTGACTGACATGTAATAAGCATTCAATAAATATCTGTGGAATAAATTAATTAATCTATCCTGTCCGTCCCCCTAATCTATATAAACTTCTTATAGAAAGAAACTTTGCTATCTTCTTTGTGGTCTGAGCACCTAGCACTGTGTCCTGAACACAGCAAGTGTTCAAATAATGTTTCCTATAATTAGGACACAATCACGGCTCTGGAAATCTTCAGTTTGCACCAGATCCTGGTATTATAATGGTATTTCATGCTCCTCTTCTAAAGCTCCAAAGTTCTCTGATTCAAAACCTGTAGCATTATGGATGTCTTATGGCATTCTGATCAGGTAGATCAGATACTCAGAGTACAGAGCTAGTCATCTCATGGTCAGTTTGTTTTGCTGTGTTCCATCATCCTTGCTCTGGCCTCCATTTCTAATTCTAGTGAGTTTTTCTTTTTTTTTTTTTAATAGATTTTTTTAAAAAAGATTTATTTATTTATTTATTTATTTATTTATTTGATTATTTAATTGACAGAGAAAGACACAGCGAGAGAGGGAACACAAGCAGGGGGAGTGGGAGAGGGAGAAGCAGGCTTCCTGCCGAGCAGGGAGCCCCATGCGGGGCTCGATCCCAGGACCCCGGGATCACGACCTGAGCCGAAGGCAGATGCTCAATGACTGAGCCACCCAGGCGCCCCTCTAGTGAGTTTTTCTAAAGCATTTGGCTATAAGCAGAATCAATCACAGACAGGAAAGAAAAACACTCTCTCTATTGCTGGACAACTAAGGATATGGCCTGATGGTCAGTAATATTATCATACAGGAAAGACAGCATATATTACCCCATGACAGGACTGGTTTGTTTTTTGTTTTTTGGGGACAGGACTGTTTTTGTTTTTGTTTTTTAATAGCAAAAATACCACTTTTCACTTCTGCAAAACCTTTTCAATAATACTGTTCAGTATTTACGAGGTAAAGATAAAACCAGGAAGTGAGGCTCTCATGTTGCTGGTGGGATATAAATTGACCCAATTCTATAGGAAAGTAGTTTGGCAATGTTTCCAAAGTGATGGGGCTGTTTTTAAAAATCAGAAGTCCCTACCTCAATGAAAAGAACATTTATGAAACTGGTAGCTAAGACAAAAGAAATTACAAGAGGCAAAACTCCAAGAGTGGAGATTTTTTTCCTCCAGCTTCATCAACTTTAAAAAAATAATAAATCACATAGAATATTACTCGTATCTCTAATTTTGGTTTTTAATCTAACACAGAAAAAAGCCATCACGAAATGAAAAGATAAACAAAATAAGACAATATAGAATATAAAATAAGAAATAAGATTACTATCCTCACTAGACTTTGTAGCAGCCAACTACACACAAACAGGAATAGGACAAATGCACCCCTCTAGGGTAAACAGAAGAAGACCACATCTGATTGCCTATGGGTGCTCTTTGCTAATCCAAAAAAAAAAGTTGGCAGACTGGTATCAAATAGTGAATGTTACGGAAACAGCATGGTAAAAGTAGATAATTCACAAACCCAGGAGTATAATTCTAATATAGGTTACTAAAGTAAAGAAAACAACCCGCAGTCTCCTCCACTGGCACAAACCCCAGACTCAATTAAAACTAATTTGTCCTCTATTTCTGTACCATCAGCAACAACAAACACCTAATTTGTCCTTTCCCCCTGTCTCCCTCTGGTACCATCCACTCTATTTTCCCTCTTCTATTTAGTTTGTACTACAGACCTATTCAATCAGTTTTGGCATCCTCAGAATTTCAATTCAGTGAGAGGAAACTGAGTCAACACTGGTCTATACCACCAGATGTATCCATGAAATGAAGCAGTAGGGTACTTAAAAGGTTATTTCTGAGATTGTACTGATGCAGCAACATCAGTTCTAAGAGAGCTTAATCATGCCACCTCACCCCAGTACTCACAACTTTCCTTTCCCTACCTCAATCTGCCTTGGTTTCTGTGACCTGTTCTAGCTCTTCTGTGCAATCATTTGCACATTAAGGGTGTGAGAACAGTGAGAAAGGGATATCAAGTCCATGGCAATGGTGTGGATGGAGGTGGGGGGGAGAGAAAGTGTGAACCCTAATTCAGGGTCTCACAGTAAACTGCTGTGCATCATTATCTATGGCAGTAACTTGCTTCTTAAGGATGCTTCCTCATTCCAGCCTACTGGCTATGTTTTATGTTATAAGCTCCCGTGTGGCTCAACTGCCACAGACCGGAGTCCGAAAAGCAGATGGAATTCTTCTTACACAGGATGAAGTAATCTAAGGAGTGCTAAGCAGAAGGATGGAGTGGTAGTTTCTCAGGGCCAGGGCACTCTGACAGCCCAGGACAACCAAATATCAATCATTTTTTAAATCCAGCATATGGGGAAGAAAAACATTCCACATTTTACTTCTTTCCCTAAATACTCCCTCTTTATTCATTCCTGAGGCTTCTAGGAACTATGATTATTTTGGGCTGAAGGTAAGAAAACTGAGACCTGGTTTGCTAAATGAATCTAGACTGCTTTAAATTGAAAGAAGGGAAGAAAGAGAGTTCTCTTTTCTAGGAATGTACTTCAGTCACTCACCACTCTGAGCATAAATTAGATTGACTATCCTGTGGCTTTTGCAGGAAGACTACCTTTGGAAAACAAAACAAAACAGCAAAATAACTGGATAGCCATCCCCTGCTCAAAAATAACTAAAATTATTTTTTATCACAATGGAGGAGGGCAAACCTGATATTAGTATCTGTGTGTCATTAGAGATGTTTAAAAAAAAAGGAAGTGGATTCAGAAGTTCTTCATAGTCATCTGGGGCTTGAAATGGCAATTTCAGTGGACCAAGTGACACCTTTCCTTCCCTGCCAAGTTAAATACTCTAAAATCTCAAAAAAAAAAAAAATACTGAAAAAATTGTACAGAGCACCTACCTCATTTAAAAGACATTTAACTAATGCTTCACAAGTTATTGCCCAGATGAATAAAGTGATTGTGAAATTCAAGAAAACTACAAGAAGACTCCAGATAGGGGCACCTGGGTGGCTCAGGTGGTTAAGCAGCTGCCTCTTAATTTCAGCTCAGGTCATGATCTCAAGGTCCTGGAATGGAGCCTGTGTTGGGCTCCATGCTCAGCAGGGACTTCGCTTGAGGATTCTCTCTCTCTCCCTCTGTCCCTCCGCCCCCCCCCCCCCCGCTCTTGTGCTCTGTCTCTCTCTCTCTCTCTCTCTCTCAAATAAATACATCTTTAAAGAAAAGAAAAAGAAAAGAAAACTTCAGATAAAACCACAAAGCTAAACATATATTTGACCCAGTACCACTACAGTGACTAAAGGATGACAGTCAAATACAGTTCTTTAAACTAGTGACCCTGAGCCACCCATCCCCCTCCTGTAGAGGACAGCATGGTCTTTGAACCCAGACCTCCAGTCTTGGAGTTTCTCCTTCTTAAGGTGAAGAACGACCCTGCCAGAAAAAAGCCTGCGCCAGCTCCAGCTCCAGACGTTAGCTGGTCAGTGGGATGGGGCAGCCTGGCTCCCTCTCTCTAGCCACTCTTTGCGAGCGGGGGTAGAGTAGGGGGAGAGATGAGATTGATGAACAGATGTCTGGGGTTCAAGAAACCTTCACATTCGACCCTTTCTCTCTCTCCCCCCTCAGGAGGGAAGGTTAAGGCAGACAAGCCCAAAATCAAACGGAGAAGTAGATTTTGCATAGGGGGAAATGGATTTAACAAAATCATATGGGTATGATGACTGCCAAGAAACACCCCCCCCTCCTTCCCACTTCTTCCTCTCCTTCCCACACCCATTAGGAGTCACCTCTGTCTGGGTCACTGGACCGGCCAAGCAGCCTGGCCAGGCGAGGCTCAGTCATGCAATCAAACTCGGTACTACGAGTAAGAATAACGGGAAGGAAAGGCGATCAGAGGGCCAGACGGCAGGGCAGGGTCTCCTGCTCGAGAGGACAGAGGCACGAAGGGAAGAGGCAGAGCGGAAGACAGCCGAGCTGGTAAAGCTACGACGGAATCCCAGGGAAAGCGAAGCAGGGAGATGCTGGATGGAGAGGAATTCAAAACAGCACTAGCGAGACAGCGGACAGCGGCAGGAGGGGGCGGGAGCAGGGGCCTGGCCGGTGACTCAGTGAAAGCGGCCAAGGGCCGGCCCCGGGAGCCGCACGGCGCGAAGGTGACCGGCCGCCGCGCGCGGGCATCCCGAGGCGGGCGCGGCCGCGGGGGCTCACCGTGTCCTTGGACGAGCCCAGCTTCTTGAGGCCGTCCAAGGGCAGCAGGTCGGCGGAGTCCTTATGAATGAACTGCACGGCCTGTTTCATCCGGCGCTGCTGCCGCAGCGACGCCGCCTCCCGCATGTCCGTCTCCTTGCGGCCGCCCTCGCTGAGGAGCCCTGAGTAAAACATCGCTGAAGCGCCCGCGGCCCAGGGTCCCTGGCCGCTCCCCGCGCGCCGGCCGCCCTCAGCCTCGAGCTCCTCCAGCTCCGCGAGAGCCGCGCGCCGAGCATTTTATAGCCGAGTGTGACGTCACGGGGAGCAGCCAGTGCGCGCGCGGAGGGGCGGGGCCAGCACAGCGCCCCCACCCAGCGCGCGGCTCCCCAGCGTTCGCGGCCGCTGTGGGTCTCCGCGCCGCCTCCGTGAAGGGAAGGACCCACGAGGAGGGGTGACGCTGGCTGGACTGACTCAGAGCGCCGAGCGTCTACCAGGACCGCTTTACCCAACCGCCCTCTCCCGTTGTGGGTGCCCTGCATCCCCTGAGCCGGCATAGGGTGTGGGTGGCCCCACGGTGGAGCAGCCTCTCCCACCCCAGCCGCCGCCGCCGACTCACGCTCACCTGGCCACGCCGTGGCCGACCCCGGGATCACCGCCAGCTGCGCCATGCTCCAAATCCCTCCCTCCGCGCAGTTGCTCGGCTGCGCAAACTTCCACCTCCGCGCCCCTCCGGGAGCCCCAACGTCCACAGCGCACTTCAGAGTTGGGAAGGCTCAGGATTTCTGCAACTTCAGGTCGGTTCCCACCCACCAGACCATGTGACTGGGGAGGGGGCAGCCCCTGAGGGCGGGCTGGAGCCGGCTTTCCGGGGACCCCACCACCACTACCACCACCACTGCCCTGGCTCTTGGCACCCTCTGTCCGGGAGGCCCTGCATCCGCCCTTCGACCGGGGCCGCAGGGGCGGCTGGAAACCGGCGGGTCAGCCTAGGGCTGAGGAGTGGCGATGGTCCCCGCCTCCGTGTGACTACACAGGGGTGCGTGCCCCACACCTGCTCTTCGGAACACCGGGCAGAAAAGCAACTTTTTCAAAGCCAAAAACTCGGGGTTACCGTTGGGGAGGGTCTTTCATTCTCCTCTCTGGCATGTTTCCAGGAGCAACGGGAATCCAGTTTTCTTTTGAGTCCTTCCTACTCACTCTCAAGCCATTCTTTAAAAAAAAAAAATAATAATAATAGACTTTAATTTTTTATTTAAATTCAATTTTTAAAAATTTTTAAAGATTTTATTTATTTATTAGAGAGAGAGAGAGAGAGCACAGAGGGAGAGTGAGAGGGAGAAGCACACTCCCCACTGAGCAGGGAGCCAGATGTGGGACTTGATGCCAGGACCCTGAGATCATGATCTGAGCCGAAGGCAGCCACTTAACCCACTGAGCCACCCAGCCGCCCTATTTAAATTCAATTTAGTTCACATATAGTATAGTATTAGTTTCAGGGGTAGAATTTAGTGATTCATCAGTTGTATATAACACCCAGTGCTCATTACATCAAGGGCCGTCCTTAATGCCGATCGCCCGATTACCCCATCCCTCCACCCACTTCCCCTCCAGCAACCCTGTTTGTTTCCTGTAGTTCAGAGTCTCTTATGGTTTGCCTCCCTCTCTGTTATCATCTTATTTTTCCTTCCTTCCTCTGTGTTCATCTGTTTTTATTTCTTAAGTTCCACATGAGTAAAATCATATGGTATTTGTCTTTCTCTGACTAATTTTGCTTAGCACAATACTCTCTAGTTCCATCAACATGGTTGCAAATGGCAAGATTTCATTCTTTTCAACGGCTGAGTAATATTTCATTGTATATATACACCATATCCTCTTTATCCATTAATCTGTGGATGGACAGCTGGGCTCTTTCCATATTTTGACTATTGTGGACATTGCTGTTACAAATATTGGGGTGCATGTACCCCTTTGAATCACTATTTTTTTATTCTTTGGATAAATACCTAGTAGTGCAATTGCTGGGTCCATGGTAGTTCTATTTTTAACTTTTCGAGGAACCTCCATACTGTTTTCCACAGTGACTGTACCAGTTTGCATTTAAGCCATTCTAATGGGTCCTTCAGGCTTCCCGGCTTCTGGCCTCTATGTTGTGACTTAATACAAACCACATTTCCACCACCACTGCCCTCTCCCACCCTGTCTCACAGGAGGAGATAGGAAGCAGAAAGATCCACTCTCTGAAGAGAACCAACAAAACTAGCAATAACGACATTTACTGAGCCTTTACTATGTGTCGCATACTGGCATAAACACTTAAAATGCCGTAATTCATTGAATCCTGGCAATAGCTTATGAGATAGTATTATCCAATATCCCCATTTTACCCACGAATACCTGAGACCTCCTAGCTGGTCTCCTGAATGTTCCTTGGTTCCCTTCCAATCCATTGTTCTTTGTGGCCAGAGTAACCTTTTCAAACTACAAGTGTGATCATCTCATCTCTCAGTTTAGAGTGCCACAAAAAACTTTGTATTGCCCTTAAAACCCACATTCTTGCATGGTCTCTCCCCGCTTGGCTTTCCAATCTGTACTTCAGCCTCATGAGCCTTCTTCCAGTTCCTTAGGGGAGCCATTCTTGCCAAATGGCCTACTCTGAATATCCTGTTCTCTCCGCATGGAATGTCCCTTCTAACCTGTTCAGTAAACAGACCTCAGCGCCATTATCATTTACTTAGGAAAGCCTTCTCTGACCTCCCAGCGTGGGTGAATTTTCCCTGAATATATGCTCTACAACTCTCCCGGACTTTCCACTTTTTTTTGGTGGTAATGGTGGGGGTGTTATGGGTTGTTTGATTAATATTTATCTCCTTCACTAATTGTAAGCTCTAAGAAGGCTACTGAGTCTTATTTTTGGCTTACCATTAAATCCTTAGCACAGCACATATAAGGTGGTCAGTAAATACTACTGTAAGCATGGCAAGAAGTTAAGGCCTTGCCCATGGAAGGCAAGTGGTACAGCTGGAATTTTAAACCCAGACTACCTGCCCCTAGAACCTGTGCTGGACTTTCCAGACCTGGAAGGACTGGGTTTCACCTCATGAACCTGCTCCTTGCTCTCCATTCCTGTCTTCAACGCTTGCCCTAGATTCACAGCTCACAGACTGCTTGTGGGAAAATAAATCCAGAAGGCCAGAAGGCTGTTCGCCTGGCTTCAAGGAAGTCCCCAGCCCCCAGCCCCATTCATGGAGGGCAGGATCTCTTGGAGAGAGGGGCAAGAAAGAGTTGGGATTGCAGTTCACCTTCCAGTCCCTTGGCACGCTTCCAGCAGTGAACAACAGTGGCTGCCCTGGCCCCTTCTGTCCTGTTGCCTGGCTTCCTGCCTGGTCCCTCCTCCAGGCATGAGTCGCCCAGGGAACAGTGAAAGACAGCCTTGCCTTGTCTCTCTAGGACAGGTACCTCTGAGCTCGGCAATGCATCAAGGCGGGCCCAACAGCAGAGCCTCTGGGGCTTACGCTGGAACAGCTTTTTTCCTCTGGGAGGAAGCCAGGCAGGCAGATTCCAGCTCCCCACTCCGAAGGCAATTCAGCTCAGTCTTGCAGCCTTTTTCCTGAGGATGACCCAATGGAAGAAAGGGGCTCTTTTTATAGCAAGGTCCCCCCCCTCCCTCTGGGAACACCAGAAAGCTGAATGTCTCTGATGGAACTGAATTTGTCCATACCAAGTGTTGCTGAAAAGTAAACAGGGCTTTGACTGGAGCTAGGGATCTTTTTGTGAATGCAGAGCTCTTTGCTATCGTGGGATTTGTGTTCTGCAATTGGATCTGTGGCCAAATCACAATTGGTCCCCTTATCTCCTAGAGATCTTTGTCAGCCAGACTGACAGCACTGCTCTTAAGCATGGGTCCATGTGGTGAGGCTAGCCCGCACCTACACTATGAGTTCCTGCAAACCCCAGCCTGGCTGCTCCGTTCGAGGAGCATCACCTCTGCTCAGTTTATCCAGTTTGCCCAAATAACATGAGAAAGTCACTTCCTGCCTCTAAGCCTCAGCTTTCATATCTATAAAATGGATGCAGTGAGGTTGCATATAAAATTGGGCTTTGTGAACTCTGGAGGGCTTTACCATCAGAAAAGATCTTTAATTGTCCACATAGCCAACCTTCCCTGCCCTGTTGACCTATCTTGGAAGAAGTATAACATAGTTGTTAAAAGCACAGGTTTTGGAGTTTGACATACTAGGCCTGAGTCCCTGCTCTGCCACTTACCAGCTATGGGACTAGTAAGTTTACTTCACCACTGTGTTTTCATTCCTCATCTAGAAAATGATGCCAGTAACATATCTACCTCTTAGGGCTGCTGTGAGGATTAAATAAAATAATACACATAACACATGGTGGCACATAGTAAGGGCTCAGCAGAAGGTAGCTACCATCATCAGCCCTTGAGACAGACTCGGGAGAACCTGTAGTTTGCTGAGTCTCAGAGTGGGCCCTGGACTAGGCCTGCTCCAAGCCTTTCTACAAAATTCCAGGCAATGCGAGGCAGACCTGAGCATCTTACGCCATCTCTGGAGCCAAGGCCTCCCAAGACAGGGGTTGGCCAGCTCCCTTCCTGTCCCTGGTGCCTCTGGATTCTGAATTTACCATGTCATGTGGTTTCTGTACTAAACTTCTCTACATCCTGCCTTGTCTGTTGTAGAGGATCAGTCCTTGAAAATTGTTCTAGACAAGCTGATGCTGTTTCAATCAGGATTTTATTTGTGTTGTTTGTATAATAAGTGACAGGAGCCCTGTTGAAAATTTCTTAAGCAGAAGTGTCAACTTTTTGGTCCTCCTATCTAAAAGTGCAGGGACTTCAGGCTTGGCTGGATCCAAGGGCTCAAATGACATTATCACTGAAGGCACTGAGGTGATGCCACCGTAGGAAGGCTCTTCCTCTCTCTGCAGTCAGCAGCTCCCAGCTTACAATCTCTTCTCCCAGCACCCCTCCTTTGGGTCTTCAGCTAACAGGGAGACCTTTGAGAATGGGATACAGGATGAGTGCTGGGGACAGGAGGCCAGGAGAATAGATGAGAAGAGCAGAAGGGAAGAGAGCTTGCCAAGGAGTTCTTATCCCCCTCTTCTCCTTTCCACCCACACACATTTTGCTCTGACTTTGCCCTTGGGCACCCTTGGAAGTAATGGCCCTGCCCAGATCCCCCTTTGCTCACCACCCCCATCCTTATAGCTGCAGAGTCTGCTTTCTTCTCTGGTGCCCTCCCCACCACCTCATCTCCCTCTGTCAGGAAGATTGTTCAAACAGCTGTCCACTGAAGGTACCATATGTGTGCTGGGATCTCTGGGTACACAGAGCCCATGACTTGGCACCCAGTCCTGAAGACTGTGTCTATTTTGGCAGGTTAAAGCAAAGACGAGGTATTTCTGTCTTCTTCCTTCGGAGTGATTCCCAGCATCACCGAAGCCTCATAAAACAGCGCTGATGGCAGCCCTGCTGGTGTTTTCCAAAGTTGGCTGGGTCTTTTGGATTCATTCCTGTTAGCAATGATTTTGTTTCATTTCTTGGGATAAGGACAGGCTGTGACCTCAAATCAGATAGCAAAGAGGAGAGAAAGAGGGAAAAAAAATCACAGTACCTGAAGCAAGAGTACCTGGGGGAAAGAGGGGAGTCTAGGCTTGGCTTTGAATCTGGCTCTGCCGCCTCTTCGCTGTTGGACCTTGGCCAAATTACTGCAGTTCTCGGAGCCTCAGTTTACCCATCTGGCAGGGCTCTATGTGGTTTAAATAAAATAAAATGTAAAGTACAGGGCCGGGCACAAAGTGAGCCCTCAATAAATGTGAGTCCTCTCCCCCTCTCATCCTCCTCTCCAAGATAGTAGAGAACTTGGAGGAAGACCAGTCCTCTAGAGGCCAGTGGAGAGCTCTTCAGTCTGGAAACAGACCTCTAAAGATGGCAAGCCTCTCAGAATGCACTAGGCCTGAACTTCCTGCTCCCAGCCAAAGGCGAGAAAGCCTCCAGGGCAGCTCACACTGGTTACCTTAGTCTGCCTCTGGCACATGGAGGGCTCCACTGCCTTCCCCCAAGGTAACTAAGCATGTTGCTTGGGGGTGACCATGGGAGGTCAGTGGCCCGTGCTGGGCAAGCCTTAGGCCAAATGGGGCAAATAGCACTCAAGAGGCGAAGCGCCCTGGTGAACGTGTGTAGGTACTTGGGTGTGCAATCATCTACACACCACACACACTCACACAACATTCTCTCTGACCTATTTTCATACAGCTTTGCACCGCCCAGAGAGAAAAGTCATTTGTGATTATTTGCAAACTTTTTATTTGGAAACAATTTCAAACTTACAAAAAGTTGCAAAGACAAAAACAATCCAGATCCTTTAACCAGATTATTAACACTTTATTCCATCTGCTACATCATTTGCTTTTCCCCAACACAAACACATACACACACATTTTTTTCTGAACCATCTGAGGATGAGTTACCTATATTATGACAATTTACCATTAACACTTCATTGTGTATGTTCTAAAAATAGGGAGTTTTCTCTTTTTTTTTTTTTAAGATTTTATTTATTTATTTGGGAGAGAGAATGAGACAGAGAGAGCATGAGAGGGGGAAGGTCAGAGGGAGAAGCGGGCTCCTGATGCAGGACTTGATCCCGGGACTCCAGGATCATGACCTGAGCCGAAGGCAGTCGCCCAACCAACTGAGCCACCCAGGCGCCCAGGGAGTTTTCTCTTACACAACCAGTGTATAAACTTCATAAATTTACATTGATACAAAACTTTTATCTAACTACTGTTCACGTTTCAGTTTTGTCAGTTGACCCAGTAATGTCCTTTGTGACGTATTCCTCCAATGTAGGACTCAGGCTAGGGTCAGGTATTGTATTTGGTTGTTGTGTTTCTTTAGCCTCCTTTCAGCTGGAACATTTCCCCAGCTTTGTCTTTTATGACATTGACATTTTTTTTCTAGTTCTTGGTTTATTTATTTTTTTAATTTAAATTCAATTAATTAACATATAGTGTATTATTAGTGTCAGAGGTAGAGTTCAGTGATTCATCGGTCTTATATAATACCCAGTGCTCATTACATTACATGCCTTCCTTAATGCCCAGCACCTATTTACCCCATTCCCCCAACCCCCATTCCCTCCAGCAATCCTCTGTTTCCTATGATTAAGAGTCTCTTATGGTTTGTCTCCCTCTCTGGTTTCGTCTCGTTTTATTTTTCCCTCCCTTTCCCTATGATCCTCTGTTTTGTTTCTTAAATTCCACATATGAGTGAGATGATAATTGTCTTTCTCTGACTGACTTATTTCACTAGCATAATACCCGCTATTTCCATCCACATCATTGCAAATGGCAAGATTTCATTTTTTCTGATAGCTAAGTAGTATTCCATTGTATATATATACCACATCTTCTTTATCCATTCCTCTGTCGATGGACATCTGGGCCTTTCCATAGTTTGGCTATTGTGGACATTGCTGCTATAAACATCAGGGTGCAGATGCCCCTTCGAATCATTACACTTGTATTTTGGGGGTAAATACCCAATAGTGCAATTGCTGGGTCGTAGGGTAGCTCTATTTTCAACTTTTTGAAAAACCTCCATACTGTTTTCCAGAGTGGCTGCACCAGCTTGCATTCCCACCAACAGTGTAGGAGGGTTCCCCTTTCTCCGCATCCTTGCTAACATCTGTCGTTTCCTGAGTTGTTAATTTTAGCCATTCTGGGGCGCCTGGGTGGCTCAGTCATTAAGCGTCTGCCTTCGGCTCAGGTCATGATCCCAGGGTCCCAGGATCGAGCCCCGCATCGGGCTCCCTGCTCCGTGGGAAGCCTGCTTCTCCCTCTCCCACTCCCCCTGCTTGTGCTCTCTCTCTCTCTCGCTGTGTCTCTCTCTGTCAAATAAATAAATAAAATCTTAAAAAAAAAAATTTTAGCCATTCTGACAGGTGTGAGGTGGTATCTCATTGAGGTTTTGATTTGTATTTCCCTGATCCCGAGTGATGTTGAGCATTTTTTCATGTGTCTGTTGGCCATCTGGATGTCTTCTTTGGAGAAATGTCTGTTCATGTCTTCTGCCCATTTCTTGATTGGATTATTTGTTCTTTGGGTGTTGAGTTTGAGGGGTTCTTTACAGATTTTGGATACTAGCCCTTTATCTGATATGACGTCGACATTTTGAAGAATATAGTCTCCCATATTTTAGAAAAAACTGTTTTATTGAGATATAATTCACATACCATATAATTCACCTACTTGAAAGTGCACAATTAAATGATTTTTAATATATTCACAGAACTGTGAAAACATCACTATGTCAAATTTTAGAACATTTTCGTCCCCCAAAAAACACTGTGTACCCTTTAGCAGTCATTGCCCATTCCCTCCCAAACTTTCCAACCCCAGGCAGCCTGTAATCCATACGTTCTGTCTTTATGGATTGGCCTATTCTGTCCATTTCAGATAACCAGGATCATACACGACTGGCTTCTTTCACTTAGCATAATGTTTTCAAGGTTCATCTGTGTTGTAGAACTTCATTTCTATTCATGGCCAAATCATATTCCATTATTTGGAATAATAATATTTCCAATATTATCATAATTTGTTTACCCATTCATCAGTCGATAGACTTTGGAATCATTCTAACTTTTGGCTATCATGATTACTGCTGCTATGAGCTTTCGTGTAACAAGTTTTTGTGAGGATATATGTTTTCATTCCTCTCAGAGTGGAACTGCTGGGTCATATGGTAACTCTATGTTTAACCTTTTGAAGAATGAACAGACTTTTCCCAAGTGGCTGCACCATTTTACACCCCTACCAGCAGTGTGTGAGGGTTCCATTATCTCCACATCCTGGCCAACACTGGTTATTATCTGACTCTAACTAGAGCTCTCTTAGTGCGTGTGAAATGGTGTCTCATTGTGGTTTTGATTTGAATTTCCCTGATGGCTGAGGATGGTGAGCATCTTTTCATATGCTTCTTGGCCATTTGTTTATCTTCTTCAGAAAAATATCTGTTCATATCCTTTGCTCATTTTTAAGTTATTTGTCTTTTTCTTATTGAGCTGTAAGAGTTCTTTAAATATTCTAGCTACAAGTCCCTTGTAAGAGATATGATTTGCAAAAACTTTTTCCCATTCTATGGGTTGCCTTTTCACTTTCCTGATGGTGTTCTTTGAAATACAAAAGTTTTAAATTTCATTGGTTTACCAGTTATTTTTCAACTTCCCTCCCTTTTAAAAAGTAAAATATTCCTCACTTTGTTTGTATCTGAAGTTTCCTTATATTGAGATTGAGGCTTTGCATTCTTGGCCTGAGTACTATATAGAAGATGTTATGTTTTTTCAGGGTATGTGGAGCCATGTCCTTATATCCTTTACTAGCGATGATAATTCTGATAATCTGATCAAGGTATTGCCTGATTTCTCTTCTGTATAATTACTAGATTTTTTCTCCCCCGTCCATGATTTTTCAAAAGATGAAATTCTCTCTTTTCTAGGCTATCTACACTCTATCAGCACATTCGAGTTCAGTGCTCTCAAGGCATGTGCTACATGGCGGTCAGACCCTGTGTCCTCATGTCTCATCAGGGACTTTGTCCCACTGACCATGAGGGCTTACACAGATTCCTCACTGTTTCCTTTTGGGCCCCAGGTTCACATCCTGGCTGAGTGAGTCTCTTTGTAGGCTTTATTTTCCCACAACCCTGAGTACTGCTTCTCGGGAGTCAGAAGTTGGACTTCGCCATGTTGGAAACATCAAAATTGAGATAAACATTTCCGGAGAGTGTGTTATTCTGGGCTCAGCAAGATGTGCTGATGTCCTTGCACATCAGGGGCTGTATAAGGAAAGATGGATTGACGGGCCTGTGTGTGTGTGTGTGTGTATGTATGTGTATGTGTGTATGTGCTTTTCCTGACCTGAAACAGTCTTATGAGATTGGAAAAGTGCATTTCACTTTCCCTGCTCAGGGAGATAAGCGTTTTCAGCGTTCTTGCGTGAGAACCCGAATCAGGCATTGTGGCCTTTCTTTCCTGCTTCAAGCTCTAATTCTTCTGTTCCTAGAATACATCCCACCAAAAAGCCTGTGACTAAATGACTTTCTGTGTCAGTGAAATGGGAGAGACCAGCAGAGTGCGAACCCATTTAAAAATATATCTTGGGGGGCGCCTGGGTGGCTCAGCCGGTTAAGCGTCTACCTTCGGCTCAGGTCATGATCCCAGGATCCTGGGATCGAGTCCCACATCGGGCTCCCTGTTCCGCGGGGAGCCTGCTTCTCCCTCTCCCACTCCCCCTGCTCGTGTTCCCTCTCTCACTGTGTCTCTCTCTCTCAAATAAATAAATAAAATCTTAAATAAATAAATAAATAAATAAATAAATAAATAAATAAATAAATAAATAAATAAGTAAGTAAGTAAGTAAGTAAGTAAGTAAGTAAGTAAATAAAAATCTGTCTTGGATTTGGGCTGACCCTTGCGGTGGCTGCAAGGCCCAGGACAACCTCAGCCAGGTGACCAACAGCAGACATCCCCACCCGTCATGTCTCCTGAGGTGGGGGCGGCCCTTAGCCCGAGATTTGCTTGCGGACTCGCCCTAAGTGCTCTTTCTCCGGTACCGGCATGGCTGGAGCTCCAGGGCCCCGGCTCCCTCAGCCCACCCACTGAGCTAAGTGTCTCCTGGCTCTGGGAGGCACCCTGAGCTCCAACTGTCGCATCCCATCCTCTTTCCTGTCAGTGTTTCTTGCCTTATCTTCTGAATATTAAAATAAACCCAAGAGATGTAAAAAAAAAAAAAATGCATCTTGGATTGAACTTCTCAAGTCTGAAGTGGAAGAGAACAATGGTGATACAGTTTTAACATTTATTGAGCCCTTACTCTATTCCAGGCAGTGTTCCAAGAGTTTTCCATGAGGAACTCATTTAATCCTCACAACAACCCTATCCAGTCAGTTTATGTACCATATGAGGAAACTGAAGCACAGAGAGGTAAAGTGACTTGTGCAAGGTCACATACTATGATGTGGCAGAGCTGGGATATAAATCCAGGTACCACAGAGGACATAAGGGGAATCTTGGAGAAGATGAGCATTATGAAACATGCTCGTAGAGAAATCTTTCACTGAGATAAACAGAGAGAATGCATTCTTAGAAAAGTACATTAGGAATTCTGGGAGGCGGATGCCGGATGACTGATGCTGTTCGAGTCGCCTCAGCTCCTCGTTGGAAGCCCTGAGTGAGGGTTTACCAAGCCTCTGATACTTGCACCCACATCCCCTCCAACTCCAGCTTCGGTACCTGTGTGGCTGCTGAAGCCTGCCTTCCTCAAGCCAAGTCACCTGGACCTAACATCAGGGTTCCGGGCACACGTTCTTGCTTCCGTTACCGTCTTGCCGTATCATCCACAGTTGTGTATGATGGACAGGTGCCAGGCACACGCACTGGCAGGTGTGCACCGATGACCAGTTTGTGGTCACACAGCGAGCTGGCCACAGGCTGCAGAGGGCTGAGCACAGTAGGCCTGGCCAGGGTTCACCACAAGCTCACATTCCAACTGCCACGCTGTCCTGCCGGCCACGGTCACATCAGTCACACACGCTGGGCTCCGTCCTGCCTGTGGCATCAGTTCCGTTTCCTGCTCAGCAGCTGTTAATTGTTCTTCAACCACAAAGTTTGCATAATAAGGCAAAGCCAGCACCAAAGCTCAGGTTTTTTTTAAAGACTTTATTTATTGGGGCACCTGGGTGGCTCCGTCGGTTAAGCGTCTGCCTTCGGCTCGGGTCATGATCCCAGGGTCCTGGGATCGAGTCCCGAGTCGGGCTCCTTGCTCAGTGAGGAGCCTGCTTCTCTCTCTGCCTGCCACTCCCCTTCTTGTGCTCTCTCTCTCTCTCCCTGACAAATAAACAAAACCTTTAAAAATTAAAAAAAAAAGACTATTTATTTATTTGACAGAGAGAGAGAGAGAGCACACAAGCAGGGGGGAGCGGCAGAGGGAGAGGGAGAAGCAGACCCCCCACTGAGCAAGGAGCCTGATGTGGGGCTCGATCCCAGGACCCTGGGACCATGACCTGAGCTGAAGGCAGACACTTAACCGACTGAGCCATCCAGGCGCCCCCAAAGCTCAGATCTGAGGTAGGTTTGTATTTCTCGTTGCACTGTGTAGGGAAAAGACAGAAAACTCCAAACTGTGCCTCAAAATTATCCCTCAATTGTACGATAAACTATAGGATCAGAGGATGGTCCAAGTCAGGAGGTGTGGTAGCTCTTGGAACTACATGTGCTGAAACATTTCACAAGATTACAGTTTGGGGACTCCCTGCCCCCCTCATTCTTACAACTCCTTTTCCCTCCTGTCTCAGCAATATAGATCCAACCTAGCATGGTGTCTAGACCATTACAATGAATGAATGAATGTACAGGGTGTGTGTGTGGGGGGGGGGGTGTTTGGACATGATTCAGAGCACTGTTAATAGTTTGAAAAGACCCAAATCAAGGACTTCCCACCTAGACATTAGTCATTAGGCCAGGCAGAGAGAAGGAAAAGATCTAAACAGATACATTCTGAGGGATGTACTCAACAACATGCAATCAATCAGTTGTCAAACCACAGCTCTGGTCCACAAATCTCACTGGTAACATTTCGCCTTGAATTGTGGCCATTTAAGCTCCAAAGCAGGGGGATGACGGAGACACGCGTCTATTCCATTTTACAACCACGAGGTGGCGCCTGTCCCAGGAATTGCAAAATGGCTTGTTCACAACTTGGGAGCTCTGGTCAGCCTGGCGGGAGACGAAATGTCAAGAGCTTGCTGGGTGGGTAGAGGAGCTTGCCAGGGCCAGTGCTACAGGGTAGGTTTGAGGAGTCCGTGCCCCCGGAGAGGCCTGGATTCATGACTGTAACGGTGAGCTCACCCTACCTAAAATAGCAACTCCCTCTCACCACCTACTCATCCTTTATCATTTTGCCCTTTACTTTCTTTAAACAGTTATCACACTTGACTTTACAATTTCTGTTTACTTGCTTATTTTCTGTCTCCCTTCATAAGAATCTAAACTGTACAAGAGCAAAGACTTTATTTTGCTCACTACAGCACCACCTGCTCCTACGGTACCTAGCGCTTAGTAAGCCCTCAAGAAATATGTTGGATAAATGACTAAGTGAGCAAACACATAACAGAGAACTAATAGTAACCAAGGTCTGTGGTTGCATTCCCCTAATGAGATACTCTGAAAACCAAACAGTGCTGTTATTGTCACTGTTTGCAGTAGGTGAATGTGTGTCCCTTTCACTCAGCTAACACAACCTGCCTGAGAATTAGAGTGGTTTCATTTTCTAAAGCTATATTGAGTCTACTGTGTTCTCTGGAAAGTGATCCCTGTTGAGTAGTTAGGTTTTTATGGCTGTCTATCACAGGAGCAGCCTTGCTGGGCCTCAGAGCCTTGAGGATGGTCTCCTGCAGGCTGATCAGGACTGCCTGAAGGGAGAAGGAAGCAGGGAACCACAAATACTCAGGAAACTCAAGCTGGGTTCACAGTCCCCTGGAGTAGAAGGAAGCCTCACCAAAACTTCTAATTTCCTATGGATGGGCCCCTCTTGGCTACGTCTAGGGCCTGGATTCAAAGGATGGCTTGCCTAGCAAGAAGGCCATAGATAACAAACCTCCCTGAACTTGGTGAGGAACTGCTTTACTCTTCATCTAATCCATTTGCCTCCCAGATACTGGCTAAGAGTGATGAAGACTTGGGTAAGGCTCTCAGGACCCATCCTGCTGTGAGAAAGGAAGCAGAGATGCTGAAAGCCCTAGTAAGGGGCATCCGTTCTGGACTGAGGAGAGGATCAGGCTGGGTTTGGTGTGGGTGCCTGGGTTTCCCAGCGCACAGGCCCACCAGCTGCCGCAGCCTACGGCAGGCACCAGCCCTGGTGCTCTCCCCATAAAGATCTGCCCGAGGGCAAGTGAGTCCTTGCTTTGTGCTGTGCAGCCATGATCTCTCCCAAATTACCACATGACAATTTTAAAATCACCTGCAAACCTAAATCCAGTGAATGCCTACAGACAACACACTTAACAGCTCAGAGAATGATTCAGAGGAAGCAATTTTCCACAGTGAAGATAATCATCTGGTAGTGTGAAAAGGCAAACACTCTTTTATTAGCATTGGAAACTCAAGGGCAACGTTGCTAAATCCATAAATGCAGTACTTGAGTAAAGGGCTCAAGAACAATATCCACAGCTGGAAAGAAGGACTTGTACAGATTCCAGTTCCACTCAGAGTCCTCCCACAGAATGAGCTCCCTTGGAGGGCAGGGGAAACTCAGCTCCAACCTCTTCCTGTTTACTTAACAATCAGCTCCTCCAGTCCCAGTCCTGGGCCCACACAGGGAATCCCAGAATGCAGAGCTCCCTGGTCTTCTTGATGTACATACTTTGCCCCAGGTGACCTCAACCTCATGTCTCATGTCTTTATTCTGTGACATTAAAATTCATATTCCAGTGCTGACCTCTTCTGGGACTTCATAAAATCAACTGCCTATCTGAACTCTGAATTTGGATTCCTAAACAGGTACCTCATACTTGAAATGGCCCGTCTCCTCCAGCTACCAGTTGCTCAGGCAACTAGGAGGCCCCCTTGGTGGTTGCCCTTCCCTTCCCCTCCATCCAATCCTCATGCAGGTTCTACGCTCTGCCCCCAAACCGGTCCGGAAACTTTCTATTCTCTCATCTCCACTCCACACCCTTAACCCAGACCACCTCCTCTGCCACCTGGATGGCCGCTTGGTTGGTTGCAATCGTTGGCTAATGGCTCTCTGCCTCCATGGCTTTTTCTAAAATGTATTCATACAGGAACCAGAACTATCTTTTAACAACATAAATCAGAGCATCCCACTCCTCTGCCTCAACCCCTCTGAAAGCTTGACAACATGTTTAGAATGAAACCCGAGCCTCTCGTTCTGGATTCCAAAGCCTGATGCGCTCTGGCCCCTGTCCAGTCCCCTGGCCTCATCTCGTCCCACTGCCTTCTCACTGCACGGTGACCACCCACAGGCTGGCTCCTGCCTGTCAGCCTCTGCACTTGGCCTCCCTCTACCTGGAGCGCTCTTCCCCCTGCCTGTCCCAAGACTGGTTCCTTCTGGCCGTTTTCAGGTTGCAATGTCATTTCCCCAGAGCGGCCCTCCACGATCCGGATTCTCAAGTCGCGAGGCGGTCCTCTGGCACATTCACCTACCGCGTAACACAAGGCTAGCTGATACTTCCCGTGGTGATTTATTTGCTCATTGGCCGTCTCCTCCCTCTAAAACGTTAAGTTCCGCGAGAGCAAGGACCCTGTCTGCCTTGTCACTGTGCATCCCTAGGGCCTACAACAGTGCCTGGCACAGAGGAGACGTTCAATAAATCGTTATTGGTTTAATAGGTAGCAAGAGTATAGCTACAGGCAGCCAGCCTCCCACAGTGTCTCAGGGTGGTTGGTGGGGACAGAGGGGGGGCTTGGGGGGGCCACAGCTGCTCATGCTTGTAGGAGGAGCACAGCTCTGGCGTGCGGGCCTGCTCCTGGAGGGGGCCTCACAGAGACCAGGTTTTTGCGGCCTCCTTCCAGCCCCCAACACCTTTCCATCCCTGGCCTTCTTGTGACACCCACAATGCAGAACCACACCGCCATGAACACCAAGCTACCGATGTGCTTGGGCAGGATGGCACATTCCGCTCACCCCGCCCCCACATCGGGCGGGTCACTGACTCAGGTCGTATTACCTTTGAATTTTCATTTTATGGTTAGACTCAGAAATGTAGGCAAAGTTCTGAGATGACAAATTCCAAGTGCTTATTTTGATGATTAGTTTTAAAAACGAAGATGTTTCCATTTTTGAAAAGAAATTTGGAAGTGGGTATTTAGGACCCATCCAAATAAAGAAGAAAAGTTTGATTAGGTTTTGTTTTTGTTTTGTTTTTTTAAATCAATGAGATGGATAGGTTAAAAAAAAATAACAACAACTGAGGTGAAAAGTGTGCTCAACAATAATGAAAATAGTCTTTGTTTTCTTTAGAAATATTTGTCAACCATTTTTTGAGTACTTTGGTGTAGAGAGTTGTGTGTCCAGGGTTAGTTTGTCACTGAAGTAACAGAACACAGTGTCGCCAGCCCGTTCAGGGAAACGGCAGCTTGTTTGATAGGGTTCTTTTTTATTCACTGTAATGAGACTTTTGCCTGTGGATTTAAATTTGTACAACTTAAATAATATTGAAAATTCCCGATTCTGCGGGAGGAAATGACTGTGAAGCCCCACTGCGCTGACCAAAAGGTGATTCTGCAGTACCTGGAGAGCGGGATTTGTGTAGCTGCTTCTGGCGGCGGTGTGATGATTAAGAGAACAAGCCCACCCGCGATGGTGCTGCTCGTGTCCTCAGAGCTGAGTCAGCGTCTGACCTTGGACGTGGGCAAGGAAAGTAAACCTGCCAGTCTGGCCTGTGCCGGGTCCCACCTGGCCCCCGGACACCTGTGGAGGCAAGCCCACTGGACTCAGGTTTGTGAGTCAGTACTTTTCCCAACAGTAGATGATTCTCATCCAAGGAGATCACATCTGCCCTGAACTCTCCAGGCCCTAACAGCAGTGCCCAGCAGGGTGTCAGAAGGACAGCTGAAGGCACTAAAACCAGCACTGTGCATAGGCCGCCGAGCAGAAGCTCGTCGCAAGGAAGGCCATCCCTGGAGCTACATGATTATGTCTGTGGACGTGCTTAGTTTTTATCTTTTTATTTCTAATTCTTTCTGCTTTAAGTACTTTCTTAAGTGATCACTGCTTAGAACCCAAGCTCCTGGCATGGTCACGCAGCGGGACTTAGGTCACACGGGCTGGAGAAGGCCATGGGGAAACGGAGTCCTCCCCGGTCTCAGGTGGGTGCCTGGCGCCTGGAGGACTCTCCCTCCTTCCCTCCCTCCCTTCCCCCTTTCCTGCTCTGCCTGGTCACAGCCTGGGTGCAGAGGGCTCCCTTAGGGAGGGCTGGGCAGGAAGAAGCTGAAGTTTCAGCCAAGGCAGCCCCTTCTGTGGCCTCCTCCCCACCACGGCCCCCTTGAGGAGGAGCGAGAACCAGGAAGGACAGGTGAGTCTCGCCTGAGCTGACTAGAGTCCCGCTCAGCCAGCCCTTGATGTATCTGAGACGTCTGCCCACAGCAGTGAGACTCAGGGGGCTCCCTGCCATTCTATTCTCAGTCCACATCCACAATGCTGGGAAAGAAAAACCAGGTTCAACTTACCAAAATATCTGTATTATCTATAAAAATTGAGCTCTAATGAGTCACTGCTACGGGAGGCCGCGATAGCCAACTGTGTCCCAGAGCCCACAGGCAGAGCGTGGCACCGAGGGGCTCGTGGGCAGGCTCACTTGTAAGGCCTCAGGAACCTGGACACTTTGGAACGGAGCAATCGGATGAAGGATCTTGGAAACATCTCCCGGGATTCCTGGGCTGTGTACTTGAAATAGTTCTGGGGGTGGGCCAGGACATCAAACAGAGCCTTGATCAGTTTCTTATCCTAAAAAGAACGTGAGTTTTGTTACTGGGCCAAAATACTTAAACATTCCAACATTTTGCCACTGGAACTATAATGGACCCAGTTTGGGGTCCTGGGTTGGACAGTAGGTTGAGTAGCTGAGAAACACTTTGACAATACTGGAATCTGGGGAGTATTTATAGGGTTAGGGATGTGGCAAGTGTCTGGTGATTACTTACAAGTATCTAAAATTGGGTGAACTTTAGGCCTGAAGGATAAACAAGGAACCAAAGATCTTCAACTATTTGGAGAGTGAACATAGAAACACGATCTGCCACTGGCTTGGATTTATGATAAGCAAGTTTCCCACTCTTCCTTCACACATTTCCAAATGTAAAAAAATACAACTTCACTTGGCAACACTGAAGACAGCCACCTGAATTTTTTTTTTTTTTAATTAAGTCTGGTGAAGATATTAAACTGACCTCAGCCCAGAGCAGGCCCAGTGTCTGACAGGTGGCAACATGGAGCAAGAGGAAAAGCTTCCTTCAGTGGAGCCGGGAGCTCCGTGGGTGACGGGTGACTGTGGTGTCCTCCTTGGCTATGTACTCACCTTCAGTATTTCCTGATGGTTCTCAGAGGCATAGAGCCTGCCATCTCGAACTATGTCTTCAATGAGTTCCTGGTAGTCCTCTGTTGGAATAAAGGACATAATTGACATTCAGAGGTTTTTGCTCTTTCCAAATAAGCTTCTGAGGAATGCCCCTTCTGTAGCTGCTATCAGAACAATGACCACTGTGATACTGAGAAGGCTAGCAGAAGAGAACTTCCACAGACGCCCACCACCACATCCTCTCACCTACCAGCCTCTGCACCCGTCTCTTCTGTTCCATCTTCCCTCAGATGAACCCTCTGTGCATCCGGTCAAGGCCCTTCCTCCACTCTGTCCACTGGCTCCAACTTCTCTCACCAAGAGAAGTTGTCCCTTTATTGCAAAACTCCTCAAAAGAATTGTCAACACTCCCTGTCTCTGGTTATTCCTCCTCCTGGATCCACTTCCTCACTCAGCTTCCAGGATACGACACTCTGGTTTTCCTCCCCCCCACACTGGTCACTCTGTCTGAGGCTCATTTGCTTTTCTCCCTCCTCTCCCTGACCTCTTACTGTAGGAGGGACCCAGGGCTCAGTGCTTGGGTCTCATCTCTTCTGTCTATGCTCACTCCTTGCTGAGCTCATCCAAGCTCATGGCTTTTCTCTCCTCTACTTTTCTCTCTTCTATCCTCCTCCCTTTCTTCTCTTTGCCCTCATATTGTGCAAAACAATTGAACTTCTTATCCACCAAGCAAGACTCTTTTTACTTTTTTTTTTTTGGATTGGGGTGGGGAGAATTTGGCTGGTTGGAGAGGGAAAAAGCCATATTCATTTTCTTATCAATAATTTTTGGTCCTGACATACACATTAATGCAATGCACTTCATGTAAGCTGTCTCTGAATCTAAATCCCCACCTTTCAAGTCTAGCCTATTTCCTACAGTCATAATTCAAACCAAGCATAGGCAAAACACAATCTGTTCCAATTCCAGGCTGAAAAGAATGTCTCTTTGTATGCATATCATGTGCAACAAAACCAAACAAATCATAAGAACATCATTGGAATTGTGTGGGAAGAGTTCTTGAAGAAGTTTCTCCTAGTCAAGTGATGGTAAAATGGAAATTCACTAGCTATTTATTAACTATTATATAGTTCCCATAATTACTTTTTTTTTAATCTATGGCATTGTTATCTTTATTTTATTTATTTTTTATTATTATGTTATGTTAGTCACCATACAGTACATCATTAGTTTTTGAAGTAGTGTTCCATGATTCATTGTTTGCGTATAACACCCAGTGCTCCATGCAGAACGTGCCCTCCTCAATACCCATCACCAAGCTGACCCATCCTCCCACCCAGTTCTCATAATTACTAATTGAATACATGTACAACCCCACTGGTACTCTATTCATGTGGTATCTTCCTTCTTATTCTTTTATTTTATTTTATTTTATTTTATTTATTTTTTTTTTTAAAGATTTTATTTATTTTTTAGAGAGCCAGCGAGAGAGAAACAGCATGAGAGGGGAGAGGGTCAGAGGGAGAAGCAGGCTCCCCGCTGAGCCGGGAGCCCGATGTGGGACTCGATCCCAGGACCCCGGGATCATGACCTGAGCCGAAGGCAGACGCTTAACCATCTGAGCCACCCAGGCGCCCTTATTCTTTTATTTTAATATAAAATATGAGTAAAGGTATTTGTTGTTTATCTCAAATCCCTCTCCTACAGAGTGTCTTCCTCAGAAAACTAGCTCCTTTGGCTGACGGGTGTTCACCACCAGCAACACCAGTTGCTGTGCTGTGTTCTGGCTAAGAACGGAAGAGCTGTCTGCCGCTACACCAAATGCTTCCAGACTGCGGTCCAAAAAAATCTTAAAACAATTCTCTCCACTATTAAGAACTATTGTGTTTTGTCACTTGCTACAACTGTCATGAGAAAAGCAGCCAGGTGTTGTAGGTAAGAGCTCAGGCCCCGGAGTGCCGAAGACCTCTGCAACGCTGTCCTCCTGTGACCTCAGGCCAGTGGTCTAAGTTAATCTCTAAGCCCGAGTGGCCTTGCCTGCAGAACCAGCAAAGAATCGTGTCTACTTCATGGGCAACTGTGAGGAATGTGCCATGTCAGGGGCACTTAGCACATGCCTGGTACTCAGTACACGTACTCAGTACAGGTCAGCCATGACTGCAACTCTCCCCGTCCTGCAGGGGTCAGTGAGCCAGTCTGCAGCAACCTCACCTGCCCCCCCCCTTTTTAAAGATTTATTTATTTATTTGATAGAGAGAGAGCACAAGCAGGAGTTGGGGGGGGGCGGGAAGGGGCCGAGGGAGACGGAGAGAGAGAATCCTCAGACTCCCCGCTGAGCACGGAGCCCAACATGAGGCCCAACCCCAGGACCCTGAGATCATGACCTGAGCCAAAATCAAGAGTCAGCCACTTAACTGACTGAGCTATCCAGGCACCCCAGCACCTGTCCCTTCTAAACGTGATTTCTAGTCTTCTGGGCTTGGAAACCAGGTATCAAACTTGTCTGAAGTACATGTTTAAAAACAAAGATTGAGGGGGCACCTGGGTGGCTCAGTCGGTTAAGCGACTGCCTTCGGCTCAGGTCATGATCCTGGAGTCCCTGGATCGAGTCCCGCATCGGGCTCCCTGCTCGGCAGGGAGTCTGCTTCTCCCTCTGACCCTCCCCCCCTCATGCTCTCTCTCTCTCTCTCATTCTCTCTCTCAAATAAATAAATAAAAAATCTTTTAAAAAAATAAAATAAATAAAATAAAAATAAAAACAAAGATTGAGGGGGCACCTGGGTGGCTCAGTCGGTTAAGTATCTGCCTTCAGCTCAGGTCATGATCCCAGGGTCCTGGAATCAAGCCCCTCATCGGGCTCCCTGCTCAGCGGGAAGCCTGCTTCTCCCTCTCCCACTCCCCCTGCTTGTGTTCCCTCTCTCACTGTGTCTCTCTCTGTGTCAAATAAATAAAAAGACTGAATAAGCTCTGAATAAAGACCTGCAACAGTTTTCAACTATTTTCTTCTGTGACATGTGTAAGACACATTCTCATGGGCCTAAGCAGAGTTATGTGTAATTTCCCTGGCTCAAGCTACAACTCTTTATTTGAGAAAATGAAAAAAAAATCAAGATGTTTTTGTGTGCCACAAAGGCAGAGTTGAGAACAGCCAGGCTAAAATATGTGCGCTTTAGTGATATTTATCCTGGAGTCTCCATGTCTTTTTTGGTTCCCTCACTGATCCCAGATAGGGGAGGCTGTTGGTTGTCCTGCTCTCGGGCAGATGGGGTGCTCTGTCTCTCTCAGCAGAGCCACGTGGGAGGCACTGGTGTCTACCTAGGAGTCTGATCCTATGAGCCCTTGTCTTGGGGGTTTGACATGGTTTCAGGCACGGAGATGATAATCCTGGCTTTTGTAACAGGTTAGAAATAAACTATGTGAACTGCTTTTATAAAATCCACAGAATATTAATCTTTCTAAAACACCTACTTTGGGCACTTGTCTGCCTAAAAGGCTTGCACAGTTCAATGGCTCCCTGTGAGATTAGGAACACCCTTCTGAGTCTGGCACTCAAGGCTCTTCACCACCTCCACACCCTTCTAATCTCATCTCTCACTGCTAAGCCCCATGCACCCTACCAACTGACCCAATCAGGCTGTTAATCAGTCCCCACACACGTCAGGTACTCTATCCTGTGGCCTATATCATTCTCTCTTCCTAATGTTCTTCTTCCCATTACAAAACAAACAACAACAACAAACAACTCATGTTCTTTGAAGACACAAATCTCTTGAGATTTTGCTGTATTCTTTCCAAAAACCCATGCAAAATGAACTGGTGCCCATTCTTCTACCATCACACAAAGCTATGTACCTGCCACATTACAGCATCTATGAGCTGTGTTTCATCACTAACCATGTGGTCTCTAGCAGCTTGCTCAATGCCTAGCACAGGAGCTGCTCACTAAGTATTTGTTGGGGTACATGGATGAATGAATAAGTTCATGAATGAACAGATGACTTGTCCCCCACTGGATTATGAGGTCTTGCAGGACAAGGTCCTGTTCATTTTGTATTCCAAGTAAATGTTTGTCAACCAAGTCCCAGACCTGGGTAGGGCCCCAGGACTCACATGGACCACCCCTTTACTTAAAAAGAAGAAAATGAAACCAGAGAAGTCATCTGATTTGCCCAAAATCACACAGCAAATTAGTAGCAGAGACAGGGCCAGAACTTGAGTCTTTCTCCTCCCTTCTCAGGATTCCATTTAATAAAAGCCACAGTCATAATTAGCTAGTATTTACTGAGCATTTACTATGTGCTAGGCACTGCACCAAGTCCTTTATGGACTATCCCATTGAACTCTCACGTTAGGTCTAATGATTATCCTCATTTACACATTAAGAAAATGAGGCTTAGATGGTGCAGCCACTCTGGAAAACAGCATGGAGTTTCCTGAAAAAGTTGAAAATAGAGCTACCCTACAACCCAGCAACTGCACTACTGGGTATTTACCCCAAAGATACAATGTAGTGATCTGAAGGAGCACCTGCACCCCAATGTTTATAGCAGCAATGTCCACAATAGCCAAGCTATTGAAAAAGCCCAGATGTCCATCGACAGATGAATGGATAAAGAAGATGTATATATAAACAATGGAATATTATGCATCCATCAAAAAAAAAAGAAATCTTGACATTTTCAACAACATGGATGGAACTGGAGTGTATAAAGTGAAATAAATCAATCAGAGAAAGACAATTATCATATGCTCTCACTCATATGTGGAATTTTTTTTTAAAGATTTTATTTATTTAATTGACAGAGAGAGAGACAGTGAGAGAGGGAACACAAGCAGGGGGAGCGGGAGAGGGAGAAGCAGGCTTCCCGCTGAGCAGGGAGCCCGATGTGGGACTCGATCCCAGGACCTTGGGATCATGACCTGAGCCGAAGGCAGTCGCTTAATGACTGAGCCACCCAGACGCCCCTCATATGTGGAATTTAAGAAACAAAACAGAGGATCATAGGGGAAGAGAGGGGAAAATAAAACAAGACGAAATCAGAGAGGGAGACAAACCATAAGAGACTCTTAATCATAGGAAACAAACTAAGGGCTGCTGGAGGGGAGGGGGTTAGGGGGATGGGGTAACTGGGTGATGGGCATTAAGGAGGGTACATGATATAATGAGCACTGGGTATTATATAACACTGATGAATCACAGACCTGTACCTCTGAAACTAATAATACACTATATGTTAATTGAATTTAAATTTTTCAAAAAATGTCAAAAAGAAAGAAAGAAAGAAAGAAAGAAAAAAGAAAGAAAGAAAGAAAGAAAGAAAGAAAGAAAGAAAGAAAGAAAAGAAAGAAAAGAAAGAAAGAAAGAAAAAGAAAGAAAATGAGGCTTAGAGATGGTAAGTAACTTACACAAAGTCACCAAAGAGATTAGGCCAGGGTTGGCCCATGTTCTTACCCACCAAGCTATGCTCACTTTTACTTATTTTCTGAAAGATCTTTTCATTCCTATAGCCAGTGTTCCCAAATATCTGTTTAAAATTCGGCACCTGAAGGGCGCCTGGGTGGCTCAGTTGGTTGGGCGACTGCCTTCGGCTCGGGTCATGATCCTGGAGTCCCGGGATCAAGTCCCGCATCGGGCTCCCTGCTCGGCGGGGAGTCTGCTTCTCCCTCTGACCCTCCCCCCTCTCATGTGCTCTCTCTCTCATCCTCTCTCTCAAATAAATAAATAAATAAATCTTTAAAAAAAATAAAATAAAATTCGGCACCTGTGAGTCAGCAATGTCCTTTCTCCCTATCCCACCTGCCTTTCTGAGCATGTGTACTTGTCAGCAATCCACTAGCTGGCCCAGAGGTTAGTTCACCTGAAAGCAGAGAAGCTCCCTGCGTGGGATGCAGCCTGAGCCTCACAGTGCTTACCATCGTATGTCACGTACGGGACCTGGAAGCCTCTGGCACTGTTCCCTTCATTGGACTTGAACTGAATCCACAGCTTCTTTGATCTGGAGGTGAAGGCGATGGGCCGTTCGTAGGTCTGGCAGGTTTCATATGTTGTCACGGAATTGGATGAAGCTGCCAAGGGAAGTTGGAGGGGGTTGGGCTTCAAGACTCATCCTGAGCAGGCAGACAACACTCATCTTTTCAAATACACCATACACAAGTTATGCTCAAGAGCTCTTCAGGCCCAGCTTTGCCATCACAGGGGCCAAAGCCCTGGAAATTGAGAGGACTGGCTGGTGACTGCAGGCCCCCAGGGCAGGCTCACTGAAAGGCCCAGGGCTAGAGAAACAGCGGGCCCCAGTGCTCCAGAGCTACCTGCTGCCCCCCAGTAAGAATCACCACCAATCCCTGATGGCTTCCTAAGACCAGGTGGGGCCCGGTGGGATGCGCTTTATGGACCTTATCTCACTTAACCCTCTGAAAACCAGAGAAGTTTGTGCAGCTGACTTCAGACTCTGTAACCACTCTCAGAGAGGCAAACGCATCGTGGCTCTGTGTCTCATTATTAGTCTCAGTGCTTTCGGAATATAAACTCGTTTATTCCTCATGATGACTCTATGAGGCAGCAACTATTATCATCCCCATTTTAACAGACAAGGAAACTGAGGGACAGAAAGATCCAGAATGTATGTCCAAGACCACAGAATTAACAAGAGGTGAAGCTGGGTTCAGATCCAGGCAATCTGGCTGCTGGGCCCACTCACTACACTGCCTGGGAGTTGTGTTGATGGCAGTGTCTCTCAATGGACCCTGGGTCATGCGCCAAGATGGGAGGAGGGTCCCTCCTGGCTGGACTATGACCTTAGCCTTGGTCAGTCCCCAAGCCCGAGTGGCTTCCCATGGTGAAGCAAGTGTGTGGGGCAGCCCTCCATGAGCTTCACTGGCTCCCTGTGATGTTGTGGAAGGGTCCCCGGTGAGCCCAAAGGGAAAGACTGGCCTGCAGAATCACTACCTCTGGGGTTCAACGAGAGGCCTCAAGGTGGGTCTTTGTCTAAATTTTGTTTCTTGGCAAATGCTATAAACTCATGTCCATCTCTGTTCTAATATGGAGGTGACACCCTAGGGTTGCTGCCCACATTTAAAGCTGGGAAGCAGGCCAGCAGGCTTCCCCACCAGCCTTAGAAGGGGGGGGCAGAGAGAGGGGACGCACAGGTTTTCCGCATCACCAGGTAGTCCCCACAGTCGTCTTCAATGGGCAGGAAGATCTCAGGGACCACAATCAAGATTCGGCGCTTGGGTGGTGGGTTGATGGTCCATGTACACTCGGTGTTGGCTGGATAATTGCCTGGGTAGTTTGGGGATTCAATGTATCCGGTGAAATCTCCCAGCTCCCCTCCACATCTTCTATCTGGAAGGGGAAATGCCATGAGTCATGAAGGCACAACACTGTCATCACTCCACCATGGCCACCAGCAGCTCGGCTGATGAAAACTGCTGCATCCCTGTTGCCATCAGGGCATGGGGCCTGCAGATAGCACCATCGTGGAATTAGTGTGTCCTGTAATGCCTAGCACTCCCATGGGAGCCCAACTCCACTAACTCCCCACACAGAGCTCACCCCACTGAGTCCCCCTCTGAGTTACCATTTTCTCATTAACTTGAAGGTGATCCTGAGCAGGCCTTAGTGAAACAAAGGACAACTTTGATTTTCAGTATTTTGTTTACAAAGTCTAAGTGCCAGGGGAACCCATGACACAGAACTTCTAGGTCTGTCAAAATAGGAAGAACAGAGCTTACTGTGAATTACAGCGTATTTACCCTTTCCTAGAGACCTTGGATGATTTCGTGATATCCATATTCTTTCTCTTTTCTTTCTGGCCAAGACCACATTTTATTTTTGGTGTGGAAGGGAATTCCAATAGGGTATCAGCCAGTTTGGGGCATGTTGGATACTCACCTCTGGCCCCAAAAGCAAGGAGTACATGCGTGCACACACACACACACACCCAGCTCACTCATATCTTCATTCATTGACTCTCCACTCACCCAACAAATGTTAGCAAAATCTCTGGGGGTTCAGAAATGAGAAAGACACAGTCTTTGCCCTCAAGGCGCTTACTGTTTAAAACTGTCAGGTGAATGTGTACAAGAGAGGATGTTGAAGGGACTTTTTCCTCTCTAATTGTAACTGGGAATTATTATTACCATTAGAAAAAATAAACAGGCTTTTCTTCTTGGAAGGGGGTCGAGTGGGGAGAGCCATGGAGCTCAGAAAACTGCCTTCAAGTCTGAAGGACCACCTGAGGATCTGTGCCATGTGGCTTCTCAGGGCCGACCAAGGGCCGGGGATGGGAGGGCAAGGAAACAGATTTCATCTGGGTATCGGGAATAATTTTCTTTCTTTTTTTTAAGGATTTTATTTATTCCTCGTTGGCAACCCTGTCGGGACCCCTCTCATTCTTGAGAGATTTTTCTGTATCTTTACTTAATAAACTTCTATTGCTTTACTCACATACAAAAAATATTTATTTATTTGAGAGAGAGAGCATGAGACGGGAGAGGGTCAGAGGGAGAAGCAGACTCCCCACTGAGCAGGGAGCCTGATCCAGGACTCGATCCTGGGACTCCGGGATCATGACCTGAGCTGAAGGCCTTCGTTCAACCAACTGAGCCACCTAGGCGCCCAGGGAAGAATTTTCCAACACTGAACCTCAATCCCAAATTCCTCCAGTGTGGGGAGACCTCCTTGCTCCCCTACACCGCTGTCTTACTGACAATAGATTAGCTGCAATTTACTTCTAACATTTCCTGGAGAATTTTACATAATGATTAAAAACCAACCGGGGCACCTGGGTGGCTCAGTTGTTAAGCGTCTGCCTTCGGCTCAGGTCATGATCCCGGGGTCCTGGGATCGAGCCCTGCATCGGGCTCCCTGCTCCACGGGAAGCCTGCTTCTCTCTCTCTCCCACTCCCCCTGCTTGTGTTCCCTCTCTCGCTGTGTCTCTCTCTGTCAAATAAATAAATAAAATCTTTAAAAAATAAAAAAAAAATAAAAATAAAAACCAACCAACCAGCCAACCATGCGGCAAGTCCTTGAATGATCTGCTTCCCCATTCCTATAGGATACAAATCCAAATCCTTTGTGTGGCATTCAAGGCTTCCCTCCCTGATCTGCCTCAGGTTCCCCTCAAACATTGCATGATCCAGGTCCAGGGGTCTCTTCCCAAAAAGCCTTTCACTTTTCTGAGTCTGTGTTTCCTCGCGGCTCCTGTCTCAGGTATAAAGTTCTTTGTCCTGCTCTCTCCCATGCTCTCCATCAAAACCTTCACATGCCCTCCAGAAGCCTTTCCTCATCTCTCCAGACAGAACGAATTGTTCTTTCCTTGGCAATCCCACAGCCTGTGCTATCTACAGGGCCAGGGACTTACTCTGTTTGCAGTGTCTAGCATGTAACAGGTCCTTAAACAATGTTTGCTTAACTGAAATTCTGCCCCTGGGAGGAAATGTCAGCAAGTATAGCCTATCAAGGTGCCTAGAGAAGCAGCCAGGATCAACACAGTTGAGTACCTGGGGGCCAAGCCTGGCTCTCCTTTAGCGCCAACCTGGGGCACCGGGAGCTGGGCGAACAGTGTTCTCATGGTTCTCAGTGGACGTGGGACACCTGCCCCAACCCCCCCAGCGTCAGGTGGACCCAGGCACTTTCCTCTTGGTCAAGACTGTGAAAGCCTTAGAGAGACCTACCTTTACACTGGGTTATGTTTGTGGAGCCGTCAAAGTCAGTGGTAGTATTTCCTGGGCAAGAAACACAATTATTTTTTCCAAATTCAGGTTGGTATGTTCCTGCTGGGCAGCGAATACATCGGTGAGTGGTGGTGTTATAGAAATGTCCAGGTGAACACTGAACTGTGGGGTTGGGGGAGAGTGGAAAGAATGAAAAAAAAAAACAAAACTATTTTCATTACTGGTCACATAAAGTTTTCACAGTTTGTGAAATAAATTTGTATGCCCAAATGAAGTACTGCTTTCCTACTAATCTAGGGCTAATCAACACTTAATTCCCTAAATAGCCAGCTTGGGTGGACTTGTGACTCATGACACTGAGAAAAATACAAAGGGAACAAAGTATGGGTGTATCTTCAAAGCGTTTACAGTGCATGCAGTCAGGCATAAATGAGCACAGCCCAGGTTTTCATGCAGAGCACGCTTGTGGGTTCTGAGCTTGCCAAACAGATGCCCGGCCTGGGATTGGGTCCCTGGGGGAGGTGGCGGTGGGGCTCTGGGGACAGGTAGGACCTATATGAGAGGGGAGCTGCAGGGAAGGGGCCTGGGATGGAGGAAGACTGGAAAGAAGGAGCCAAGAACCTATTGCACAAAACCTGCTCACCTCTCCCAGACCAGTCGGCCCCATCTGCAGGGGCCCAGGTGGCTGGGGGAGAACACATCTAGGGAGTTCCCATGCTCCCCGCACTTCCTGCAGGGGCGGATGGAGCTGGGCCCTGACCACCTGCCACCGGGATACCACACCGGGCACCTCCGGACTGGGCTTGATCGGAGCTTTACCAGACTCCCGTGGTTCTCAAAATGGAAATTCAGTTCTGGAAAAAGACAAGCTGCCAAGTCCTCACCTCTAGTTTCACAGTCCTGGAAGGAAGTGGCTCCCTGGTGTTTAGTGGGGAGGCCTCCCCCACAGGGGAAGCAGGAAGTTCGGCCGGCCTCAGGCTGGAATGTGCCCAGGGCACAGAGCTGGCAGGGTGCAAAACCATCTGCAGAATATTCCCCAGGTTGGCACAGACCTGGGAAAAACCAATGACCCTCAATGAGCAAGGCCCCAGGGCAGACCCCTTCCCATCTCTCTGTCGATGAGCTCAGAATTTGGTCAGACCCGTGGCCCCGTGCTGACCTGGGCTCCCACCTCAGTGAGAGAAGCCCTGTCCTGCCCCACCACTGCCCCTGAGAAGATGGCATGTGAGCGCCTGATGTTTACACACAGGGCTACAAAGCACAGGGCAGAGATGGAGACCAAGGAGCCAAGTGTTAACAGCTTCCACCGTAGGCACCAGGCCTGGGTTTGCTTAAGGTTGAGGACTCCACAGTGTCCAGCCAGTGATTGCAATGCAGGAGCCCCCAGGGAGGGTCCTCTGCTCTGGAATGTATTCTATCAGCTTTTCATTTATTTGTTCAAGTGAGCATCAGCCCAGCATGTGTTGGGCACGGAGGTAGGCACTGGAGAGCCAAAGATGAAGCCAATATGGTCCCTGCCCGTAGGAAGCCCACAGTGCAATATGCACTGTTTGCACTGAAATGCTACTTACCCTCTCTGTCTAAGTAATATTGGAAACCAGAGGAGTAAGAAGGGGCAGGCAGAACCCTTACCTCCACATTCGGATACATTCCAAGCTTCTGGAGTCTTCAGGGCTCCAGGATTTTCTGGTCTTGGGCAAGGTTCGCATGTGATTTGTCCTTCCTCATTTTGGAAGGTTCCATTTGGACACAAAATGCAGCGTTCTTGTGCTCCATCATAATATGTCCCAGCCCTGCAACTGACTAGCCAAAGGGGGAAACGATCTGGTCAGTGAGGGCACAGAAGCCAAGGAAGGATGATATAAGTGCTAGAGATAAAGGTAAATAGATGGCATTGACCCCACACTCCTCCACACAAAAACCCTGAATACAGAATGTGTACCATCTTTGGGTCTTCCGTGTATACCTCTTGCCATGATCCCTGTTGCCCACTCTTAGAGGTGTTCACATGGTCCCTAGATCATGAGCTCCTTGGAAACAGGGATCACAGTGTCCTAATTATTTTTGAGCACAAGCACTTGATGACTTTTCCTATTTCACAGGGCTGTGAGAAGGATTATAAAGTGAAAATCATTCATTGAACACAGGCCTAACACTGAAAGAACAGAGAAGAGGGTGCTATTAATTCTGGCTGATGGCATCCCTGAAGGCTTCCTAGAGGAGGCCACATTGATGTGGGACCTTAAAGGATGAATAGGATCTCTCCAAGAAGGAAAAGGGGCAGGTCATAAAAAGTCATGCATGACATATAGGAGGAGAGGGAAGAAAGGAAGGTTGGGATAGATTTTAAAAATTCTTGAATGCCAGACATTTGGGTTTTCTTCTTCAGGTGGAGGAGCCATTGAAAGAAGAGGAATATGACCAGAGCTGGGTCTCACTCTCTGGTGGCTGTGGGGAGGGTAATCTCGAGAGTCTTACCAATAAGCTCCAACACAACATGCTTCATGTTTATAATAAAGTTAATATGTTATGAAGAGTAAACCATGCTAAATGTCTCCCCAAAGAATAAACTATAAGGAAATTAATAAACTATGCCTCTGACTATATTTCTGGTGTTGTTAGTTAAATGTAGATTTACATCTTGTTTTAGAATATGAATATAAAGTAAATATGCTTAAATGGGTTCTCTAGTATCATATTCAAACATCAACATAACCATCAAAAGAGCCTTTCTAATGGCTAACATTTACTGAGTATTCACGATCTCCTATTCACCATGCCAAAAGCTTTACATACATTATCTCAATTATCCCTAAAAACAACCCTAAGGATCTAACAACTCTAAGGAGTTGGGTGCTATTATTAACTCCATTTTACAGAACAGAGACTTAAGGACGTTAAATGATTTGGCCAAGGTCCCACAGCTAGTCTATGAAATACACCTACGGTGAGAATCAAGAGCTTTGAGTTTAAGGGGGAGAGAGGTCTCTAGCAAAAGTGCGGACTGAATCATAATTCAAGACTTTGCCAAGGATTCTTTCTGTGGCGTTAGGGGAGTCTGACTAGAATAAACACATTTTCTCTCATACTTAAGCTGCTGAGGAATAGAAATCAAAATATCACATGATAAAATTAGCTATTATATCTTTTTAATGTCTGTGAGGGGAAATACCTGTTTTCACGCTATCTGATGAATGCAATCTGCATATACACTTTCAGGGTTAAACATGGCAAAGTTCTCTATTACTATTAATAAAAATGTCTTTTCATTATTCATTTCATAATCTAAAAAAAACCCCAAAACAAGGTTTTTTTTCTAAATCATAATAAGCTAAAATATGCCACATTTCAAATACTAGGTCTACAATTAAACATAATCAATCCATAAATTCTACTCTAAAATCTAAATTTTAATACTTTTTTAGGTTGTTTGGATTGTCTCTTTAATATTCAGGTATCATTTTTATTTAATTTTATCATATTAAAAAAATTACAAGTGAACCAAACTCTTGCTTTCTCGGCAACCAACATAATGAGTCTGACGCCTAGACCTGTGGCAGACAAGAGTCTAAAATTCCGGACCTAGTCTCTAAATGCAGCCTCCCTGGATAGTGTTTTCCCTGATGACTCTGGTTTCAGCTCATCTCCCATGAAAAGCTGGGCTGAATTATGTACTACGAATTTGTGTCTTCTTATCCCATGTCCCACCTGACTATCCTAGGGCCCGCAGGCCAGGAGGGAGAGAATAACTCCTTCCTGGCTCTAAGGAGTCAACTGTCGTGGAGGCTGGCAGACAGTAAATAAAACCGAGGCTGTCCGGAGCCCCTCTAGCCAAGCCATTTCCATTTTTGTAAAATTCAATTGCCTAACGGGAAAACGCCAGATGATGGCAATGATTTCAAAGCCTCACTAACCATAACTTAGAGTCAGATCAGCATGGTCGTAGTTCCTCTGGTGGAAAACAGGTCCCTTCCGCAGGCACACAAGAAAAGCTCTGGTTCTCCCTGGAAAGCCTAACTGGATGGGCTCCCTCAGCTCCAGGTGTCCGCTCGCGTCCTTAGAACTATTTACACCCCCAGAGCCTTTTCGAGGTTACATTTTGAGAAGCTTCACAATGTCCCACATCTGCTGCAATTTTCCAACCGGGCAAAGGGCTGAGAAATGCCCCTCGGGCCAGCCTGCAGAAGGGAGGGTACCAGTTCTTTTTTTCTCCCCGTGAAAGGCCTGCTTCACATAAACAAACTCATACTGTCGCTCACAGTTTCCATTTTCCTTCCAGAAAGACCTACAGAAATAATTCCTGCCAAGCACTTTCCAAATTAATTTGTTTCTTTCACAAGGTGAAAATGAGCTAAACAGCAAAGAGTGATTCTGAAGACATGCCTGAAAACTGTTTTGCAAATGTGCTGAAGATCTGGCCTGAAGAGACCTCAATCACACGTTCCAGTTGGTTCTCTTTTCTCCTTGAGCAGCCAGCTTGTTTTGCTGCCCCAGACAAAGAAGTCAATTGCCCCCAGAATACTTCAGGATCACAGCAAAGCTTTTGTGTGTCTTCAGCGACCATTAAAATCCCATTCTCAAATCCTACACAGCTGTTTTCTCCCCCTCTTAAAAAAAAAAAAAATACAAGAAAGCTTTTCTGATGCAAACGAGAGAGACCAGCAGGGACCAGGATTAATGGGGACAAAGAGACCTGAAGGCTCACCCTCTTTTCAACAGGATGGCCTTTGAGTATTTCAGGCTATGGACAAACACTATGGTCTCTCTGTGGTGAAGATGGTGAACCTAATAAAAGAGGTCACTCTCTAGCATCTGTTTCCTTAAGAGTCACGCGTTGACTTCTGAAGGAAAGCCACAAGCAGCCCCCGCAGATTCCCAGGGTGTTCAGGGGCTGCTGCTTTGTCACAGTTCAGAGGCTAGAACCACACAGTGGCCTTGGGATCCTGGTTCGAAACCCTTTTAAATGAGTGTTTCAGGATAACAGGAGAGAGCACCCCCCTGGCTCAGAGGTTGAGCTGTCACACCTGTTCAGGTCTTGGTGTGTGTTCAGGTTTGCTATTCGAAAATCTTCTTAGAGTTGGGACAGTGGACTTGACGCCTTCCTGGCTGGGCTCCCCAGTGCGTGCTATATTCTCGTCATGTCTGGTTAACGGGGGCTGAGATGTCACTTCCTTTAGAGTGCCTCTTTTGCCCTCAGTTTAAATATTTCCCCGAAGATTTGCCCCTTGCCCTCTTTTCTCTTAATGTGGGTGGCTATCCTTGGGATGTCACCTGTTGTCCCTGTGAAAATTCATTAATTCAGTTAAATATTTAGCACTAATTATGTGCGGAGTATTGTTCTAAATGGAGCTGGGGCTATAGCACAGAAGACAGACATGGTCCTGCCCTCAAGGGACTCTCATTCTAGTGGAGAATATGGACAATAAATATATAGTAGAATGTTACCTAGAGGGAAGTACGGTGAAGAAAAGTGAAACAGGGTAAGAAGGGAAGACAAAGGGTGGGGGTGGAGTTCGTGTGTTTGCGGTCTCAGAAGAGTGGCCAGGCTTTCCTCTCTGAGCAGAGATCAGACTGAAATTAGGGAAATGGCCTCGCAATGGTATTGCCTGTTAGCAAAAAAAAAAAAAAAAAAAAAAGCCAGTGTAGCAGGAACAGAGTGAAAGGGCCAGGGTGATAGGAGAGGAATTCTAAAAAGCAAGCAAGGGCCAGATGATGTAGGTTCTTGAAGGTCATGGCAAGGAAAGTAGACCTTACTCTAAGTGTGTTGGAGGTTTTGTGTAGGGGAATGGCATGGTCTGACTTCTGTTTCTAATAGACCTTCTGGCTGCGATGTGGAGAACGCAGTGAGTCAGGCAAGGGTAGGAAACAACTCAGAGGCTGTCACAACAGACTGGGCCCAGGATGCTGGTGGTCTGGAATAGAGCAGTAATGATGGAGGAAGACAAAACTACTTAGAGTCAGAATATAATCTGAAGGCAGATGTGACAAAATTTGCTGATGGACTGGGTGAGGAGCATGACAGAATGAGAGGGTCAAGAATGCGAGATTTTCCATTTGAGCAACAAGGTAAGTAGAGGTGCTGTTTACTGTGATGAGGGAGAAGTAGGTTTTACTTGAGAGGGAAGGAGGAGGATAAAATATATTGTTTAGACACGCTGAGTTAAAGATGCCTGTTGGCCAGGCAAATGCTGGTATTGAGAAGACATTGGTTTTACGGGTGGTCTCCAAGGTCAAATATTACACCTTGGGGGTTTATGAAATGATCCACTGGGTATGGGCAAAGCCTTTTCACATCTATGCCTATTAATTTTTACCTAAAAATTAGACACAAAGAAAGGTTCATGGGCCCAGTGTATGGTATGAGATAGGTCCCTCAGCCGGTCTGCATCTCCATGAGTCATAGACATAACATGTGAGGACACAAAGTCTCCAAGGAAAGAGAAGGACAGGCATTCCACAACTCTGGGGGTGGGAAGGTGCTGACAGCTTTGCTTCCTTTCAATGTATTGAGAATCGCAGTTTGCCTGGTTGAATAGATTTCCTGATTATATTAACCATCTTCAACCAAACTAACTGGCACAAAATAGACAGCAACTTCAAGCAAGCCTGCAAAAACCCTGGCCTGAAACTACAAGCAACAATGCAAGCCCCGGGTCAGGGACAGAGAAGAGCCGTGCGGACGCAACTTTTACTCCAGGACTAGTTCTTTGTCAAATATCCTGACACTGAAACAGAAATCAGATCTGACAAGAGCTGAGCCAAAAGACTAGCAATGAACAAAAAGGCTATTTGAAAGATAGATTTACAACCACTACTGTTAGCAATGGACCTTGCCAGAGGATAAATGTGGTACCTAAAGATGCTAGCCAGTTATTTTAAAATTTTTATTTAATATGTACCGCCTTCTGTTATGATGTACATAATATATTAGCCAATAGAACAAGTATGTAGTTTTGAAATAAGTAAATGTTCATAAATTCAAAAATATTTTACTTTCAGTGTGTGTGTGTGTGATGAAGAACATTCAACACATTCTGGGATAGAAAAGTCCGGAATTCAAAATAGACATCAGAGCTGGAGAGGGCAGTTTGAGAGTCACCAGCGCACGATGGTGTTTAAAGCTCCGGCAGTGGATGAGATCAGGTAGGAGAGCGTGAAGGACTGAGCCCCGGGGGTACCTGGTGTTGAGAGATGAAAAATTAGGGGAGAATCAACATAGAAAATGAAAAGGGAGCAGCCAGTGAGGTAGAAGGAGAACCAGAAGAGTGTGGTGTCTGAAACCCAGGAGAAGAGGGTGTTTCTGGGGGGAGGGAGGCGTCCCCAGTATCTGAATGAGAGTTGGCAACTGGATTTGATCACATAAATCTTGGGAAAAGCAGATTCAGTAGAGACGCTGGGAACAAAAACTCCAGACCAGCTGGAGTTGAAGAGAAAATGGGAGGGGAGGAAGCAAAGACAGCAAGTTTAGACAATTCTTTTAAGGAGTTTTGCTCTACAGGGGGCGTCAGAGAAATGAGGCAGTGTCTGGAGACAAACATGAAGTCAAAGGAGGGTTTGTTTGTTTTTTAAGACAGGAGATAGGTTGGTGTGCGGTTGGCAATGATACAGCAGAGAGGAAGAATGCTGAGATGAGGGGACTGAGGGGACAACAACAGGAGCAATGTTCTTGAGAAAGGGAAAGCAAATGGGCTTGGTCGGAGCATGGGTTGTTCATCCATTTTAACAGGAAGCAGGTCAGAGTATGTGTGGACAGATGCAGGATAGGAGGGCTGGTCTACACATGATAAGATAAAGTCATTTTCCTAGATTCTCAGAAACCCGTGGACATCACTGCCTGGAAGTCTTGTTGCAATGCAAATTCAACGTGCTCAAGGTGAATTCTTCCCTTCCCTTCCCTGCCCAGTCCTTCCTATCCCTCTGACTTTGCTTTTTATAAACAGCATCTCTGCTCCCCCAGTCACCAAGCCTCCAACCCTTGCAATCCAGCCCGTAGTTATTATTCCAGACCTTTCCTCCCTGCCCCATCAATCAGCCAGTTGCAGCATTCTGCAGCTATGTTCCTTTGGTCCATCAGCTAATCTCCATAATCTCCATCCCCGTGGCACCAGGGTGCTTTGATTCTCACCATCTCTAATCTAGATTTCTGTGATACCCTTCCAACGACTTCCCTTGCCTCTGTTCCTCCCTGCCTCAGCCCGGGCCCAGCCTACCGTCAGACTCACGTTCCTAAAATGTTTCTCGGACTGCTTCCCTCTCTGACTCCAAAGTCTCCTTGACTTGACTCCCTGCACTCCTCTTGGTGTCTTTGACTCAGAACTCAGTCTTTAGTCTCCTTTCCTGCATCTGAATTTTCTTTCTTCCTCGGGCTCCTTGAAGAGCCTATTTTTTCCTGCTTTTCCTATAAATCTTTTCTGATTATTTCTTCCTCAATGATCACATTCATCCAACCATTCAACCAACCCACAGGCTTTTTCTCCATGCCTCCTGCATATGAAACAGGGCTGGGTGAGATGAGGGACATGTGGGAAGCAAGGGATGGATCAGAGGCCAAGTCAGAAACCTCTGAGCTCACCCCAACTCTTTCCTCTTCTCAGTCCCCAATCCAATTTATCACCAAATGCTGCTCACATTTCCTTCTAAACATGTCTAGAATCCATTGCTTCTTTTCTAGTCCATCTAGTGCCTTCATGTCCTCAATATCTCTCATGCAAAGCATTCAAAACCTCCCAAGGTGGGTTTTCTGCCTCTGGTCCTGACAATCAATCCAGTAAAAGAAATTTTGCTAGAATACAAATACGACATGGGCATTCCCTGAATAAACCCTCTAATGGCACCCTGTCACCTCGATATACAGCCACGGCTCCTTAGCAGCATACTCAAGGTCTCTCATGACCTACCGTGCTTTTCCCACGAGCCAAGCTACCCACCACATCCCACCTTGTGGGTTTAGTGATACTGAGGTATCCATCACCCCTGTGCGCATCTTGCTCAGTCTCATTCCCCAAGGTTCCTCCTCTGCCTGAATACTTCTTTCCACTGACACTCCATCTGTGCATCTCTCAAAACTCAGCTTAGGCTTCTTCTCTTTGGGAAGGCTTCTCTAACTCTTCCCTGGGAGGACCAAGTGTGACTTGAGGGATGGTGTCTTATTTATCCAGGCCTCCTCAGCACCCGCTGCAGGGCTGGCCCATGGAGGGTTCTCCATATGAGAGCTATCGGAGTTAGATAATTGCGTGGCACAGGCTGTTCCCAGAAGTGAAAGCATTCCCACTGAGAGAGTTCGGGACACGGGCTCTTGAGACGGGTCTGGATCGGAAACCCTGGCACTGCCACTTACTTGCTGGGTGACGCTGGGAAAAGTCTTTACCTCCCTATGCCTTAGTTTCCTGATCTGTAAAAAAGGGATGATGCAAAACAGACTTATAAGGATCAAATGAGATAATATATGTAAAGTGCTTAGCACAGTGTTAAACACACTGTAAGTGCTCAATAAATGTCAAAATTTTACTAAATTATGTGTTGTGGGGTTTTTTTGTTTTTTTTTAGAGAGAGAGGAAGAGAGTGAGTGGGGGGGTGGGGGACAGAGGGCGAGGGAGAGAGAATCTTATGCATGCTCCATGCCCAGCATGGAGCCCAACGCAGGGCTTGATCTCATGACCCTGAGATCATGACCTGAGCCGAAATCAAGAGTCAGACACTTAACTGACTGAGCCACCCAGGCATCCCCTAAATCATGTTTTTTAAACTCTTTTAATCAAAAGAATTTCCTACCAAGTCTGTGTGATAAGTATTGGTCTAATATTGGTCTATATTGCTAGTACAGACTTTAGATTTTCCATGATTTAAAACAGAAAAGAAAATTTCTGCCTGTTCAGTTGCAAATAATTTCTCAATTCTGAAAAAATTAAGAAGAAAATGCCTGGCTCATTCCTGCCTCAGGCCATTTGCACCTGCTGATCTCGCCACAGCCAGAACACCCTCTGCCCCCATCAGAGCTTTACAAGGTCAGCTCCTTCTCACTTAGATCAAATGTCACCTGCTCTGAAAGCCTTCCTAAACACCTGTGGAAAGTAATCCCTCCTCCCCTCGGTCCTTCTCTGTATTTTTATCTTCGTAGTACTTATAACTTCTGAAATTACCTTTTTCTTTACTTTTTAATTGTCCATGTCCTTCTGTAAGAAAGTGAACTTCATAAGAGTAAGCTCCTCACCCATTATGTTCTCACTGCTTCATCCCAAGTTCAGAGTGGCACAGAGTGATATCTGAATATATACTGGTTGAATTAATTTTTCTCAACACTGCAGAGGAAAGCTACTGCTCTTGAAAGTTGAATTAAACCTTCCCAGTCTCTCTCAAGAACCCAGGCACAAAATACTTCCCAGTTTGCCAGTTGCCTGGATTGTGTCTTCTAAAAATTTCAGCAAGTTTTAAGAATAATCAAATACTAAAATATATATTTAGGCAAGTATATTCCTTAAATAATTCATCCTTTATGAAGGGATAAATAGCTATGAAAGATATATAGAAACCCATGTAATCATTAATTTTTCTTTAGGTATAAAAGACTTTATGAATTAACTATGGAGCTTAAGGAATTTGTTCCTCAGAGAAAATAATCACTATTTTTTTTTTTTGCCATCTTGCTAGAATTGATCACAGATGGTACAAAGCTCACCTGCAGCAGGCTGTCCCCAAAGTCCTTACATGCCAAATGAATGAGACTTTTCTATGCAAAAATGACTATAATAAAGAAAGTGTTGGGACACCTGGGTGGCTCAGTCGGTTGGACGTCTGCCTTCGGCTCAGGTCATGATCCCAGGGTCCTGGAATTGAGTCCCGCATCGGGCTCCCTGCTCAGTGGGGATCCTGCTTCTCCCTCTGCCTTTGCCTCTCTCTCTCTCTCTCTCTATCTCTCATGAATAAATAAATAAAATCTTTAAAAAAAAAGTGTTTAATTGGTCAGAAGTGATTATGTTCTTTGATGACTTGGGACTTTAAAATTTATTTTTTAAGTGATATTGGAAAAATAAACAATTCAGTGGAAAAATAGGCAGAGAATGTGGATATTCTCAGAAGAAATCCAAATGGCCACAGGCTTATGACGGCATACTGTTTTACTAAATAATCTAAGAAAAACAAGTTAACATTTGACTATCATTTTTGCTTAGATTTGCAAAAATTAAAAATATCAATGATAAACAACCCATGTTAGCAATGATGTGGGACAATGACCACTCAGCTACAAGGTTGGAGGGAATCTGTGGAGGCATGGTCTTTTTGGAGGAGAATTTGGCAGTGTCTATTAAAGTTTTAAGTCTGCATGTCTTTGACCCAATAAGTGGACTTCTACGACATTTCAAACATGTTGGCCACGTGCGCAAAAAAAGAATCTTTGTGCAGCATTGTTTGTAGTTAAAAAATTAGGAAGGTTCACCAACAGGGGTATGGTTAATAAATACTGGTATCTTAGAACAAATACAGACTAGGAAGCTTTAAAAGAAATAAGGTAATTCCTCTATTAGCACAGATGGGTGCTCATGATCTACTCTATCATTAGAAACAACCCAGCACTATTCAAATTGTATTGATATATATTTTTTAAGGTGGGTGGAAGGGCCGAGGGAGAATCCCAAGCAGGCTCCAGGCCCAGTGTGGAGCCCAGTACAGGGCTCGATCTCACAACCCTGAGATCATGACCTGAACTGAAATCAAGGGTCAGACACTTAACCGACTGGGCCACCCAGGTGCCCCATATATTGATATATGTTTTTAAAATATGTTTTTTTCATACATAAGCCGATAGCTGTCAAAGTTATGCTTTTTTTTTTTTTTAAGATTTTATTTATTTATTTGACAGAGAGAGACATAGCGAGAGCAGGAACACAAGCAGGGGGAGTGGGAGAGGGAGAAGCAGGCTCCCCGCAGAGCAGGGAGCCCGATGCGGGGCTCGATCCCAGGACCCTGGGATCATGACCTGAGCTGAAGGCAGATGCTTAACGACTGAGCCACCCAGGCGCCCTCAAAGTTATTCTTTTAAGGCCTAAGTCAGAAACCCTGTTGCCCCTCTACTCAAACTTTTCACTGGCTTTGTTTCTCACTCATATTCAGAGTCAAGAGTCCTCACCCGGCTTGCCATTCCTACGTGATCTGGCCCCTGGCTACTGCTCTGACCTCCTCCCTCTCCCCTCTCCTGCAGCTATCCTTCTGGCCTTCTTCCCCTTGCCTCAGGGTTTTGGGTACTTGCTGCATCCTTCAGCTGGGACTCTGTCCAAATGACTCTGCAACAACCACGTCTCCGACCATAGTCTACATTTGCTGGGGGGGGGGGGGTGGTGTATGTTCCTCCTCAGCCATCCCCCTCCCCTGCCACATTCTATTCCCCTGCCCTGCTTACCCTTCACATACCCTTACCACCACTGACTACACGATATACTTCCTTCTTTATTGGTTTGTGATCTGGCTCCCTCCTCCTAAGATTTTTACCTTTTTATTTCATTACTGCATTCCCAGCACCTGGAATAGTACCTAGCACACCGTAGGTGCTCAATAAATATTTGTTGAATGGAAATAAAATTTCATTTTTATATGTGCATGAAAACCGATGTAGAAAAATACATAGCAACCCACTGATTCTTCCCGAAAGAGTAAGATAACTTTTACCCTTACTATATACGTTTCTGTACCACTGGAAACGTACACTATTTCGGTACCTGGAAATGAAGTAAAAAATATTTTAAAGGAAAAATGTAATGGTTCCATCTGCCCTTCCAGCAACTCCAAATGCTTTTGGGGGCTCCTTTTGACTGACACTGAAAATAATTTTCAAAAAGAACTATCCTAGGCATGTCTCCACTGTATGTACCACCCAGAACTCAAAAAATACCAGTAAACTTGGTCTTTATGAAGTTCTAAGACCAGCAAATAGTCCAGGAATATAAGGAACATGACACACTCTCTGCTCCAGCACACTCACTCCCTAGCCCACACCATGTGTCCTCTGGGTAAAAAGCCTTTCTTTTCTTTCTTTCTTTCTTTCTTTCTTTCTTTCTTTCTTTCTTTCTTTCTTTCTTTCTTTCTTTCTTTCTTTCTCTTTCTTTCTTTCTTTCTTTCTCTCTCTCTCTCTTTCTTTCTTTCTCTGTGTAGAATGCAAATTTCTTCTTCTTTTTTTTTTAATTTAAATGCAATTAGCCAACATATAGTACATCACTAATTTTTGATGTAGTGTTCAATGATTCATTAGTTGCGTATAACACCCAGTGCACATCACATCACGTGCCCTCCTTAACGCACATCACCCAGTTACCCCATCTTTCTAATTAACACATGCAACCCCTCCTTATACACACTTCCTCCCTTCAGCAGGAGGAAGAAATTTCACTGGTAATTCTTTGTGCTCTTTTCTCTACAGGGTAAAATCTTCAACATTGCTATCAGACAGGGTGAACCTGATTTGGTTCCATGTAGGCTTACAGAAGTCATCCATTGCTAGAGGGAGCTCTTGAGACAAGACACATTGCCTCTCAGCAACAAATCCAACCTAACTTAGCCTGACAAGCATCTCAGGACACATTTACACACACAACAGCCACGGCGTCTTTCATAAGCTGTCATGGTCATGAGGCCTCTGTTAAGTAACTCCTGATCCTCATTCCTGGGCCTTTTTCCCAGGAGCACAGTCATGGTAGTATTGGTAATACTCTAGTTTTGCCTGATTTCTTAACCGGCCACAGAGACTCCCTGGCAAGGCTGCAAGGCCTCTCCCTAACAGGATAGCAAATGGGGAAAGGGGCCGCAGTTTAGCTCTGAGAGGCCAGCAGGAAGACTGGCCTGCCTGTCCCTGACAGTTTCTGCAACTCACCCCCTAAAGTAGGTCAGCAACAGCCAACTCTCATCACCATTTTGGTATGGAGACTGGAAGTCTTAGAATTTTAAATGAGAACAAACCAACCAGCTGGATTGTTTCTAACTTTTTTTTTTTTTTCTTTTTAAGGGAGTCAGCTAGAATAAAAGTCAAGACTATTTGAGAACCAGCCCCTGGTGGACAATTACACTTGATTTTACACTTGATTTTTACTACATTTTGGCAAAACAATAGATTTGGGCTGGGGGATTATTGCTGACAATTCTCCTCAATGAGTGCCTTGGGCTCAGTTTTGCTTCTTCAGAAACACTGACTTATTATTCCTTAGCTCAAGCCTCACTTCTAGGGCCTTCTAATGATGCTTGAGAAAGGACATCAATTTATTCTGGAGGGGTCTGGTTATCGAAACACACCTTACTTGGGACCAGAGCACAGGCTTTGGAGTCAGACCATCAATGTGATCTAGAGCAAAAGAACCTAGCCCTCTGTGCTCTGCTTTGTTCATCTGTTGGGTGGAGATAATAACTGCAAGCTGGTAAGATGACCATTCAGGTTGAATGGGATAATGCAGATACCATCTTAATGTTGTACTTGTGTCAGAGGAAAATGCAAGAAAGCATTACCATGATTTTTATAAAGTGAGACTATAAAGGGATTACCTACAAAGGCAGAATCTCCCATAAATGCCCAGAACAGTTTCACCCAACAAACAAATCTCAAGACCGACCACCCTAGAACCTCTTGCCCAGGTCCCTCTTGCCTAGAACTTCATGAATTGGTGTTGTTCAAATGCCAGGTGTCAAAACTTAATTCTGAAACACACACACACACACACACACGCAGACTGTATATGGAACTGTCACTACTAGGAGTCTTGGGCTGAAGCCCAGGGATCTCATAAGGCTGCCAAGCGGGCCCCCAACTGCCATCAGCTGGGCCAGAGGGAGATGACAGGAACTGACAGCGGGGCGTGCAGGAGGCTCAGGGGAGCCTCCCACCTACAGTCCTGTCCCTGCCCGGGGCCACAGTGCTCTGAAGACCACCGTCCATCAGACCCTTTAAGGTCAGCACTCCCTCTTCTCATCACCGTAACTCTTCCTCTCCATTCTTCAATTTGCATTTATTAAGTGCCCACCACAAGCCAGACACTATACCAGGCACTGGAGAGCTCTTGGTCCAGCAGACACAACAGGCCCCAACATGTAGTTCCCAAATGACAGTGGGTGTCCACGGTGTTCTCTGGAGTGAGCCCAGACAGAGAGAATGGGCCACACTTTTGGTGACCCTGAGTCTTTACGGAGCTCAAGACAATTCCGTTAGCAAGACTGTCCCAGCCAGCAGGTCACTCACCACATTGGTTTCCTGCGTGGCCCTGGCCCACTCCACAGGCCTGCACTCGGTGTTCAGATGCGCTGGGAGACGTCTTTGCCCCTTCCAGGTCCATGCCCGAGAGCTGGAGGTAAAACTGCTCCCTGTTGGCAGCCTTCCGGAGCGCGCGGATGGCTTTCCGGAGCCGCTTCTCTGTTCGCTTGACAATGCAGCTCAGGTCACAAGAAGCTACCAAAACAAGAGGGATCGCCATGGGGGAGGAGGTCATGCTGCAGCATGTGAGGGTGTCCAGGGTGGTGAGGGACCCACCAACACCCACAGTTCCCTGGGGACAGAATGGGGGGAGACCTGGGGCTGGGCACCTCACAGGCTGGGCAGCATTTGACTCAAACGGAAATTGGCTGGCCAAAATGGAATCTTTGAGTTTTTATGAAACAGATAAAACCATGAGGTTCCAAACCAATTCAGTTTAGTTTGGGAGTGAAAAAACAAAAAAACAGGAGATACTTCGGTGGTTGCGTTATCTTCTCCCCCCACCAAGAATGACGAAAAGTGAAAGGCAAAGGAATAAGGAGCAAGCTGTGAGAAGCCTGGCACCACAGACTGTTTTCAAACCAACCTGTCACCTCCTTTTGGTTAGTTTCAAGTTCAAACTCAACAGAGATAAACATTTCCTTAGTGGCGCTGGGGCGGCCAGGGGCTCCCGGGACTTGCTTGCTGGAGCTGCATGTAAGGTTTGCGTAGCGGAAGCTCTCTTTTACTGAGCTGTGCTTCTCTGTATGAAAAACAAAATTATCGGAAGCCAGATCCTGGCAAAGCACTCAGTTGAACATTCGCTAGAGCTCAGTAAACATTTCATTAGAACAACTCTCAAGGGACGAAGTGATTAACTCCAGATGCCAGGACGCTGCAAGCCTCAGCTTGGAGCACGATGACATTTTAATTTTGAAGAGCCTCCTATATAACTTAACAATTTAGCTCTTGAAAATTATTTTCATGGATGAATGCTGGATGTGTGCGACTGTGTGGAAGATGAATGCTGGATGTGTGCCACATGTGTGGAAGACAGGGAAGACAGGAACCAGGGTCACCTTGCAGTCCTAACTGCCGGCCTGCTAAGGTGTGCGCTCCGTGTTCTCACAGTTGGTTTCCTTAGAGCTGGACTGTGATGTACCAAGCAGGGGCTGAGGCGTCAAAGAGGGAATGAGCACAGGAGTGGAAAGGAAACCAACTCCTGCTTTCAGGCAAACTGAGCTTGGAGTAATTGCAACCCAGAGGGGAAGCTGGAAGGCGCATTAACAGCGATGTCTCATTTTGAAATAACCAGCAGCAATGCACGGCACAAAGCATCCAGAGAACCAAACAGTATCATGAAGGCATCTAGGGTGGGAGGAAGTGTTGCGCAAGGCAGGGCTCTGCACATCCCCGTTCCGGACTCTCTTAGATAGAACCGAGAGTTCCCATATATTCTTTGTTAAGTTCCCCTAATGCTAACACCTTACACTATCCTGTATATTTATCAACACTGAGAAATTAACATAGTACAATACCATTAAGAAGACTAAAGACCAAGACTATTTTTAAATAATGCTTTTTCCCTCTATCTAAAAGCATGAATGATGGGCGTCTGGGTGATTCAGTTGGTTGAGCAGCTGACTCTTGATTTCGGCTTGATCATGAGGTCATGATCTCGGGGTCATGGGATAGAGGCCTGCACTGGGCTCCACGCTCAGTGGGGTGTCTGCTTGAGACTCTCTCTGTCTCCCACTCTGCCCCTCTCCCCTCAAACAAATAAATAAACCAATCTTTAAAATAAATAAATAAATAAAGTATAAATGCTCACTGTGGAGAATTTGGAAAATGCAGAAGAAAAAAATGAAAATTTCCTGTCATCCCCCCCACAATGAGATATAACTACTACTAATGATATGATGAGTTTCCTTTCTTTTTCTTCTACTCATACTTTTTCTTACACAGTCTGGGTTGTATTAGGTATATGAAATCTTACTCTCCCCTCTCCATCTTAGCATTATAAGAACATTTTCCTATGTCACTAAACATTCTTTAAAAACACATAATTAATAGCTGCATAATATTCTATCAAATGGAGGTACCAAAATTAACCTCAATTTCTTAAAATATGCAGCCAAAAGTGACTACAGTGAACTTCATGTTTATTTGTATGATTTATGTGATGGCAAACTGGGGAAAGAAGCATCCCTAATACATGAGTCATGATTTTTTTTAATCTCTAAAATTATTTTATGAAATAATACAGGAAGTGTTAGCCGGGGAGGGGAGGGAAGGAGGGGGTATTGGGAGGAGGTATTGGGTCCTGCTCTTCTCTACCAGGCCAGTTCTATTTGGATGGTGTTTGTTCTGCTGAAGCCAATGGAGTCACCGCCTCCAAAGACTGGATCCAACAGGAAAGCTGGATATTACATCTTTGTTCATCAGAGATTATCCTGAACCAACCCTTTCTCATTTCTTTGGCTTATATTCCAAGCAAAGTCTTAGATCTAGAAAATTTAACCCAATATAATTGCAAACTGCCAATGCATCTTAAAGCCCTTACTGATTCCTGTGAACTCACAGGTTTCTCCAGAGCTCACCATGTGTGCCTGGCAAAGGAAGCCCTGCGTATAACTCCAGAGCTATACAGGGGTGCTAAGCTAGGCTCCTCTTCCCCCTGTGGAGAGAGTCCTTGGAGATTCTGGACTGTTCGATCCCATCTGAAGGGCTCAGCATGTTACAGGCCCCTTTCCCAACATGCAAGCAAGCTCCCTGCACCAGCCATCTGATTTCATACCTGGTAGTGCTGGTCGCAGACCCTCGGAAAACAGCTCAGCCTTTTTCAAACTACACTTGCCTTCATTTAGTTTAAAGGTTACACTTGTCCTGACGGTGGCGACATCTTCAGAAAGAAACAAGTGAGAGATGTTACCTTCAGAGGCAAAGGAATGGAAAGACCTGGTGGGTAATGGCGAGCTGTCCTGAGGCTGGGTCCCACCACATGCTGCACACCCTGAGCCCGTCTCTTACCCTGAGTCCACAAAAGATCTGGCTCATGGAGTAACCATGATCCTGAGGCTGGGGATGCCAGGAGCCTCCTAAGAGTAACACCTATCCCTCTAGCTGAGATTAATCCAATGCTCAAATATAATAAAGAGAGGGCCCCAAACAACCTCAACGCCGAGATGAACTATGAGGTCACTTTTGTGACTTCCTGAGAAAGAAGACCAGAATCTCCTAGTTCTAATTTGGACATGACTGCTGGGGGAAATGGTGAAGGGCAGATTCTCCTGGAAAAGCCTTTCCTGGGAGGACAAGGTTGGGGGAGCAGAAGAGGATGGCACTCTCCAAAAGCGGCTAGGATGTTTGGGCTCTGGGGGCAGCAAAGGTCCCACTTTGAGGGCCTCATGTGCAAAATTCTGCTCTCCCCCCACAATCAGTCTTAACCATATGTCAAGCTCTGGAGCCAAAGCCCAGGATTCATACTCTAGCTCTTTGACTTGTGATGAGAACTTAAGCAAGTTACTAAAACTCCCTAAGCCTCAGTTTCCTCACCTGTAAAATAGACAAAATTGGGGTACTTACATTAAGGTACCTACATTACTGTGAGGATTAAATGAGATGATACAAAAAAAATAAATAAAAAGTTTAGCCTACTGTCTGGCACACAGTAAGAACTGAATAACTATTAACTATCAGCTTGCCCATCCTGGTTAAAACACCAACTCCACTATTTCCTATCTGAGTCTGGGCACATTATTTCACCTCTCTGAACCTCGGGCTCTTCATCTGATTAATGAGAAGAATAGTAAAATTTCCCTGAGCACTGCAGTGTGGATTAAATCAGCTCAGACATGTAATACAGTGGCTGGTATATTTAACCACTCAGTCAATATATTCGAGTATTATTGTCCTGCTTTGGGTCGCTAGCTCTGCTCATATATGTAATATGGACATCAAGAATCATCTCCTCATTCAGACGTTCTCAGGATGTAATCACAGAGATGTCTAAATCTGGGAGGAAAAGGTTACTTAAAATCTTTACATTTCATCCTTTGTCTTCTGACAAACTAGAAAGGGTTGGGGCCTCTTTCTCTGGACAGAATCTTTGCCTCCTGTCATGCCTATGTCTATCTCCACCAACGTCATGTGCACCAGGCACACACTGCCTGGTGGGCCTTTGAGGTACAGGGAGTTCGGGAGACCCGAGTCTCCTGATCCCAGAGCTCTGTGGGCCTCTGCCCAATATGATGACCCGCCAGGGCTGAACACGGACGGAGCCTCCGAGCACACAGGGGACACTCGGTAAAGATCTGTTACACGGTGAGTCGGTTTTCAGGCACCAACGCTGTGGGCAAGAACAGACTGCAATGTGCTCGCAGCACTGAGGAGATTAAGAGAAGAGAAAATAAAGCCAACGCTCAAGAATGGCACCCCAAGAATGGAGCCCATTTATCACAGTGAACCCCAGAGAGAACACACAGATTTGGTAATTACCCCCGAAAGTGGAGTCATTGGATTTTTGCTGTTTGCTCTTGAGAGAAGAGGAAGAGCCGCAGGTGACAGAGTAGGCCTCTTGCAGTCCTGACGGACAGAATGTGGGTTGTCAACACGTAAGCAAGGTTACAGTCCCTCCTGCTAGCGGCTAAACTCACTCCCCGCCCCCCTTCCCACAGAAACCACTAGACAAATGCCCAGCATATGGGGCGTCAAAGCATGGGCCGCCGGTGGTCAAGGGCCGCTGGTCAAAGACCTGGGAAGCCTTTGAGGGCACCTAACACCTAACGGCCAGGAAGGCCTGGCCCTGGCACGAGGACTTGCCCCAGGGACTGGGACCCACTCACCTGAAGAGAGGTGAATGCCCGAGTGACATCTGAGGAAGCACCTGTCTCCTCCACCACTCTTACCGCAATGCAGGGACACATGGGGTGACACACTAGTGGGCAGGACCCCCTTCACTTCTGGACAGGACAAAAAGCAGACACTTACAGCAAGAGCAGGACGCTTCCAGGTGAGTCCCAATCATCCCAGGCCCCAGGAAAAGAAGGTAGGGCTGATACCCAGCACAGAGCACAAGACACAGGGCACTATTTCCCTCCAAAGTAAAGAAGCTACGTGTGTGCTGGTTTGGGGTTTTTTCCCCCATGCGGGAAAACAGAAGGGAATTCTGACCTGCACAGAAGCACAGAAGGACACACCGAAGAGCCTGTAAAGTATCTCCTGTTTTTGAACTATTTCAAGAATGGCTGCTGCCGCCGAGGGGACAAGCGTCAGGGACGGGAGGAGGGCGGGCGCCCCCCGGCCCCGCGGGGACAGGGCCGCCGTGCCAGTGCGAGCCCGCTGACTGTGGGACACGGCACCCCTTACCCACACAGTCTTTCTGATTCCAGTGGAGCTTGTATGCAGAGCGGCACTGGCATTCATAGCTGCCCGCTGTGTTCACACAGACCTGCCGACAGCCCCCATTGTTGATACTGCACTCGTTGGTGTCTGCAGAACAAAACACTCTCCTGTCACAGCAGCCCGCTGGCGACCAGGCTGACGCCGTCGCTCCCCTGAGGAAGCAGCAGGGAAGCCGCAGGGCTGAAACTCACTAACCCAAGGGAAGGTGCTAACCGCCTTCGGGATGTGCCCTGGGCCCCGGCTGACCCCACTCCCCACTCCGGGGGTTTCCTGGCAGAAGCTCCGCCAGGATGGTCTCAAGTTCCGTTCCGGACCAAACCTTTCCCCCATTAAGGATACTCAGAAGGGGGCACGCTCTACTTTTGCGGGTCCAAACGCAAACACCGCACAGGCCTCCGATGTGGAATTCTACCATCCCCCTGGGCTACACGCCAAGGGAGACAGAGTTAGGATTCCTCACTGGACGGTTCATATTCAGTAGCTGAAGTATAGAGAAGGAAAATGACTTGCACTAATCCGCATCCACCCAAGACTGAGTCCAGGCTGGAAGGCAGCTCCACCTAAAACCCAGACACACATCCGTATTCAGGGCATATATCCTTGGGGTTTCTTGATGGACTGGAAGAGGGTGTATTTAGCCATGCCAAGGATGTATTGAAACGGAGAAGAGAGACAATGTTATCTATACCAAACCACTACTCTCCATTCTTCTTAAGCACAGGACACAAGAATTGGGCAGGAAGTATTCAAGCCCATGGTTCCCAAACACTCAGATACTCAGTGTCACCCTGGAAGCCCTAGCCATTCTGAATCAGAATCTGAATCTGTATTCTCAAAGACTGTTCAATGAACCTGATGATCAGGGGGAGCAGGGTGGGAGTCATTTGATGTTAAATCTGATTTATGCCATAGTCGACATGAGCATTAGGACAAATGACATCAGAAGATGGGGCTACACGGGCACAGCCCAGAGAGATAGAGCGAGCCGATGGTCCACTTCCAGCTCAAAGACCTGCTCGAAGACCAGCTCAGATCTTGAAACAGGCTTCTCACCTCAGCTAGTTCCTGGGAACAGCAAGGCTATGGAAATGGGTGGTGCCCTGCCCAGTCTCTCTGAGGACTGTGACTTTATGATCCCCTGGGAAGTTCCAACAGACAGGGTATCAGCTCCTGAGAGACGCTCCCACTGTCTGAATACACTACATCAGTAAAGTCAAAAAAAAGTTCACAGTTGATTAGCTCAGTTCCTCTCTCTGCTCCATAATGTAACATGTTAAAGGGATCAATGTGAATAGATTTCCCTTAGCAGATGCTTCCCTTGAGTCGATGAACTCACTACTATACACAAAATGTCCCTTTCATTCCCCCAATATTGGAAACTTGACCCTGACCTGGGGAAACTGGGGGACGTAGGTCCGGCTCCCCTGCAGGCCCAACCTCCCCTGCCTCTCAAGGGGCCTTCTGCTCACCTCCGCAGTGGGTGAAGCCATAGAGGGTGTACCCTTTGTTGCAAGCACATGTGAATGTGCCGGGATGGTTGATGCAGTTGTGGTCACAGGTCCTATCCAAAGAGCATTCATCCACATCTGTAATTGTCAAAGGGAGAGGGGAGCTGAAACCAACTCTGAGGGGTGAGTGGAAAGAACAGGTTTATAACTCCACTCATTGACCGACAATAAAACCAACAGAAACAGAATTTAAAAAGTATCTTATCAGTTCACCTGCTCACTTGTGTCAAAGAAAATGTTGAGCAGCCTACCATAAGTATACTCCCAACCAGAATCCTTATTTCTAAATTCTGTGCAAAATGCACTTGCCTTTAAGCTCCGTTGGTCTCTCTCCTATGCTTATTCGCAGGACTGAGTAATTTAAAATATTTAAGTGAAGCCAAATGAGATAACGTACCTTAAAAGGGTTTGCAAACGATAAGGTGCAACCCATGCGTTACTGTTGTTATATTCCTACTGGTAAGACAACAGTACTAATTATATAAGCTATAGCAAATGGAAAGGAGAAAACAGTTGGGTTGGAAATAAATCTGGTTCCTATCTTTCCAGAATTAGTCTTCTGGCCCCAGGAGGTCAATTGGGTTTTCATGTCCTCTGCACTAAAAGAATGCATGAACGCTAACAACCTCAGTGATTTTCTATTGCAGACACTAAAATTTGGTGGTTAAGCTCCAAACTGGATCCTCTTGGCCAATCCCTTGGCTTTGTTCTTCTGCCATGGTTCAGCCCCACAGGGCCCCTCCTGTCCTGGTCTAACGTGGAGGCATCACTGGCTTCAGCCAAGGTCCTGGAAACTAGCCTCAGGAGGCTGCCTTTGTCAATCTAATTATTTCTCCTGCCCTGGTCTGGTCCTTATCTTTCCTGTAGAGTAGAATTTCAGTGCTTCACTTCCTCAACTCTTTGGAGGGTTTTAACAGAGTTATGACTTGTGTCTCCAAATGGATAAGCCAGGACCAGTGCAGAACTCAGTGGAAGCCAACTAGCCCAGAGCTAGATCTCTTTTTCAACATCAAATGTGCCATAAGAAACTATGTTAATAAAAAACAAACATTTGGAAGGAACTAGAGGAATGAAGAAATGAAATTAAAAAGGGCAAATTCTTACAAAACCTCTTCATCACTAGCTTTTCCCAGAACTCCTGGCAATTTCTTCAGTAAATTTGTTCTGTGAAAATATTTCTTCTACCAAGACCAATCCGTGAAAAATAAGAAAAAGTCCATTTCTTCCCTAGTAATTGATGTCACTCTATGAATTCTGTTATTAACATCAGCCAGTTGTCGAGAAAGTTGGACTTGTTCAGTAGCTGGCTTTGGCTGCACATCATGGGCTGTGGCTTTGCCAAAAATAATGAGATCACTTTTTTAATTCCTTTTTAATGTGTTTACACAGCTTAAATAGTATTTCTTGCTCTGTACATTATGAAACATTATGTGGAACATCAAATTTGCTTTCCAAGTCAAATGAAAGAAAGCCATGCAATAGTCATCCAGAAGGAACTTGCTGAATTTAAAGGGGGCTATACTTGAACTGCCTGACAAATTATGTATTAAGCGGAAAAAAAGGAGAGAGAAACCTAATTCACACACCATAAGATTTTTAAAAAAGGTAATGTTACATTTTTATTACCTGAGGTGAAAGCAGATATTATTTTCTGATTTTGACTTAATTCTGGGATTTCTAACAAAGTAAGTTAGGCTGTTCTTGTTCCCAGAAATGGAACAAGACTACATGACAGCACATCTTTCCTGACAGCGCCTTCCTGTATATCCATAGGGCATAAAAGGTGCTCATCTGAAAATATAAATGATGCTCCTCATCCAACACAGCTTACGACCACCCCAGAGTTATTAATAACAACAACTGCTCCCCAAAGATGCTCCCCTGACACCCCTTGTGTGGGAGGAATGCATCTAAGAGGGGGGTCTGCAATCCTGCCTTGCCTCCACTCAATTCCCTCCCTCCCTCCCCACCGTCCCTCTCCCCAAGCCCCAGAAGCTGGTTGGTCATTAAAACAAGGGCTGTAAGGAAGAGACCAACTGGTACATGACCTTGATTATGGGTTGACCCCAACTCTTCGCTAGGAAAAGGTAAGGTATGTTAACTAAACCTACATATTTTTGCCAAGTTTTGTTATAAAAATCCACAAAATTAAAGGAATTTTAGAAAATTTAGAAAAAAGAAATTATTCATAATCTCAACACCCTAATGCAAACCTGTTTACACTCTGTGATCCATGCCATTTCTCGCAGTGAGCTCTGTATGATCACACCAGATGGATTCTTTGAGGTGTTCTCTAATCGTTAAAGCTTAATGTCCAAAATATACTTGTGAGCTACATCAGTGTTTTTATTCTACCGACAGACGAAATAAGTGAGGCATGGGTTGGCAGTTGGATTAATGACTCCATCGAGAAGCCCAATGAGCCAGTCTCTGCCAGCGTGGGGTTTTGTCTTCTCGGCTCCAACCAGCGAGCACTGCACAACACAGCTACGTTTCGGCACATACCTTGGCAAGACTTCTCATCTGTTAATAATTTAAATCCCTTTTTGCAGCTGCAGTCAAAACTGCCCACGGTGTTTTTGCAGAAATGATCGCAACCTCCATTGCGGGTCTGGCACTCATCAATGTCTGTAACAGGCAAGCATCGGCAAATCAGAGAGCAAAACTGGCCTGCTTTTCTACAAATCCCTGACATGCTATTGTGTGCACGCTTCAATACTCTCTGCAACCAAAATAGACCCTGTGAAAGCACGTAAAGATGTTTGCTGATGTTTTTAATCTTACACATGTTTTCTTGTTTGGCTGAACCAACTGGGAAAGACAAGTGCCTCGGCCCTTGAGAATTCTGACGTGTGCTACCCTCGGCTAGCATTGAGCAAACAAATTATGGGAAAGAATGGTGATGTCCTGTTACATTCTCATCCTTGCACTGCTCTCTCGAGATAAGATGGCTCCCTTCGGTATACTTTCCATTCCAATTTAATTATTTAAATTATAAGGAATTAGAACACTTGTTTTGGCAAATTACACGGACGATCAAGTAGCCTCAATGCTTTTAAATGATTCCTGATACTCAAATTAATCTTATCTTCTCTCAGTTTCATCTGGTAACTGGTTATCTGCTTTGTATCATGTTAAAGACAAAGCCTTTGTACTCTTGCCCAAGAAATACTAGCAGGTCATTGAGGTCTCTATTGATCAGTAAAAGTTAATTGTACGGCTATTCATTAAGTTCTCTGGATAAAAATCTCGGCTGTTATTTATATAATAATCTCTAGGCTGTTACTTATGATAGGCTGATACTATCAGGGGCAAATGAATGTTTTCTTGAACTTCTGCCTTTTTCTAATAAGGCTGCTGCCTGGGTTATCTGATGCTTGCAGAAGCTGACCTTCTCAACAGTTGGTGTAATTAAGTTGGTTCTAATTAAGCTTACTCAATTATAATCTTCCACTAGCCCAGGGAAGAAAAGCTTTTCCAGTGAGATGAATCATACTCTTTCTGGAGTCTCTCCAGGAGGTTTGGGGGGGGGGGGGGAAAGAGCTGCCTTTACCCCCACACATTAGCAGCTTGGAGAGGCACAGGCTACCTTTACAGGTCTTCCCATCCAACTGGAGAGTGAATCCAATGGGACAACTGCAATGAACACCTGTCGAAGTATCCTTACAGGTGCGATCGCAGCCTCCATTGTTGACAGCACATGTTTCTGACAAGGAGGGAAGAAAAAGACAGTTAGCTTGCTAAAGAAGCACTGATACAGCTGGGAGGAAAGGCTATGACTGCAGAATTAATGCTTGACAAAGTTCACGAAAGCCAAGAGGCATGGTGGGGCACTCACAATTGTATCCCAAGTCTCTATCACCTGCAGGTGAGATAAAGGGAGAGCAGGGGCAGCTCCTCTCACCCACCTAAATAAGAGACATCTCCCAGAGAAGCTTGAGAGAGGGGTAAAAATGGCTCTCCAGCCTGCTGAGCCTTTCCCCCCTCCAATGGCAGGTCTGAAGCCGCTACACGTTCCTACTGAACCACAGCCACTGACCTGCTAAGTGTGGCCACATCTGGCAAGCTAGATGTGAATGCAGAGCAGGGCAAAGAGGGATGATCCCTCCTTAATCCTGAACCCTCTCCCTTCAATATAAGAAATGGGCGAAGCAAGAGAGGGCAAGCTTCGCCTACCCCAACCATTCTCTTGCTGCAGACCAACGACTTCATCCTTGCAACTGCCAATTAACTCAGATTAGGAGTTTACCTTTCCCTGAAAGGAGAAAGAACTTGTCACAGATACATGAAAAATCAGCCACAGTTATTAAGTCCCATCTATAGAGATGAGGAACAATAAGCAAATGTCCTTCTAGTTTAACTTACTGCTTTTACTTCCATAGCTACCTCAAAGTATAGCCTCGGGGAAAAAGCTTAGTTCTAATTAAATATGCCAGACAGAACAGGTATATCACTGTTTCCTCTCAAAACCTCACATGAGAGTAAAAAGATTTTTTAAAGCATAAATCCTTAAGAACTGGTACAGCCACTGTGGAAAACAGTACGGAGTTTCCTCAAAAAGTTAAAAATAGAACTACCCTATGAGCCAGTAATCACACTATTGGGTATTTACCCCCAAAATATGAAAACACTAATTCAAAGGGATACATGCACCCCAGTGTTTATAGTAGCATTATCTACAATAGCCAAAGTATGGAAACAGCTCAAGTGTCCATCGATTGATGAATGGATAAAGAAAATGCAGTGTGTGTGTGTGTGTGTATACATATACATATATATGTGTGTGTGTGTGTGTGTGTATATATATATATATATATAAAATGGAATATTACCCAGCCATAAAAAGGAAAGAAATCTTGCCATTTGCAACGACACGGATGGAGCTAGAGAGTATTATGCTAAGCAAAATAAGTCAGAGAAAGACAAATACCATATGATTTCACTCATGTGGAATTTAAGAAACAAAACAAATGAGCAAAGGAAAAAAGAGGGAGAGACAAGCCAAGAAACAGATTCTTAACTACAGAGAACAAACTGATGGTCACCAGAGAGGAGGTGGGTAGGGGGATGGGTGAAATAGGTGATGGGGATTAAGGAGTGCACTTGTTGTGATGAGCACTGGGTGTTGTATGGAGGTTTGGGTCAGTAGATTGTATACAGACTAATATTACACTGTATGTTAACTATACTGAAATTAAAATTTTTAAAAAGTACAAATCCCTAAGGACAAAGAAAATGGAAGCAAAGACAATAGACGGAAGACGTCAAATATTCTGGAAGCGGCATGTCAAGGAGGGGCAGTAAAATGGACAAAGCAGAAAGCTAAACCCTAGCAGTCTGCAGAGGGGGTGCCAACAAGTGGTGAGCTCGGGTAAGCCATAGAACTCCAGAAAGGCCCGGGAACTGGAGATACTAACTTACTCTAGGGGCAGAGGTAAGGTAGGAGTTAAAAACAGGAAGATTGATTGTAAGTCTATAGAACAAACAGACAAACCCTCAGATCCCCTCCTAAATTCCACAGCCAGGTGACTACCCCTTCCTTATTTGGGCCAAAGCAGAGAAATTCATCTTCTGGAGAAGTAGGACCAGAGAAGCACTGGACTCGAGGATACCAGGAATAGCAGGAGGGAGGAGGACACAGGGTCAGGTGAAAGTCTATACCCTGAAAAAAGGGATCTCAAAGCCTCACCACCACCACCCGCCCCCACCCCAGCTCCAAAATCACTGGCAGTCAAGTCTACGTCCCCTCAGCAGGAGACTGAAGGATTCCTCTCCAGCTAAACTGACCTGGCCAAGTGAAAAGACATACAGATACTGGCATTTGAGGGTCTCCAAATGAAATGGCTAAGTCACTGCCTAGTCATCCCAGTTTAAAGCCTACCGGCTGGTAGAACATCCAATTAACTTTTTACTATTTCACTATTAAATATGAAAAGTCAGCCTAGAATCAACAGGTATTTCAGGAAGGCCTTTAATATGAATAGATGCACCAAATCAAATGAAAAGGGAAAAGGGAACTTGGATGAAACAAAGACAATACAGGGAACAAAAGAAAAGTTTTTAAAATCTCCTAATTAATTTCTCTAAAAAGATAAGGAAAGCATTCATGAAATATGAATAGGTGCCTCCAACAGAAGACCAAAGTAAAATTCTTAAAAACTTAAAATATGAGGGCGCCTGGGTGGCTCAGTTGGTTAAGCGACTGCCTTCGGCTCAGGTCATGATCCCGGAGTCCTGGAATCGAGTCCCGCATTGGGCTCCCGGCTCGGCGGGGAGCCTGCTTCTCCCTCTGACCCTATCCCCTCTCATGCTGTTTCTCTCTCTCTCTCTCTCAAATAAATAAATAAAATCTTTAAAAAAAAAAAAAACTTAGAATATGAAAGCAGACATTTAAAAAGAATCCTGTAGGGTGCCTGGGTGGCTCAGTTGGTTAGGCGACTGCCTTCGGCTCAGGTCATGATCCTGGAGTCCCGGGATCGAGTCCCGCATCGGGCTCCTTGCTCCGCGAGGAGTCTGCTTCTCCCTCTGACCCTCCCTCCCTCATGCTCTCTCTCTCAAATAAATAAATGAAATCTAAAAAAAAAGAATGTATCTGTCTTCTAAAATAAAAACAAAAGCTCTGTAAAATGACCAAACGTTAGATAGTGTATTTAAAAACAAAAAACAATTTAAGCAAGGGGCGCCTGGGTGGCTCTGTTGGTTAAGCGGCCGACTCTTGATTTCGGCTCAGGTCATGATCTCATGGTTCTGGGATCAAGCCCCGCGTCGGGCTCTGCTCAGCGTGGCATCTGCTTGTCCCTCTCCCTCCTCCTCTGCTTCTCTCCCCCTCCCCTCTGCCTTGGGCTCTCCCTCTCTCTCTCTCTCAGATGGATGGATAAAGTCTTTAAAAAATAACATCTTGGGCGCCTGGGTGGCTCAGTTGGTTAAGCGACTGCTTTCGGCTCAGGTCATGATCCTGGAGTCCTGGGATCGAGTCCCGCATCGGGCTCCCTGCTCGGCAGGGAGTCTGCTTCTTCCTCATCCTCCCCCATCTCATGCTCTCTCTCTCTGTCTCATTCTCGCTCTCAAATAAATAAATAAAATATTTTAAAAATAAATAAATAAATAAATAATAAAAAGAATCCTGTAGAGGGTTGGAAGAAAGAAAATTAAAAATCTCCTATGAAGTAGAACAAAAACTTAATTAGTGGAGTTAAAACAGCCAATTGACAGAAGTTTCAGAGAGAAAGAATAGGGAATAGGTAGTTAAGAAAATTATCAAAGAAAAAATATAAGGAACTTTCTCAGAACTAGGGGGCTAGTTCTATATTTGCCATATTGAAAAGGCCAACTGAGTGTTCAGCACAACAGGTGGGAAAAGTCCCATCGTGAGGGTCGTTATTGTGAAATTTCAGACCACCGGGGACAAGGAGAAGACCCTAAAAACAACCAGAAAGAAGCTTTCATGGGTTCCATTCAAAGGAGCAAGAATAAAAATGACTTTAGACTTCTAGAAACAACACTGAATGCTTGAAAACAATAGAGCACTCACTACTCACAACTCTGAATTCTATACTGAGCCAAATGCTCAATAAAGGTAGAGTAGAAAGGCATTTTCAGGAATGGGAGGTTTTTTAAAAACCTATACCTACCCATGTGAGCTAACAACAGAGAAGACATGGGGTCCACAGACACAGGAGCGAGGTGAAGGGGATTCCCAGGCTGGTGCTAGCGGGAAGACCCAGATGAGAGGTGTGCAGCCAGCCCGGGGGAGTCACGCCCCTCTGGAGCAGGAGAAGCCTCAGACGACACTTTAAAAATTTATTTATTTATTTATCTATTTATTTGAGAGAGGGAGAGAGCACGGGGGAGGGGGGGTGGCGAGGCAGAAGCAGACTCCCAGCTCAGCAGGGAGCCCAACTCGGGGCTCAATCTCAGGACCCTGAGATCATGACCTGAGCTGAAGGCAGACACTTTACCGACTGAGCCATCCAGGTGCCCCCAGAAGATACTTTTTAAGAAGAAAATGGAATTAATAAGTTGAGTGCTGTATTTGAACACATTAAAAGGGTTTTAGAACTCTGCTCAAAATTTGCAAAAGAACTGGTAAGAGGTACTTAGAAACCTAGGCAAACAAAGAAAATAATAATCATAGCACACTACATGGTGGGGGTGACTCATATTTAGATACTCCTCGGCACAATGATGTAAATATGTACTGTTGATCTCAATAGTGATAGAACCGCAGTAAGGGTGTGGGGGAGGGAGAGGGTGTGCATTGGGGGAGGGGGCAGAAGAGAGCTAAAACTCAGCGTGCTCTGGAATAAAAGTCACAGCTAATATCTAAAACTGACACATCAGGAAATAGGTGTATAATATACTAAAACAGGAAAAAGAGAAATAACTGTATACACTCTTCAGAAATGAGGGGGAAGAGGAGTCAGAAGAAGGAACAACTAGGAGAAATGGAAATTGTTGCCTCTGGCAAATGGGATGAGAGAAAGGGAAGTTTTGAGGCAAGGAAATGACGTCTCATTACAAGCTTAATAGCACTAATTAGGTTTTTAAGGTTTTTTTATATTATCCATATGCAGTATTTTAACTTAACACAATTAAAAATAACTTTAAGGGCGCCTGGGTGGCTCAGATGGTTAAGCGTCTGCCTTCGGCTCAGGTCATGATCCCAGGGTCCTGGGATCGAGTCCCGCATCGGGCTCCCTGCTCAGCAGGGAGCCTGCTTCTCCCTCTGCCTCTCTCTCTGTCTCTTATGAACAAATAAATAAAATCTTAAAAAAAAAACCAAAAAAACTTTAAGAGGTCAGGAAAGAGCTCAGTGCCTGGTGACCAATGGCTGCTCAATATATTACCTGTTAAATTGAGAAGCTATCAGTAAGTCGGTTTTGTTCCGGTCAAGCCAAGCTTTCTTCAGAACAGTAATTCGCCAAATCCGCCCCCGCAGCCACAGCCTCTACTTCTGCTCCCGTCCCCAGCTCCACTGGCAGACCTTCCTACACCCACAGCCAAGTGCCACTCTTCTGCATTCATCTCTTTTGCCATCCACAGGGGCTGAAGTCAGAGGGACGAGGACTCCGCTGACAAAAACCCAGACACATGGCCCTGCTAGGCAAGGGACTGCCCCAAGTGCCTCCCTGGTCACACCTGCTCAGAAGGACTGGCGCTGACATTCACTGGCCACCCACGAAGTCCCAGGCGTCGGACTCTGGGCACTCTGGCACATTGTCTTCCTCACTGAGCTTCCTGATAACCCTCAGAGGTAGGTTCTATTACCTCCAGTGTGAAGAAAGACCAGGAGACAGGGGCTCAGGGCAGGGGGGGCAGCGCGGGGACGCTAACCGGGCCATTCAGGGGGCTGGTGCCCTTCCCACAATTGCTGGGTCCTTGGATGGGGACTAAGCAACAGCAGTGGGGGAAGAGCAGACACAACCTGGCTTGACAGGAGCTGCTGACCATGGTCCAGCTGGTCTGAGGGCATATGGGCCCCTGGTTCAGGCCTGAGGTGGTAACTGAGGGAGGGACAGGGTCAAGGACAGTGGCCAGGGAAGGGTGGGGGAGGCGCCTACCCATGAGCAGCCGCCGCTTCACCCGCTTATCGCCGTCCACCAGCGACGTGGCATTGCTCTCTGTCACCTCCGGGGCAGTGTCCTCTCGCTCTGTAAGAGACGCCCAAGAGCACAGCTCTCCGACTGAATGAGTCAGATGGCTCACCCCCTGCACAACCACTTCCGCCGAAACCCCAGATGTGAGCACAATGGAGGATATGCGACTCTGTTCGCTCAATAAAAATGTGTTGTAACGAGGCTCTGTGGGAAACCCGGCCTGTTAAATGGCCACAGAGCCTTAGTTAACATTGGAAAAGATTCTTGAAGCATATTGCAGTGACCAAAGAGACACCAGGGAATGCAAGCTTCAGGTTCACTCCAGTACCCTTAGTCCAGCACAAAAAGAATCTTGGGGCTGGGAACCTCTAAATGGAGCTGGCGAAGGACATGCCACGAAGTACAGGATTGGCATCCTGACAGAAATATGCAACACTGTCTTCTGCTGACCATAACGGCCACCGCGTCATCACAAATGGCTAGCTTTAACTTCATGTCGCCCTGGTCCCAGCCTCCAGAATACCATCTTCAGGAGCCCCCCTAGTCTAGGAGAAGAGAAAGGGCTTTCCGAGATGACACAGGGAGAGAGAGACCCCCCTCCCAGGACTAGACCACTCACTCCCTCTGTCACGTGGAAGGCAGCACGGGACCTATTTGGAGGCAGATGGACCGGAAGCACCCCGAACCTGGTGCTGAACACCATTCATAGTCAGGGGTAGGCTTGGGGGGTAGGGGGTTAGGGGGTTAGGGTTAAGTTAGGGGTTGGGTTTGGGTGGGCAGGCTGGGGCGGACCCTTACCAAGTGTCAGGGTCACTCACCGTGGCAGCTTCTCCCGTCTGCATGCATCTTGTACTGGGGATGGCAGCTACACTCTGGGCCTTCAGCAGTGTCCTCGCAGGAGTGCTGGCACCCACCATTTCCATAGTTACAGGTCACTGAGAAGAAAAGGAATCCACACGCTGAGCACTGAGTTTTCCACAACTGGGGCTGTTTTTGTTTCAGAAGGTCTCTGATATTCATTCAGCAAGTATTTGAGCACCTAGTATGTGCTAGGCCCTGTGCGTAAAACAAGTAACTCTGACTCAGACAGAGTCATTCAGTGGAATGACTCAGACATACATATTGCTGTCTATGTAAATAGATAGTCGGAGCATGAATTCAAGAAATGCCGAATGACAGACTTGAGCAATTATATAGGAAGATGGGGATGGGAAGGCAGATTTTCACTATTCATTCAGCTGTGGTTGCCAGATGGCCACTATTATACCAAAAGAGTCTAGACTACTGCTTTGGTCTATCAGGAGAAGTTTGCATATTAATGCAGCTGTACTGGGCCTATATAAAATGTTATAGCACTTTATGGCTGGAAGAAACAGGTAATAGTTATTTGTACATATATGTTAGGATTTCTCTCATCTGATTCTATCTAGATTAGTTAGAATGGACATTGTTCAGAGGAAATGATGACTCTGCACACACTTAATGCAACATTACCCAAGAATTACAAAGACTGTGTATGAATTCATTGATACCAGCCAAAACAAAAACAAAAAACAAAAAACAAAAAAACAAGTCAAAACTATGTATTCATCAAAGTGAACAGTGGTTACCTCTGGTAGGAGAAATGGGAGAGGGAAGAATATGCTTCCTTTACACCCTTAGAACTGTTTGAATTCTTACACAGGCATTTGTAATTTTTCCAGTTTAAAAAAACTAAATATATATTTGTGATGTGAGAAAGAAACTGTTCTGCTTCACAGTGAGGTAAACACTGTGTACTCATGAGAACAACTAAATGGGAATATGAAAAAAGTGAAGGGTCAGGAAGAAAGAGCAAAACAAAGTGAAACAGCTGGTTATGTGGTAGAATTCTGCATCTTTTTTTCTTTTTGTTTTTTTCCTCAAACGTGATTATAATACTATTTGAGAAGTGACCTCTTAAAAATATTTAAAATTTTTAAATTTTAAATTCCAGGTATTCTACTGGCCAGAGTGTCACTCCACAGGTGAGCCTCATCTGGAGACCTGGGTCCTCCTTGTGAGGATACCAAGACCCAGGATGGTCTCCACTTTGCTCAGCCCCCTGGAAGCCCTCAAGAACAGCCTCACTTTTAGGGGCCCCAAGTGGTGGTGGCACCAGCCCCAGTTTGGCAGGCTTCAGGGCTGCACTCTCTGCTCTGTGGTGGAGACAATGGAGATAAGGCTCTCACTGGAGAAACAACCTCCTCCTCCCTCAACTGCTAAGGTCGACTCGCTGTAAACAGCCATCCCTAGCAAACGAAAGGGAAATTATAGAAGGTCCATGGCTTTGGGAAGAGTTGCCAAATGAAAACTGTCCATGTTTCCTCTGGCATAAATAGTGGTTTAGGAACACCTTTAATGGCCGGTTATTCCCTATGACCAGTTGGAGTTTCATTCTTTGCTTCATCATCGTGGGGCAGCTGTGTCCGCACTGTGGACGCCATTCATTCATTCAGTAAACAAACGTGTATTGAGCACATCCTGCGCTGGGCACTGGGGGAAGACTGAGAGGCAAAACTAAAACGAGATCCCTGACCGGGGGCGTTCACAGGTGAGGGGACAGACACCTAAATGTACAATTCAACCCGGGTGTCCCATGCTCTCACTGAGGAACCAACAGTGTTGTAAGGAGCCCAAATACAAAATGGCTGCCGGCTGCTCAGGGCAGGCTTCCAAGGACGTTTAGTAAGGTGCACCAGCCTGAGAGCTAGGAGGACCTACACCTGAACCCTCACTAGGCGCATGCTCCCTGTGTGACCTTGCTGCTTTACCTTCTCCACAAAATGAGGATAATAATACTTAGCTCAATAGGGTGGTGATATGAAGAATTCAGTGGAATTGGTACATTTTTGGACAAGCCTTTACACGTAGTAAATGTGCCCTCAAAAGCAGCTACTTTCCTTCTCATTATTAGAAGTTGGGCAGAATATTAAAGGTTGACTGAGAATTCACCAAGCCAGGTCGGGATGAGCGCTTGGAGAAGGCTTGGAGGCATGAAGGAACACGGGCTGTTCTCTGACAGACAAAGAGGTAGGGTGTTTGGGAAAAGGAGGCGGATGAGGTTTGTACAAGAAACAGGACCAGGGAGCAAAGAGCTATGGTTGCCAGATGACCACGTTTGATTTTATTCTGTGGGAACAGGGAGACCGGCCCCAGCGTTCAGTCCTTCTAAATTTAATTTCCCTCTGATTAGGTCCCTTAAAAAGTATCATCTTCCTTCCCTCCTTCCCTAGGGGAGCCCACCCCTTGTGCAGCAAACTTAGTCCTCAGGAGAGGTCAATATCCTGGGACGGCTGCCTTCCCGGACGCGGCCGCTGTGCCGTGAGGTGGCGTTTCTGAGCTGGGCTGCAGAAGACACCCCCTGGGGTAGGCCGGCTCCCAGCACAGGCCTGTGCTAGTCTGTACTTACAGATGCAGTCTCTCTGGTTCTTGGCCAGCTCAAAGCCCGGCCGGCACTCGCAGGCGACGCTGCCCCTCGGGGCCTCCTTGCAGATGTGACTACAACCGTGATTCCGATTCATGCAGCTCAGACCCTCTGCAAAAGAGCAGCACGCAGCCAGTGACCAGGCTGCGAGCACAGTCCTGAGCCCCAGGGGCACTGCGAAGGGCTGGAGGCTGGGACCTGACTGCCTGGGTCTCCATCAGCCCCACATGTTAAGAAAACATGCTATTAAAATCCAGCCAGGTCAACTAACAGAGACATGAAGAATTTCCTCTGTCACCCAAGAGATCTGATGCCTCAAGTCTCCTGAAGAGGAAGGAGCCCCCCTAATACTCGGAAAAGAAAGCGCCCCTCAGGGGCTCTCTGGTGAGTGAGGAGCCACAGCCTGCAGACCCCAGGAACCAGCACTCAGACTCTTACCTCCGCCAGGTTGTTACCCAGGCTGACCAAGAAGGCAAAGAAAGAAGGAGAATCTAAGAATATCTTCAGATAGATGAAGATGGCCAACTTTTTCACATACTCTTGAAGATAATTTTCCGAAAACGTCAACCCTCTTTTCTCCCCCCACCAAATCCACACTTTGGAGGTGACTGTGACTACTGTATTTTGGCATGAGCACACAAAGGGCCCAGGGGCCTCTCTTCTGTGACCACTGTCACTTAGTCCCTGGGCACCCCCCAGCAGGCTCAGAGCACAGCACAACACAGCTGCAGAGGGACCAGAGAGAGCCTGTGGGCATGTGGTTTCCTTCAGCCGCTGTAAAATTCTCTCCAGGTAGACTAGCATTTTCATAACGGTCCAATCCTCTGGTCACAGGGCAGGGAAGGGGGTTATTTCCCAGCTGGTTTAACACGCGTTTAAATGATGGGGGTCATAACCTAGTGTATGTCCGTGTGGTTTGCCAGAGCCCTGCCTCTTCTCAACACGACTCTCTGAGACCCCATCCCCCGCCAGCACTCTGGAGGAACTATTATTACGCCCAAGAGTATTCCCAAGACCTCTGCTCAGTTCGTACTGCATTATTGACTACATGCCCATCTGATGCTTCTTTGCATCTGTACAATGAACATCTTTGAGAGTAGGCTTTTTGTTCTCAGCTAACAAGACACTCTCTAACACAGGAAGGAGCGCTGTTTTAAACATGAGTACAAGAAGTTTTCATCCAACTTCTCTGGGATCCTACACTGTCTTGTATTGTGCCCCTAATTAGCCAAGTGGTTCTAATTAAGTCAAAAGTCACTTCTCTCCAATTCTCACCGCAGAGCCGTTGATCTATGCTCAACTGGAATACCCGTTTTAATACAAACAGATGTCATTCCTATTCCAAAGGACAGCGTGACAGTTAACACATCCCATACTCTATTAAAACCATTTTGTTTTTTATCTGACAGTTACAAGCTGTTTGAACTCCCGCACTCCATCTGTGTGATTCATTCACCCAGGCCAAGGCTGCTGTCTGTTAACACAGAATGGGGCTTGGACTCGAGCAGAGCAAAGCGCCCTCGTAGCTCTGGCTGGTGATTTGTGGAAACGTTATTTGCTTCCAACACTGAGACGGCACAGGAGGTGAGAGACAGCTGCCTCCAGAAGTGACGTTCTATCCTCCTAGGAAGGCCCGGCAAGAATTACATTTGTCCTTGGGTCAGCAGAGCATTGGGGATCACGCGTGCCAGGAGCCTCTAGAGCTGAACATGACAGTGCCCAAGAAAGGGCAACACCTGCAAAGCACACTCCCCGGACAGGTCAGGGGCTGCCGCTTCTTCTCACCCTGTTTACGAGTCTGTGGAGACATTTGCAAAGTGACCTGTCCTGCCTCAGAGCAGCAATTCATTTACACAAAAAATATTTCATAAGAATTGACTGTTATAAAATTAAATTAAATTTAAAAAAAAGAGATTACTTAAAAATAAAATATTTAAAAAAAAAAAAGAATTGACTGTTAAACAAACAAACACAAACCTGACTGGGTGCCAGATGCCTTGGGGATACATGAAAAGTTGTCCCCTGGTGCCCTATCATATCAAGCTAGGCCTGAAGTTACCAGGAGATAATAGACGTTAAAATGGCTCTGGAAATGCTGGGGGCTTTTCAAAAGGTGCCCCTGAAGCTGTTCATAGTTCTCTGACTCAAAAAAAAAAGGCCACTGCTAGGGACGCAGATGGGTCTGGTCCAAACTAGGAGGGCTGGCAATCATGTTTTGGGTTGCTAGTTCACCAGGAGGGAAATAGCTCAAAAACATTAGAAATATCCTATTGCAGTGGTCCCACTGAAGAATATTTCTGGAAACTGGAGAAAAATATGCCTTGCAAACAGAGTGAGAAACATTCTATAAAGGATGGAAACAGGCCCTGCTGAGAGACAGCCCCTTCCTCACTACCCTGACACCTTCCCCCTACTCTGAAAAGGCAATGGTGCAAACATCGAAAAATATTCTCAGAGCAGATAGAACAAAAGAGGAATGCTCATTTTGAGAGCCTGAGCACCCATGAATAGGGACAAAGCCTGGCTGCGGCAGTATGTCTCTCCCAGCCTACCCCCATTACATGGGTGAAAACACACAATCTCTTTATCAGAGCTTTGGGGTCTCTAAGAATAAAAAGAAAGAAAAATCAATAGCTTAAGCTTTCCCTCAGAATCACCTATTATGATCCCCTGAATTGAAGAACATTTAGTAAATAATTATTAAAAATAACCGCAACACCAAAAAATACAAGCTTGCAGTATTACCTTCTTTTAACCAATATTGGAGTATCAACAGGGGGTTTTAAAGTCCACTTTAATACAGTTTCTAAGAGTTTAATGTGCACATCAAGAGGAAATAAATCCTAAAGGAACGCTGTTTACAGACTGTTCTATTTGAAGAGTTAAAACCTTAGGATGGACGGGATCTCAGTTATTAACCGTCATAATCTGTTGGCTCAGGCTGCCGTGAACTCACCAAGAAATCAGCCTGCAACACAACAGAAAAATCACAGAGAGCACTTCCAGACCACAACTCAAATTCTTGGATTTTGGTTTTAGCTCCAGACAAGTATGTTCATTTTAAATACTCTTCAGGGAATCCAAGAATGTCTGAATTGTAGAAAATTTAGAAAACACAGATTGCAGAAAGGAACTGCTTTTGTATTTACTTCTGTTATGAAGAGCCTGTGTCTGTAATCAGTCTGGAGGTTCTGTCGGAAGGGAGAGGGGCTGAGCCACTGCTTTGGAAACGCAAGGTAAGAGATGATCTTAATCGCTGTGAACTGCTTTGTGAGTGGGTGGGGATCCATACTGTGTTTAAGCATCGGCCTGACCCACAGGTCCCCACTCCTGTCCGAGGCAGCTGTAGGGAAAGCCGAGTGACTTCCCAGGAAGCAGCTTTGAGCAACCAAAGAGGAGGTGCCCTGAGATCGCTCTTACTCCTGGCTTCTTAATCCTGCCTCATCCCAGATGCAAGGCTCACAGGAAAGTACAGAGAACCTACCAGGAATGTGAAATCCAACTGCTACTCTATCAAGGGCCACGCCTGCATGAGATAAGAGATCTGCCTGATTAGAGCCAGTGTGTGTGTGTCTCTCCTGCCCAAACACTGAGAATGAGCATGCTCGGGGTGATAAGACTCATCAAACCCACTGGCCTGTGACCATTCTTCTTAGTACCCAAACAGCCTTTTCCAGCCAGGTAGAAAGAAGGATCCATCATTCTTGGAAAATGAGGCAAAAATCATCTTCCACAAAGACACCCTTGAAAAGTCTTAAGAGGGGCACCTGGGTGGCTCAGTCGGTTAAGCTTCTGCCTTCGACTCAGGTCATGATCCCAGGGTCCTGGGACTGAGCCCCGCATTAGGGCTCCCTGTTCAGGGGGAGTCTGCTTCTCCCTCTCCCTTGGCCCCTCCCCCCTGCTCGTGCTGTGTCTTTCGCTTTCTCTCTTTCCCAAATAAATAAAATCTTTAAACCATGATTCAACAACAAATCTACAAATGTGTGATTAAATAGAAGAACTTAAAATCGCCTCATTCTTCAGTTATGAGAATGAACAAGCAGCACATGCCAAAAGGAGTTAATAGTCTAATGTTTAGAGCACTTCCCTTACAAACACGCACGGGCAACCCCGGGACAACACAGCCATCAAAATGTAGTCCTTCAGCTTAAGAAAGAGCAGAGAATTAAAAACATGTCATTCAGTTAAAAGTGGCTGAGTGGCCACGTGTGCTTAATGCCCCTCCCCAACCTGAGAATCCACGGAACTAACAGAGGAATAAAAAAGGTATAGACCCAAAGCCAAGAGAACAAAAGGGAGGCCATCAGAAGAGCCGTCTACAAAATTTCTGGAGGAATGGTAAGCGGTAGCATGGGGAAAACCACAGCATCGAAAGCCCACGTCTGGGGAGGGGGTCCCTCTGCGCTGGAACCCCAGAGGCTCAGAGTTCAAAAATGGGAGACCCAGGGAAGGCCAGAGCTGGGTCTGCCTGTGCCTCTAAGAAGGCTCCAGCCCCTCCCTACCCACCCAGAGCTCGGAGCAGGCTCGCACTTGGTGCTGTGGTTTGCAGCACCGTTTTGAAAAACTTGGCAGATTGTCCATTACATTTCTCCTGAGACATCTAGTCCTGTTTGAAATGTTCTCTATTTAAAGATTAGAATCAGGAATGTGAGAGTGTGAAGAGACCTCAGAGATCACCCAGCCCAACCCACTTATTTCCCCAGGTGAGGAAATGGAAGCTAAAATAGCCTGCCCACGGTCACCCAGTAGCAGGGTCTGGACTCATCGCCAGGCCCCCAGATTTTCCCATACTCCATGCTTCCCCTCAAAAAATCAGTGAGGGTCGGGGAGGTTCTCAGAGGTGACACTGCCCGCCCCCTACCCCTCCCCCCCAGCCCACAGCAGAGCCGAGGCACCTTCCAAGCGGTGAATGCACGTGTGCTGATTGTCACTCAGGAAAAATCCCTCCTTGCATCGGCACTCATAGCTCCCCATGACGTTGACACAGGTGTGCTGGCAGCCACCATTGTTCTCCAGGCACTCGTCCACATCTGGAGGGAGAGGAGGATTAGCCTTGGCTCTGGGGACTGTTTCCAATGCCCACCCCTTCCGGCAGCTCAGGGCCACCTGCTAAGCAGAGATGAGGTCCCTCTTCCTTCCCTGCATCACAGTAGCTCTCAGAACTGAAGTCAGCAGGGACCCCAGACCACAGAGCTCTGGGCGCCCTTAACCAGGCCTTCCACACAGACATAAGATGATCAATTCAGTAAATATTCATTGAACACCTTCTCTTTCCAGAGTATGGTGCTAGAAGAGGGGACAGTAAAACACAGATGAGTAGGATCAAATTCTTCTGCTCTAGGAGCCTGCCCCTTCAGCAGAGGGAAGGAGACAAACATCAGAGTAATTGTGGGATACAGTAAAAGGTGGTGCAAAAGATAAAGAGGCCACCTGGTTGGTTATAGGGTATCGGGATGGGTTTTATGGAAGATGGGTCCTACAGGATGTCTTCAGTTCTAAATCAGGAGAAGGGATTTTAGGCAAAAGAAAGGGCATGAGCATAGTGCAGATGCTGGGGAGCATGGAGTATGTTCAGATAAGGGTGGCCATTCAATTTGTCTGGAGCACAGGTCCATGCAGGGAAGTTACAGGAGATAAAGCTGGGAGGATACCAGGCAAAGAAGTTCGGTTTTGATTTGGGAGGCAGTTGGGAACCACTGTAGCAAGGGTGGCATGGTCAGACCCTTGAGTTGGGAAGAAGGTGGTAGCCAAGGAAGGGTAGGATACAAGAAGAATTGAAAGTCTGGGAGTCTAGCTTCACACATGTACCTGAAATAGCCTCAGGGGGGTTTGTGGGGGACCAGACCTGGGGCCTGGCCACGGGGATGCCTAGGAAGGAATAGAAAAAATAGAAGAAGACTGTGGGCAAGGTGCCTGCAGGATGGAAAACCATGTGGGCATTGGGTAGGGTGGCCGAGAAACATGAAGCCCAGAGCCGGGTGGGGAAATGGGGGTGGAGATGAGGTTGGCCCCCACCACGGCAGGGAGGTGATGTGTGTGAGATGCTGACCTTCAGGCCTTGGTCCAGAAGGCAGTGGGAAACCTGAGTCTGGTGTTGTGACGGCACCTCGGAAAACCGAGGTGGATGTAGACGAGAAAGCCGAAGGCAGCAGTGGGAAGGAAGAGAACGGTTGCTGAGGGCACAGGGCCAGAGGCAGAATTCAGGAGAATACCAGGGGCAGGAGAAAGTAGAGGAGACAGCAGAAGCCGCAGAGAAGGAGCCATCAGAAAGACAGAGAGGGAGTGAGTCATCCGCCACCTGTTTTCCACCACCCCCCCGGTGGGTTAAGGGACTTTCCTTCCACTGTGTCACATATTACTCTGCACGGCTCCATCAATACACTGACCATATCACATTCTCAAAATCTTTTTTTAATTTGCACCTTTTGATCCCTCAAAACCTTTCACTTATCCATCTCCACTGGATTGCAGACTCCCTGAGGACAGAGATTTTTGTTTTATTTAGCACAGCCCTGGAACTGCAGATGCACATTGTTCAGTGCATGAACAAAAAAGCAGGAGAGCATAGCATCATCAGAGCCAAAGCAGAGGAAACTTCTAGAAAAGTCTCAGACATGACAAAGGCTTAAGGAGAGGGCTGATACAAAAGCAATTTATTTTGGGTGGGTGGCTCAGTCAGTTAAACGATCGACTCTTGATTTCAGCTCAGGTCATGATCTCCGAGTTGTGGGATCAAGCCCCGCGTCGGGCTCTATGCTCAGCACAGACTCTGCTTGTCCCTCTCCCTTTGCTCTTCCCACTGCTTGCTTGCACACGTGCGCTCTCTCTCTTTCAAATAAAGAAATAAAATCTAAAAAATTTAAAAATAAAAATAAATAATAAAAGCAATTTACTTCTCCAGCCTGATTTCCCATGTGCCTAACACTAGCTTCTGGGCACATCCATAACAAGAAAATTCACATTTAAATATCTGTTATCTGGTTTCAAGCTTCAGATCTTATAGTCATGCATCCTCCCACACTACCAGGCAGATGTCTTTCTAAACAGATGGGACTCGAGCCATCCCCTCAAGCCTAACAAACTTGCCCTTCTCTATGCCAAAGGGTAAAGGGAGCACATTCCAAAGTATGAGCCGCTGAAACGCACCTGGCCAAGGTGTTCCATGATGAGGACTCATGGTGAGCAGGAGAGATCTGTTTCCCTGAACTCCAAATCCTGGATTGGTTTGAGTAAAGGTGTGCTCCCCTCTGAGCTGTCACCCACCCATCCTACCTTTAAGCTACTATTCCTTTCTCCAAAGCCACTAGAAATGTGCCATTGAGTTGGGTGATGTACTCTGACTGAATTAATACAAAAAGTGTGTGTGTTCACATGCACAAATAGGTTATCACTCACCTGGTGAGTTTCTCCAGACTGTAAAACAGTGGTTCTCAACCCTGGCTGCACGTTAGCACCCAGATGCTGGGACCCCACCTCCTGAGACGCTGACATAACTCATCTTGGATGAGACCTAGGCAATGGTGTTGTTTTAAACTTCTTCTTCTTTTTTTTTTTTTTAAGATTTTATTTATTTATTTGAGAGAGAGAGAATGAGAGACAGAGAGCATGAGAGAGAGGAGGGTCAGAGGGAGAGGCAGACTCCCTGCCGAGCAGGGACCCCGATGCGGGACTCGATCCCGGGACTCCAGGATCATGACCTGAGCCGAAGGCAGTCGCCTAACCGACTAAGCCACCCAGGCGCCCTGTTTTAAACTTCTTGAATGATTCTAATGTGCAGCTGGAGTTGAGAACCAATGCCACAACACTGAACAGCTAAGAAGCACTCCTAGACACTCAATAAATGGAAACTGAATTCAGGCAGGTGAGCGACACGGAAGAGAGCTGCGTTTCGTTTTTCAGGCTCTCGGGCATTCAGGATCTTGAAGCACTCTGGGTTTGGTGCCAGACTTAAGTGGTATTTGTACTGTGTATATTCTGGCTAATATGTGTGGCTAGCACGTGGTGAGGGGCCGAGGAGAGGTCCGCGGTCAGCCCAGGGAACGCTGCACGGTGCTGCTCCTGAAAAGCTTTGCCTCTGAGCTTCCGTGTCACAAAATGCTTCAGCCCTTTCAAGTCTAAATGGCACAGAAATCTCTGTGTCTGCTCGTCCTGCTCTTCTTACCATACCACTTCATTTTCTCATGGCTTCCTTTAAAGAATCCTTAGCCCCTTCAGGTACACTCAGCAGATACTCAGGATATTTCTGCTAGGCAGATCCTTGCTACCGAGGCCACCAAGAGACCCCAAGGAGGGGAAATGGAGATAGTCCACTGAAATATCTGTGTTAGCAGCCAAGGCAAAGAAAGACTCCCGGCCTCAGGATTTCTGAGCCAGCCTTGACTCGGAACCACCCGACCCAAACCTGGCCCAGGTCCTTAAACCCTGTGGTGGTTTGGCCTGTTGCTCTTAGGAAGTTCACATGTTCCCCCAGGCACAACTTGGGGTTTGAGCACAACTGTGATGACTAGATCTGCCATTAGACATAAATTCCCCCAAATGCCACTTTTGGCAATCAAAAGGAAATGTGAGATTCACCCCCCAAAAATGGTAAAAACAAAATCCCCAAAACATACATACTGCATGCTCCCCCAAAAATTACACACTGAAAGTGACTTTTTTTTTTTTTTTTTTAGTTTTTTAATTAATCTCAATTGACTGCTGTTGTCAGGATTGGCTCTCTAGTGTCTTTCTGGGGTCCTGACTGCCCTAGACAGTCTGCAAAGGGGTTAGTGAGCCCTCAGCCCTCAATCAAATCTTCATGACCGCTGCAGACTTGCAAGGCCAAGTGTTCTGATCCAAAGACTGACTCACACAGGGCACCAACAGGAAGGGCCAGAATCTATATCAGGATGGGGTTCCAGGGGACACCAGAGTGGGATAAACGACATACAAGGGTTGATTCCCAGACGGAAAGTCTCTCCTTCCCCACCACTCAAAAAACGAGTTTTGTCTGTACTTATCTAGTGACTTTTATGCTGCTCCCAAAGCATTTAACCAAGCAGCCATTCCCCCTGTGCCATAATGAATCATCTCAATAGCCGTCCCCACCGTGTCAGGGCCTGGCTCAAGTTACTGCTTGGTCAGCCAAGCAGACGTCAGCAGGTTAACCCCACAAAGGGTCATCAGTGTCAAGGACCCTGATGCCATCTGCCTCCCAGGATGTCCTTCTGTACAACGATAGCACCAGCCTTAAAATGCGAACAGACCACGAATACCTGTCTGCCAGATGTGCTGCATCCTCTAAGACTATTCAACACTCAGCCCACTCAGCCCCATCCAGTTGCTTGCTATTTCTGAATCCTGTTTTACTCCTGGCATAAGCAACCAACATAAACAATGCTCTTTGCAGTCCCGAACTCAGGGACTGAAACTCCAACAGATGTTCCTGTTTTGTGGAATAAAAGGAGGATGTTAATGGAAGGTTTCTATTCGAACTTCTCTGTCTCTCAAGCAAAAAGGGGGTGGGGTTACCTGACTGCGATCCGATCACACATTTGGAATTTTCAGAACAAGTAGTTTTACCAGTTCTAGGACAGAGATACTTACAGCATTAAAGAAATGGTTATAAGTCTTTCAATGCAAGACCAAAGACCTTAAAGGGGAGAAGTCAATGCTAGAAATGAGTAATAACAATGATGTCCATCTCCTTAGACTAATGGAGAATTTATATCATGAATGATCACATAAAAACTGAAACACCTCACCTGGTTTTCTGTCAGGGAGTGTGATTTCTAGGGGGGCAGAAAACACAAGTCTCTGATCCCCTTTTTGTTTTAATGAGTATGTTTTCATCAAAGGAACAAAAGGGTGGGGCACCAGAGGGTAAGTAAAGGAGCCCCACCGTCTCCGACCGTTTTCCTTACCAAGACAATTATGACCATCATGAGCCAACTTGAAGCCATCAAAACATGTGCAGCGGTAATTGCCTGGAATATTCAAACAGTCATGGACACAGCCTCCATTGAGTTCATTCTCACATTCATCAATGTCTGAGGAATAAAAGAGAAGTAAGCCAGACAGAGTCCATTTCTTTTGGGGGGGGCGCCATTTCTTTAGGATGGAGATATATGTATTTACCCTCTAACCAGCCATCCCACGTCTAGGAATCTACCCTGAAGATACATCTCCAACAACAGGAAAAATAATATGCCCAAGGTTATTCACTGCAGTATTGTCTGTAATCACAAAATACTAGAAACAGCGGTGCCTGGGTGGCTCAGTCGTTAAGCATCTGCCTTTGGCTGGGGTCGTGATCCCAGGGTCCTGGGATCGAGCCCCACATCGGGCTCCCTGCTCTGCGGGAAGCCTGCTTCTCCCTCTCCTACTTCCCCTGCTTGTGTTCCTGCTCTCGCTCTCTCTCTCTCTGTCAAATAAATAAATAAAATCTTAAAAAACAAAAAACAAAATACTAGAAACAACCTAACTGGCCCACACATTGGAAAGTAGCTGAAGAACTATGGTACATTTATTCGATGAAGTGTTGTGCAGCTGTTGAAAAAAAAAATGAGAAAGATCTCTATGAACTGATTTGGGGTGATTTCTAGGATATACTACTAAGTTAAAAAAAAATCAAAATGCAAAAAAAACCAATACTGCAATCTGTCGTTTATTATCATGTAAAAAAAAATCAAGGAATATGAAAAATACATACATTCCAGTGTGCTTTTTGGCAGAACTTGACAAGCTTAACCTAGAATGTATACAGAAATGCAAAAGACTCAGAAGAACCAAAACAATATTGAAAAAGTAGAACTTTCCCTCGATTTGGAGGACTTTCACTTACAAAAAGCTACAGTTATCAAAATAGTGTGGTACAGGCATAAAGAAAAACATACAGATCAATGGAACAGGATAGAGAGTCTAGAAATAAACATTATATTTATGGTCACTTGATTTAGACAAGAGTGCTAAGGCAATTTATTGGGAGAAATGATAGTCATTTCAACAAATGGTGCTGAGACAACTGTCCATATGCAAAAAGATGAATTTAGACCCTTAAACTCACACCTACACAAAAATCAACGAAAATGGATCAGGGTCCTAAATGTAAGAACTAAAACCATAAAACTTTTAAGAGAAAACATAAAGCTTTTATGAGAAAAATCCGAGACCTTGGATTATACAACACCAAACACACAATTCATAAGTTTTAAAATTAATAAATTGGTCTTTATAAAAATTTACAACTTTTTTTTTTTTTTTTTTTTTTTTTTTTAAGATTTTATTTATTTATTTGACAGAGAGAGAGATAGCGAGAGCAGGAACACAAGCGGGGGAGTGGGAGAGGGAGAAGCAGGCTTCCTGCCGAGCAGAGAGCCCGATGTGGGACTCGATCCCAGGACCCTGGGATCATGACCTGAGCCGAAGGCAGACGCTTAACGACTGAGCCACCCAGGCACCCAAAAATTTACAACTTTTAAACTTTTAAGGGACGCCTGGCTGGCTCAGTCGGTTAAGCGTCTACCTTTGGCTCAGGTCACGATCCCAGGGTCCTGGGTTTGAGTCCCACATCGGGCTCCTTGCTCAACAGGAAGCCTGCTTCTCCCTCTGCCTGCTGCCCCCCACCACCGCTTGTGTGTGCTCCTAAGTAAATAAATAAATAAATAAAATCTTAAACACGCACACACAAAATAAATAAATAAGGGGCGACTGGGTGGCTCAGTCATTAAGCGTCTGCCTTTGGCTCAGGTCATGATCCCAGGGTCCGGGGATCGAGCCCCGCATTGGGCTCCCTGCTCAGCAAGGAGCCTGCTTCTCCCTCTCCCACTCCCCCTGCTTGTGTTTCCTCTCTCGCTGTCTCTCTCTCTGTGTCAAATAAATAAATAAATAAAATCTTTTAAATAAATAAATAATTAATTAAAATGAAGACAAGCCACAGATTGGTGGAAGATATTTGCAAATCACATACCTCATAAAGGACTTACAAAGAACTCTCACAACAATAATAAGACAAACAACCCAATTTCAGAATGGGCAAACAATTTGAATAGACATTTCACCAAAAAGGATAGAGAAATGGGTAATAAGCATATGAAAAGGTGGTCAACATCATTAATTATTATGGGAATTCAAATTAAAACCACAATGAGACACCATTTCACACTCACTAGAACAGTTTGAATAAAAAAGACAGACAATAACAAATGTTGATGAGGATGTGGAGAAATGGGAACCCTCATACACTGCTGATAGTAATGTGAGATGGCACAGCCACTTTGGAAACAATGTAGCAGTTTCTTAAAAGGTTAAACAAATTTCCCATGCAATCTAGAAATTTCTTCATACTTCTAGGTATATATCCAAAAGAAATGAAAAATTATGTCCACACAAAGATTTGCAGGTAAATGTTCACAGTGACATTATTTATGATAGCCCAAAAGTAGAAACAACCCACATATCCATCAACTGGTGGATGGATAAACAAAATATGGTATATCCATACAATAGATTATTAGTCAACAATAAAAAGGAATAAAATGCCAGTATAGGCTACAACATGGATGAACCTCAAAAGCATGCTATGTGAAGGAAGCCAAAAGCAAAAGACCACATATTGTATGATTCTATTTATATGAAATACCCAGAAAATGCAAATCTGTAGAGACAGGAAGTAGACTAGTGGTTGTCCGGAGCTGAGGCTGGGAATCGGGCTCTTATTGAGACGAGGAAAATGTTTGAAAACTATATTATGTGATAGTTGCACAACTCAGCTAATTTACTCAAAATCATTGATTTGTAGACTTACTCTGAATTGGTGGATTCTATGGTATATAAATTAGAATTCACTAAAGTAGTTCAAAAGAAAATACACATTTATCAGGGTGCTTGGGTGGCTCAGTCAGTTAAGCGTCTGACTCTTGATTTCAACTCAGGTCATGATCTCAGGGTCCTGAGACGGAGTCCTGCGTCAGGCTCCACACCGAGCATGGGGTGGCTCAGTCAGTTAAGCGTCTGACTCTTGATTTCAACTCAGGTCATGATCTCAGGGTCCTGAGACGGAGTCCTGCGTCAGGCTCCACACCGAGCATGGGGACTGCTTAAGACTCTCTCTCTCCCTCTGCCCTCCCCACCCCCACACTCACACTTGTTCTCTCTCTCTCTCGTTTTCTCAAAAGAAAGAAGAGAAAAGAAAGGAAAAGAAAATACACATTTATTTGCAAAAGAAATCTAGGAAGCAGGGAGGATAAACTAGGTTTATCTAGAAACTAGAGAGATCGGTGATCCATGGTATGTGGGAAAAGGATGAAAAGGAGGAATGAGGAACAGAAGAACAGGAATGGGGAAAGGGAGTAATACTTCTCTGGGTATGTCATTTTGTATAGTTTTGACTCTCGGAACCATAGTGATATATTCATGAATACATACATACACAAGGACATACCTATGTACTTATGTACATACATACAATCAACCAGTATACAGAGGTGGGGGGGGGAGGGAACAGATAAAAATGGGATACAAAGAGAAACAAATGAACTTAGCTGTATAACAAATGAATAACAACCACACTGAAGGAAACGAAGAAGAAAAGTACTAGCCAAGTCACTTTGAAAAACACCTTGACTGAATGTTCTAAGGCTAAAAATAAAAAGAGCTGTATACAGATACTATACTCTAATTAGTAAATCTGTTTTACTTGCAAGGCTATGGAATAGCTTTATAAATTATTTATGTGTATACTTGGATTGAATAAACAGACAACTAACTATATTGCAGATAATGAGAGCCACCTTTCTCACTGTTGGAGAAAGAAGTTACAAATAAGCAAAGAGGGAGACTGAGTAAAACTTGGGGCATTGCTTTGGAATCCAAAGCATCAGTGTAAGTCATTGTTTTTAATATATTTGTGAATGGATATATATAGAAGGAATAAATATAGATAAATGTATATGTGTGGGTTAGGATACATACATATATTTCCTAGGTTTGTGCACGGAGAAAGCCTAGGAGCAATGACATCCCAGTAACAATGAGAACACCAAGCATCCAGATCTTGGTTTCTATGTACCATTTCCCAATAAAAGGAACCAGGGCTACTTGGAGAAGTGCCTGGTTCCAGGGCTGGGGAAGGGAAAATACAAGATGAATCTGTGGTATCTTATGGTACTAGAAAACTAGAAATTTCTCAAAAAAGGATGAGAGCATGTCAAAAGGACACAGGAAACAATGTGAAGGAGCTCCCAATGGCTAAAGCTGGAATAATCTGAGCCCAAAATAAATTACTATACAAATAATTAAATACCCATGAGTCCATACTGGCATAAATACATAAATCAATGCATAAATAAACAAGGGAGAAGAAAAAGATCTTCCTTACAGAAGAATCTCAGTCAACAGACATATAAGGAATGAGGGAAAAACAAAATTACCAGTTATTACATCATAGTTATAACTGTTGCAGGCAAGATCCACAGCTGGATGCTAAAATCAGTGGGCAAAGACGTGAGAAGAAACAGGATATTAGCATAGATTGAAAGTATCTGCCCTAAGATGTGTGTTTATTACAAAAGGAAGAAATAGTAACTTTGCAGTGGAGAAACCCAGGGTGTATCATCTTAACCACGTGATCGCTAGTAATGGCACATATTAATGTCATGTGCCTCACCCTCCAATCCCCCTCCCACCATGGGATGTGCCAAAAAGCACACAACAGCATTTCCATAGCAGTACTGCCAAAAGCTTTACTTTTTGTATTACTACAATGCATAATCTTAATTTTATTGTGAGAAAACAAGGGACATTCTCTTACTGGGTCAATTTCTACCGTATCAATTCTTAACATGAGAAAACAAGGTAAACAAAAGAACTGAGCAGTACTTACCCAAAGTGTCGAAGTCATGAAAAACTAGGAAAGACAGGAACTGTCAAGATTGGAGGAGACAAAGGAGACACAACAACTAAACATAATGTGGGACTCTGAATTGGAATGGCCTTGGTGGGGGAGAACATTAAGAAAAAACTGGTGAAATCTGACTAAGGTTTCTAGTTTAGTTAGAAGTATTGTGCCAATGTTAATTTCCTGGTTTTGATATTGTACTGTGGTTATATAAGCTGTTAACATCAGGGTTAGATAAGCAAAGGGCATATGTGAATTCTGCACTATTTTTGCAACTTTCATGAAATTTAAAATCATTCCAAAATTTCTTTTTTTTTTTAAAGCACAGCTCCTCGGGGCACCTGGGTGGCTAGTCATTGAGCATATGCCTTCGGCTCAGGTCATGATCCCAGGGTCCTGGGATCGAGCCCCGCATCGGGCTCCCTGCTTGGCAGGAAGTCTGCTTCTCCCTCTCCCACTCCCCCTGCTTGTGTTCCCTCTCTCTCTGTGTCTCTCTCTGTCAAATAAATAATAAAATCTTAAAAACAAAAACACACAGCTCCTCAATACAAAGGCCACGTTTAGATTCATCCTTGTTAAATTTGATTCAGTTCCCTAGACTGAGAAGTAAGAACCATACAATGAACACTGACCACTGAAATGCCCCATCCCCAAAGTCTGGGATATAAACAAAGATCATTTAGAATGAAACTTCATTTCTTCAAAGCCACTTTGGAATCATATTATTTTCAAAATACTTATTCAGGGCCCATATTTTCATTTTTCCAATAATTTGGCAGAAGAAACTATAGAAGATAAAATTCTGGTCACTCTGGGCAAACCCAGTTCCCATCCTTATACTTAAACAGCAGCAGCGAAGCTGACGATAAACACAACAGAAACGGTATCAGGGGTTGGACCCGAGAGGTTTAAACCAGTAAGCCAAGGAATACACATAAAAGAGTCACATCTTCAAATATCTACATCTTCAAATCCTTGCAATCTTCATTTTCTTTCCTTTTCCTTCTTGGAAGAATGTTTCTGCTTCTCGACTCTGGCACCAAGAAATCCGAACTAAACAGGGACATCCTTACTCACTAGCTTTATAGGTATTCAAAAGTATTACAAGTATGTAAAAGATCATATCCCTCTGGAGTTTTAGTTTTCAATGACACTACAAGAAATATATGCTCCCTGTTAACAGTGATTACCTGTGGATAAAGGAGTAAGAGGGTCTTTGATTTTCTATTTCATACATTTTCTGTATTGTTTGACTTTTTATAATAACAATATATATTATTATTTTAAAGCCAATTTAAATATATAAAAGCAACAACTCCAGTCATTCATTAGTTATTTTAAACTAAACAGTAGACTTTTCTTTTTTTTTTTTTAAAGATTTTATTTACTTATTTGACAGAGAGAGACACAGCGAGAGAGGGAACACAAGCAGGGGGAGTGGGAGAGGGAGAAGCAGGCTTCTCGCAGAGCAGGGAGCCTGGTGCGGGGCTCGATCCCCGGACCCTGGGATCATGACCTGAGCCGAAGGCAGACGCCCAATGACTGAGCCACCCAGGCACCCCTAAATAGTAGACTTTTCAAGGATAAACTGTCAGTAATTCAGTTTCATGTGTCATATGTCAAGCCCAACAGCTAAGAACAAAGAAATTCTTGCCACCTGTCATTCTATATCATTTGCTAAATATGTACTCTATCTCAAAGAAACCATGGCACAGTTTCTGCCCCCTCCCCCACTCCCAAAGACTATACAGAAAACCAGTGAAAAAGTAAACATTTTTTCCCCAAGCAGGGTATGAACATGTGTGAGTTCCCGTTCTGTAAGTAGTGAGGATGTGGTACAGAGGAATCGGCAGAGAGATGTTTCAGAGAGAGGTAGCCTTTTGGCCTCCCATGATGTAAGACAGAGAGAGATGGCTGCCTGTCTCTGGGAGAACATGATCTTAGAGAAACACGAGGGCTTTAAGGATGGACTACCAACCCCATTTGCTATGAACCTGACCAGGAGTATGTCTCCTCTGATAGGAGAAACAAGTTTTGCTCCTCACGCACAAAGGAAAATATAAATATCAGGATTTCTCACCCACCAAAGAAGGACACCAGGAGGCTGAGTGAATCCAAGAGGTAAGGGTCCAGGGACAGAGCTAGGGTAGACATCTGACTTTCTTCAACCTGTTGGTTAGCTGTGTGATTATGGCCACAAGTCCCCTTCCCAATTCCCCCGGGGCCTCAGTGTCTCACATCTGAGGGATGGGAATGCCTCAGAGCTCCCTGAAAGAGAAGAGCCCTGCCACCTCCAACATGCCATGATTCCATCCCCAGGAATAGCCTCCTCCTAGGAGTGCCCAGTCTCTGGCCAGTTCTATATTTCAGAGTTCATGACACTGGCCCAGAACACAAGATGGCAGAGTCCAGACTTTAGGCTCAAAGATCTAGAACTCTAAGGGCTTAAAATATCCCTTTGCACACCTTTCCAGGGTGAGCATGCCACTCCAAATGAGGCAGGCCCTTGGTATAGCTCTAAAGCTTGGGAGGTCACAACGCCAAACAGCCCAAAGCCATGAACAAGATGGACCCTCCAGAGCCAGCAGTGGAGGGCAGGACTCCTGCCCTCGGACTCCAGGGCATGGGTGTAAACTGCCCCAGGGAGGTGAAGGATCAGCCCTTCTCTGGCAGGCGTGGCTCTCCTGATCCATATGACTGTTGACTTTCTGCCCCCAAACTGAGTGGGACCAAAAATACTAAAGCACCTCTTTTCCTTTACACAAGCTAGACAAAAGGACATTTTGGAACCACATAAAACTGTATGATCAGCTCTAGGGAAGACCGTTATAATGTTCCTAGTGCTCTAAGGGTCTGAAATGTATTTCAGAAGGTAGGTGGTATGACGTGGGGGGCAGTGGAGGGGCACTTTTACCAGCATGAGTGGCCACTACAAGAGCTGAGGGGGTGGGGAGCTTCACCTGCTGGCCCACTTACCACCGGTCCCCAAGTCACTTACCCTCACACTGCCTGCCCTCCCCTTGGTAGCCAGGCTTGCAGGAGCACTTGTAGGAGGTGAGTGTATTTTGACAGAGGGCGTTGGTGTGGCAGTCATCTAGCCCTTGGGCGCACTCATCCACATCTGCAAAAGAGCACAGCAAGCTCCTGGTACCATGCCCCAAGCCCTTCGAGATCTGGCGTCGGCCCTCCTTTAGCTTCATCTCCCACCAGCCCACCCCACTCCTCATCAGCTAAACTCCTCAGGAGCCCCTAGGATGAACCACTCCACTTCCAGACTTCTGTTCCCTCTCACTAGACTACCCCCCACACACCCTTTCTACTCGCCTGCAAGACTCAGCTCCAATCTACCTTCTCCAGGGAGCCTATTGTGATCCCCCAGTGGAGGTGGTGTCCCCCACAACCCGCTGCCATATTTATCTCCTTTCATAGCACATATCACACAGGACTGTCACTGTTTTCCTGCCGGTCCCCCCCTCTAGATGGTGTCTTGATTACAGACTCTGTGCCCTTGATGCCAAGCACTGTGCCAGGCACATGAGTAGGCAGTAATAAATGCCTGTCGAAGGAAGAGACCAGGTTGGCAAAAACGAAACAAAACGAAAAAAGCAAAACCTGGAAACCAAGCAGTGTCAGCTTTCTCGGGGCTAGGGGTATACGGGAAAAGCTTGCCCTGGGCTCTGAGCACACCATCCTGAGCTCTCAGATGGCGCCAAGTGGGAATGGTTTCCACACCCCATCAACCGCTGCCCGCCCTCTCAACCTGGAAACCGGCCTTGGCCTGAAGTATTTCCTGCATTGACACCACTCGAGGATGTTAATTAAAAACAAACGTTTTTGAAATGACTGCAAGTCCAGTTAACGCACAACGTCCAGGGTACTTCTCTCTGGCCGCCGGGAAAACCCAGGTTTGTTGCGGCTTAAGGCTCACGGTATTCCCGGATCCTCAACCGGCGCCTGTTCCGCAGATAGAAAACTCTCTGGAGCCGACCCTGAAGCCCACAGAACTTCCCGGCTCCGGAAGAAAGACGGAGCAAAGCTGCCACAACCTCACGGAGCTACCGCGGTCGGGACCCTCAGGTTCCCCATCTGCACACAGGAGGAGCTGGACCGCCGAGAGTCGGGTGCTCTCCGTGCTCCTCAGCGGGCGAGAGTCTGCCCAGCAGGCGCTCTCCGGCGCCCCCGGGCAGCGGAACCGGGGCGGGACTGTCATCAGCCCCGGGTCCGAGGCCGGGCCGCGGCACTCAGGCCCTGGGCCTCTAGCGCAGGCGGTGGCGGCGCCTTGGCCTGGCCCGCGGGTGAGGCCCCAGGGGAGCGGGGGCCACGCGGAGCTCCCGCAGCCAAGCCCTGGCCCGGGCCGCCCCGCGCGGCGCGACCCCGCGGGGGGCTGGGGGGCAGACCCTGGACCCCGTCCCGGCGCCGGCCCCGCCCGCCTCTGCCAGGTGCGTGCCGAGGCCCCGGAGGTGCGGGCACTCACCCTCCGGCGGCCCCGGGGCGCGGCCCGGGCCGGGCGGGACGGCCGCGGTCAGCAGCAGCGGCGGCAGCAGCAGCGACAGCAGCGCCCGGGCCGTCCCGGGGCAGCCGCGGCCCAAGACCCCCATGGGTGGCGCGGCGGCTGCGGGCAGAGACGGCGAGCGCGGCGGCGGCTCCGGGAGGTGTGTGCGGGCGCCCTGCCCGCCGCGCTCTGACACCCCCGGCCCGGCCCCGCCCGGCCCCCGAGCCCCGGCCTCATTTTCACACGGTCCTCCCCGGGGCCGGGGCGGGCGGCGCGGGGGCAGTGCCGCCCCTCCCGGCCCCCTCCCTTCCCCCTCCGGGCGCTGGGCGGAGGGGGCGCGGCCGCGGTGGCCGGAGGGCGGCTGTCAGCTTGGCCGGGCAGGCCCGCGTCCCCAGTGCAGGCCCTGTCACCAGACCCGCTGCTCCCGCACGCCCGCCCCGCTCCAGCCCCCAGAGCCTCGTGCTCCGCCGTTTGCAGTGTCCTACGACTTGACCCAGTCCCTCTTGTGGGACAAACAGCACACTCTGGCCTGAAATATTCCAACAGGAGGCTCCCAGAAATTGTCCTGTGTAGTTCAGAATCCTATAATCCCCAAACCCTAAAGCCACCTCTGGGGCTTTCCCACCTCTCCACTTGGGACGGGTAATGTGGTCGGAGTGAGCAATTCCACATACTTCTGACCCTCAGGAGACTCAGGGGAGAGGGCAACATCGGATCGCTGCTCACCTTCACATGCATGCTGCACCTTTCTCCATGTTGCCCAGGCCAGGCCTTCTGTGATCCCCAGCCCCAAGCAGTGGCCCAACCACCTGTCCCACCACCCCTCATGCTTAGGACTGTTCCTCTCTGGTACACTGCTGGGCCTAGAATCACAGCAGAAAATGTTCATCTCACTCAACACTAGTTAAATGTATCTACAGGGGAGCCTAGAAGGTGAAGGGAAAGGGGGCTAGCAGTCAAAGGTGAGCCAGCAGGGACAAGAGAGCGCACCAGTTTTGCTTGGGTCACGGGTGGTATCTATGACCACCTGAACTCATAAACATCAGGTCTGGCCAACTGCAAATACAGGCAGCGCCTGTCAGCTGGCCCTCCAAGCAAGACAGTCCCTACAAGGGCACATGTGCATACAGAGACTTCCCATACCTCCCCTTGCCACTGATGATGGAGCCCACTACACTCGGCATCACTCCAGGAACAAATGCAACAACGATTCCGAGATGCTGCTGTTGAACACCAAACTGAGGGGTTTTAATCAGTTTCTCTTTATTTATTACATTTTCTCCTACGCATACATATACATACATACATACATACAAACATACATGTTTGTGTACGTGTGTATATATTTACAGGAGAAAATTTAATCATGAATATATATGAATAGTGAATACACACACACACACACACACACACACCCCTTTGGTAATCAGGAAAAAAAAGAAACGTCATAGAAAATACCCACCTAGCTCATGCACAAGAACATGTCTTCCTAGGGTCCATCCCCTTTCCAGAGCGCCCCTCTTTGTAGCACACACATCCCCCCTCCCCCCCATCTGCTGCCTCTGTCTTTCCCATGCCCATGGGCCTAGGCGAAGAATGCCTCTTTGGGCCTTCATTGCTTATGCTGCTGCTGGATGGAGAATCTAAGAAAATAACTTCTCTGTGGTTGTTTTTCTTTTGACCTTTTCATCCCCAGTGAAGGCAGGCAGGTTGCATCCCTTTTTCTGTCTTTTGCCCCTCCCTCCTATCCCCTTTTGTTTGGTACCGAGAGAGACACTCAGCTATTTCTAGCCATAAGGATGGTTTTTACACATTTGTAAATCTTCACTTAGTGAAACGTTCCCTCCGCCTTTGTCTTTGTGTCCTTAATGGTAGCCATAAATTACCGCTTTCTTTTCTCTGCGCTGCATCAGGCTTCATTGCTTTTGAAATGATCAAAGTTATTTTCTTTTAAAATCCAACTAGAAACTGCCCATTGTGTGGCACAGACCTCTTTAGCTCCAGTCAAAGCATATAAATACATAAAGCTGCCCATTAAGTTCTACGGGAGCCTCCTCCAGCCCCGTGTGCCTGGTAAAGAAATAAGACATGTGCTGTTCTTTCCCTTCATCTTTTCCCCCAAGTTCATGTTTCAGTAAGAATACAAATTAATTATGATAAGACCCAGTGCTTTTTTGCCTAAGAGGGTCAGTTTTTGTCATGTTTCCTGGAAAAGTTCACCACTGGCACAAATCTCAAAAAATGTTCTGAATTCTATTTTGTTTGCCCCGACTTCCATACAAATGTGCTTTCAGCTGGTTGGCTCCCAGACTCCTGGGCAATCTTTCTGACACTTCAGATTAAAGTCCGTATGGTTTACAACTGGAAATTTCCATAGGGGAAAGGCTCCAGGGGAAGTTTATATTCAAATGTCAATGTTTTCGGTGTTCCAATGTCGGGAGGGACTCAGTGGGCCCTGCACTAGCTGACGTCTGCCTTCTATTGTCCAGCTGAGATCCCCACAAACTTCTCTGAGAGGCCACAGCCACTGTCCCTGGACTGAGGCTGAATCTGCCTCTTCCTCTCCCTCTCCTTTCCCTCAGGCTCAGGACCTGAGGGGAAAGAGAGCCCAATCAGCCCCACCGCACTGGTGTAGGCTTCTGGCACGAGAGAGACTGTGGAGGCAGAAGACCCTGGGTGCCTCTGCACCATGGACGGCTAGGTTAAACTCTGTATTCACCAGACACCTTTCAGTGCCCATCTTTTTTGACTCCTCAGCAGCCTTTGGAAACTCTTTTTGGAAACTGTCCCTCCCCTGGATTTTCATCACAGCAGGCAAGCTCCTGGTTTTCCTCCTACCTCTCAGGAAATGCCTTCTCAATCATCTTCTTGGGATCCTCTTTCTACACCTCCTTCCTCCCTGATGGTTCACTCATTCCCTTGCTTCCATAATAGAAATCTCCAGCTTGGATCTCTTCCCATAGCTTCAGTTCTATGTATCCAATTACCTACTGGATACCTCCACCTTGATCTTGCACAGGTCTCTCAGATTCAAGATGTTCAAAACAGAGCTCATCTTCTCCCTCAAACCTTCTCCTTCCCAAGTGCTCCCTCTCTCTGAAAAGGGCACCACCATTCTGCCAACACCAAGTCAGAGACCCAGCAGTCATCCTGGACTCCATTCTCTCCCTACCACATCCAAACAATCATGTCAACTCTACCTTCTTATCATCTCTCAAAGCCATCCTCTCCCTCCATACAAGCTTCCAGAGCTCAGGGCCTCATCATCCCTCACCTGGTCTATTGCTCCTGGTCTGTGATTCTTTACTGGTATCCCTGTCTCCAACCTCACCCGCCTTCAGTGCATCTTTCACAGTGGCTGCCGGACTAAAATATAAATTTCATCACACCACTCCCAGTCTTCCTCAGGCGAAAGTCAAAACTCCCTTGATACAGCCACTCTGGAGAACTGTTGGGAAGTACCTACTAAAACAAAAATGTGCCTACCCACTTCTCGGTATATACCCAAGAGAAATGAGTACATATGTTCACCAAAAGACATGTATAAGAATGTTCACAATAGCTATAGTCACACTAGCACAAAACTGGAAATAACCCAAATGGCTGTCAACTAGAAACTGCATAAACAAGTTGCTGGATTTTCGTTCAATGAAATACTATGGAGCCTGAAAATGAACAAAGTCTCGTAAGTTCCACAACACAGAGACATCTCATGATCATTACAATGGGTAAAAGAAGCCAGATACAAAAGGGTATAAATTGTATAAGTCCACTTCTATGAAGGTTAAGAACAGACTGAACTAATTAATAGCAATTGAGGCCAGAACAGTGTTCCCACTGGGGATGGGGATTGACTGGGAAAGGCATGAAGGAATCTTCTGGAATGCTAGAAATATTTTAGATCTTGATCTGGGTGGTGATTATATGGATGTATATACATATGTAAAAATTCACTGAGATGTTGGCTCAAGCTTAATGCGCTTTATTGTCTGTGTTTTACCTCAATAACTAAGCTGAAACAAGAACTGCCCGGCCAAAGACTTTTATGATCTGATCCCATTCTATTTTTCCAGCTTCTCTCCTATCACTCCCTCACAGGCTATGCTCCAGAGACATCAAACTATTTATATTAGAAGTTTATCATTTTCCCCTCATACATGCTTTCTTTGCCCACACTCTTCCCTTTGCCTAAAAGACATGAAGTGGGTCTCAGTAAATATTTAAATGAATGAAATGGTGTATCTTGATTATAAATATACTATACCTCAAAAAAAAATGTGTTTGCTGAGATGTTCCCACAAAAGCAATGAGGTATGGATGAAAGTTCTAGAGCCAGCAGGTTAGCAGGTCCTAAGAACTAATGCTGGAAGGAAAACCCATCTGCTCTTGCTCCACATTAATTTTTCCTCAATGGATGGCTTTCATATCTCCTAAAAAACTTTTTCAATATTTCTGAGCTGGATATGAGGCAGTCAATTTTTCTAGTTGTTATTCATCCTCATCTGCTCCTTTTTTCTTCCTAACATATATTCATGTTCCTAGGAGGGAAGCTGCCCCAACCTCAACTTCAGGCTCTGGAGTTGGCTTAAGACATCAATATCTTTCATTCTGGGGCACCTGGACGGCTCAGGCGGTTGAGCGTCCAACTCTTTGTTTCAGCTCAGGTCATGATCTTGCGGTCTTGGGATTGAGCCCCATGTTGGGCTCTGTGCTCAGTGTGGAGTCTGCCTCAGATTCTCTCTCCCTCCCCCTCCCACTCACTCACTCTCAAATAAATAAAATCTTTAAAAATACATATCTTTCATTCTATTCCCCTTGTAATAGCCATGGGTTCAGGGATAAGCATATTAACAATATTCTAAATCAGAGTGAATCTCAGTCCCCTTGCTCGAAAGGCTGGCATGCAAGTGTTCTCTTTTCTTCCTGTGCTGTGGCTCTGGTGAGAAACTGTAGCAGCCATCTTGGTACCAACCTGAAGAAGGTAAACTAAGAGAAACACTGAAGCCAACACAGAGGCACTCCCTTCCTCAGGATTGCTGGTTATACGTGCCAGTGCACTTTCTTATTGTTTGCATTGGGTTTTTATTTATTTATTTATTTATTTTAAAGATTTTACTTATTCATTAGAGAGAGAAAGAAAGTGTGAGAGAGGGACGCCTGGGTGGCTCAGTCAGTTAAGCGGCTGCCTTCGGCTCAGGTCATGATCCCGGGGTCCTGGGATCGAGTCCCACGTCGGGCTCTCTGCTCTTAGGGAAGCCTGCTTCTCCCTGTACCCCTCCCCCTGCTTGTGTTCCCTCTCTTGCTATGTCTCTCTCTGTCAAATAAATAAAATTAAATTAAATTAAAAAAAAAAAAAGAAAGAAAGTGTGAGAGAGCAGGAGCAGGGGTGGGGGACAGAGGGGGAGGGGGAAGCAGACTCCCCGCTGAGCAGAGAACCCGATGCAGCTCAATCCCAAGACCCCAAAATCACAATGTGAGTAGGAGGCAGACGCTTAACCAACTGAGCCACCCAGGCACCCCTATTTGTTTTTAAATTGTGGTAAAATATATATAACATAAAATTTACCATTTTAACCATTTTTAAGTGTACAATTTAGCAGCCTTGAGTACATTTACATCATTGTGCAACCATCACTACCATCCACATCCAGATCTTTTTTTCATCCTGCAAAACTGAAACTCTGTATCATTAAACAATAACTGCCCATTCCCCTACCCCACCCCTGCTCCTAGCAACTACAATCCCACTTTCTGTTTCTATGAATCTGCCTACTCCCAGCACCTCATATGAATGGAACCATGCAGTATTCGTGGCTGGCTGGTTTCACCAAGTGTAAAGTCTTCAAGGTTCATCTATACTGTAGCATGTGTCAGAATTTCCTCTCTTTTTAAAGTCTGAAGAATATTCCTTGTATGTGTAGACCACATTTTGTTTATTCACCTATCAGTGGACACTTGGGTTGCTTCCACCTTTTGGCTATTGTGAATAATATGATTGTGAATATGGGTGTACAAATACCTGTTTATGTCTCTGCTTTCAATTCTTCTTAGTATAGGGCGCCTGGGTGGCTCAGTTGGTTAAGCGACTGCCTTCGGCTCAGGTCATGATCCTGGAGTCCCGGGATCGAGTCCCACATCGGGCTCCCTGCTCGGCGGGGAGTCTGCTTCTCCCTCTGACCCTCCCCCCTCTCATGCACTCGCACTCTCTCTCATTCTCTCTCTCTCAAATAAATAAATAAAATCTTGAAAAAAAAAAAAAAACAATTCTTCTTAGTATATATAAGCAGAATTGCTGGATCATACCATAATTCCATATATAATTTTTTTAATAACTTCAATACTGTTTACCATTTCAGCTATACCATTTTTCATTCCCACCAGCAATGCACAAGAGTTCCAATTTCTTCACATCCTCGCCAAAATTTGCTTTCTCTTTTGTTTTGTTTTAAATGATAGCCATCCTCAGGGATGTGAAGTGGTGGTTCACTGAGGTTTTTGAGTGGGTTTTTTTATTTACAGCCCCAACGTAGTCCTAGTCAGTTCCATAAAAGCCTCCAATAGGAAATTCTGGCTGGGTAGCAGGTGATCCTCTCAGGGAGATGGAAGAAAGATAGTTGGGTAGAAATGAATCCTTTCAGAAGCCTAAGAAATAAACGATTGGGGCGCCTGGATGGCTCATTCGCAAAGTTGATGCGATCTTGGTGTAAACGCCAGGACTCCATTTATTTTTTTCAATGGTTCTAAAAACTGCATCAACATTCTCTTTTGCTTTAGGAGGGTTAAAAATCCTTCCAATAAATATTTACTTTTAACGTTTACTTAACATTTGAGTGAATACTAAATGTCAGACACTATTGTTAAGTACTTCATGTGCATTAGCTCATTTAATCCTCATAGACACTCTGTGAAGTGGGTATCACCATTATCTTTATTTTACAGATGTAGAATCTGAAGTGAAGGGAGGTTAAGTAACTTGCTAGGAAGTGGCCGACCAGGACTCAATGCCAAGATGTCTGGCATCAGATCCACCTTCTTAACTGCTCTGTACAGCCCAGGTGTGCCAGGCACTGTATTAGACATTATAGAAGATACAAGATGAATTCAGAGGCAAATCCTGCCCTCAAAGACCTAAAAGTCCATCCTCAAGACCTCCTCCAAAATATAAATATCACAATCCCTGTTTAAAAACTTTTGGTGGGGCGCCTGGGTGGCTCAGTCAGTTAAGCGCCTGCCTTCCACTCCAGTCCTGAGATCGAGCCCCGCATGGGGCTCTCTGCTCAGCGTGGAGTCTGCTTCTCCCTCTCCCTCTGCCCCTCCCCCTGCTCATGCACATGGGTGTGCTCATGCTCTCTCTCTCTCAAATAAATAAAAATCTTAAAATAAAAAAAACCTTTGGTGCTTCCCTGCCTGCATTTCCTCCATAGGGAACGTCATGAGCAGGACCAGCTACATAATTTGCAGGGCCTAGTGAAAAATTAAAATGCAAGGCCCCTTATTCAAAAAACAAGGGGAAAGTTCCAGTAAAGGTGCTAAAAATAGTTTTTTCCTTTAAAAATATTTTTTTTTAAGATTTCATTTTTTTAAGTAATCTCTGCACCCAAGGTGGGACTCAAACTCACAACCCAGATATCAAGAGTGGCATGCTCCACCTGAGCCAGCCAGGTGCCTCCTTTCAAAAATATTTTATACTTGTTAAACATAGTAGGGGTAATATCAATATATAAATAACAACATAAACTCACAAACTGCAAAAAAAGAACTTTTTAGGGAAATAATTTTATACAATACAATAAGTAAAAATACTTTATTAATGTGCTATCTTGATTGATCATAAGATTTTTTTCTGCCTCATTTTTCTAGAAATTCATGTATTAGGTCATCAAATTTATACTTTTAGGATCTTCATTTTCAATCAATATAATTAAAAGGACATCAGTCATTCTTGGCAAATGAAAGGTCACAAATAAATTTTGATAATTTGTAATTTTGAGAAGGATCTTTCTGTTGATCCAACTGTTATTGGGTCTATTAAGAGTATTTTAAAGGCTATAACATATTGGGATACACTTTTTTTTTTAAAGATTTTATTTATTTATTCATAAGAGACAGAGAGAGAGGCAGAGGGAGAAGCAGGCTCCCTGCTGAGCAAGGAGCCCAATGCGGGACTCGATCCCAGGACCACCTGAGCCGAAGGCAGACACTTAACCATCTGAGCCACCCAGGCGCCCAGGATACACTTTGATCAATTATTTTAAAATATAAATTTTAGAGCTTATGATTCTTTTTTTTTTTTTAAGATTTTATATATTTGACAGACCCAGTGAAAGTGGGAACACAAGCGGTGGGAGTCGGAGAGGGAGAAGCAGGCTTCCCACTGAGCAGGGAGCCCAATGCGGGGCTCGATCCCAGGACCCTGGGATCATGACTTGAGCCAAAGGCAGATGCTTAACGACTGAGCCACCCAGGCATCCCTACAGCTTACAATTCTTGGAATCGTGGAACAATTTTTCTAAAAAGATTTAACTCTTCATATAAATCACTTTTGGGTAAGTCTGACTTTAATTTAAATATAAATTTATACAATGGTATGTCAATGTTTTCTTTGACATTTCCTGTAATTTGTGGAGTAATATAAGAAACTGAGAAAGAGGTTTCATGATTTGTATGTAATGCAAAACACCTGTTCATGTATTCATCATATCTTTAATAAGGAAAAATTAATTTTAAAATTGTCTTCCTTGTTAATAATTGGTTAAACTGAAGCTTCATATGAAAATAGTATTCTTGGGGCACCTGGATGGCTCAGTCGGTTAAGCGTCTGCCTTCAGCTCAGGTCATGATCCCAGAGTCCTGGGATTGAGCCCCACATTGGGCTCCCTACTCAGTGGGGAGTCTGCTTCTCCCTCTCCCTCTCCTCCTCCCCTCTGCTTGTTCTCTCTGTCTCTCAAATAAATAAATAAAATCTTAAAAAAAAAAAAAAAAGAAAGAAAATAGTATTCTTTTCTACCTCATGGAACAATTTTGTATTTGGTTTCTATTTCTAAGCCTGTGGATACTTGTTTCCCAGTGTTGCAGCAGTTTTAAAAAGCAGAGATTCTAAACTCTTCAAAAAATTCGAATAACTCCCTGCTATGCTTGACTGCAGGATGTATATGCTTGCCTTTATTTTATAATAATTTACTGACAAAGTTTACTGCCTGAGGTGGGCAATTCCTGTCCCAGTGCTTGGGTCAGAGTTAATATTTGTGCAGACACCACAGGAACAGACCCTGGGGATGTACCAGTCACTGTGGGTCTCAACGCTGCCCCCATATAGACATCCTCTTTTCTTCTTGCTGCTGCCTCTACCCCAGCTGCCTGTCTGAGCTTTGTATCAGGATATGAGCTAGTTTTATTATTCTCACAGAAGGCAAGTCATAAATACTATCTAAAGAAATGGAGGGTGAAGGACATCATAGAAAACTATAATTAGGGGCACCTGGGTGGCTCGGTCAGTTAAGCCTCTGACTTTGGCTCAGGTCATGATCCCAGGTCCTCATCGAGCCCCACATAGGGCTCCCTGCTCAGCAAGGAGTCTGCTTCTCCCTCTCCCTCTGCCCCTCCCCCTGCTTGTGCACTCTCTCTCTCAAATAAATAAATCTTTTAAAAAAGGAAAAAAAATTATAAAGGCAACTGTAAGAAGAAAAATCCAAGATTTATAAATAGCAGAAGAGCCATGTACACAAAACTGGCCTCTGAAAAGAGAGAAATGATAGAGACCAATTTGTAATGAAAGAAATAGAGAAGGTTGTCAAAGAACTACTCTACCTCTTAAAAATGAGGCAGGCCCATGGGCGCCTGGGTGGCTCAGTTGGTTAAGCGACTGCCTTCGGCTCAGGTCATGATCCTGGAGTCCCGGGATCAAGTCCCGCCATCGGGCTACCTGCTCAGCAGGGAGTCTGCTTCTCCCTCTCCTGCTCCCCCCTCTTGTGCTCTCTCTCTCACTCTCTCTCTCAAATAAATAAGTAAAATCTTAAAAAAAAAAAAAAAAAAACGAGGCAGGCCCAGATAATTTCACAGGAAAAATTCTAACAAACTTTTTTAAAAAGTGGATTATTCCAGGGCAAACCTCTAGGGTCCCCTCCCTCTTCAAGAGCTTTGTACTATCACTTTACTATCGCTCAATAAACCTTGCTTTGCTGCCCACCAAAAAAAAAAAAAAAAAAAAGTGGATTATTCCAATGTTTTTTAATTGCTCTAGAGTCATGGGGAAAAGTTCAATTTTTTCTATGAAGCAAGTATACCATTAATATCAAAACTTGAGGGGCACCTACCTGGTTCAGTCAGTGGAGCATGGGACTCTTGATCTCAGGGTTGTAAGTTTGAGCCCCACACTGGGTGTAGAGATTACTTAAAAATAAAATCTTTAAAAAAAGATCAAAACTTGATAATATTGTACACACACAAAAAAAACCAAACTATAGATCAATATCACTTATGACCATCAATAAAAAGTCCTAAACAAAAAATTAGCAATCAGAATTTAGCATCATAATTAAGTAGTATACATTTCAGAATGCAAATACAGATTAATATTATACCATTTACATAACTAAACCCAATAAATAAATTGGAAGTAGAAAATCATATGATCACCTCTACAGA